>NW_027142425.1:0-645000 GCF_026170545.1 Melanerpes formicivorus | reverse complement strand
CCCTCCCCAGCTTTGTTGCCCTTCTCTGGACACCTTCCAGCAGCTCAACATCTTTCCTAACCTGAGGGGCCCAGAACTGGACACAGGACTCAAGGTGTGGCCTAACCAGTGCAGTGTACAGGGGCAGAATGACCTCCCTGCTCCTGCTGGCCACACTGCTCCTGATGCAGGCCAGGATGCCCTTGGCCCTCTTGGCTGCCTGGGCACACTGCTGGCTCATGTTCAGCCTACCATCAACCAGCACCCCAGGTCCCTCTCTGCCTGGCTGCTCTCAGCCACTCTGACCCCAGCCTGTAGCACTGCCTGGGGTTGTTGTGGCCAATGTGCAGCCCCTGGCACTTGGCTGTGTTCAATCTCCTGCCCTTGGCCCCTGCCCATCTGCCCAGCCTGTCCAGTTCCCTCTGCAGAGCTCTCTACCCTCCAGCAGATCAACTCCTGCCCCCAGCTTGCTGTCATCTGCAAACTTACTGATGATGGACTCAATGCCCTCCTCCAGATCATCACTGAAGATGTTAAAGAGCACAGGGCCCAGCACTGCTCCCTGGGGCACACCACTGGTGCCTGGCTGCCAGCTGGCTGTGGCACCATTCACCACCACTCTCTGGGCTCAGCCTCCAGCCAGTTCCTTACCCAAAACCACATACAAACAAATGAAAACAGAAACCAAATACAAACAAAACCAAGCAAAACAAAAAAAAAAAAGCCCCAAACCCAAATACAAAGAAGACAAAGATTGAAGATTCATTTTTACCATTTTATTCCTGACTTAAAAAAAACCCAACCCAAGCCTAAGCCAAATGCAAATACAAACCCAAGCAAATAAACCCCCTGAACAAAACTCCCCAGCAAGGAGAAGGAACCATTGCTTTTCTTGCTAGCACAGCCCAACTGCAGTCCTGCACTGCAGACCAGGGCCGCTCCTACCCACTGGCAGGGCTTGGGGAGAGGATCACTGAGCAATCTCTTAGGCTGGGCCCCATCCTCTTTAACATCTTCATTGATGATCTGGATGAGGGGATTGAGTCAGTCATCAGCAAGTTTGCAGATGACACCAAGCTGGGAGCAGATGTTGGTCAGTTAGAGGACAGAAGGGCTCTGCAGAGGGACCTCAACCGACTGGACAGATGGGCAGAGGCCAACAGGATGGCATTCAACAAGTCCAAGTGCCAGGGGCTGCACTTTGGCCACAGCAACCCCATGCAGAGCTACAGGCTGGGGTCAGAGGGGCTGAGAGCTGCCAAACAGAGAGGGACCTGGGGGGTGCTGATTGACAGCTGCCTAAACATGAGCCAGCAGTGTGCCCAGGTGGCCAAGAAGGCCAAGGGCATCCTGGCCTGCATTAGGAACAGTGTGGCCAGCAGGAGCAGGGAGGTCATTGTGCCCTGTGCTCAGCACTGGTTAGGCCACACCTTGAGTCCTGTGTCCAGTTCTGGGCCCCTCAGTTCGAGAAGGACATTGAGAGACTTGAAGGTGTCCAGAGAAGGGCAACAAGGCTGGGGAGAGGCCTTGAGCACAGCCCTGTGAGGAGAGGCTGAGGGAGCTGGGGTTGCTTAGCCTGGAGAAGAGGAGGCTCAGGGGAGACCTTATTGCTCCCTGCAACTCCCTGCAGGGAGGTTGTAGCCAGGTGGGGGTTGGTCTCTTCTCCCAGGCAGCCAGCACCAGAACAAGAGGACACAGTCTCAAGCTGTGCCACGGGAAGTTTAGGCTGGAGGTGAGGAGAAAGTTCTTCACAGAGAGTTGTTGGCCATTGGGATGTGCTGCCCAGGGAGGTGGTGGAGTCCCCATCCCTGGAGGTGTTCAAGAGGGGATTGGATGTGGCACTTGGTGCCATGGTCTAGTCATGAGGTCTGTGGTGACAGCTTGGACTCGATGATCTTTGAGGTCTCTTGGTGATCCTGTGATCCTGTGACTCCCAGCCCCATCGTTTCCTTGCTGAGAGGGCAGTGATCCAGAGCTGCAGCATCAGCTTCGTGTAGAAAGGGCTTTCACAGAATCACAGAGTGGCTCAGGTTGGAAGGGACCTCAGAGATCATCTACTCCAATCCCCTGCCATGTCAGGGACACCTCCCACCAGCACAGCTTGCTCAAGGCCTCTTCCAGGCTGGCCTTCAACACCTCCAGTCAGGGGACATCCACAACCTGTGCAGCCCCCCTGCTGGGTCAGGCCACTGCCCCCCAGGCCTGACTCTTAGAGCATCACTGAGGGGATGCTGTGTGCTCTGCCAGCACACGCTGGGGAGGAGGCTCTGATGGGAGAGCTCTGCTTGCTTGGCAATTCAATGGGAGTTGCACTGATGGGAGGGAGGCCACATGCCCCTTGCTCTGCCTTGCACCAATCTGCTGCTGCCTGCTCCATGCTCTGCAGCCCAGGGCTGAACAGACACCTGGCAAGAGAATCAGAACCTTGGCCTCTCTGCAGCAGATCCCTGTCCCTCCTGAGCTGGGCAGCCCAGAGCTGGATGCAATATTCCAGGGGAGGTCTCAGCAGGGCAGAGCAGAGGGGGAGGAGAACCTCCCTGGCTCTGCTGGCCACACTCCTCTCAATGCCCCCAGGACCCCCTTGGCCTTCTTGGCCCTCAGGGCACATTGCTGTGCCCTGCAGACCTTGCTGCCCAGCAGCACTCCCAGCTCCTTCTCCTTGGGGCTGCTCTGCAGCAGATCCCCTCCCAGGCTGTGCTGCTGCAGTTGATTCTTCCTGCCCAGCTGCAGGACTCTGCTCCTCTCCTTGTTGAGCCTCAGCAGGTTCCTCTCTGCCCAGCTCTCAGCCTGCCCAAGTCTCACACAGCCTTCAGGTGTCTCAGCCAAGCCTCCCAGCTTGGTGTCATCAGCAAAGCTGCTGAGCAGCCTCTGTCTGTCTGTCTGTCATTGCCATCAGTGTCATTGATGAAGATGTTGAGCAGGACTGGACCCAGCACTGATCCCTGGGGGACTCCACTGGTGCCTGCTCTCCAGCTGGGCTTGGCCCCACTGAGCAGCACCCTTTGGCCTCTCTAGTGCAGGAGTTGCTCTGCTCTTTGCCTGGCACCCAGCTCTGCCCAGGCTGCCACAACAGCCTCCAAAGTGGCACTGCAGCAGCTGCCCCTGAGGGGAGGAACATCTGCCTGCTAATGAGGCAAACTTCTGACTGCTGCTTGGAGAGGATAATTTGTTCTTTTCCCTGGAAATTCATGAGCTGCCTGAGTTCAATGATTAGTCTGTCAGTCTGTCTGTCTGCCTGTCTGCCTGCCTGTCCCCTCATCAATGCCATTGCTACATGGGGGTGTCCCTCACAGCACAGCTCCAGTACCCCCAAGCTGCCTTCCTGCAGGATAGGGGGGTTTGGGAAAGTGCTTAATTGTGTCTGCAGCTGTAAAGCACAGCCCTGGGCTGGACGGAAACCACTCTGAAGCATTTGGAAACTTTTTGCAGGCCTTTTTCTTTGTTGTGGTTTGGTGTTCAGAGCAGCTAAGTTGGAACAACAACTGGCTGCAGTGCCTGCTGCTCATTCATCTGCCTGTGCAGCTGCAGCATTATTTTCTCTGCACATAGTGTGAAACTTCTTCCTAAATAGGAGGTTTAGAGACCCTTGGGGAGCAATTAGCCATCATGCTGAAGCAAATTTGTGCTCTTTGTCTGCACTGCTCTGTGAGGAGCTGGGTTTGTGCACAGAGCCCATTAGTTAGTTTCCAACAGCTCCAGGAACGTTCAATATGTTTTTATTATTATTATTATTGCAGGGCTCTGAGCACTTCTGATTTGACAGGAAGTGTAATGGGATCCCCTGCGCTGCACTCAGCTTCTGTTCCCTGCCCAGCAGCCAGCTGTGCCACCCTCCGGGCCACAGGGCAGCCCAGGGGCAAGCTCTGGCTCTTCTTTAGTTATTTTCCCCTGAGAGTGCAAGAAGGGGTTTTGGGGTTTATTCACAAGCTCTCCTGAGCATTGAATAAACCTTCATTAGAATAAACCAAACCAGGTTGGAAGAGACCTTCAAGATCATGGTGTCCAACCCATCAACCAATCCAACCCACCCAAACAGCTAACCCATGGCACCAAGCACCCCATCAAGTCTCCTCCTGAACACCTCCACTGATGGTGACTCCACCACCTCCCCAGGCAGCACATTCCAAAGGGCAATCACTCTCTCTGTGTAGAACTTCTTCCTAACATCCAACCTGAACCTCCCCTGGCGCAGCCTGAGACTGTGTCCTCTTGTTCTGGTGCTGGGTACCTGGGAGAAGAGACCATCATCCGCCTGTCTACAACCTCCCTTCAGGGAGTTGTAGAGAGTGATAAGGTCACCCCTGAGTCTCCTCTTCTCCAGGCTAAGCAGCCCTAGCTCCCTCAGCCTCTCCTCACAGGGCTGTGCTCCAAACCCCTCACCAACTTTGTTGCTCTTCTCTGGACACCTTCCAGCAAGTCAACCTCCTTCCTAAACTGAGGGGCCCAGAACTGGACACAGGACTCGAGGTGTGGCCTAACCAGTGCAGTGTACAGGGGCAGAATGACCTCCCTGCTCCTGCTGGCCACACTGCTCTTGATGCAGGCCAGGATGCCACTGGCCCTCTTGGCTGCCTGGGCACACTGCATTTCAGAGTGACAGAGCAGCTCTGCTCCTGCACGCTGCACACAGAAGCTCAGGCAGTGCTCAAAGTGAATGGCTTGGGTTGGAAGGGACCTTAAAGATCATCAACAGCTTCTTCTTGTCTCATGGATGCAAAGAATGCTTTGGTTTGTGTGGTGCTTTGAGCCTTCACTGGGACTTAAGAGCTCAGATGGGGCCAAGGCTGAGAATCCCTCCCCTGCTCCCCTCTCCTCTTTCCTGATTGAGAGAAGAAAGAAAGGGAAGAGGCAAATCTACCAAGAAAGAGTTTGGAGTTGGTTTGGAAGTAGAGAGGGGAAAAAAGGTCTTTAAACAATACATATATATATAACAGGAAAGGTTCACAAGGAACAAGGATGGTAAGGAACAAGGAAATATGTCTACAAAACCAGTCCCAAAAGAGTCCTTTGAAGAGGTGTGGATGTAGCAGGGAGAAGGAGGAGCAGGCCTGACCACGTGGCAGAGAAGCAGGGAGCCAGCAGCAGTTTCCCAGGGGGAAACCCCCTCCAGGGTAGAGCAAGGCTCACACAAGCCCTCCTCCCCACTTTCAGGATGTGCATGACCCACCACAGTTTGGAAGGGACCTTCCAGTTCCAAGCCCAGCCATGGGCAGGGACCCCTCCCACCAGCACAGGCTGCTCAAGGCCTCATCCAGCCTGGCCTTCAACACCTCCAGGCAGGAGGCAGCCACAGCCTCCCTGGGCAGCCTGTGCCAGAGTCTCCCCAGCCTCACTCTCAACAATTCCTTCCTCATCTCCAGGCTCAATCTCTCCTCTCCCAGCTCAAAGCCACTGTCTCTTGTCCTGGCACTCCCAGGCCCTGTCACAAGTCCCTCCCCAGCTCTCCTGGAGCCCCTTGAGATACCTGTAGGCTGCTCTGAGGTCTCCCTGGAGCTTTCTCTTCTGCAGGCTAAACAGCCCCAGCTCTCCTACCAGCATGCTATTGATTTTATTCTATTTGGTTGACTTCCATATGGTTGCTGGAGGTTTTGTTGTTGCTCTACTAACTGCCTTCCTTCTGTGCTTTTAGTCCCCTGCTGTACATGGCTGTTAGGATGCTGACTCTGATGGGATGCAAACACAGAGCAGCTGAAAGCTGCTGTTGCCATCAGTTGTAGTTATTGGCAGCCAAAAGCATTGAGATCCTGAGGAGACAACCCAGCTGGGACTGGGAATACAGGAGCTGCATTTAAGAGTGTGTTTGGGGAGATTGAGATTGTCTGTGAGGAAGAAGTTGTTGCCCATGAGGGTGGTGAGAGCCTGGCACAGGTTGCCCAGGGAGGTGGTGGAAGCCTCCTGCCTGGAGGTGTTTGCAGCCAGGCTGGAGGTGGCTGTGAGCAACCTGCTGTGGTGTGAGGTGTCCCTGCCCATGGCAGGGGTTGGGACTGGCTGAGCCTTGAGGTCCCTTCCAACCCTGATGAACAAGAGGACACAGTCAGAAGCTGCACCGGGGGAGGTTTAGGCTGGAGGTGAGGAGAAAGTTCTTCACTGAGAGTTGTTAGCCATTGGAATGTGCTGCCCAGGGAGGTGGTGGAGTCCCCATCCCTGGAGGTGTTCAAGAGGGGATTGGATGTGGCACCTGGTGCCATGGTCTAGTCATGAGGTCTGTGGTGACAGGTTGGACTTGATGAGCTTTGAGGTCTCTTCCAACCTTGGTGATACTGTGATTCTGTGATCCTTGAGGTCCCTTCCAGCCCTGACAGCTCTGTGATTCTATGATTTGCTGGATGAGGTCAATGTGTGAGGCTGGTGGACTCCTTCAAGGCAGCAGGGTGATGCTTTCCTGCCTGAACCACAGGGCAGGGAGGGGCTGTGACCTGTCCTCACTGTCAGCTACTCTGTGGTCCCTGGAGATGTTCGAGAATCGTGTGGCCATGGCAGGTTGGGACAGAGTGTGGTGGTGGTGGGCTGAGGGCTGGGCTGGATCTGTGAGGTCTTCTCCTACCAAGAGAATTCTGTGGTTCTCTGCATCATGTGGGAGACTTGGAGGAAATCTGTGGCTGTGTTGAGGCTGCTGAGACCTGCTGGGCTGTAGTGCTGGGCAGCAGGCTGGGGGATTGGGCTTACTGGCCCAGCTGTGAGCAGCACAGCAGCACAGCTGCACAAAAATGGATGGAGAGCAGCAGAGACAACTGCTCAGCTGTGATGAGAGTTTGTTCTTTCTCTTCTGTTAAGCCTTTGTTATATGTTTATCATTCAGTGTCACCTAGAACCACAGAGCTGTGGAGGTTCAGAGACCTTTGTGGTCACCAAGTCCAAGCCCACCCAGAGCTCACAATCCACCACTGCTGCTGAGCCACTGCCACTGCACCACAGCCCTCAGCACCACATCCATGCAGCTCTGAAACACCTCCAGGGATGGGCACTCCAACACCTCCCTGGGCAGCCTGGGACAGTGCCTGAGAATCCTTGATGGGAAGATATTTTTCCTAATATCCAACCTGAACCTCCCCTGGCACAGCTTGAGGCTGCTCCCTCTTGCCCTGTCCCTTGTTGCATGTGAGAAGAGACCAATCCCACCTGCCTCCAGTCTCCTTTCAGGGAGCTGTAGAGAGCAATGAGGTCTCCCCTCAGCCTCCTCTTCTCCAGGCTGAACACCCCCAGCTCCCTCAGCTGTTTAAGACCCTTCCCCAGCTTTGTTGCCTTTCTCTGGTCTTGCTCCAGCTCCTCAATGTCCTTCTTGGAGTGAGGGTCCCACACTGAAGTTGGTATTCAAGCTGTGGCCTCACCAGTGCCAATCAGAAGGGGATAATCACAACCCTTGTCCTGCTGCCTACACCACTCCTGATGCAAAGCAGGATGCTGTTGACTTTCTTGGCCTCCTAAGCACACTGCTGGCTCATGTAGAGCAGCCCATCAATGAATACCCCCAGGTCCTTCTCTGCTGAGAGCTCACCAGCCCCTCTGCCCCACACCTGTGCTGCTGCATGGGGTGGTTGTGACCCAAGTGCAGCACTCAGCACTCGATCCTTTCAGATACAGAGAGCTATACAGACACAGACCTATGCATACCTGAGGTACAGTGCATCTTCTGCACCATTGATCTCCCAGTAACACCCAGCCCAGGGCCCTCATTGCTCTAGGGGAGTGCACCATTAGCATCTGAGGGTTTTGACCACAACTGCTCTGCTTTACAGATTGGATCCATGGCCAGTGTTACCAGGAGGAGCTTCCACAAGGCCAAGTGCCAGGGCCTGCCCTTGGCCACAACAACCCCAAGCAGTGCTCCAGGCCTGGGGCAGTGTGGCTGGAAAGCTGCTGGCAGAAAGGGACCTGGGGGCTCTAAGGGACAAGCAGCTGAACAGGAGCCAGCAGTGTGCCCAGGGGGCCAAGAAAGCCAAAGGCCTCCTGGCTGGGGTCAGCAATGCTGTGTCCAGCAGCAGCAGGGAGGGGACTGTCCCCTGGCACTCAGCTCTGGGCAGGCCACACCTCGAGTGCTGTGGCCAGGTTTGGGCACTTCCAGCCAAGAGAGAGGTGGAGGTGCTGGAGCCAGGGCAGAGCAGGGCAAGGCAGCTGGGAAGGGCCTGGAGAAGGAATCTGATGGAGAGAGAGTGAAGGAGCTGGGGCTGGTTAGTGTGAAAGAGGGGAGGCTGAGGGCAGACCTCCTGGCTGTCTACAGCTCCCTGAAGGGAGGTTGTGGAGAGGCTGCTGCTGGTCTCTGCTCCCAGTAATTAGTGACAGAACAAGAGGGAAGGGCCTCAAGCTGCAGCAGGGCAGCGTTAGGCTGGACAGCAGGAAACATTTCTTCCCATCAGGAGTGGTCAGGGGTTGGAATGTGCTGCCCAGGGAGGTGGTGGAGCCCCCAGGCCTGGCTGTGTTTCAAGGTGCTTTGGATGTGGTGCTTGGGGCTATGGCTCAGGGCTGAGCCTTGCAGGGCAGGGCTCTGGGTTGGACTTGGTGACCCTGGGGCTCTTTTCCAGCCTGAGTGATTCTGTGGTTCTGTTGTTGATCTCAGAGTAGCAAAATGTCCCCAGATGCTGCTTCCATTCCTGGAGCTGCTTTGCAGCTGTGCTCTGGCAGTGCTGTCTGCACTGCTTGGGGTTCCCTGCAGTGCCTCTTGTCCCACAGCAGCAGAATGTCTGTGGAGTGGCTACCGGTTGACACATCCCTGGTGCTCTTCCGGCCTGCTCCTGCAAGCCTCACCCAAAGGTTTACTTAGTGATAATCAGCCTCTGCCCAGCCCCAGCACAGCGGTGGGATGCTCTCCCCCAGAGCTGCAGGCACAGTCTGCACCCATGAGATAAGTGCCTTGCAGCCTGGAGCTGCTCCTAGCCAGCAGGAAGGAAGAGAAGGAGAATGTCATTTGCATGGGCGTGAAGAAGGTGTTGTGTAGCCTGTGAGCTCAGTGAGAAATGCACTTTTCTCTTCCTTTCCCTCGCAGAACCATGGACCTGGGAGCCGGCTGGAGACCGCAGAGCCTCCTTCCCCGCCCGGCCGCTGCCGCGCCGCCATCCTCCGCCGCAGCCCGCGCCGCCGGGGGAGCCCCGCACTGAGCGCTGCCCGACTGCTCCGGCTGGCTATGGAAGAGCAAAGGGGCTGCTGGCTCGGGTTCTCTGGAGTCGGGCACCGGCCTGGCACCTGCCCCCGGCCAGGGGCTCGCGGCTGAGGCAGGGCCAGGAGCCCGCGGCGCCAGCCCTGCGCCATGAGCAGCGTCAGCAGCGCCGGGGCAGCGCTCAGCCTCGCCGCCCTGGCGGGCACGCCGGCCCTGGGGCCGCCCGGCGCTGGCCTGATGGCCTGGGCCTTCAGCAGCAACTGGACTCTGAATCACAGCTCGCCTACAGCCGACCCCCTCAATGCCTCCGGGCAGGACGAGCTCTCCCGCCTGGCCGGCAGGGGGAAGAACTGGCCGGCCCTCCTCATCCTCGTGGTCATCCTGCTAACCATTGGGGGCAACATCCTGGTAATTATGGCTGTGTCCCTGGAGAAGAAGTTGCAGAACGCCACCAACTTCTTCCTGATGTCCTTGGCAGTGGCAGACATGCTGGTGGGTATCCTGGTCATGCCCGTGTCCCTCATTACCGTCCTCTATGGTAAGTGCCTGCCCTTCCTCCTTGCCTAGGTGGTTCCCAGGGAATGCCCTCGGGCTGCAGCAGGCTGCTGGGCCTCACTTCCCCTCTGCTGGTAGCTGGGGCACGATCAGTGTGGCTGTGGCAGGCCATGCTTCCTGCTCTGTTGGGTGAGGGCGATGCTCTGCTGGGAGCTGAGCTGCTCTCTGAGCTGCTGGCACTGCCCCCTGGGTGCCAGCAGCATCACGTGGGCTACATGATAGCTGAGGCCTCCCAGAGGAACTGTGACAGAGAGGCAGCTTCACACCTCTGGGTTGGACTGCCCCAGAGTGTCCTGGGACACAACAGCGTGGGGAAAAACTCAGGAGTGTGCTTGTGGCTGATGCAGCTGTAAGGCAGGCCAGAACTGGGCAGCGAGCTCCCACTGCTACCAGAGACGCTGCAGCAGGGATGTGGCTGAGAGAGGAGCTGTGCACTGCAGGATGGGATGTGGTGAAGAGAGGAGCTGTGCACTACAGGATGGGATGTGGTGAAGAGAGGAGCTGTGCACTGCAGGATGGGATGTGGCTGAGAGAGGAGCTGTGCACTGCAGGATGGGATGTGGCTGAGAGAGGAGCTGTGCACTGCAGGATGGGATGTGGTGAAGAAAGGAGCTGTGCACTGCAGGATGGGATGTGGTGAAGAGAGGAGCTGTGCACTCCAGGATGGGATGTGGCTGAGAGAGGATCTGTGCACTGCAGGATGGGATGTGGTGAAGAGAGGAGCTGTGCACTGCAGGATGGGATGTGGTGAAGAGAGGAGCTGTGCACTACAGGATGGGATGTGGCTGAGAGAGGAGCTGTGCACTGCAGGGTGGGATGTGGTGAAGAGAGGAGCTGTGTACTACAGGATGGGATGTGGTGAAGAGAGGAGCTGTGCACTGCAGGATGGGATGTGGCTGAGAGAGGAGCTGTGCACTGCAGGATGGGATGTGGCTGAGAGAGGAGCTGTGCACTCCAGGATGGGATGTGGTGAAGAGAGGAGCTGTGCACTACAGGATGGGATGTGGCTGAGAGAGGAGCTGTGCACTACAGGATGGGATGTGGTGAAGAGAGGAGCTGAGCACTCCAGGATGGGATGTGGTGAAGAGAGGAGCTGTGCACTACAGGCTGGGATGTGGTGAAGAGAGGAGCTGTGCACTACAGGATGGGATGTGGTGGAGAGAGGAGCTGTGCACTACAGGCTGGGATGTGGTGAAGAGAGGAGCTGTGCACTACAGGATGGGATGTGGTGGAGAGAGGAGCTGTGCACTACAGGCTGGGATGTGGTGAAGAGAGGAGCTGTGCACTCCAGGATGGGATGTGGTGAAGAGAGGAGCTGTGCACTCCAGGATGGGATGTGGTGAAGAGAGGAGCTGTGCACTACAGGCTGGGATGTGGTGAAGAGAGGAGCTGTGCACTCCAGGATGGGATGTGGTGAAGAGAGGAGCTGTGCACTCCAGGATGGGATGTGGTGAAGAGAGGAGCTGTGCACTCCAGGATGGGATGTGGTGAAGAGAGGAGCTGTGCACTCCAGGATGGGATGTGGTGAAGAGAGGAGCTGTGCACTACAGGATGGGATGTGGTGAAGAGAGGAGCTGTGCACTGCAGGATGGGATGTGGCTGAGTGAGGAGCTGTGCACTCCAGGATGGGATGTGGCTGAGAGAGGAGCTGTGCACTCCAGGATGGGATGTGGCTGAGAGAGGAGCTGTGCACTCCAGGATGGGATGTGGTGAAGAAAGGAGCTGTGCACTACAGGATGGGATGTGGTGAAGAGAGGAGCTGTGCACTCCAGGATGGGATGTGGTGAAGAGAGGAGCTGTGCACTCCAGGATGGGATGTGGTGAAGAGAGGAGCTGTGCACTCCAGGATGGGATGTGGTGAAGAGAGGAGCTGTGCACTCCAGGATGGGATGTGGTGAAGAGAGGAGCTGTGCACTCCAGGATGGGATGTGGCTGAGAGAGGATCTGTGCACTGCAGGATGGGATGTGGTGAAGAGAGGAGCTGTGCACTGCAGGATGGGATGTGGTGAAGAGAGGAGCTGTGCACTGCAGGATGGGATGTGGTGAAGAGAGGAGCTGTGTACTACAGGATGGGATGTGGCTGAGAGAGGAGCTGTGCACTGCAGGATGGGATGTGGTGAAGAGAGGAGCTGTGCACTGCAGGATGGGATGTGGTGAAGAGAGGAGCTGTGCACTACAGGATGGGATGTGGTGAAGAGAGGAGCTGTGCACTGCAGGATGGGATGTGGTGAAGAGAGGAGCTGTGCACTACAGGATGGGATGTGGCTGAGAGAGGAGCTGTGCACTGCAGGATGGGATGTGGCTGAGAGAGGAGCTGTGCACTCCAGGATGGGATGTGGCTGAGAGAGGAGCTGTGCACTGCAGGGTGGGATGTGGTGAAGAGAGGAGCTGTGTACTACAGGATGGGATGTGGTGAAGAGAGGAGCTGTGCACTGCAGGATGGGATGTGGTGAAGAGAGGAGCTGTGCACTACAGGATGGGATGTGGTGAAGAGAGGAGCTGTGCACTGCAGGATGGGATGTGGCTGAGAGAGGAGCTGTGCACTGCAGGATGGGATGTGGTGAAGAGAGGAGCTGTGCACTACAGGATGGGATGTGGTGAAGAGAGGAGCTGTGCACTGCAGGATGGGATGTGGTGAAGAGAGGAGCTGTGCACTACAGGATGGGATGTGGTGAAGAGAGGAGCTGTGCACTGCAGGATGGGATGTGGTGAAGAGAGGAGCTGTGCACTCCAGGATGGGATGTGGTGAAGAGAGGAGCTGTGCACTGCAGGATGGGATGTGGTGAAGAGAGGAGCTGTGCACTGCAGGATGGGATGTGGTGAAGAGAGGAGCTGTGCACTCCAGGATGGGATGTGGCTGAGAGAGGAGCTGTGCACTGCAGGATGGGATGTGGCTGAGAGAGGAGCTGTGCACTGCAGGATGGGATGTGGTGAAGAGAGGAGCTGTGCACTGCAGGATGGGATGTGGCTGAGAGAGGAGCTGTGCACTGCAGGCTGGGATGTGGTGAAGAGAGGAGCTGTGCACTGCAGGATGGGATGTGGTGAAGAGAGGAGCTGTGCACTGCAGGATGGGATGTGGTGAAGAGAGGAGCTGTGCACTCCAGGATGGGATGTGGCTGAGAGAGGAGCTGTGCACTGCAGGATGGGATGTGGCTGAGAGAGGAGCTGTGCACTACAGGATGGGATGTGGCTGAGAGAGGAGCTGTGCACTGCAGGATGGGATGTGGTGAAGAGAGGAGCTGTGCACTACAGGATGGGATGTGGCTGAGAGAGGAGCTGTGCACTCCAGGATGGGATGTGGTGAAGAGAGGAGCTGTGCACTGCAGGATGGGATGTGGTGAAGAGAGGAGCTGTGCACTACAGGATGGGATGTGGCTGAGAGAGGAGCTGTGTACTACAGGATGGGATGTGGCTGAGAGAGGAGCTGTGCACTACAGGCTGGATGTGGCTGAGAGAGGAGCTGTGCACTACAGGATGGGATGTGGTGAAGAGAGGAGCTGTGCACTGCAGGATGGGATGTGGCTGAGAGGAGCTGTGCACTACAGGATGGGATGTGGCTGAGAGGAGCTGTGCACTGCACGATGGGATGTGGCTGAGAGAGGAGCTGTGCACTACAGGATGGGATGTGGTGAAGAGAGGAGCTGTGCACTACAGGATGGGATGTGGTGAAGAGAGGAGCTGTGCACTGCAGGATGGGATGTGGCTGAGAGAGGAGCTGTGCACTGCAGGATGGGATGTGGCTGAGAGAGGAGCTGTGCACTGCAGGATGGGATGTGGTGAAGAAAGGAGCTGTGCACTGCAGGATGGGATGTGGTGAAGAGAGGAGCTGTGCACTCCAGGATGGGATGTGGCTGAGAGAGGATCTGTGCACTGCAGGATGGGATGTGGTGAAGAGAGGAGCTGTGCACTGCAGGATGGGATGTGGTGAAGAGAGGAGCTGTGTACTACAGGATGGGATGTGGCTGAGAGAGGAGCTGTGCACTGCAGGGTGGGATGTGGTGAAGAGAGGAGCTGTGTACTACAGGATGGGATGTGGTGAAGAGAGGAGCTGTGCACTGCAGGATGGGATGTGGCTGAGAGAGGAGCTGTGCACTGCAGGATGGGATGTGGTGAAGAGAGGAGCTGTGCACTGCAGGATGGGATGTGGCTGAGAGAGGAGCTGTGCACTCCAGGATGGGATGTGGTGAAGAGAGGAGCTGTGCACTACAGGATGGGATGTGGCTGAGAGAGGAGCTGTGCACTACAGGATGGGATGTGGTGAAGAGAGGAGCTGAGCACTCCAGGATGGGATGTGGTGAAGAGAGGAGCTGTGCACTACAGGCTGGGATGTGGTGAAGAGAGGAGCTGTGCACTGCAGGCTGGGATGTGGTGAAGAGAGGAGCTGTGCACTGCAGGATGGGATGTGGTGGAGAGAGGAGCTGTGCACTACAGGATGGGATGTGGTGGAGAGAGGAGCTGTGCACTACAGGCTGGGATGTGGTGAAGAGAGGAGCTGTGCACTCCAGGATGGGATGTGGTGAAGAGAGGAGCTGTGCACTCCAGGATGGGATGTGGTGAAGAGAGGAGCTGTGCACTACAGGCTGGGATGTGGTGAAGAGAGGAGCTGTGCACTCCAGGATGGGATGTGGTGAAGAGAGGAGCTGTGCACTCCAGGATGGGATGTGGTGAAGAGAGGAGCTGTGCACTCCAGGATGGGATGTGGCTGAGAGAGGAGCTGTGCACTACAGGATGGGATGTGGTGAAGAGAGGAGCTGTGCACTGCAGGATGGGATGTGGCTGAGTGAGGAGCTGTGCACTCCAGGATGGGATGTGGCTGAGAGAGGAGCTGTGCACTCCAGGATGGGATGTGGCTGAGAGAGGAGCTGTGCACTCCAGGATGGGATGTGGTGAAGAAAGGAGCTGTGCACTCCAGGATGGGATGTGGTGAAGAGAGGAGCTGTGCACTCCAGGATGGGATGTGGTGAAGAGAGGAGCTGTGCACTCCAGGATGGGATGTGGCTGAGAGAGGATCTGTGCACTGCAGGATGGGATGTGGTGAAGAGAGGAGCTGTGCACTGCAGGATGGGATGTGGTGAAGAGAGGAGCTGTGCACTGCAGGATGGGATGTGGTGAAGAGAGGAGCTGTGTACTACAGGATGGGATGTGGCTGAGAGAGGAGCTGTGCACTGCAGGATGGGATGTGGTGAAGAGAGGAGCTGTGCACTGCAGGATGGGATGTGGTGAAGAGAGGAGCTGTGCACTACAGGATGGGATGTGGTGAAGAGAGGAGCTGTGCACTGCAGGATGGGATGTGGTGAAGAGAGGAGCTGTGCACTACAGGATGGGATGTGGCTGAGAGAGGAGCTGTGCACTGCAGGGTGGGATGTGGTGAAGAGAGGAGCTGTGTACTACAGGATGGGATGTGGTGAAGAGAGGAGCTGTGCACTGCAGGATGGGATGTGGTGAAGAGAGGAGCTGTGCACTCCAGGATGGGATGTGGTGAAGAGAGGAGCTGTGCACTGCAGGATGGGATGTGGTGAAGAGAGGAGCTGTGCACTGCAGGATGGGATGTGGTGAAGAGAGGAGCTGTGCACTCCAGGATGGGATGTGGCTGAGAGAGGAGCTGTGCACTGCAGGATGGGATGTGGCTGAGAGAGGAGCTGTGCACTGCAGGATGGGATGTGGTGAAGAGAGGAGCTGTGCACTGCAGGATGGGATGTGGCTGAGAGAGGAGCTGTGCACTGCAGGCTGGGATGTGGTGAAGAGAGGAGCTGTGCACTGCAGGATGGGATGTGGTGAAGAGAGGATCTGTGCACTGCAGGATGGGATGTGGTGAAGAGAGGAGCTGTGCACTGCAGGATGGGATGTGGTGAAGAGAGGAGCTGTGCACTGCAGGATGGGATGTGGCTGAGAGAGGAGCTGTGCACTACAGGATGGGATGTGGCTGAGAGAGGAGCTGTGCACTGCAGGATGGGATGTGGTGAAGAGAGGAGCTGTGCACTACAGGATGGGATGTGGCTGAGAGAGGAGCTGTGCACTCCAGGATGGGATGTGGTGAAGAGAGGAGCTGTGCACTGCAGGATGGGATGTGGTGAAGAGAGGAGCTGTGCACTACAGGATGGGATGTGGCTGAGAGAGGAGCTGTGTACTACAGGATGGGATGTGGCTGAGAGAGGAGCTGTGCACTACAGGCTGGATGTGGCTGAGAGAGGAGCTGTGCACTACAGGATGGGATGTGGTGAAGAGAGGAGCTGTGCACTGCAGGATGGGATGTGGCTGAGAGGAGCTGTGCACTACAGGATGGGATGTGGCTGAGAGAGGAGCTGTGCACTGCACGATGGGATGTGGCTGAGAGAGGAGCTGTGCACTACAGGATGGGATGTGGCTGAGAGAGGAGCTGTGCACTGCAGGCTGGGATGTGGTGAAGAGAGGAGCTGTGCACTGCAGGATGGGATGTGGTGAAGAGAGGAGCTGTGCACTGCAGGCTGGGATGTGGTGAAGAGAGGAGCTGTGCACTGCAGGATGGGATGTGGTGAAGAGAGGAGCTGTGCACTACAGGATGGGATGTGGCTGAGAGAGGAGCTGTGTACTACAGGATGGGATGTGGCTGAGAGAGGAGCTGTGCACTACAGGCTGGATGTGGCTGAGAGAGGAGCTGTGCACTGCAGGATGGGATGTGGCTGAGAGGAGCTGTGCACTACAGGATGGGATGTGGTGAAGAGAGGAGCTGTGCACTGCAGGATGGGATGTGGTGAAGAGAGGAGCTGTGCACTACAGGATGGGATGTGGTGAAGAGAGGAGCTGTGCACTGCAGGATGGGATGTGGCTGAGAGAGGAGCTGTGCACTCCAGGATGGGATGTGGTGAAGAGAGGAGCTGTGCACTCCAGGATGGGATGTGGTGAAGAGAGGAGCTGTGCACTGCAGGCTGGGATGTGGTGAAGAGAGGAGCTGTGCACTGCAGGATGGGATGTGGTGAAGAGAGGAGCTGTGCACTGCAGGATGGGATGTGGCTGAGAGAGGAGCTGTGCACTCCAGGATGGGATGTGGCTGAGAGAGGAGCTGTGCACTACAGGATGGGATGTGGCTGAGAGAGGAGCTGTGCACTACAGGATGGGATGTGGCTGAGAGAGGAGCTGTGCACTCCAGGATGGGATGTGGTGAAGAGAGGAGCTGTGCACTCCAGGATGGGATGTGGCTGAGAGAGGAGCTGTGCACTACAGGATGGGATGTGGCTGAGAGAGGAGCTGTGCACTGCAGGATGGGATGTGGCTGAGAGAGGAGCTGTGCACTGCAGGATGGGATGTGGCTGAGAGAGGAGCTGTGCACTACAGGATGGGATGTGGTGAAGAGAGGAGCTGTGCACTACAGGATGGGATGTGGTGAAGAGAGGAGCTGTGCACTACAGGATGGGATGTGGCTGAGAGAGGAGCTGTGCACTGCAGGATGGGATGTGGCTGAGAGAGGAGCTGTGCACTACAGGATGGGATGTGGTGAAGAGAGGAGCTGTGCACTACAGGATGGGATGTGGTGAAGAGAGGAGCTGTGCACTGCAGGATGGGATGTGGTGAAGAGAGGAGCTGTGCACTGCAGGATGGGATGTGGTGGAGAGAGGAGCTGTGCACCAGTGGATTTGTGTTTCAAACCAAAGCCTTCACTCGTGGCTCTTATCCCTCCACCTGCCTCGTGCCTCTTGGGGGCATTTTGCCTTTCTGTGGCTCTGTTTCTCACTCTCTCACCTGAGGAAATCCCTTCCCTTCTAAACCCACTTCTGATCTGTCTGGGATTGTTTCTCCTCCACCACCCCACGGGCGGTGTGCTTGAGCTGAAGTGAGGACTTGCTCCTTCCTCCCAGTGTACAACACTGCTGGCACTTCAAAGGAGTGAAACTGCTATCAAGGCCTGAGTTCTGAGGGGCTGAGTTCTCAGGATCTCATTTCTGAGAGGCTGAGTTCTCAGGGGCTGATTGCTCAGGGGCTGAGTTCTGAGGGGCTGAGTTCTCTGGGTCTCATTTCTGAGGGGCTGAGTTCTCAGGAGCTGATTGCTCAGGGGCTGAGTTCTCAGGAGCTGATTGCTCAGGGGCTGGGATCTCAGGGGCTGAGTTCTCAGGAGCTGATTGGTCAGGGGCTGGGATCTCAGGGGCTGAGTTCTCAGGAGCTGATTGGTCAGGGGCTGGGATCTCAGGGGCTGATTGCTATGGGGCTGGGATCTCAGGGGGTCTGTTTCTCATCATGATTCTAGGAGTCCATCCCTGGATGTTACAGAGAAGCTTTGCCTGCCCCCCTGAGTCTCTGCCCATCAGTGGTCTCCCATCAGTGCAATGCATGCACTTAACAGGCAACAATGAATCAGTTTTGAAGGCTGCTCTCAGATTTTCCCAGGGAAATGTTTGGGTATTGATATTTCTTGGAAAGCAATAACGCTGTTTGCTCCCAGATTTGATTAGCTATCGGTTTGCTGTCCCTTCAAGTCAAATGTAAGGGTATTTATGGGACTTCTTCACTTCCCCAGATGATTCAGTTGGACAGAGATTAATTTCTAAGAGACATTGATCAAGCATCCATCACTCCAAGGCTTATAGAAGTTGTCTGCAGGGGGTTAAATTGATCTGTGATTTAGGTCCAGCTCTGGCCATTGAGGTTGCATGCAGAAAGCCTTCTGTTGGAGGCTGTCAGCCTTGGTCCAGCTCTAAATCCTCTGCTTATTCCAAAGTGTGGGGTTCATTTTTAGCCTTTTGCTGCCATTCCCTGGAGCTTGAAAGGGAGCCTGGAGGTCACTTGCATGGTCTGGCTGACCTGCACTGGCATAAATCCTGGCTTAGCCTGTGACTCTAAACAGCTGGATTTGTGAGAGCCTTCTTCCTACAGACAGACTTTTCTGAGGCCCTGGAAGCTGATGGGAAGGGATTTCTTGGGGCTGTTGGAAGGTGTAAAACATGTGGCATATTTAGAGGCAAATAAATGTCATTGATCTGAGGAGGAACTGCTGTTCTTCCTCTTTTCCTGTCAGAGCACCAGGAGGAGCTGTTGGTGGTCTTCAACACAGGGAACTGGCACTGAAGAGATTTGTGGTCAAAGTGCTAATTCCAGAGCAGGCATGGAAGATTTGTGGCAATAGCTGCTGGGGAGGATGCAGGATCCCTGCTGGCTGTTGGCACTGCTCCCCTGGGCTGTCCTGGTGGCCAAAGCAGGCATGATGGCTTCAGGCTTTGTAAGGGAAGGAGGAGAAATTCCACTTGGGAAAAACAGAGCATCAGAGGAACTGGAGCTGGGGCAGAGGAGCCTGAGGGCTGCCCTCATGGCTGGGGATAAAGGTGTGCAGGGCTGGAGCCAGGCTCTGCTCAGGGATGGCCAAGCACAGCACAAGGGGCACTGGGGGCAAGCTGGAGCAGAGGAGGTGCCAGGGCAACAGGAGGGAAAACTTTGTCCCTGTGAGGCTGCTGAGCCCTGGAGCAGGCTGCCCAGAGAGGTTGTGGAGTCTCCTGCTCTGGAGCCTTTCCATCCCCCCCTGGATGTGTTCTGAGTGCCCTGCCCTGGCTGACCCTGCTCTGGCAGGGGGTTGGGCTGGGTGAGCTCTGGGGATCCCTTCCAGCCTCTAACGTTCTGTGGTTCTATGATCCTTGCTGTAACTGAGAGCTTCCAGAGCTGCATCACTTATTCCTGAGGCTGCTTCAGCTGCTGTGCTAAGGAGCATCTCCTCACACTGGGCCTGAGGACAGATCTGACCTTTGGGGGCTTCTTGACTCAAATTCCTCCCAGCTACAGTTCTTGGAGAAATGGTTCTGCACAGGGCAGCCTGCCAGCACTCTGGGGGGCAATGAGCAGTGGGACAGTGGACTTGGACTTGGTTTTTGAGAGCTAGAGGTTGGGAAATCCAACCAGACAGAGATGTCTGAGGAGGTTTGCTGTTCCCTTTGAGGTGGGAGCACACAAAGCAGTACCAGTGAGTGAGGAGACCTCAACAGGCTGGACAGATGGGCAGACTCCAAGGGCAGGAGATTGAACACATCCAAGTGCCAGGTGCTGCACATTGGCCACAACAACCCCAGGCAGTGCTACAGGCTGGGGGCAGAGTGGCTGAGAGCAGCCAGGTAGAGAGGGACCTGGGGGTGCTGGTTGATGGTAGGCTGAACATGAGCCTGCAGTGTGCCCAGGCAGCCAGGAGGGCCAATGGCATCCTGGCCTGCATCAGGAACAGTGTGGCCAGCAGGAGCAGGGAGGTCATTCTGCCCCTGTACACTGCACTGGTTAGGCCACACCTCGAGTGCTGTGTCCAGTTCTGGGCTCCCCAGGTTAGGAAGGAGGTTGAGCTGCTGGAAGGTGTCCAGAGAAGGGCAACAAAGCTGGGGAGAGGTCTGGAGCACAGCCCTGTGAGGAGAGGCTGAGGGAGCTGGGGTTGCTTAGCCTGGAGAAGAGGAGGCTCAGGGGAGACCTCATTGCCCTCTACAACTCCCTGAAGGGAGGTTGTAGCCAGGTGGGGGTTGGTCTCTTCTCCCAGGCAGCCAGCACCAGAACAAGAGGACACAGTCTCAGGCTGTGCCAGGGGATGTTCAGGCTGGAGGTTAGGAAGAAGTTCTAGAGAGAGAGAGTGATTGCCCATTGGAATGGGCTGCCCAGGGAGGTGGTGGAGTCACCATCAGTGGAGGTGTTCAGGAGGAGACTTGATAGGGTGCTTGGTGCCATGGGTTAGTTGATTAGGTGGTGTTGGATGATAGGCTGGACTTGGTGATCTTGAAGGTCTCTTCCAACCTGGTCTGGTCTGGTCTGGTCTGGTCTATTCTATTCTATTCTATTCTATTCTATTCTATTCTATTCTGTATTCACACAGCAGCAGAGTTCTGCTGGTAGTAACTGAGAGTCACAGCCAGGGACTGAGCAGGCAGAGCCTTGCTGCTTGGAGATGGAATTGGGAGTGCTCAGGCAGCTGTGCTCTGTGTATTTTACCCTCTCTGTACTCTTCACTTCACCCATCCCAAGGCTGGGCTGTTGCAGGAGCTGGCAGGTGCTGCATGGAGCACAGCACTTCCACCTCTGTAGGAGCTACTTCTGATTTATGTCACCAGAAAGGAACCTTTAACCAAAGCCCACATGTAGAAAAGGTGCTGTCAAGTTTGGCCCTCAGCTGCCTGAGCCCCACTGACACACTTTAGCTTGTGGAGTAGGTCCTGCTCCTCACTTTGTGGCTAATGAGGAGGATAGAATCAGAGAACAGAGGTTCCTGCTTTAGGTGATATAATTCATGGCAGAGAAGCAGAGAATTGTCTGGGTTGGAAAAGGCCTCTGAGCTCACCCACTCCAACCAGCAGCCCAGCCCCACCATGGCCACCAAACCATGGCCCCAGGTGCCATAGCCACAGGGGTCTGGAACAATTCCAGGCATGGGGACTCCACCACCTCCCTGGGCAGCCTCTGCCAGGCCCTGACCACTCTTGCACCAAAGACATTTTTCCTCCTCTCCAACCTATGAACAATGAGGTCTCCCTCAGCCTCCTCTGCTCCACACTCAACACCCCCAGCTCCCTCAGCTGCTCCTCCCCAGCCCTCTTCTCCAGACCCATCCCCAGCTTGGTTGCCCTTCTCTGGCCCTGCTTCAGCCTCTCAATGTCCTTGTGGGAGTGAGAAGCCCACAACTGAGCCCAGGACCCAAGGTGTGGCCACCCCAGTGTTGGGTGGAGATGGAGCAGATTCCACTTCAAGCATAAGCAGAAGACTGGAGAGAAGCCTCCACAAAGGCCTCTGCTTTACTTAATGCAAAGGAGGAGCAATGAAGCTGTCAGTGCTTGGAGGCTCTCACTGCAAAGGCAGTGATGAGAGGATGGATTCTTCAGCAGTTAGTCAGCACTTTGATATATTTATCAATTAGGCTTTCTTAGATGTCTTGGACTAATCAATGAGTTCCACTGGAGACCTTGGGGCATTAGCCATGGCCTGCAGGTTCTTCAAGAGGGAAACAAATCAGCATGCTAATTACTAACCATGGATTAGGGTGAGCAAATGAGACATTAAGGCCTTGTTTAATCTCAGGGGAGAAACTTCTGATTAATTAAGTACTCATCTGCTAGGGCACCAGGTATTCTGCAAGCCAGGCAGCCTCTGCCAGCATCTGGAGCTTGCTCCCTGGCCTGGGAGCCTTGCAGCAGGCAGGGCTGGCTTTGCATGCTGCCTGGTGGCCTTGGGCAGGAGGGAGAAGGCTGCTCTGGCTGCTAGGAGCAGGGAAAGAGTGCAAGAGACTGACCAGCTGGTGAGTGGAAACCACAGAAGGTGTGAAGCTTCCTTCATTCTAGTGAAATGGCTTCACAGCTGCCAACAAGATGCCAGAGAGTGGCCAGCAAGTGGCCAGCACACTCCTCTGAGACCCCAGGTGCCCAGGCTGCTCTCTTGCTGCACTTGGGTCACAACAACCCCAAGCAATGCTACAGGCTTGGGGCAGAGGGGCTGGAAAGCAGACTGGTGGAAAAGATCTGGAGGTGTTGGTGGACAGCAGCTGAAGGTGAGCCAGCAGTGTGCCCAGGTGGCCAAGAAGGCCACCAGCATCCTGGCCTGGAGCAAGAAGAGTGTGTCCAGCAGGAGTAGGGAGGTGACTGTGCCACTGTGCTTGGTCCTGGTGAGGCCACAGCTTCAGTGCTGGGTTCACATCTGGGCACCACACCATAAGAAAGACCTTGAGGTGCTGGAGGCTGTCCAGAGAACAGCACTGAGGCTGGTGAAGGCTCTAGAGACCATCATACAAGGAGCAGCTGAGGGAGCTGGGGGTGCTTGGTGTGGAGCAGAGGAGGCTGAGGGAGAGCTCATTGCTCTCTGCAGCTCCTGAGAGGAGGCTGCAGTGAGCTGGGGGTTGGGCTCTGCTCCCTAGGCTCAGGTGATGGAACAAGAGGAGCTGGCCTGAAACTGTGCCAGGGGAGGCTGAGGTTGGAGAGGAGGAGAAATGTCTTTGGTGCAGGAGTGGTCAGGGCCTGGCAGAGGCTGCCCAGGGAGGTGGTGGAGTCCCCATGCCTGGAGGTGCACTTGGGGCCATGGCTTGGGGGCCATGGTGAGCTTAGGTGGATGGTTGGACTCGAGGCACTTAGAGGGCTTTTCCCACCTTGATGAGGACAGGCTGAAGGAGTTGGGGCTGTTCAGTCTGCAGAAGAGAAGGCTCCCAGTGACCTCATTGTGGCCTTCCAGGATCTGCAGGGGGCCTACAGGAAGGCTGGGGAGGGACTGCTCAGGATCTCAGGCAGTGATAGGACTAGGGGGAATGGAATGAAGCTGGAGGTGGGGAGATTCAGGCTGGAGGTGAGGAGGAAGTTCTTCCCCATGAGAGTGGTGAAGCCCTGGAATGGGTTGTCCAGGGAGGTGGTTGGGGCCCTGTCCCTGGAGGTGTTTAAGCCCAGGCTGGATGAGGCTCAGGGCAGCCTGCTCTAGTGTGGGGTGTCCCTGCCCATGGCAGGGGGGTTGGAACTAGGTGATCCTTGTGGTCCCTTCCAACCCTGACCGATTCTATGACACTGATACTATTCTCTGATCCTTCTGGAGCTCCAGCAAAGCACTGTGGTGCTGCTGGCCTGGTGCAGCTCCCAGGAAGGTTGCTGTTAGATGCAGCACTCATCATGCTCAGTGCTGGAGTGGCTTTACAGCCAGATTATTGTTATTACTGTTAATTACCATCATTATTATGTGGTGACAGGGATGGGCTGAGTGCTCACAGCACACTCTGCTGTTTATTCCCCCTGCAGAGGGGGGGTGCAGTAAGAGCTGCCACTCAAACAGCTCCTGCTGCAGTCTCGTGTTCCCTGACCCTGCTTTCCCCTTCCAGGGTGACCCTTTCACTGCACTGAAAGTCCTGCAGAGGCCTGATCAGGTGAAATGAACTTCAGCAAGCTCCCACACCTGGGTCAGGGCACTCTGAAGAACAAATCCAGGAGTGGCTGAAGGCCTTGGGGGTGACAAAGAGCCCAGGAGCCAGCACTGGTCCCTGGCAGCCCAGAGCCAGCTGAGTGCTGAGCTGCAGCCAGAGCAGGGAGAGCAGCAGCACAGGGAGGGGATTCTGCCCCTCTGCTCTGCTCTGCTCAGAGCCCACCTGCAGCACTGCCTCCAGCTCTGGGCCCCCAGCACAAGAAGGACCTGGAGCTGCTGGAGAGGCTCCAGAGGAGGCCACCAAGATGAGCAGAGGCTGCAGAACCTCCCCTGTGGGGCCAGGCTGGGAGAGTTGGGGCTGTGCAGCCTGGAGAAGAGAAGGCTCCAGGGAGAGCTCAGAGCAGCCTTGCAGGACCTGAAGGGCTCCAGGAGAGCTGGGGAGGGACTTGTGACAAGGGCTGGGAGTGCCAGGGTGAGGAACAATGGCTTTGAGCTGGGAGAGGGGAGACTGAGAGTGGAGATGAGGAAGAAATTGTTGAGAGTGAGGCTGGGGAGACTCTGGCACAGGCTGCCCAGGGAGGCTGTGGCTGCCTCCTGCCTGGAGGTGTTGAAGGCCAGGCTGGATGAGGCCTTGAGCAGCCTGTGCTGGTGGGAGGGGTCCCTGCCCATGGCAGGGGGCTGGAGCTGGAAGGTCTCTTCCAACCCAACCCTTTCAGTGCATCTCTGAGACAGGAGTGAGGTGTGGATGGGCAGAGCCAGCAGCTGAGCAGACAGCCAGAGGGTGCCTGGGGGGCTTGTACTGCAGTGTCCCAGCAGTGCCAGGGAGTGCTGCACCCCTCCAGGTGCTCCCTAAGCTGCAGGGAGGAGCAGGCTGCTCTCTGAACAGCTGGGGACAGCTGCTCTGCCTGCTTGAGTCACTTCTGACACCTACTGCTCTCTAGCAATCACTCTCCAGGTACAGCTTTGTGTTTCGTGCTGCCAAACAGCTCCACTGCTCCCAGATGCTGTGTGGGAAGCACACCAGGGTTAGATGCAGCTGCTTTGTAACCCTTCCTTCTCAAAGCAACAGAGAGGCTTCTGAGACCTCTTGTGCTACTCTTACACTCAGCACTGGGAGGCCACACCTTCAGTCCTGGGCTCAGTTTTGGGTCCCTCACCCCAAGAAGGACATTGAGGAGCTGGAGCAGGTCCAGAGAAGGGCAACAGAGCTGGGGAAGGGTCTGGAGAAGAGGGCTGGGGAGGAGCAGCTGAGGGAGCTGGGGGTGCTGAGCCTGGAGCAGGGGACAGCATGGAGTGAGCATAAGCAGGGTCTCAGTGCCTAGTTCCCTTCACCTGATATTGTGATTCACACAGCATCAGAATCTCTTGCCCAAGGGTTCAGCCTGAGAGCCTGTGACAGGGCAAGGCTCTGAGGAACACAGCACTGCTTCACTGGAGGAGCTCCTGGGGGTGTTCAGCCTGGAGCAGAGGAGGCTGAGGGAGAGCTCATGGCTCTCTGCAGCTCCCTGGGAGGAGGTTGGAGCCAGCTGGGGGCTGGGCTCTGCTCCCTTGTGTCAAGGAGGAATCATAGAATTACAGAACTCTCAGGGCTGGAAGGGACCTCAAAGCTCATCCAGCTCCAGCCCCCTGCCATGGGCAGGGACCCCTCCCACCAGCACAGGCTGCTCAAGGCCTCATCCAGCCTGGTCCTGAACACCTCCAGGCAGGAGGCAGCCACAGCCTCCCTGGGCAGCCTGTGCCAGAGTCTCCCCAGCCTCATGGTGAAAAACTTCTTCCTGCCATCCAAGCTGACTCTACCCACTCCCAGTTTTGTTCCATGTCCTCAGGCTGTCCCAGGGGAGGTTCAGGTTGGACATTAGAAGAAACTTCTTCACTGGAAGGGTTCTCCAAGCCTGGCCCAGGCTGCCCAGGGGGTGGCTGAATCCCCCCAGGCCTGGAGGTGTTTCCAAGAGGCAGAGCTGTGGTGCTGAGGGCCAGGGCTTAGCCCCAGCCTTGCAGAGAAGGGTTGGGCTGGGTGCTACAGGATGCTGTGGCTCTGTGGTGCTTCCTGCCCTCTCTTAGGGCAGTGATGGCTGTGAGGTAATTGACTGCAGCCACATCTGTGTGTGAGTGATCCCTCCAGCTGGAGCCATGAGGTCTCCCTTCTGACAGCCTCCTGGCTTGGCCTCTGCTTGCTTGTGGATAGCCTAGACAGTGTCTTGTGCCTGCCACAGTGACCTGCTGACATCACCCTGCCCTCAGCACCCATCAGATAAGTGCCTTGCAGCCTGGAGCTGCTCCGAGCCAGCAGGAAGGAAGAGAAGGAGATTGTGCTGCTTGGGGATATGTTCAGGGGTGACCCTTGTAGAGCAGGGTCAGTGGCTGGACTTGGGGATCCTGAGGCTCTGCTCCAGCCTGAGTGATCGTGTGGTTCAGTTCTGGGATGCCTGCTGTGCCCTTGCACACCTCAGGGCCCCTCCTTGCTGCTGCCTGCCCTCTCCCTGCTGGCTCAACTGCCAGTGGCAGCCTCTGCGCCGTGCTCAGCTCTGCTGCTGATGGAGCCAGCTGAAATGTTCAGTGTTGTGGGACTGTGGAGCCCTCCAGCCTGGCTGATGGGCAGAGTGGTGCCTGGAGCCCAGGCCTGGCAGCATGGCAGAGGAGAGCAGCAGCCCTGTGTTGACAAAGGAGTACAAACAAGTACAGCATCAGCGTGGCTCAGTCCCCAGCCAGCACCAGCAGCCTCTTCCAGCACAGTGGAAGCTCGAGGAGCTCTCTAACATCAATATTTATCAGGCTTAGTGTTTGGGCCCCTCTAGGGCTGCACAGATACTTGCTAATTGCCTCTCTCAGTGCTGGAGGGAGGCTTTAAATATTTATATGGTTGGTATTAAGTCTTAAGGTGATTACTGTCAGGAGGCAGGTGAAATCTCACCTTGTTAAAACAATGCCCTTACAAACAGTGCCAGAGGTACAACACCTTCACTCCACAGCAGGTCCCTTGTGCTGCCTCTGATCAGTGAGCTGGGCTGGTGCAAGGAGCAGAGAGAAACCAGCTTGCTATGGCTCATGAGTCAACACCCTGGGAGAGCAGCAAAACCCTTAGGGGCTTGGGGGAAAACTGTGGTGTGAGCCAGTGCCAGCTGAGCCTCCCAGAGCCTGAAGAGCATCCACCCCTGCTCTGAAGAAAGCTCCATTGCAACTGCAGCTCAGGTGAGATTAGAAGGAAATTGGTTTTAGGGATGCAGATGTGTCCTGGAGCAGGGCCAGGGAAGGGCAGCAAAGCTGGAGAAGGGTCTGGAGAAGAGGGCTGGGGAGGAGCAGCTGAGGGAGACTTCATTGCTCTCTGTGGCTCCCTGAGAGGAGGCTGCAGTGAGCTGGGGGTTGGGCTCTGCTCCCCAGTCTCAGGTCAGAGAAGAGGGAATGTCCTGAAACTGTGCCAGGGGAGGCTTAGGTTGGAGAGGAGGAAAAATGTCTTTGGTGCCAGAGTGGTCAGGGACTGGCACAGGAGGCTGCTCTGAGCTCTCCCTGGAGCCTTCTCTTCTCCAGGCTGCACAGCCCCAACTCTCCCAGCCTGGCCCCACAGGGGAGGTTCTGCAGCCTCTGCTCATCTTGGTGGCCTCCTCTGGAGCCTCTCCAGCAGCTCCAGGTCCTTCTTGTGCTGGGGCCCAGAGCTGGAGGCAGTGCTGCAGGTGGGCTCTGAGCAGAGCAGAGCAGAGGGGCAGAATCCCCTCCCTGTGCTGCTGCTCTCCCTGCTCTGGCTGCAGCTCAGCACTCAGCTGGCTCTGGGCTGCCAGGGACCAGTGCTGGCTCCTGGGGAGTTATCTTTACCACCAGTGCAATCCATTGGCTGCTGTGAGCTTACCCAGCACCACTGACTCTCTTTGAAAGTCCTCACAGCTTTCTTGAGCCCTCAGCTAACCTAAACAGCTCTGTGAAATCAAAAGCACTGTTGCTCAGCCTCTTTCCAGGCTATCAGATGTGTGGAAAACTGCAATCCACATCCTGGGAATCCTGCTGCTGAATTTCCTCCACATGAGTAACTGCCTGCCTGCCTAAAATACAGCTGGGATTAACTCTGTGGCACATTTATGTTGCTGTTGGGAAAGGAAACAGGGTCTGGTGTGCCCTGAACCCCTGTAAAAGCTGCCCTGCTGCCACCCAGCCCTTAAATTGTGCTTAGAGTGAGAGGGGAGGCCATCAAACTGCCCCTTGGATGCTCTCCATATCCTGTAGAGTACAGGGGCCTGGTTGCAAAGCCTTTTTCAGCAGCTGAATGTTAACTTGCAGGATTTCCCAGAGCCCCTGAAAACTCTGACTGCAGTCTGCTTCCATCCCACTCATAGGATCACACAACCACACAAAGGCTGTGCTTGGAAGGGACCTCAAAGGCCATCCAGCTCCAGCCATGGGCAGGGACCCCTCCCACCAGCACAGGCTGCTCAGGGCCTCATCCAGCCTGGTCCTGAACACCTCCAGGCAGGAGGCAGCCACAGCCTCCCTGGGCAGCCTGTGCCAGAGTCTCCCCAGCCTCACTCTCAACAATTTCTTCCTCATCTCCAGTTTCAATCTCCCCTCTCCCAGCTCAAAGCCATTGTTCCTCATCCTGGCACTCCCAGCCCTTGTCACAAGTCCCTCCCCAGCTCTCCTGGAGCCCTTCACAGCCCCAACTCTCCCAGCCTGTCCCCACAGCAGAGGTTCTCCAGCACTGTGGTTGTCTTGGTGGCCTCCTCTGGACCCTTTCCTACAGTTCCATGTCTCACACCCCCAGGTGCTGCTGTTCCTCCTGTCAGAGGAGGCTGAATCTGGCTGTGGCAAGCATTAGCTGTCATCATTTCTTATCTCAGGGCCAGGGAGCTGCTGAGGGCACTGCAACAGCTCTCAGCTGAGGAGAGGCTGAGAGAGCTGGGGCTGCTTAGCCTGGGCAAGAGGAGGCTGAGGGGGATCTGATCAATGCTTACAGATAGCTGAGGGCTGGGGGTCAGGGAGATGGGGCCAGGCTCTGCTCAGTGGTGCCCTGGGACAGGACAGGAGGCAGTGGGCACAAAGTCGAACAGAGGAAGCTCTGACCATGAGGAGCAACTTCTTGAGTGTGAGGCTGCTGAGCCCTGGAGCAGGCTGCCCAGAGAGGTTGTGGAGTCTCCTGCTCTGGAGCCTTCCCAGCCCCATCTGGATGTGTTCTGAGTGCCCTGCCCTGGCTGACCCTGCTCTGGCAGGGGCTGGACTGGATCTGCAGAATCATAGAATCAACAAGGTTGGAAAAGACCTCAAGGATCACCAAGTCCAACCCTTCCCAGCCCTCCCATTCTGTGGTTCACTGGAAAACAGCAACGTTATCACTTCCTCATCCCAGGATTTTTCTTTTTATCTACAACAATTCCTCTTTCCTCCTTTCTGGTACCCATCTGTGCTTTGCTGCCCTGCACTTCTCAGGTAACTCACCAAAGCTAACTACAACGAGGCAAGGCACTGGCCAAGCTGCTCCTGGACCTGTCAGGGCTACTGGCATGAGAACTGAAAATGATCCCTGCATCTGAAAGCAGATTTAGCTTCCCTGATCTAGAAGCTAATTGGGCATGAGAAGACTGCAGCACTGACAGCACTGAAGTTGTTGCTGTGGTTAAACTGACATCAGTTCTCCTGTAAAACAGCAGTGGAGCCACACAAGCTCCAGGACCTTGAGCCCTCCCATTCCCAGGGGATTAAAACCCTGCTGCAGCTTCCCACAGTGGCACAGCAAAAGCAGGAAAGAAAAATAATCATCAGAGTATCACAGAATCAGTCAGGGTTGGAAGGGACCACAAGGATCCCCTAGCTCCAACCCCCCTGCCATGGGCAGGGACACGCCACACTAGATCAGCCTGGCCAGAGCCTCATCCAGCCTGGGCTTAAACACCTCCAGGGACAGGGCCCCAACCACCTCCCTGGACAACCCATTCCAGGGCTTCACCACTCTCATGGGGAAGAACTTCCTCCTCACCTCCAGCCTGAATCTCCCCACCTCCAGCTTCATTCCATTCCCCCTAGTCCTATCACTCCCTGAGATCCTGAGCAGTCCCTCCCCAGCCTTCCTGTAGGCCCCTTCAGATACTGGAAGGCCACAATGAGGTCACCTGGGAGCCTTCTCTTCTGCAGACTGAACAGCCCCAACTCCTTCAGTCTGTCCTCACAGGAGAGGTGCTCCAGCCCTCTGCTCATCCTCCTGGCCCTGCTCTGGACACCTTCCAGCACCTCCACATCCCTCTTGCAATAGGGGCTCCAGAACTGGAGGCAGTACTCCAGGTGGGGTCTCAGCAGAGCTGAGCAGAGGGGGAGGATCACCTCCCTTGCCCTGCTGGCCACACTTCTCCTGATGCAGCCCAGGATCTGATTGGCTTTGTGGGCTGCAAGTGCACACTGAGAGCTCCTGTTGAGCTTTTTGTCCCCCAGCACCCCCAAGTCTCTCTCCTCAGGGCTGCTTTCCAGCCACTCACTGCCCAGCCTGTAGTTGTGCCTGGGATTGCCTCCACCCAGCTGCAGGACCCTGCCCCTGCTCTTGTTGAACCTCCTGAGGTTGGCTTGTGCCCACCTCTTCAGCCTGTCCAGGTCCCTCTGGATGGATCCCTTCCCTCCAGCATGTCTGCTGCACCACACAGCTTGGTGTCATCAGCAACCTTGCTGAGGGTGCACTCAACTAATTCTTCATTTGCATTAACTACCAGCAGGGTTGCAGGAGACACCAAGCTGTGTGGTGCTGCTGACAGCTGGAGGGAAGGATCCATCCAGAGGCACCTGGACAGCCTGCAGAGCTGGGCCCAGGACAACCTCAGGAGGTTCAACAAGACCAAGGGCAAGGTCCTGCAGCTGGGGCAGGGCAATCCCAGGCACTGACACAGGCTGGGCAGGGACTGGCTGGAGAGCAGCCCTGGAGAAAAGGCCTTGGGGGTGCTGGGGGAGGAGAAGCTCAGCAGGAGCCTGCAGGGAGCACTTGCAGCCCAGAGAGCCAAGCAGAGCCTGGGCTGCAGCAAGAGAAGTGTGGCCAGCAGGGCCAGGGAGGGGATTCTGCCCCTCTGCTCCACTCTGCTGAGACCACAGCTGGAGCTCTGGGGCCAGCTCTGGAGCCTCTGTGCCAGGAAGGCTCTGGAGGGGCTGGAAGGTGTCCAGAGCAGGGCCACGAGGAGGAGCAGGAATATGAGAGAAACAAAACCACCTGGACAGCATCAGCCAAGCCAGAAGGGAGCTGAACTCCTTTTCCAGCAGCAAACCCAGAGCAAAGGAGAAGTCTCCTAGGGACAGCCAGCCCCACAGAGCCAACACAAAGGCACTCACCAGCAGCTCCTCATCCCAGGCCACATGAAGCAGCAGATCTGCACTGAATGCATTTCATGCTGAAGTGCTGCAAGGGCTGGGAGCAGAGCTCAGCACCAGATCACCTTGCTTAGACCAATGCCAGCTCAGTCCTCTTCAGCTGCAGCTACCATAACATTGTCAGGAGTGGGTCCTGCTTTGGGGGCTGGGGCTGACCCCTAAGGAACAGCAGTTGCATGAAGGGAGCTGCATTGCAGCTGCAGAAGAGATTTCCTTAGCCTGAGAGGAGAGCAGGAAAACATCTGGGAACCTTCTAGAGGTAGGCTGCTGCCATGGCCATGCCAAGAGCCACAGTCATAACCAGGCAGCAGGAGTGTAAAGAGGGTTGGAGGAGAAAGCAGTGCTCCAGCAGAGCCTGGCTGCCTGTGTTCCCCCTGCCCTGAGCACACCCTGGCCTGCTTTGTAGGAAGGCATTGCAGAGAGGAGAAAGAGAGCATCACATTGTGTGAGCTAGCTGCAGCCTGCTGCCACTGACCAAAGCAGAGGAGAGAGCCACACACTCAGGAGCCAGAGCCTGGGGTGTTGCTCAGCACTCCTCCCTCTGCATTCTCAACATTACAAAGGGAAAAACAAAGTAAGAAAAGGAGAGAAGAGACTTCCCTTTCCCAGCTGCCAGCTCCTCTTTGATCTCAGCCACAGGGATTCAGGCCTCCAGGCTGCACTTTCCACACTAGCACACCCACTTGTGTCCCAGGCCCTTCTGCAAGAGGCTGAGCCCATGACAAAGCCTCTCAAAGCCACAGGGTAAGGGAGGAGGCTCTGCAGCATCCCTCTCAGGCCTTGGAACTTGGGCCACAAGGATGAGCTTTCAGCCTGGCGGTGCTGGAAGGGATGTGACTGCTGAACACTGCACCCGTGGCTTGCCACCCCTGACACCCACCAGAGCCTAGCTGGCAGACTGGCACAGCTTGGCTGAGACACCTGAAGGCTGTGTGAGACTTGGGCAGGCTGAGAGCTGGGCAGAGAGGAACCTGCTGAGGCTCACCAAGGAGAGGAGCAGAGTCCTGCAGCTGGGCAGGAAGAATCAACTGCAGCAGCACAGCCTGGGAGGGGATCTGCTGCAGAGCAGCCCCAAGAAGAAGGAGCTGGGAGTGCTGCTGGGCAGCAAGGTCTGCAGGGCACAGCAATGTGCCCTGGGGGCCAAGAAGGCCAAGGGGGTCCTGGGGGCATTGAGAGGAGTGTGGCCAGCAGAGCCAGGGAGGTTCTCCTCCCCCTCTGCTCTGCCCTGCTGAGACCTCCCCTGGAATATTGCATCCAGCTCTGGGCTGCCCAGCTCAGGGGGGACAGGGATCTGCTGCAGAGAGGCCAAGGGAGGCTCCAGGGATGCTGAAGGGGTTGCAGCAGTGCCTGGGGAGGAGAGACTGAGAGCCCTGGGGCTGTCCAGTCTGGAGAGGAGAAGGCTGAGAGGGATCTGATCAATGTCTATCAATAGCTGAGGGCTGGGGGTCAGGAAGGAAGGGACAGGGACAGGCTCTGCTCAGCTGCACCCTGGGATAGGCCAAGGGGCAGGGGATGGAAACTGCAGCACAGGAGGTTCCAGCTCAGCAGGAGGAGGAACTTCTGCACTGTGAGGCTCCCAGAGGCCTGGAGCAGGCTGCCCAGAGAGGTTGTGGAGTCTCCTGCTCTGGAGCCTTCCCAGCCCTGTCTGAATGTGCTCCTGTGTGACCTGTGCTGGATTCTTTGCTCCTGCTCTGGCAGGGGGTTGGCCTGGAAGCTCTCCAGAGGTCCCTTCCAACCCCTGACATCCTGTGAGCCTGCCCCATCAGTGTGCACCCTCCTCTGAAGTGCATCCCCAGGGATGCTGTTATCCCCTGGACCCCTCTGGAAGGGGTCAGTTAAAGCCAGCCCAGGCTGCCTGGAAGGATGTGCCATCAATAGATGGCCTAGCAGCAAGAGGAAGCAGCTGTGCAGCACTGTCCATCACCAGCCCTCCCGAGGGAAGCTGCCAAGAGTGGGAGCTGTTGAAAGAGTTTGTGCTGTGCTCATCTGTGCTGGACTGAGCAGCCTGAGCTCCTTGTGCAACAGGACCACCCCCAGCAGGTACAGGCTGAAGGCTGCATGACCCCCAGCAGCCACAGGAACAAAGCACAACATTGACAGATGTGAAATGTGTGCCCTCCTCTGCTGTCTGCTCTGAAGCTTCCACACTGAGGAGATGTTCTTGCCAGGGGCAATGAACACAGCAAGGGTAATAAAAGACTCCCTTGCCTGCATGTGAAACTGTTGGAGTGAGGCTAGAGGAGGCCACTAGGATGAGCCCAGGGCTGCAGCAGCTCTGCTGTGAGCACAGGCTGAGGGAGCTGGGGCTGTGCAGCCTGGAGAGGAGAAGGCTCCAGGGGGACCTCAGAGCTGCAGCCAGGACCTGAAGGGATCCTGCAGGAAGCTGCAGAGAGACTTTTGCTGAGGGGTCTGGAGCCAGGCCAAGGGGGAAGGGTTTGGAGCTGAGGCAGAGCAGGGTTAGAGTGGAGCTGAGGAGGAAGTTCTTGAGGGTGAGGCTGGGGAGACTCTGGCACAGGCTGCCCAGGGAGGCTGTGGCTGCCTCCTGCCTGGAGGTGTTGAAGGCCAGGCTGGATGAGGCCTTGGGCAACCTGTGCTGGTGGGAGGGGTCCCTGCCCATGGCAGGGGGTGGAGCAGATGATCTCTGAGGTCCCTTCCAACCTGAAGCATTCTGTGAATCAGAGCTGGATGCTGCCCAGGGAGCTCAGAGTGAACAACAATAAAGAGGCAGGTAGTAAAAAGAAAAAACGAATGCAGTAGCAGCAGCTGCAGCTCTGTACCTAACAGCAGAACTGGTCCTCAGAGTCCCATCAGCTGAGGCTCCAAATATGGATTTCAGCTGAGGCTCCAAATATGGATTACAGCTGAGCTCAAATGAGTCCCAACAAGGCAGCACAGAGCTGCCAGGCCCTGCCCCTAGCAGGTAAGAAAGGAGTAACTAAACTCTCTTAAGGCTGATGCTGATTGCTCTGGGGAGATCCTCTGTGCCTCAGCAAACTTTGCTCCACCATCCAGAGCTGAGCAGCACAGGAAGCAGGATTGGAGACCTGGGGCAGTGGTCCCTGCTCCAAAGAGGCCTTGCCCTGTGCAGCTGAACCCAAGCAGTGCTGAAGCAGTGGGCAAGAAGCTTGGAGGGAGCAGTAAGATGTGAACTGTTGCATGGAGGAGAAGGCCCTGGGGGTGTCAGGTGGTGACAGAGCCCCAGGAGCCAGCACTGGGCCCTGGCAGCCCAGAGCCAGCTGAGTGCTGAGCTGCAGCCAGAGCAGGGAGAGCAGCAGCACAGGGAGGGGATTCTGCCCCTCTGCTCTGCTCTGCTCAGAGCCCACCTGCAGCACTGCCTCCAGCTCTGGGCCCCCAGCACAAGAAGGACCTGGAGCTGCTGGAGAGGCTCCAGAGGAGGCCACCAAGATGAGCAGAGGCTGCAGAACCTCCCCTGTGGGGCCAGGCTGGGAGAGTTGGGGCTGTGCAGCCTGGAGAAGAGAAGGCTCCAGGCAGACCTCAGAGCAGCCTGCCAGGACCTGAAGGGCTCCAGGAGAGCTGGGGAGGGACTTGTGACAAGGGCTGGGAGTGCCAGGATGAGGAACAATGGCTTTGAGCTGGGAGAGGAGAGACTGAGAGTGGAGATGAGGAAGAAACTGTTGAGAGTGAGGCTGGGGAGACTCTGGCACAGGCTGCCCAGGGAGGCTGTGGCTGCCTCCTGCCTGGAGGTGTTCAGGACCAGGCTGGATGAGGCCTTGAGCAGCCTGTGCTGGTGGGAGGGGTCCCTGCCCATGGCAGGGGGTGGAGCAGATGATCTCTGAGGTCCCTTCCAACCCAACCCATTCTGTGGCTCTGTGAGAGTGTGCCCTGCCTGCCCAACCATGACACTAAGCCTGCTGCTTAAGAAGCAGCTCCTCAGCGAGCCAGGCAGCTGCCTGGGCACTGACCTCTGGTTCCCTTGATTTCTGTCGGGAGTGGGGATTACAATGAAAAAGAAAGGGGGATAAAAGAGGGAGCAGGAAAGGCCAGGGAATGGCAGAGCAGGAAGGATAGCAGCTGCCCTTGAGCTTCACCTCATCATTCAGGGAACTCCCTTTGGAGTCAGAGAATCAGAGAATGCAGCTGCTTTGCAGCTCCCTTCCAGCCCAGCCCCCTGCAGGCAGCAGGGACATCCTCCACGGGAGCAGGTTTCCCAGAGCCCTCTCCAGCCTCACCCTGAATATCTCCAGGGATGGAGCCTCAACCACCTCCCTGGGCAGCCTGCTGCAGTGTTCCAGCAGCCTCCTGGGGCAGAACTTGTTCCTCACATCCAATCTCAATCTGCTCTGCTCTCATCTCAAACCACTGCCCCTGGGGCTGTCCCTGCAGGCCTTTGGGAACAGTCCCTCTGCAGCCTGCATGGAGCCCCTGCAGGGGTTTCAAACACAGCTGATGCCACAGCAGCCCTGCCTGAGCTGTGGCAGTGCCTTCCTCACCACCTTCTACCAGTCATTAATGTCACTTCTGCTCTCCATCCTCCACCCCAGCTCTTCCTTCCCCTCCTAGAAGGTTCTTGCAGCTAAATCTAGCCACACTTTCACACCCAAGATCTAGGCTGCATTACCTCATGCTGAGAACTTGCTATCTCCTCTCACTCAGCCCAGCAGAGTGAAACTGGGCTGAGGAAGTAGCTGGGAGCAAGTGGTGCTCAGCCCTTGCCAAGGAGCACTGAGCATTTCCAGGAGCAGAGCTTCCTGGAGGCTCTGTGCACAATAACATATGGCTCACTCTCCTCTCTGCTGCACAGCAGACAACCTCAGAACTCTCCTGCTTGGGAAACACCTTCAAGATCATCCACTCCAAGCCTTCTCTAACTCTACCAGGGCTTGGGCTAAGCCATGCCCCCGGTACCACATCTCTGTCTCTTTGAAACACTCCCAGGGGTGGGGGTTCAGCCACCCCTGGGCAGCCTGGGCCAGGCTTGGAGAACCCTTCCAGCGAAGAGGTTTCTTCTAATGTCCAACCTCAACCTCCCCTGGGACAGCTTGAGGCCACATCACCTGAGACTGGGGAGCAGAGCCCAGCCTCCAGCTGGCTCCAACCTCCTCCCAGGGAGCTGCAGAGAGCCATGAGCTCTCCCTCAGCCTCCTCTGCTCCAGGCTGAACACCCCCAGGAGCTCCTCCAGTGAAGCAGTGCTGTGTTCCTCAGAGCCTTGCCCTGTCAGAGGCTCTCAGGCTGAACCCTTGGGCAGGAGATTCTGATGCTGTGTGAATCACAATATCAGGTGAAGGGAACCAGGCACTGAGACCCTGCTTATGCTCACTCCATGCTGTCCCCTGCTCCAGGCTCAGCACCCCCAGCTCCCTCAGCTGCTCCTCCCCAGCCCTCTTCTCCAGACCCTTCCCCAGCTCTGTTGCCCTTCTCTGGACCTGCTCCAGCTCCTCAATGTCCTTCTTGGGGTGAGGGACCCAAAACTGAGCCCAGGACTGAAGGTGTGGCCTCCCAGTGCTGAGTGTAAGAGTAGCACAAGAGGTCTCAGAAGCCTCTCTGTTGCTTTGAGAAGGAAGGGTTACAAAGCAGCTGCATCTAACCCTGGTGTGCTTCCCACACAGCATCTGGGAGCAGTGGAGCTGTTTGGCAGCACGAAACACAAAGCCGTACCTGGAGAGTCATTGCTAGAGAGCAGTAGGTGTCAGAAGTGACTCAAGCAGGCAGAGCAGCTGTCCCCAGCTGTTCAGAGAGCAGCCTGCTCCTCCCTGCAGCTTAGGGAGCACCTGGAGGGGTGCAGCACTCCCTGGCACTGCTGGGACACTGCAGTACAAGCCCCCCAGGCACCCTCTGGCTGTCTGCTCAGCTGCTGGCTCTGCCCATCCACACCTCACTCCTGTCTCAGAGATGCACTGAAAGGGTTGGGTTGGAAGGGACCTTCCAGCTCCAGCCCCCTGCCATGGGCAGGGACCCCTCCCACCAGCACAGGCTGCTCAAGGCCTCATCCAGCCTGGCCTTCAACACCTCCAGGCAGGACTCAAGCTGTGGCCTCCCCAGAGGTGAGTCCAGGAGGGCAATCCCTGCCCTGCCCCTGCTGCCCACAGCATTGCTGCTCCAGGCCAGGCTGCTGGTGGCCTCCTTGCCCCCCTGGGCATATGGTGTCTGTGGATCAGCACCCCCAGGCCTGTTGTGAGGGACAGCATGGAGTGAGCATAAGCAGGGTCTCAGTGCCTAGTTCCCTTCACCTGATATTGTGATTCACACAGCATCAGAATCTCCTGCCCAAGGGTTCAGCCTGAGAGCCTCTGACAGGGCAAGGCTCTGAGGAACACAGCACTGCTTCACTGGAGGAGCTCCTGGGGGTGTTCAGCCTGGAGCAGAGGAGGCTGAGGGAGACCTCATGGCTCTCTGCAGCTCCCTGGGAGGAGGTTGGAGCCAGCTGAGGGCTGGGCTCTGCTCCCTAGTTTCCATTGATAGGATGACCTGGCCTGAAACTGTTGCAGGGGAGGGTTAGGTGAGGAATGAAGGATGAGGAGACATGTCATTGCTGCAAGAGGGGTCAGGGACTGGCAGAGGCTGCCCAGGGAGGTGGTGGAGTCCCCATGCCTGGAAGTGCTCGGAAGATATGGGATGGACCAAGCCAGCTTTTGAGCTGAGAAGTATGGGGAGAGTCCCTGCCTCGATGGCAGCCCAGAGGTGTGCAGACACCTGCCCTGCTCAGCAGGGCATGAAATACAGGGAGGCAAGGAGAACCCTCTGAAAAGCTGCTAGATGGAGCCCAAGACAAATATCCCAGAGCAGCAGATCAGTTTGAATTATGCATGATTGCAGGATTGGGTCAATTAACTCAGAATTAATTCACATTTTTCTTCTCCTTCCCTTCACATCTGGCTGCTGAAATGCTCTCATTAAATTCCACTCAGCAAATGGTGGGGTTTATGTCTCCCTCCAATTCCCATGACATATTCCTTGTAGCTCTGCTGCTGGAGCTGTCTAATGTTCATTAAAACCTGTGCAGCCCCCCTGCTGGGTCAGGCCACTGCCCCCAGGCCTGACTCTTAGAGCATCACTGAGGGGATGCTGTGTGCTCTGCCAGCACACGCTGGGGAGGAGGCTCTGATGGGAGAGCTCTGCTTGCTTGGCAATTCAATGGGAGTTGCACTGATGGGAGGGAGGCCACATGCCCCTTGCTCTGCCTTGCACCAATCTGCTGCTGCCTCCTCCATGCTCTGCAGCCCAGGGCTGAACAGACACCTGGCAAGAGAATCAGAACCACAGAATGGCTGAAGGTGGAAGGGACCTCAGAGGTTGTCTGCTCCAAGCCTCCTGCCACGGGCAGGGAAACCTCTCACCTGGTTGCTCAAGGCCTCATCCAACCTGGCCTTCAACACCTCCAGGCAGGAGGCAGCCACAGCCTCCCTGGGCAGCCTGTGCCAGAGTCTCCCCAGCCTCACTCTCAAGAACTTCTTCCTCAGCTCCACTCTAACCCTGCTCTGCCTCAGCTCCAAACCCTTCCCCCTTGGCCTGGCTCCAGACCCCCTCAGCAAAAGTCTCTCTGCAGCTTCCTGCAGGATCCCTTCAGCTCCTGGCAGCAGCTCTGAGGTCTCCCTGCAGCCTTCTCTTCTCCAGGCTGCACAGCCCCAACTCTCCCAGCCTGGCCCCACAGGGGAGGTTCTGCAGCCTCTGCTCATCTTGGTGGCCTCCTCTGGAGCCTCTCCAGCAGCTCCAGGTCCTTCTTGTGCTGGGGGCCCAGAGCTGGAGGCAGTGCTGCAGGTGGGCTCTGAGCAGAGCAGAGCAGAGGGGCAGAATCCCCTCCCTGTGCTGCTGCTCTCCCTGCTCTGGCTGCAGCTCAGCACTCAGCTGGCTCTGGGCTGCCAGGGCCCAGTGCTGGCTCCTGGGCACTCTGTCACCACCTGACACCCCCAGGGCCTTCTCCTCCATGCAACAGTTCACATCTTACTGCTCCCTCCAAGCTTCTTGCCCACTGCTTCAGCACTGCTTGGGTTCAGCTGCACAGAGCAAGGCCTCTTTGGAGCAGGGACCACTGCCCCAGATCTCCAATCCTGCTTCCTGTGCTGCTCAGCTCTGGATGGTGGAGCAAAGCTTGCTGAGGCACCACTCTCAGTCTCTCCTCTCCCAGCTCAAAGCCATTGTTCCTCATCCTGGTACTCCCAGCCCTTGTCACAAGTCCCTCCCCAGCTCTCCTGGAGCCCTTCAGGTCCTGGCAGGCTGCTCTGAGGTCTGCCTGCAGCTTCTCTTCTCCAGGCTGAGCAGCCCCAACTCTCCCAGCCTGGCTCATCTCATTAGAAGCCTGCTGCTATAAGCAGAGACATCTCCTGCTACAGCAGGTTGCTCAAGGCTCCCTCCAATCTGGCTGTGAACACTTCCAGGCTTGGAGCATGCACACATCCCTGGGCAACCTGTCCCAGAGCCTCACCACCCTCCTGGGGAAGAATCTCCTCCTGGTGTGTAAACATTCCAGCTCTGTGTCTCCCCCCAAGATGCACCAGGGCAGAGGGAGGTTCCTGGTCTGAAGCAAGGTGGTGAGTTGATGCTGACAAGCATGGGGACAGGAAAGACTACTTCCAGGATGAAGTCTCTCAAACAAAGCCTTTATCTGTAGGTTCCTCTGCTTTCCATAGTTTTATCCAAGCTTCTTCAATTCCATACTGGGATAGGAAAACACTAAGGGGGAAACACTGCAGCAGGCTGCCCGGGGAGGTGTTTGAGGCTCCACCCCTGGAGCTATTGCAGGTGAGGCTGGAGAGGGCTCTGGGTGACCTGCTCCAGTGGAGGATGTCCCTGCTGGGTGCGGGGGGCTGGGCTGGGTGAGCTCTGGAGCTCCCTTCTGGCCTGGACCATTCTGATTCTGTGACCTCAGAGCTGCCTGCCAGGACCTGAAGGGATCCTGCAGGAAGCTGCAGAGAGACTTTTGCTGAGGGGGTCTGGAGCCAGGCCAAGGGGGAAGGGTTTGGAGCTGAGACAGAGCAGGGTTAGAGTGGAGATGAGGAAGAAGTTCTTGAATGTGAGGCTGGGGAGACTCTGGCACAGGCTGCCCAGGGAGGCTGTGGCTGCCTCCTGCCTGGGGGTGTTGAAGGCCAGGCTGGATGAGGCCTTGAGCAACCTGGGCAAGTTGAGAGGTGTCCCCTGCCATGGCAAGGGTTGGAATTGGATGATCCTTGGGGTCCCTTCCAGCCCTGACAATTCTGTGATTCTGTAAGTCTAGCTGAGAGGTGTCCCTGGCCATGGGAGGGGTTGGAGTAGATGATCCCTGAGGTCCCTTCCCACCTGAGCCATTCTGTGACTCTGGCAAGTCCCTCTTGTGTCTGGGCAGTAAGCAGCTCTGCCATGGCACCCATGGGGCTCACCCACATTTGGTAAGCCTGCAGCAACACTGAGAATCAGAGAGTCACAGAATGGGCTGGGCTGGAAGGGAGCTCCAGAGTTCAAGCCCCTGCAGGCAGCAGGGACATCCTCCACTGGAGCAGGTTGCCCAGAGCCCTCTCCAGCCTCACCTGGAGGCTCTCCAGGGATGGGGCCCCAGTCACCTCTCTCCTGCTCTGCTGGTGGTTCTGTCAAGCTGTTATTTGATTACCTTGGTTCCCACTGGGTCTGACTGGTCCTCAGCCCAGGAATGCACTCCAGCAGTGGTGTGAGCACCATGGCACAGTGATGCTGCACTGGATCACAAAGCACACCCAAGTCCATCCAATCCCCCAGTGATACAGTTGAACTAGATGGACTATTTGTTTAGTCTCCTTTTGCACCTCCTGAGGCCACTGCAATTAGCTGGGCAGCAGTCTGCTTTCTGATCCCCCAGCACACCCACACTTCATTTAGACAGAGCAAAGTCATCTCCTGCTCCCTATGAATGGAGCTTACAGAGGGCCCCCAGCCACTGCCAGGCTGCAAAACAACAAGAGAGGTACAGCTCTGCCCGGCTGTGGCACGGCTGCAGCTCCACCTTGCCTCCCAGGGTAGCTCTCTGCAATGCATTCCCCATGCTGCAGGATCCAGGAGCATTGTGCTCTGCATTCTGCTGTTCAGCACAGACCACAGCTTCACAGACTGCACTGAGATGGGAGGCAGCCTCCAAGGCATCGTGTCCAAGCCCCTGCAGGCAGCAGGGACAGCTCCAGCCAGAGCAGGCTGCACAGGGACACAGCCAGGCTGAGCTTGGATGGCTCCAGGCATGGAGCCTCAAGCACCTCCCTGGGCAGCCTGTGCCAGTGTCTCACCACCCTCCCTCTGCAGAGCTTCCTCCTGATGGCCAACCTACCTCTGCCCTGCTCCACTTTCAAACCCTTGTCCCTTGTCCTATCCCCACAGCCCCTTCTGAACAGTCCCTCCCCAGCTGCCTGCAGCTGCCCTGCAGGTATTGAACTGCAGCTCTGAGGTCTGGAGCTGAGATGGGGCAGGTTGGTTCCAGCTAGGCTGAATGCAGCCAGTTCCACAGGAGGGCCAGGAGCTGCCTCTCAGCCATAGCAGTGGCTGCTCCTGAGCTGAGGACAGAAGCAGCCTGCAGGCCTCTGAGATGAGCCAGAAGGAATCACTGCAATGTGCTGAAGTGAAGTCCAGAGCCTTCTTCCCTTGGAGACACAGTGCAGAGAGATCCCCAGCCTGTGATCTGCTACTTCCCAGCAGAGAGCTTTGATTGAACATCAGCCTCCCAAGTCCCCAGTTTGTAGTGGTGCTGGAAGTGGAGCAGATCACCCCAGGGGCTCCCCACTCAGCTCTGTGCCCTGCAGCTGCCTGTGCTGTGGAGGACAGCCAGCAGGCACCACCCTGTCCCCCTTACTGCTCACTGAAACTTCCAGCTCTGGCCCTGCTGTGGCAAATCATTGCCAAAGCCTCTGAAAAGAGTCCTTGAGGTCCCTACAGCCTGGTAAGTTGGGAGGATAGCTAAGTACTGTGGGGTGTTGGTGCTTGAGAGCAGCTGAGCTCAAATGAGTCCCAACAAGGCAGCACAGAGCTGCCAGGCAGGTAAGAAAGGAGTAACTAAACTCTCTTAAGGCTGATGCTGATTGCTCTGGGGAGATCCTCTGTGCCTCAGCAAACTTTGCTCCACCATCCAGAGCTGAGCAGCACAGGAAGCAGGATTGGAGACCTGGGGCAGTGGTCCCTGCTCCAAAGAGGCCTTGCCCTGTGCAGCTGAACCCAAGCAGTGCTGAAGCAGTGGGCAAGAAGCTTGGAGGGAGCAGTAAGATGTGAACTGTTGCATGGAGGAGAAGGCCTTGGGGCTGTCAGGTGGTGACAGAGTGCCCAGGAGCCAGCAGTGCTCCCTGGCAGCCCAGAGCCAGCTGAGTGCTGAGCTGCAGCCAGAGCAGGGAGAGCAGCAGCACAGGGAGGGGATTCTGCCCCTCTGCTCTGCTCTGCTCAGAGCCCACCTGCAGCACTGCCTCCAGCTCTGGGCCCCCAGCACAAGAAGGACCTGGAGCTGCTGGAGAGGCTCCAGAGGAGGCCACCAAGATGAGCAGAGTCTGCAGAACCTCCCCTGTGGGGCCAGGCTGGGAGAGTTGGGGCTGTGCAGCCTGGAGAAGAGAAGGCTCCAGGGAGACCTCAGAGCAGCCTGCCAGGACCTGAAGGGCTCCAGGAGAGCTGGGGAGGGACTTGTGACAAGGGCTGGGAGTGCCAGGCTGAGGAACAATGGCTTTGAGCTGGGAGAGGGGAGATTGAGCCTGGAGATGAGGAAGAAATTGTTGAGAGTGAGGCTGGGGAGACTCTGGCACAGGCTGCCCAGGGAGGCTGTGGCTGCCTCCTGCCTGGAGGTGTTGAAGGCCAGGCTGGATGAGGCCTTGAGCAGCCTGTGCTGGTGGGAGGGGTCCCTGCCCATGGCAGGGGGCTGGAGCTGCACGAGCTTGAAAGTCCCTTCCAACCCAACCAACTCCATGACTGAGTTAGTGCCAGACTGCACCAGCACTGTGGGACACCTCCCCAGATGAAGAGCTGCTGCTCTGGGAAGGCTTTTGGGGCTGTTTGCTTCCAAGCAGAGATCCCACTTCAGCAGCAGGCTTTTTTTTAGCATCCTGTGTGTTAAAGCTGACACCTTGCAATTAAAATATGACTTAGATGATATTTAACCAATCTTTCCCTCCATCACATAATTGCATCCATTCTGGCTCTAAATCTGCTTCTTCCTTCAGGTCCTGTCAAGGCTGCAAGGCAGTAATGGAGAGAAAACAAAATTTACAGTTCCTGGAAGGAAGTTCCAGAGCCAGCTGAGCTGGAGCAGTTGTTTACTTGCAGGCACATCACCTAACTGCTGCAGCTTGAGAGGCAGGAACCAAGGGAACTTTGGAGGCACATCCAGCTCCATCAAGGTTTCCCTCAATGGCAGGGGGTCGCCAAAGCCATCCAGAGGCACCTGGGCAGGCTGCAGAGGAGGCTGAGGAGAGCCTCAGGAGGTTCAACAAGCAAAGGGCAAGGTCCTGCCCCTGGCTCAGGGCAACCCTCGGTCCCAACCCAGGCTGGGGGTGGAGAGATTGAGAGCAGCCCTGCAGAGAAGGCCTTGGGGGTGCTGGGGGGGGAGAAGCTGGGCAGGAGCCAGCACTGGGCACTGGCAGCACAGAAGGCCAAGGGCAGCCTGGGCTGCATCCAGAGCAGTGTGGCCAGAGCTGGAGAGAGGATCCTGCCCCTCTGCTCTGCTCTGGGGAGACCTCACCTGCAGGGCTGGGTCCACCTCTGGGACCCCCAGCATAAGAGAGACCTGGAGCTGCTGGAGAGGGTCCAGAGGAGGCCTCCAAGATGATCAGAGGGCTGCAGAACCTCTGCTATGGGGACGGGCTGGGAGAGTTGGGGTTGTGCAGCCTGGAGAGGAGAAGGCTCCAGGCAGACCTCAGAGCTGCAGTTCAGTATCTGCAGGGGAGCTGCAGGCAGCTGGGGAGGGACTGTTCAGAAGGGGCTGTGGGGACAGGACAAGGGACAAGGGTTTGAAAGTGGAGCAGGGCAGAGGTAGGTTGGCCATCAGGAGGAAGCTCTGCACAGGGAGGGTGGTGAGACACTGGCACAGGCTGCCCAGGGAGGTGCTTGAGGCTCCATGCCTGGAGCCATCCAAGCTCAGCCTGGCTGTGTCCCTGTGCAGCCTGCTCTGGCTGGAGCTGTCCCTGCTGCCTGCAGGGCTTGGTTAGGATGCCCTTGCAGGCTCCCTTCCAAGCCAATGCCTGTGTGAGTCTGTGTTCTGTGCTCATTGCTGGCTGCTCCCCACCCCAAGCCCACTTGTACCGTGACAGCTCCATGTGTGAAGAAGAAGTCCCTCAGAGGAGGAGTGAGGCTCAGGAGTGGTGGCACAGCTGGGTTTGGGTGTGATCAGGGGCATGGACTCAAGTAAATCCTTTGTGGGGCTGTTAGACTGGCAAAATGACCTCCTCCTTGTGCAGATGTTAGTCAAGGGCAAGGTCTCACCAACACCAGCTCTGGACACAGGATCAACCTCTTTGTCTTGGTGTTTTTTCCACCCTCTCACATCACCTGAGAGCCCATCCTCTGCTGAGCATCTGCTGGGGACCCAAGCCCTCTGGCACTGGCAGCATTCATGATACAAACCCTTCTACTCCATTCTCTGTGTGCAGACTGTGTGCCATGCTTGGCTGTGCTGGGTGCATCCTCCTTAAGGGGCCTGGATAGCTTTAGAGTGGCTGGGGTTTGCCCTTAGCAAAAGGCAGGCTAGAGACTTAAAGGTCAGATTAATTTCTCCTGTAAGCCAGTGGCCAGGAGGTCAAGATGCCAGAAAAGCATTGAATTCTGCCCTGCTGCTGGTAAATCAGGAGCACTGGCACTGCTGCCCTGGGGGCCAGCTCTTCCTCTGGCCAGGAAGCTTGGCTTCAGGTCCACAGGAAGGCCATGAAAATGAGGGGACTGGAACACCTCTGCTAGCAGGGCAGGCTGGGAGAGCTGGGGCTGTTCAGCCTGCAGAAGAGAAGGCTCCAGGGAGACCTCAGAGCTGCCTGCCAGGACCTGAAGGGCTCCAGGAGAGCTGGGGAGGGACTTGTGACAAGGGCTGGGAGTGCCAGGCTGAGGAACAATGGCTTTGAGCTGGGAGATGGGAGGGTGAGAGTGGAGATGAGGAAGAAATTGTTAGAGTGCGGCTGGGGAGACTCTGGCACAGGCTGCCCAGGGAGGCTGTGGCTGCCTCCTGCCTGGAGGTAAGCATTAAGTAAGGTCCCTCCCAACCCAGACCATTCTATGAGTCTCAAGTACGGAGTACATGCTGTCCCTCCCTCCTTCTTACATATTACATGCTCTGGGGAGACCTCCCCTGCAGGGCTGGGTCCAGCTCTGGAGCCCCCAACCCAGGAAGGACCTGGAGCTGATGGAGAGGGTCCAGAGGAGAGCCATGAAAATGCTCAGAGGGCTGGAGAGCCTCTGCTCTGGGGACAGGCTGAGGGAGCTGGGGGTCTTCAGCCTGGAGAGGAGAAGGCTCCAGGCAGACCTAATAGCAACGTTCCAGGACCTGCAGGGGCTCCATGCAGGCTGCAGAGAGACTGTTCCCAAAGGCCTGCAGGGACAGCCCCAGGGGCAATGGTTTGAAATGAGAGCAGAGCAGATTGAGATTGGATGTGAGGAACAAGTTCTGCCCCAGGAGGCTGCTGGAACACTGCAGCAGGCTGCCCAGGGAGGTGGTTGAGGCTCCATCCCTGGAGCTGTTGCAGGTGAGGCTGGAGAGGGCTCTGGGTGACCTGCTCCAGTGGAGGATGTCCCTGCTGGGTGCAGGGGGTTGGGCTGGGTGAGCTCTGGAGCTCCCTTCTGGCCTGGACCATTCTGTGATTCTCTGATTCTATGTCTCCTGTGTCACCAGGAGTGATCAGCATCCAACCCATTCCATGGCTCTCTGATCCCCTCTGTGGGCATGCTGGTAGCCAGTGAGGCCTGGGGGGGTCAGCAGGAGGTTGTGTTCTGCTCAGGCCTGGTTGGGATGCTGAGCACTGTGGTCTGTGTGCCTCTCAGGGTGACATGGATGTCTCCCAGCCCTTTGTCTATGGAAAGCTGAAGGAAATAAAGGAGCTCAGAAGAGATAACATGGCTTTACACTCACTGATGTGGTATTTCAGGCTGAGGAAATGCTTTAATTCCTAGATAAGAGAGAGCAAAGAGAATGATTTAAATTCCTGGCCAGCTCCCCTGGGGATGATGCAGTGCAGAGATGTTCAAGCACTCTGTAATTGCTTTCTATTTTGGTAAAGCCTGTGGCAGCTACACAGCTTTAAAGGGAGCACTGGAGAGGCTGGGTCCTGTCAAATGCTCCAGCTGCAGTGCTGCCATGGCCATGAAAGGCTTCCAGCAGCACCCCCAGCCCACAGCAGAGGAGCTCCCCAGGATGGGGCAAAGAATCTTCAGAAGATGCAAAATCTGTGGGGCAGAGACAGCAGCTGGGCTCCTGCTGAGCACTGTCTGCACACTGCTCTGAGTCACCCCACACCAGGGCCTGGCTTGGAAGGGACCTCAGAGCTCAGCCATGGGCAGGGCCCCCTCCCAGCACCACAGGCTGCTCAAGGCCTCATCCAGCCTGGCCTTCAACACCTCCAGGCAGGAGGCAGCCACAGCCTCCCTGGGCAGCCTGTGCCAGAGTCTCCCCAGCCTCACTCTCAACAGTTTCTTCCTCATCTCCACTCTCAATCTCTCCTCTCCCAGCTCAAAGCCGTTGTCCTCTTCCTGGCACTCCCAGCCCTTGTCACAAGTCCCTCCCCAGCTCTCCTGGAGCCCTTCAGGTCCTGGCAGGCTGCTCTGAGGTCTGCCTGGAGCCTTCTCTTCTCCAGGCTGCACAGCCCCAACTCTCCCAGCCTGGCCCCACAGGGGAGGTTCTGCAGACTCTGCTCATCTTGGTGGCCTCCTCTGGAGCCTCTCCAGCAGCTCCAGGTCCTTCTTGTGCTGGGGGCCCAGAGCTGGATACAGAAAGGAAACCTCAGCAAATGCTGCTCTGAAGTGTCACCATCTTCAGTGTTTGAAAAGCCTCATCCTGATTGCTTAGCTGAGGCCTCTCCTGTCTGTTTGACTCTGAGCTTTGTGAGAGTCAGAGCTCTACACAGAGCAGCAGATCAATACATGACCTGGAACAGATCCATGGCAGGATCAAGAGGTGCTTCCAGCATGTGCTGTGTGCCCATCTTGAGTACTGAGGACTTGTGCTTTCTGCTGGGGCTTTGTGCCTTCTCCTGGGGTTGAGAGTCACTCAAAGCCAATGATCCTGCCTGGATCTGTGGAAGAATTCTTCAGTAGGAGGCTGGTGAGCCCCTGAGAAGCTGAGTCTGGTGGAGAGGTGCCTCTGCCCATGGGGGAGGGTTGCAGCAGATGATCTCTCAGATCCCCTCCCTCCTGAGCCACTCTGGCATTCTTGCATTCCCTACCTCTTCCACTGCATTTTATTCCAAGGCCTGTCAGTAGCTAAAGCAAAATGTGAACACAGATAACAGCAGAGCCCCAAAGGAGGGCTTTAGGCCAATCCATTGAGCAATGGCAAAAGAGGCTGAGTGTGACCAGCTAACCCTCCCTAGCTCCTGCTCTGCTCCTCCCAGCTCTTATACACAGCTACACACAGCTTTATGAAGGCATCTATCTGTGTGTGCATGTGTATATACATACAGAATGTCATGAGCCTGAGAGACAGAGCAGACAGTGAGAGCTGCCTAGGAGAGGGAAACTCCAACCTGCCTCCAGCTCTGCTGTCCCCAGAAGGAGGACACAGAGCTGCTGGAGTGAGGCCAGAGGAGGCCACAAGGATGCTCCCAGGGCTGCAGCAGCTCTGCTGTGAGCACAGGCTGAGGGAGCTGGGGCTGTGCAGCCTGGAGAGGAGAAGGCTCCAGGGGGACCTCAGAGCTGCCTGCCAGGAGCTGAAGGGATCCTGCAGGAAGCTGCAGAGAGACTTTTGCTGAGGGGGTCTGGAGCCAGGCCAAGGGGCAAGGGTTTGGAGCTGAGGCAGAGCAGGGTTAGAGTGGAGCTGAGGAAGAAGTTCTTGAGAGTGAGGCTGGGGAGACTCTGGCACAGGCTGCCCAGGGAGGCTGTGGCTGCCTCCTGCCTGGGGGTGTTGAAGGCCAGGCTGGATGAGGCCTTGAGCAGCCTGTGCTGGTGGAAGGGGTCTCTGCCCATGGCAGGGGCTTGGAGCAGATGATCTCTGAGGTGCTTTCCAACCTAAACCATTCCATGCTCCTGTGACTGATTCTTCTGCTGTGATTTTGAAGGGTACTCTTTCCCCTTTCATCCATCCTGCTGGATAGGAAGCCCTGGGCAAACACAACAAATGTGTGCTGAAGCCTTGCCCAAATTCCTGTCCATGACTGGAAAGGAGATGATTGCTGTAGCTCCCTCTGAGTTTGCCATGAACAACCTCTGAAGCTGGGAGGAATTTTACATAACTCTGCTTTACTGTGCTCTAAGCAGCTCTTTTGTCAGCTTTATGCCAGCTTTGTCCCAGCTGTCATACTGCATGTTGTCAGGTGGGCAAGGAGACCACCAGCAGCCGGCCTGGAGCAGCAGTGGTGTGGGCAGCAGCAGCAGGGCAGGGACTCTGCCCCTGGACTGGGCCCTGCTGAGGCCACAGCTTGAGTCCTGGGTTCAGTTTTGGGCCCCCAAGAAGGAAATTGAGGAGCTGGAGCAGGTCCAGAGAAGGGCAACCAAGCTGGGGAAGGGTCTGGAGAAGAGGGCTGGGGAGGAGCAGCTGAGGGAGCTGGGGGTGCTGAGTGTGGAGCAGAGGAGGCTGAGGGAGACCTCATTGCTCTCTGCAGCTCCCTGAGAGGAGGCTGCAGTGGGGTGGGGGTTGGGCTCTGCTCCCTAGGCTCAGGAGAGAGGAGGAGAGGAAATGTCCTGAAGGGAGGTTGGAGCCAGGTGGGGGTTGGTCTCTTCTCCCAGGCACCCAGCACCAGAACAAGAGGACACAGTCTCAAGCTGTGCCAGGGGAGGTTTAGGCTGGAGGTGAGGAGAAAGTTCTTCACAGACAGAGAGATTGGCCATGGGAATGTGCTGCCCAGGGAGGTGGTGGAGTCCCCATCACTGGAGGTGTTCAAGAGGGGATTGGATGTGGCACTTGGAGCCATGGTTTAGTTGTCAGGAGGTGTTAGGTCATAGGTTGGACTTGATGATCTCTGAGGTCTTTTCCAACCTGGTTGATTCTCTGATTCTAATCATGGAGTTCTGCTGCTCTGGAAGTCCTCCATCAGGCAAGCAGCTTTGCTCTCTGCACCTTGCTGGAGGGAGGCTGCAGTGAGCTGGGGTTGGGCTCTGCTCCCTACTCTTAGAACAGAACAGAACAGAACAGAACAGAACAGAACAGAACAGAACAGAACAGAATAGAATACAGCAGGTTGGAAGAGACCTTCAAGATCGTTGTGTCTAATCTATCGACCTCAGTTGCTAGAAGGAGAGGAACTGGCCTGAAACTGTGCCAGAGGAGGGTTAGGTTGGAGAGGAGGGAAAATGTCTTTGGTGCCAGAGTGGTCAGGGCCTGGCAGAGGCTGCCCAGGGAGGTGGTGGAGTCCCCATGCCTGGAGGTGTTCCAGAACCCTGTGGTTTGGTGGCCATGGTGGGGCTGGGCTGCTGGTTAGACTAGGTGAGCTCAGAGGCCTTTTCCAGGCAAAATAGAGAGAATCATGGAACCAGAGAATTGTTTGGGTTGGAAAAGCCTTCTGAGACCAACCATCAACCCAACACCACCATAACCATCCAACCATGCCCCCAGGTGCCATGGCCACAGGTTTCTTGAACACCTCCAGAAGGAGGCATCCACAACCTCTCTGGGCAGCCTATTCCAGAGCCTCACCACCCTCCTACTGAAGAACTTACTTGCTGCCTTCTTGATGCTCTGCAGCCCTGGACAGAACAGACATCTGGCAAGAGAAACAGAACCACAGAATGGCTGAAGTTGGAAGGACCTCAGAGATAATATGCTCCAAGCCCCTGCCATGGGCAGGATGCCTCTCAACTAGACCAGGTTGCCCAAGGCCTCATCCAGCCTGGCCTTCAACACCCCCAGGCAGGAGGCAGCCACAGCCTCCCTGGGCAGCCTGTGCCAGAGTCTCCCCAGCCTCACTCTAAAGAGCTTCTTCCTCAGCTCCACTCTAACCCTGCTCTGCCTCAGCTCCAAACCATTGCCCCTTGGCCTGGCTCCAGACCCCCTCAGCAAAAGTCTCTCTGCAGCTTCCTGCAGGATCCCTTCAGCTCCTGGCAGACAGCTCTGAGGTCCCCCTGGAGCCTTCTCCTCTCCAGGCTGCACAGCCCCAGCTCCCTCAGCCTGTGCTCACAGCAGAGCTGCTGCAGCCCTTGGAGCATCCTTGTGGCCTCCTCTGGCCTCACTCCAGCAGCTCTGTGTCCTCCTGCTGCTGGGGACACCAGAACTGGAGGCAGGATTGGAGGTGAGGTCTGGGCAGAGCAGAGCCCAGGGGCAGAATCCCCTCTGCTGCCCTGCTGCCCACCCTGCTCTGGCTGCAGCCCAGCACACAGCTGCCTGCTGGGCAGCAGGAGGCACTGCTGGCTCCTGGGGAGCTGCTCAGCACCCAGCACCCCCAAGGCTTTTTCTGCAGGGCTGCTCTCAGCCCACTCTGCACCCAGCCTGGATTGGTGCCTGGGTTGGCCTGACCCAGGTGCTTGCCCAGCTGTTTGCACTGTCCCATGCTTTCTGGAGCCAAGCTGCAGCCAAGACACAGGTTTGCCATTGGAAATGGAACTGCTAAAGCTTCGAAGTGCTGGAGTCCAAGATGCACTTAACTTAGTCATCTGCACTTGTAAATGCATGGTAATTGCTGTTCTTTGTGTGGGAAGGCAGAGAAAATAGAACCAGGGAGAGAAATGTTGCTTGCTCCAGAGGGAGTGTCAGTGAGGGGAAGATGGTTTGAAAAGTATAACATCAATTACAGAGTTGTTTGCTTAATCCCTGTTTGAATCCTGGCACAGTCCCAGGGCATGTTTGCTGGGGGCTGTATTGCTGTTAAAGACATATTAATAGTGATTAATAATGATAATAGTATAGGGAGGGGAAGGAGAAGGGGAAGGGGAAGGGGAAGGAGAAGGGGAAGGAGAAGGGGAAGGGGAAGGGGAAGGAGAAGAAGGAGGAGAAGGAGGAGGAGGAGGAGGAGAAGGAGAAGGAGGAGAAGGAGAAGGAGGAGGAGGAGGAGAAGGAGAAGGAGAAGGAGAAGGAGAAGGAGAAGGAGAAGGAGAAGGAGAAGGAGAAGGAGAAGGAGAAGGAGAAGGAGAAGGAGAAGGAGAAGGAGAAGGAGAAGGAGAAGGAGAAGGAGAAGGAGAAGGAGAAGGAGAAGGAGAAGGAGAAGGAGAAGGAGAAGGAGAAGGAGGAGAAGGAGGAGAAGGAGGAGGAGAAGGAGGAGGAGAAGGAGGAGAAGGAGGAGGAGAAGGAGGAGGAGAAGGAGGAGGAGGAGGAGGAGGAGGAGGAGGAGGAGGAGGAGGAGGAGGAGGAGGAGGAGGAGGAGGAGGAGGAGGAGGAGGAGGAGGAGGAGAAGGAGGAGGAGAAGGAGGAGGAGAAAGTGAAGAAGGAGAAGGAGAAAAGGAATAACAATAACAGCCATAACTATTTGTTAGTGTTGTTGTTCCTGTTATTGTTGCTGTTCCTTTGCTGGGTAGGTGCTTTGCAAATGCACACCTGGGGGTGTTGGTTGGCACTCACTGACCATGAGCCAGCAGTGCCCAGGGGGCCAAGAAAGCCAATGCATCCTGGATTGAGTCAGAAGCAGGGCGGGCAGCAGGGCCAGGAGGTGACCATCCCCCTGTGCTCAGCACACCTGGAGTGCTGTGCTCAGCTCTGGGCCCTCACTGCAGGAAGCACATTGAGGGGCTGGAGCCTGTCCACAGAAGGGCAAAGAGGGGCTGGAGCCCCTGGGCTAGAGGAAGGCTGAGGGAGCTGGGGGTGCTCACTGCCTCCAGGGAGGAGAAGGGGAGCAAAGAGAGCGAGCTGGCCTTGCAGCCAGCTTGTAAAGAGAGAGCAGAATTGTGAGACTGACTAACACAAATCACAGTGACAGTGTCCTGGGTCCACCTCCTGGACCCTTCTGCTCCTCCTGGAGGACTCAGCTCTATGTTTTCCTTAAGAAAGAAGCCTCCTCAAACCATGACACAGATCCTGCCAGTGTCAACCATCACATTGCCCCCACTGCAACCCCACAGGCCAGGCTGCAACTGCTCCACCACACAGGGAGCCTGGGGGCCTGGTGTCCCCTTCTGGAGAGACTGAAGTTTCCCTGGCTGTCTGCCTGCTGGGGGGCACCAGCTGTCACCAGCAGTGTGCCCTGTGCAGAGACTGCTGAACACCCATGGAGTTGTCAGGCCTGGAAGGGACCTCAAGGCCCAGCCAGTCCCAACCCCCTGCCATGGGCAGGGACACCTCACACCACAGCAGGTTGCTCACAGCCACCTCCAGCCTGGCTGCAAACACCTCCAGGCAGGAGGCTTCCACCACCTCCCTGGGCAACCTGTGCCAGGCTCTCACCACCCTCATGGGCAACAACTTCTTCCTCACAGCCAATCTCAATCTCCCCACTTCTAGTTCTGCTCCATCCCCCCCAGTCCTATCCCTCCCTGACACCCCCAAAAGTCCCTCCCCAGCTTTTTTGCAGCCCCCTGCAGATCCTGGAAGGCCATCAGAAGGTCTCCTGGGAGCCTTCTCCTCTCCAGCCTGCACAACCCCAACTCTCTCAGGCTGTCTCCAGAGCAGAGCAGCTCCAGCCCTCTGCTCCTCCTCCTGGCCCTGCTCTGGACACCTTCCAGCCCCTCCAGATCCATGAGCAGCCTATGCACAGGGACCAGGCTCCCTGGGGCTCTTCTCCAGGCCTTGTGCTCATGGCAGGAAGCTGCCTCTGGCTCCTCAGCAGCAGCAAGCAGGGATGAAATGTGTCCTAATGCACTTTAGCTTGGGCTGGCAGCAGAAGCCTGGGGATGGCAGCAAAACCACAGGGCTGCAGGGGGGGCAAGGGTCCCTCTTGAAGGAGGTCAAACTTGTTCCTCCCAAAAGCATCATCAAAGAGCCTGGAGAAGAGGAGGCTCAGGGGAGACCTTCTTGCTCTCTCCAACTCCCTGCAGGGAGGTTGGAGCCAGGTGGGGGTTGGTCTCTTCTCCCAGGCACCCAGCACCAGAACAAGAGGACACAGTCTCAAGCTGTGCCAGGGGAGGTTTGGGCTGGAGCTGAGGAAGAAATTCTTCCCAGCAAGAGAGATTGGCCATGGGAATGTGCTGCCCAGGGAGATGGTGGAGTCCCCATCCCTGGAGGTGTTTAGGAAGAGCCTGGCTGAGGCCCTTGGTGCCATGGTTTGGTTGATCAGATGGTGCTGGGGGGTAGGTTGGACTGGATGAGCTCTGAGGTCCTTTCCAACCTGGTTAGTTCTGTACTCTGCCCCCATCAGCACATCAGAGATGTGCAGAGCTGGAGCTGTGAGCTCAACTGCAGGTCAGTGTCAGTGTGAACAAGAGCAGGAGGCACAGAATTTGATTTGTGAGCCTCATAAAGGGCCTGAGTCATAACTGACCCAAGCCCAAGTCCTGTGCAGCAGAGCTGCCCCCAGAGTGCTGCAGCTGCAGCCAGGAAGGGCTTTGCTCAGCTCCCGTGGGTCAGGGCCTCTGCAGTGTTTGCTGCTGTGGATCTCAGGTCTCTCACAGTCCACCCAGCAGCAGCAGTGCACACTTGCTGCAATAAATGGTTTCTCTGCCCACAGCTGGAGGTTTCACGAGGCACTTAGCAATTCTTCTGTGGGTTATGCCCTGCTAGAGTGAGCTACTGTGTCCACCTCCTCCTGCTCTGCTCCTGCTGAAGGGCTCCTGGGCTGCCCTGCCACAGCTCAGAGTAGTTCCATGGAATCACAGAATGGTTTGGGCTGGAAGGGAGCTCCAGAGGGCATCCAGCCCAACCCCCTGCAGGCAGCAGGGACATCCTCCACTGGAGCAGGTTGCCCAGAGCCCTCTCCAGCCTCACCTGCAATAGCTCCAGGGATGGAGCCTCAACCACCTCCCTGGGCAGCCTGCTGCAGTGTTCCAGCAGCCTCCTGGGGCAGAACTTGTTCCTCACATCCAATCTCAATCTGCTCTGCTCTCATCTCAAACCACTGCCCCTGGGGCTGTCCCTGCAGGCCTTTGGGAACAGTCCCTCTGCAGCCTGCATGGAGCCCCTGCAGGTGCTGCCAGGCTGCTCTGAGGTCTGCCTGGAGCCTTCTCCTCTCCAGGCTGAACAGCCCCAGCTCCCTCAGCCTGTCCCCAGAGCAGAGCTGCTCCAACCCCCTGAGCATTTTCCTGCTCTGCCCTGGACCCTCTCCATCAGGACCTTCCTGGGTTGGGGGTTCCAGACCTGGATGCAGTACTCCAGGTGAGGTCTGCCCAGAGCAGAGCAGGGGGGCAGGATCCCTCACTCCATGTTGGCCACACTGCTTTGGATGCAGCCCAGGCTGCCTACAGAGCTCAGTGCTTGCACATTGCAGCCACTCCATCCCAGCTGCTGTGCAGGAGGCAAGCAGCCCTCTGCTGTAAGGCACACTGCCTGGGGAGGGGCTCAGGGAAGCAGTGCTGTTCAGGTAGCTGACAGACTGGGCAGAAAAACTGTCTGCTGCCTTTCTCTTCAGCAGGCAGCAACTGAGAAGTGCTGGGCTGCATTGAGAGTGTGGCCAGCAGGTCCTCCTGCCCCTCTACTCTGTCCTCATGAAGACCCATCTGGAGGACTGTGTCCAGTTCTGGGCTCCCCAGATCAGGAGGGACAGGGATAGACTAGAGAGCATCCAATGGAGGCTCTGAGGATGATGGCACATCTGTCTGGTGAGGAGAGGCTGAGAGGCCTGGGGATGTTTAGCCTGCAGAGGAGAAGGCTGGGAGGGATCTGATCAATGGTTATAATGTCTGAGGGGTGGGGGGCAAGAGGCAGGGCCCAGGCTCTGCTCAGTGCTGTCCTGTGACAGGACAAGGAGCAATGGACACAAACTGAGCAGAAACTTCTTTGGTGTGAAGGTGCTGGAGCCCTGGAGCAGGCTGCCCAGAGAGTTGTGGAGTCTCCTTCTGTGCAGGCTTTCAGAGCCCAGCTGGGTGCACTCCTGTGGGACCTGCCCTGGGTGACCCTGCTCCAGAGGTCCCTTCCAACACCTCCTGTCCTGTGACTGCCTCACTCCTGAATGTGCCCATGAAGGTGTCCAGAGAAGGGCAACCAGGCTGGGGAGGGGTCTGGAGCACAGCCCTGTGAGGAGAGGCTGAGGGAGCTGGGATTGCTTAGCCTGGAGAAGAGGAGGCTCAGGGGAGACCTTCTTGCTCTCTCCAACTCCCTGCAGGGAGGTTGTAGCCAGGTGGGAGTTGGCCTCTTCTCCCAGGCAACCAGCACCAGAACAAGAGGACACAGTCTCAGGCTGCACCAGGGGAGGTTTAGGCTGGAGGTGAGGAGAAAGTTCTTCACTGAGGGAGTTGTTAGCCATGGGAATGTGCTGCCCAGGGAGGTGGTGAAGTCCTCATCCCTGGAGGTGTTCAAGAGGGGACTGGATGTGGCACTTGGTGCCATGGTTTAGTCATGAGGTCTGTGGTGACAGGTTGGACTCGATGAGCTTTGAGCTCTCTTCCAACCTTGGTGATACTGTGATAGTGTGACACCACACATTTCAGCCCTCCCTGGAGCTCCTCAGCCCTCCCTAGAGCTCTTCAGCCCTCCCTAGAGCTCCTCATCCCCCCCTAGGCTTCCTGGCCCCCCCCAGGCTCTCTGGCCCCCTGGCCTCCCCCCTGCCTCCTTCCCTTTTCTTTCTCTTGGTTTTTCCCTTTCTTTCTTTTTTTTTCCTTTCATTTCTTTTCTCTCTATGTTTCAGATTATGCTTGGCCTTTGCCTAACCAGTTGTGCCCTATCTGGATTTCCCTAGATGTGCTCTTTTCCACTGCCTCTATCATGCACCTGTGTGCCATCTCTCTTGACCGGTACGTAGCAATCCGCAACCCCATAGAGCACAGCCGCTTCAACTCCCGCACCAAGGCCATCATGAAGATCGCTGCCGTCTGGACCATATCCATAGGTAAGCCAACAGCCCCAGCATCTTCCCTCTGGCTCAGGGAGGCTGCTCTCCCTCCCCTTTTGCTCAGTGAGGGTCTGACTCGTTCAAGAGGATGCTCAAACTGCCTCTCCCCTGACCGGCCTGCGGTGTAACAAATCCTTGCTGGGAAGCAGAAGGCTTTGGCTGGGGCTCGGTCTGTGACTTCACCAAGGAGGCGTCTGACAGGCTGCCACCCCTCTCAGAGCTCAGAGCTCACTGCTGTGGGACATAGCAACATGCCAATACCAGCAGTAATGCCAACAGAGGGTGCCATAAAGCTGCTGAGTAAACAGCATCAGAAAGGGCTGTGGAGCACTGTGAGGTTCAGTGAGGCAAAGGGCAAGGTCCTGCCCCTGGGACAGAGCAGTCCTCAGAATCAGACCAGGCTGGGGGTGAGGAGATTGAGAGCAGCCCTGCAGAGAAGGCCTTGGGGGTGCTGGTGGGGGAGAAGCTGGGCAGGAGCCAGCACTGGGCACTGGCAGCACAGAAGGCCAAGGGCAGCCTGGGCTGCATCCAAAGCAGTGTGGCCAGAGCTGGAGAGAGGATCCTGCCCCTCTGCTCTGCTCTGCTCTGGGGAGACCTCACCTGCAGGGCTGGGGCCAGCTGTGGGGGCCCTAACTTGTGAGGGGCATTGAACTGCTGGAGCAAGCCCAAAGGAGGCCACAAAGGTGATGAAGAGAGGGATGGAGAACCTCTCCTGGGAGAGCTGGGGTTGTTCAGCCTGGAGAAGAGAAGGATCCAGGGAGACCTCAGAGCTGCTCAGAAGGGTCTGTAGGGATAGGTTGAAGGGCAATGGTTTGAAAGTGGAGCAGGGCAGAGGTAGGTTGGACATCAGGAGGAAGCTCTGCAGAGGGAGGGTGGTGAGACACTGGCACAGGCTGCCCAGGGAGGTGCTTGAGGCTCCATGCCTGGAGCCATCCAAGCTCAGCCTGGCTGTGTCCCTGTGCAGCCTGCTCTGGCTGGAGCTGTCCCTGCTGCCTGCAGGGGGTTGGATCAGCTGACCTTGGAGGTTCCCTTCCAAGCCAGTGCAACCTGTGAAGCTGTGTGAGAAAACTTTTCTATACACCTTACAAAAAGGACATCTAGGCAGGGCAGCCCCTGCAGGGCCACTGCCCTCTGCTGCATTGCCTTTTACAGCCTGGGAACTGCAGTCTTACAAAGGTTTAACATTCAACATTCATCAAGTGCTGTGCAGTGCTGTACTGCAAGGAAAATCCCCATCCCCATGGTCCAGGACCTGAAGGGCTCCAGGAGAGCTGGGGAGGGACTTGTGACAAGGGCTGGGAGTGCCAGGCTGAGGAACAATGGCTTTGAGCTGGGAGAGGAGAGACTGAGAGTGGAGATGAGGAAGAAATTGTTGAGAGTGAGGCTGGGGAGACTCTGGCACAGGCTGCCCAGGGAGGCTGTGGCTGCCTCCTGCCTGGAGGTGTTGAAGGCCAGGCTGGATGAGGCCTTGAGCAGCCTGTGCTGGTGGGAGGGGTCCCTGCCCATGGCAGGGGCCTGGAGCTGGATGAGCTTTGAGGTCCCTTCCAACCCAACCCATACTGTGGTTCTGTGATGGTTGAATCCCCATCCCATCAGAGAGGCAGAGGTGTGGTGCTGGGCGACATGGTTTAGCACCAGGGTTAGTAGAGCTAGCAAATGCTTGGACTTGGTGATCCTAAAGATCTTCTCCACCAGACATTGCTTCATGGTTCCCTGAGCAGCATGGCTCAGGGGCCTGCAGCTCTCCTGGCTCGTTCCTGACCCAGCAGTGGAAGAGGCTGTTGGATGTCTGGCTGCTGCAGGGCAGAAGTTTGTCAGTGGAAAACCCTGTGGAAAAAAGGCCAAAAATCAAACAATGGGGAAAGATCATTTCTCTCCTCATGCACAGAATACAGCTCTCTCTTGGAAACCAGTTCCCTGCTGTGCCACAGGCCTGCTGCCCTTCCCCCAGGGAGTACAGCCCAGGGTGACCTCAGTAGCTGCCCGAGCAGCATGGAGCTGGTGCTCAGGGACAGGGTTTGATGCTGAGCCTGCAGGGCTGGGGTCAGGGCTGGGCTGGGTGAGCTTGGAGGCCTCTTCCAAGTGGATGTGTTCTGTGATTCTGTGAACTGGGAGTGTTCAGCCTGGAGAGGAGGAGGCTGAGGGGAGCCCTCATTGCTCTCTACAGCTCCCTAGTATCAGGATGAGAGGAAATGGCCTCAAGTTGCCCCAGGGGAGTTGGGCCCAGGGTTGGACTTGATGAGCTTGGAGGTCTCTTCCAACAGGATGTGTTCTGTGCTTCTGTGCTTCTGTAGCTCTGATTCTGTGCTTCTGTGGCATCCAGCTTGGTTTAGCATCACTATTTTTGCTTCATAACTCAATTTAGAGATGTGACAGAGGCAGGAGTAACCTGGACATGAAGTGAAGCAGAACACTCCTGGCTTGCAGCTGTCTTACAGCTCTGCCCCACCAGCCACTTGGAAGGGCCTTATGAAATCCAAGGCATTGTCAAGGGGATGAAAGAGGTGAAGTGAATGAATCCTCCCCTCAGGAGTTTGTTATTTCTGGTCAGGATGGAGCACCAGATCCCAAGCAGCAGCTAAGGGCAGGCTGGTCAGGTTGCACACCTGCAGTCCTGCTGCAGGGGCACTGAAGAAACTTTTAACTGCATCCCATGCAAAGCCTCCTGAACTCAGCTCTAAATCAGGACAGAAAATGGGAAGCAAAACAATCCCAGAGCATGTCATTGATCTTAATTTAGCAGCTTTTGCTTTCCATATCCCTGACAGCAAAGCACAGCACAGAGAGTCTTTGCTCATCCAGCTCTGGACTTGGCAGGTTGCAGAAGCCTAAACCTGTGATTAGGCTTTTAATGAGGAGCATAGCAGAGCCCTCCTGGCTGCTGACAATTGCTTTGTGGTTGGGTCTCCTCCAAAGTCCTCTTTGTTCCACATTCAAGGACACCACAGCCACTTGTCCTGTGCTGTAGCAAATGTAACCTGAGCAAGAGGGTCTTGTGTTCAGCTGGAGGGAAAAAGTGGGGGCTGGAAAGTTCTGGGTGGGCTTGTGAGGAGGAGTTCTGTGAGAGAGAGGACTGTGCTGAGGCTGGGGACAGAAATGTAGGCAACAGAAATAGCCACACAGTTGAGAATGAAACAATCCTCATTATCAACCCAGGCTGGGGGTGGAGAGATTGAGAGCAGCCCTGCAGAGAAGGCCTTGGGGGTGCTGGGGGAGGAGAAGCTGGGCAGGAGCCAGCACTGGGCACTGGCAGCACAGAAGGCCAAGGGCAGCCTGGGCTGCATCCAAAGCAGTGTGGCCAGAGCTGGAGAGAGGATCCTGCCCCTCTGCTCTGCTCTGGGGAGACCTCACCTGCAGGGCTGGGGGACTGGACAAGATGAGCCTTGCAGGTCCCTTCCAGTGTGGGGCAAGCTATGAGTCTGTAAATGCTCCTCTCATTAAGTGGTTTTGGGGAGGAACAACCCAGGCACCAGGGCAGGCTGGGGGTTGTCCTGCTGGGAAGCAGCTCCATGGAGAAAGACCTTGGAGTGCTGGTGGGCAGCAAGTTCTGCATGGGGCAGCAATGTGCCCTGGGGACCAAGAGAGCCAATGGGGTCCTGGGGGGCAGCAAGAGAAGTGTGGAGCAGGGCTGGGGAGGTTCTGCTGCCCCTCTGCTCTGCCCTGCTGAGACCACAGCTGCAATCCTGTGTCCAGTGCTGGGCTCCCCAGGTCCAGAGAGACAAAGACCTGCTGGAGAGAGTCCAAGGGAGAGCCAGGAGGATGCTCTGGGGACTTGAGCATCTGCCCTGTGAAGAGAGACTGAGAGCCCTGGGGCTGTTTAGTCTGGAGAGGAGAAGGCTGAGAGGGATCTGATCAATGCCTATCAATAGCTGAGGGCTGGGGGTCAGGAGGAAGGTTCCAGGCTCTTGTTTTGGTGGTGCTCAGTGATAGGACAAGGATGAAGGGCTACAAGCTGGAAGCCAGGAAGTTCTACCTCAACATGAGGAGAAACTTCTTAGGTGTGAGGGTGCTGAGCCCTGGAGCAGGCTGCCCAGAGAGGCTGTGGAGTCTCCTGCTCTGGAGCCTTTCCAACCCCCCCTGGCTGTGTTCTGAGTGCCCTGCCCTGGCTGACCCTGCTCTTGCAGGGGCTTGAACTGAGTGGCTCCAGAGGTCCCTTCCAGCCCCTCCCATGTTCTGATTCTCTGATCTTTTGTCTAACAGCTTTTTCCTTCAGCCCTGGGTGTTCCTCCAGGCTGAGCAGCTCCATGGATCCCAAGCATGCTGCCTTTGCAGAGTCTCCAGGTACCAGTCAAGCCTTGCCCTGCCTCACTGAGGATAATCCCAGGGGAAGTGACTCTTAGTTTGAGGAACATGCTTGGAATGGCACCACTGAGACTGAAAGGAACTGTAGCCTCCTTACAGGCTACAGAGAGGTTGGCATGGGGAGGCTGGAGGTGCTCCCACAGCCTCCCTCGGGGTTCTCCAGCATGTCTGGGGGGGTTGGGGTGCTTCCCAAGCCAGAGCTGTGTCTCTGGGATCAGGGAATACCTCACAAGGCATTTGTTTGCTCCCATGCTGTGCTGGCTGGATGAGGTCTGTTTGACCCTCAGCACCCTCTGCCTGATGCAGGGCAGAAGTTGTTCCTGAGAGCTGGAGCTCTGGGACAGGAGCACAGCCCCAGCAATTTCTGGGCAGGCTTCAACAAACCTTTGGGCGCATTTCATGGGGAAAAAAAGGCTAAAAGCTAAAAGCCTTTGGAAGAGGCTGCAGAGCTGGGCCCAGGACAACCTCAGGAGGTTCAACAAGGCCAAGGGCAAGGTCCTGCAGCTGGGGCAGGGCAATCCCAGGCACTGACACAGGCTGGGCAGGGACTGGCTGGAGAGCAGCCCTGGAGGAAAGGCCTTGGGGGTGCTGGGGGAGGAGAAGCTCAGCAGGAGCCAGCAGGGAGCACTTGCAGCCCAGAGAGCCAAGCAGAGCCTGGGCTGCAGCAAGAGAAGTGTGGCCAGCAGGGCCAGGGAGGGGATTCTGCCCCTCTGCTCCACTCTGCTGAGACCACAGCTGGAGCTCTGGGGCCAGCTCTGGAGCCTCTGTGCCAGGAAGGCTCTGGAGGGGCTGGAAGGTGTCCAGAGCAGGACCAGGAGGAGGAGCAGAGGGCTGGAGCTGCTCTGCTCTGGAGACAGCCTGAGAGAGTTGGGGTTGTGCAGGCTGGAGAGGAGAAGGCTCCCAGGAGACCTTCTGGTGGCCTTGCAGGATCTGCAGGGGGCTGCAAGAAAGCTGGGGAGGGACTTTTGAGGGTGTCAGGGAGGGATAGGACTGGGGGGGATGGAGCAGAACTAGAAGTGGGGAGATTGAGATTGGCTGTGAGGAAGAAGTTGTTGCCCATGAGGGTGGTGAGAGCCTGGCACAGGTTGCCCAGGGAGGTGGTGGAAGCCTCCTGCCTGGAGGTGTTTGCAGCCAGGCTGGAGGTGGCTGTGAGCAACCTGCTGTGGTGTGAGGTGTCCCTGCCCATGGCAGGGGGTTGGGACTGGCTGAGCCTTGAGGTCCCTACACCCCTGATGATTCTATGATAATTCTTCTCTCATGAGTCCCTGATGCTTTCTGTAGCCAGAGGTGGTGCCCTGAAGGCCATCCTGATCATCTGGCCCTAAGTGAGCACCAAGGTGCAGCTGGCATTGCCAGCCAGGCTAATGCCTGCTTCTGGTGGAGCAGCACAGCAGCTCTGTGCTCATGAACTCTTTTCAGGCCTGTGGGTGAGACAGAAACCTTTGCTGTGTTGTCAAGAGCATCACACTAAGACTTTTTCTGCCTTCATTTCCCATTCACAGGCTCACAGGATATTAGGGGGTGGAAGTGACCTCTGGAGAGCTTCCAGGCCAACCCCCTGCCAGAGCAGGAGCAGAGAATCCAGCACAGGTCACACAGGAACACATCCAGACAGGGCTGGGAAGGCTCCAGAGCAGGAGACTCCACAACCTCTCTGGGCAGCCTGCTCCAGGCCTCTGGGAGCCTCACAGTGCAGAAGTTCTTCCTCATGTTCAGGTGGAACCTCCTGTGCTGCAGTTTCCATCCCCTGCCCCTTGGCCTATCCCAGGGTGCAGCTGAGCAGAGCCTGTCCCTGTCCCTGTCCCTGTCCCTGTCCCTGTCCCCTCCCTCCTGACCCCCAGCCCTCAGCTATTGATAGACATTGATCAGATCCCTCTCAGCCTTCTCCTCTCCAGACTGAACAGCCCCAGGGCTCTCAGCCTCTCCTCCCCAGGCACTGCTGCAGTCCCTTCAGCATCCTTGGAGCCTCCCTTGGCCTCTCTGCAGCAGATCCCTGTCCCTCCTGAGCTGGGGACTCCATTCATTTAGGTTGGCCACAAGGTTATGGTTTTCTGAAGCCATTCTTTTGCCTGAGGGCCTGTGCCATGACTCCTGAGAGGGATGTTGATGGCACATGGGGAAGAATTTTCAAGGGGAGGAAGATCAGAGCAGATGAATACAAGATGAACTCCTAACAAGGGAACTCCCTGGGGATTCCAGGCATGGTAGCCTGGGTTGCCTTGATTTTGCCATCAGAGTCATAGAATCACAGGATGGTTTGGCTTGGAAGGGGCCTCAAAGCTCATCCAGTTCCAACCCCTGGCAGGGACCCCTCCCACCAGCACAGGCTGCCCAAGGCCTCATCCAGCCTGGCCTTCAGCACCTCCAGGCAGGAGGCAGCCACAGCCTCCCTGGGCAGCCTGTGCCAGAGTCTCCCCAGCCTCACTCTCAACAATCTCTTCCTCATCTTCAGTCTCAATATTCCCTTTCCCAGCTCAAAGCCATTGTTCCTCAGCCTGGCACTCCCAGCCCTTGTCACAAGTCCCTCCCCAGCTCTCCTGGAGCCCTTCAGGTCCTGGCAGGCTGCTCTGAGGTCTCCCTGCAGCCTTCTCTTCTCCAGGCTGAACAGGCTGGGCTCAGGCTGTGCAGTGCTCTCCCAATGCTGTGAAGTGAAAGTGAAGCTTGCCCAGGCTCAGCCACTGCTCACCCTCCTCTGTTTGCAGCTCTGCTCCTTGCAGGCAGGGAGATCCTGCACAGTTCACCCCCTTCAACCAACTCAAGGCTGCTGCTGCTGTTTCATCAGAACAGAACCAGAGCTGATCCTGCCCTGAGGGTGCATTGCTGTTGAGTTAGAACATGAAATGCAACAGGCTGCTGACAGAAGGGGAAGATGTGGAATGCTCCTGCCTCTGATCACTTCAGAGGCCCACATCCTTCCCTGTGCCTCTGATCTGAAGAGCTTTGCTTCCTGAAGCTGCTGCCTTCTCTTCCTCAGTGCAAGTCAGGAGGCTGCTGCCTGCTGGGATTTGCTCCTCACTGTGTGTTAGCTGTTGTCAGACACATGTGCAAGCACTTCACAGGCACTTGGGTTGAGAAAACAAACAGATTTGATTTAGTTTCCAGCTCTGATTGCCTCTAACTGACTTTCATGCCAGCTGCATGGCTACCACAGAACACAGAATTAACCAGGTTGGAAAAGACCTCAGAGGTCATCCAGTCCAACCTCTCACCCAGCACCATCTGATCAACTAAACCATGGCACCAAGGGCCTCCTCCAGGCTCTTCCTAAACACCTCCAGGGATGGGGACTCCACCACCTCCCTGGGCAGCACATCCCCATGGCCAATCTCTCTTGCTGTGATTAATTTCTTCCTCACCTCCAGCCCAAATCTCCCCTGGCACAGCTTGAGACTGTGTCCTCTCCTTCTGTCACAGGACCACAGCTGCCAACCCCCAGGTGAATGTCTCTCCAAGCTGTAACCCATGTGTGTTTTGTATCATAATGACTAGGAGGCTAAAGATAAGGGTTTAAACACACAACATGGAGAGCAACATTCTTTGGTTCCCAGTGCAGACTGCTTCTGGGGCAGCTGTAGGCTTAGAATCACAGAATCATAGAACTGTATTGGCTGGAAAAGTCCTCTGAGGTCATCGAGTCCAACCATCAACCCAACCCCACCACAGCCACCAGTCATAGAATCACAGAATCATAGAAGGGAGCTCCAGAGCTCACCCAGCCCAACCCCCTGCACCCAGCAGGGACATCCTCCACTGGAGCAGGTCACCCAGAGCCCTCTCCAGCCTCACCTGCAATAGCTCCAGGGATGGAGCCTCAACCACCTCCCTGGGCAGCCTGCTGCAGTGTTCCAGCAGCCTCCTGGGGCAGAACTTGTTCCTCACATCCAATCTCAATCTGCTCTGCTCTCATTTCAAACCATTGCCCCTGGGGCTGTCCCTGCAGGCCTTTGGGAACAGTCCCTCTGCAGCCTGCTTGGAGCCCCTGCAGGGACTGGAACGTTGCTATTAGGTCTGCCTGGAGCCTTCTCCTCTCCAGGCTGAACACCCCCAGCTCCCTCAGCCTGTCCCCACAGCAGAGGCTCTCTAGCCCTCTGAGCATTTTCATGGCTCTCCTCTGGACCCTTTCCATCAGCTCCAGGTCCTTCCTGCATGGAGGGCTCCAGAGCTGAGCACAGCACTGCAGATGAGTTCTTGCCAGAGCAGTCTCCCCCCAGCCTTGCTTGGCACCCAGCTGTCAGCTTTTCCTCTGTTTTCTAGGGGGTTTATTGTGTACAAAGGCCATAGGATCGTAGAGAGGTCCAAAGCCCACAGGAGTCACTTGAGCCCTTGCCCTGGGCCGCAGGGGACTTTGTATCCCGTGGTGAATCAAGGAGGTAGCCCTCAGCAGTGCCAGGCAGCAGAATGTGACCCTTCCAGTGCTCAGCCCTGGGAATCCCACACGTGGAGGGACAGAGTAAACCCTCAGGCAAGCCTCTGCTTTCCTTAGTGAGATTCTTGTCCCTGGAGGCAGTGAAATCTCTCTTGCATGAGAATGTGGTGAGAAAGGATGGAAATTGCTTCCTCTCTTAGTGGGAATCACCACCAAAGACTTCATCTTCCCAGTAACCTCTGTCAGCCTCCTGGGATTTTGCCAAAGAACAGCAGAGATGAAACAGGGAAAGAGGATATTAAAAAACAGGGGGAAAAGATCTGAAACAGAACAAGAAGATATTAAAAAATTAATATTAACCAGGAAAAAAGCAACTCTTGAGCAGAGGAAGAAGGGACTGCAAAGAAAAAGAGGCTATTGAGTGACAGAAACATTAATCTGACACAGAAGATTGAAACAGGAAAAGAAGATCTTAAACAGGATCAATGGCTCCATGTCCCAGGGGAGGCCAGGGACAGAGTCCCTCAGGGATCAGTCCTGGGACCTGTCTTGTTCAACATCTCTGTGGGTGCCATGGACAGTGGCATTGAGTGCACCCTCAGCAAGGTTGCTGATGACACCAAGCTGTGTGGTGCAGCAGACAGGCTGGAGGGAAGGGATCCATCCAGAGGGACCTGGACAGGCTGGAGAGGTGGGCACAAGCCAACCTCATGAGGTTCAACAAGAGCAAGGGCAGGGTCCTGCAGCTGGGTGGAGGCAATCCCAGGCACAACTACAGGCTGGGCAGGGACTGGCTGGAAAGCAGCCCTGAGGAGAGAGACTTGGGGGTGCTGGTGGACAAGAAGCTCACCAGGAGCTCTCAGTGTGCACTTGCAGCCCACAAAGCCAATCAGATCCTGGGCTGCATCAGGAGAAGTGTGGCCAGCAGGTCGAGGGAGGTGATCCTCCCCTTCTACTCAGCCCTGGTGAGACCCCACCTGGAGTACTGCCTCCAGTTCTGGAGCCCCTATTACAAGAGGGATGTGGAGGTGCTGGAAGGTGTCCAGAGAAGGGCCACAAGGATGGTCAGAGGGCTGGAGCACCTCTCCTGTGAGGACAGACTGAAGGAGTTGGGGCTGTTCAGTCTGCAGAAGAGAAGGCTCCCAGGTGACCTCATTGTGGCCTTCCAGTATCTGAAGGGGGCTCCAGGAAGGCTGGGGAAGGACTGCTCAGGATCTCAGGGAGTGATAGGACTAGGGGGAATGGAATGAAGCTGGAGGTGGGGAGATTCAGGCTGGAGGGGAGGAGGAAGTTCTTCCCCATGAGAGTGGTGAAGCCCTGGAATGGGTTGTCCAGGGAGGTGGTTGGGGCCCTGTCCCTGGAGGTGTTTAAGCCCAGGCTGGATGAGGCTGTGGCCAGGCTGATCTAGTGTGGGGTGTCCCTGCCCATGGCAGGGGGGTTGGAACTAGCTGATCCTTGTGGTCCCTCCCAACCCTGACTGATACTGTGATACTATGATATGAGGATAAGAAGACCTTAGACATAAAAAGAAGATATTGGACAGAAAAGGAGTATATTAAGCAAAAATACTAAACAGAAAAGGAAGATCTTGAACAGAAAACAAGAAGCTATTAAACAAAACATAAAACCAGAAGAGGCAGCTCTTAAACAGGAAAAGAAGATCTTAAACAGCATAAGAAGCTCTCAACCAGGATAAGAAGATATTAGAGAGGAAAAAAGAAGCTATTAAACAAACAAATAACTAAAACCCCTCACAAGATATTAGACAAACCCAACCCCATGAGAATGGTAAAAAGAAAGAGAAGCTATTAGACTGCAAAGGAAGATAGAATAGAATGGAATAGAATAGAATGGAGTGGAATGGAATGGAATGGAATGGAATGGAATGGAATGGAATGGAATGGAATGGAATGGAATGGAATGGAATGGAATGGAATAGACCAGGTTGGAAGAGACCTTCAAGATCATTGCATTCAACCTATCATCCAACACCACCTAATCAACTAACCCATGGCACCAAGCACCCTATCAAGTCTCCTCCTGCACACCTCCACTGATGGCGACTCCACCACCTCCCCGGGCAGCCCATCCCAATGGGCAATCACTCTCTCTGTGTAAAACTTCTTCCTAACACCCAACCTAAACCTCCCCTGGCTCAGCTTGGGACTGTGTCCTCTTGTTCTGGTGCTGGGTGCCTGGGAGAAGAGACCAACCTCTGCCTGTCTACAACCTCCCTTCAGGGAGTTGGAGAGAGCAAGAAGGTCTCCCCTGAGTCTTCTCTTCTCCAGGCTAAGCAACCCCAGCTCCCTCAATGCTAACCAGTGCAGAGTACAGAGCACAATGACCTCCCTGCTCCTGCTGGCCACACAGTTCCTGATGCAGGCCAGGATGCCATTAGCCTTCTTGGCCCCCTGGGCACACTGCTGGCTCATGTGCAGCTGCTGTCTACCAGCACCCCCAGGTCCCTCTCTGCCTGGCTGCTCTCAGCCACTCTGACCCCAGCCTGTAGCTCTGCCTGGGGTTGTTGTGGCCAATGTGCAGAACCTGGCACTTGGATGCGTTCAGTCTCCTGCCCTTGGCCTCTCTCAATCTGCCCAGCCTGTTCAGCTCCCTCTGCAGAGCCTCTCCAACCCTCTAACAGATCAACTTCTGCCCCCAGCTTGCTGTCAGCTGCTAACTTAGGGCTGAGGGACTCCATGCCCTCCTCCAGATAATCAATAAAGATATTGAACAGGCTGAGGCCCAGCACTGATCCCTGGGGGACACCACTGGTGCCTGGCTGCCAGCTGGCTGTGGCACCATTCACCAGCTGCTCAAGGTGCTGCCTGGCAGGAGGGTGCACAGTGCTGAGTCTAGAGGGACCTGGTTCATGACTTGCTGACTGGTGCTGGACAGTTGTCTCTTAGCAGGGCAAAACCAGTTCCCCATCAACATCAAGCAGGAGAATCACAGAATGTTCAGGGCTGGGAGGGACCTCCAGAGATCACCCAGCCCAAGCCCCTGCCAGGGCAGGGTCACCCAGGGCAGCTCACACAGAACACAGCCAGGTGGGCTTGGAAGATCTCCACAGAAGGAGACTCCACAGCCCCCCTGGGCAGCCTGCTCCAGGGCTCTGGCACCCTCACAGGGACAAAATGTTTCCTCCTGTGTCCATGGCACTTCCTCTGCCTCAGCTTCCACCACTGCCCCTTGTGCTGGCATTGGGCAGCACCCAGCAGAGCCTGGCTCCAGCCTCTGGGCACTCCCCCTGCACAGCTTTAGCAACAGCAAGGAGCTCACCTCTCAGGCTCCTCCTCTCCAAGCTCCAGAGCCCTCAGCTCCCTCAGGCTCTCCTCCTGAGGAAGATGTTGCACTGCCTTCAGCATCTTTGTGGCTCTGTGCTGGACTCTCTCCAGCAGTTCCCTGAGCTCCTTCCTGACCTGAGGGGCCCAGAGCCAGACACAAGATTCCATCTGTGGCCTCAGCAGGGCAGAGCAGTGTGTGTGCTGTGACTGAGTGCAGTGTGCTGTGCAATGAGCTTGTGCAAGGCTGTCCTTGCATGGGGATGGAACAGCACTGCCTTCCTTTGGAATCTGCTGCCACCTCAGTTGGAAAGGGTGGGTTGATACAACTGTCAAATGCCTTCAAGACAGGTGCCCTAAGTTCACAACATCAACCTGGCATTGCTTGACCAAGGGCAAGTGAGCTTGGGTGCAAGGGAGAAGCTCACACAGCACTGCCCTGGTGCCTGGAGGGCTGGCCAGCAGCCTCAGAGCTTCCTTCCTCATTTGACACTGGCCATAGTTGCACTGGTGCAGGGAAAAAGAATCATAGAATGGATCAGGTTGGAAGGCACCTCAGAGATCTTCTGCTCCAAGCCCCTGCCATGGGCAGGGACCCCTCCCACCAGCACAGGCTGCTCAAGGCCTCATCCAGCCTGGCCTTCAACACCTCCAGGCAGGAGGCAGCCACAGCCTCCCTGGGCAGCCTGTGCCAGAGTCTCCCCAGCCTCACTCTCAACAATTTCTTCCTCATCTCCACTCTAACCCTGCTCTGCCTCAGCTTCAAACCATTCCCCCTTGGCCTGGCTCCAGCCTGCACAACCCCAACTCTCTCAGGCTGTCTCCAGAGCAGAGCAGCTCCAGCCCTCTGCTCCTCCTCCTGGCCCTGCTCTGGACACCTTCCAGCCCCTCCAGAGCCTTCCTGGCACAGAGGCTCCAGAGCTGGCCCCAGAGCTCCAGCTGTGGTCTCAGCAGAGTGGAGCAGAGGGGCAGAATCCCCTCCCTGGCCCTGCTGGCCACACTGCTCTTGCTGCAGCCCAGGCTCTGCTTGGCTCTCTGGGCTGCAAGTGCTCCCTGCTGGCTCCTGCTGAGCTTCTCCTCCCCCAGCACCCCCAGGGCCTTTTCTCCAGGGCTGCTCTCCAGCCAGTCCCTGCCCAGCCTGTGGCAGTGCCTGGGATTGCCCTGCCCCAGCTGCAGGACCTTGCCCTTGGCCTTGTTGAACCTCCTGAGGCTGTCCTGGGCCCAGCTCTGCAGCCTGTCCAGGTGCCTCTGGATGGATCCTTCCCTCCAGCTGTCAGCAGCACCACACAGCTTGGTGCTGAGGGAGCCTCAGTGCCACTGCCCCTGGCACCAACAAAGATGCTGAACAAGCCTGGTGCCAGCACTGATCCCTGAGGGACAATGCCTGCTGCCCAACACTCATGAACCAAGGGGTCCAGGATGGTTGGAGCTACTTCAAACAGGAGCTCTTGAAGGCACAGGAACTGGCAGTTCCCACGTGCTGAAAGATGAGCCCAGGGGAAGGCTCTGGGCCTGGATGAGCAAGCAGCTCCTGGAGGATTTAAGGGGGAAGAAGAGGCTGTATCACCTTTGGAAGGAGGGGAAGGCTTCTCCAGGTATGTTCAGGGAAGCTGTTAGATTATGTAGGAATAAAATTAGGGAGGCAAAGGCCCAGCTGGAACTGAAGCTGAACAGCTCTGTGAAAGGCAATAAAAAGCATTGTTACAAATACATCAGCACTAAAAAGAAGGGCAGGAAGAACCTCCACTCCCTATTGGACCTGGAGGGGAACACAGGGACTGCAGAGGAGGAAAAGGCTGAGGTCCTGAACACCTTCTGTGCCTCAATGTTTAACAGCAAGGCAGGAGGAGTTCAGGAGGAGTGGTCTCCGGAGCTGGGCGATGGGCTCGGGGAGCAGTGTAGTGCCCTGGTAATCCATGAGGAATTAGTTGGGGACCTGCTGAGCCACTTGGACACTCACAAGTCCATGGGACCGGATGGGATCCATCCTAGGGTGCTGAGAGAGCTGGCTGAAGAGCTGCCAAGCCGCTCTCCATCATTTCCCTCCAGTCCTGGCTCACTGGAGAGGTCCCAGGTGACTGAAACTGGCCAAGGTGGTCCCCATCCACAAGAAGGGTCGGATGGAGGAACCTGGAAACTCCAGGCCTGGCAGCCTGACCTCAGTGCCAGGGAAAGTGATGGAGCAGATTATCCTGGGGGCAATAACTGCACCTGAAGGATGGCCAAGGGCTCAGGTCCAGCCAGCATGGATTTAGGAAGGGCAGGTCCTGCCTGACCAACCTGATCTCCTTCCATGCCCAGGTGACTGCCTGGTGGATGTGGGTGGATGCCTGGGGGATGCAGATGTAGTCTGCCTGGACTTCAGCAAGGCCTTTGACACTGTCCCCCACAGCAAACTCCAGGCCAAGCTGTCAACCCCTGGCTTGGACAGCAGCACTCTGAGCTGGGTTAGGAACTGGCTGGAGGCTGAGCCCAGAGAGTGGTGGTGAATGGTGCCACAGTCAGCTGGCAGCCAGGCACCAGTGGTGTGCCCCAGGGATCAGTGCTGGGCCCTGTGCTCTTTAACATCTTCATTGATGATCTGGATGAGGGCATTGAGTCACTCATCAGCAAGTTTGCAGATGACACCAAGCTGGGAGCAGATGTTGGTCAGTTAGAGGACAGAAGGGCTCTGCAGAGGGACCTCGACCGACTGGACAGATGGGCAGAGGCCAACAGGATGGCATTCAACAAGTCCAAGTGCCAGGGGCTGCACTTTGGCCACAGCAACCCCAGGCAGAGCTACAGGCTGGGGTCAGAGTGGCTGAGAGCTGCCAAACAGAGAGGGACCTGGGGGTGCTGATTGACAGCTGCCTGAACATGAGCCAGCAGTGTGGCCAGGTGGCCAAGAAGGCCAAGGGCATCCTGGCCTGCATCAGGACGAGTGTGGCCAGCAGGAGCAGGGAGGTCATTGTGCCCCTGGACTCAGCACTGGTTAGGCCACACCTTGAGTCCTGTGTCCAGTTCTGGGCCCCTCAGTTTAAGAAGGACATTGAGAGACTTGAAGGTGTCCAGAGAAGGGCAACAAGGCTGGGGAGAGGCCATGAACACAGCCCTGTGAGGAGAGGCTGAGGGAGCTGGGGTTGCTTAGCCTGGAGAAGAGGAGGCTCAGGGGTGACCTCATTGCCCTCTACAACTACCTGAAGGGAGGTTGTAGCCAGGTGGGGGTTGGTCTCTTCTCCCAGGCAAGCAGCAGCAGAACAAGAGGACACAGTCTCAAGCTGTGCCAGGGGAGGTTTAGACTCGAGGTGAGGAGAAAGTTCTTCACCGAGCGAGTTGTTTGTCATTGGAATGTGCTGCCCAGGGAGGTGGTGGAGTCCCCATCCCTGGAGGTGTTCAAGAGGGGATTGGATGTGGCACTTGGTGCCATGGTCTAGCCATGAGGTCTGTGGTGACAGCTTGGACTCGATGATCCTGGAGGTCTCTTCCAGCCTTGGTGTTACTGTGACACTACGATACTGTGTGACAGATTTGGTTCCCTCTAGGGCTGGGCTGTGGGGTGGCTCAGGCATAAATCTCTTACTGAAGAAGGAGTTAGAGAGCAGAAGTGAGAGGTGGAGCCATGGGCTGCACCTGAGAGCAAGGCTGCCCACTCAGCAGTGCTGCAGGCTTGCTGTCAGCTGAATGAATGTGTGCTGGCAGCTCCTCCAGCAGCATCCTTCTTGCTGCTGAGGTTAATGAGGGGATTTGCCTGGATGGGAGACAAGAGCAATCAAAGGCCTGGTGCAGCCTCTCTCCTGTGCTTTCTGTTTGAAATCTCCACTTTGTTAGGAGGGAGGTCAGGGACACCCCCAGAGCAGCAGCTCCCTCCTCTCTGCTCGTTAGCAGAGCTGAGGTCTCTCACACTCAGGCAGTTTGAAGCTGCCATCAGTGCTCTTGATTTGTACATTCCTCCTGTCCCAGAACTAGGTTATTCTCCCCAAATGTACAGTGAAGATATCTCCAATCCTGATTTGATTTCCCTGGGCTAAAGCAGGAACATAAATTCGAGGAGGACTGCTGCAGGACTGCCACTTGCTGGGATTTATTGCACAGACTGTGCTATGGGGAGCTCTAAAGCACAAACCCTTCCATGCAGATAGGACCCCAGGGGGATGCCACTGATCTCATTCAGAGTTCTTTGTGTCCTTCTCCCAACACTGCCCCAGTGCCTGTGGGTTGGTGGAGCCAAGGCATTAAAGAGATGTCTCTGATGATAAAGAGTCAATGACTTGATGGGGTGAAGGCTATTGCAGATCCAGAGCTTTGGCACAGGCAGGGCAATAGCTCAGCAGATCAGAAAGGAGGCAGCAGCATTGCCAAGGGTGCTGGATAAACATCAGCCTCTAGAGGGGAAGGAAACCAAATCCTAGAGCCACAGAGTCATAGAATGCTTTGGGTTGGAAGGGACCTTAAAGCTCATCCAGCTCCAGCCCCCTGCCATGGGCAGGGACCCCTCCCACCAGCACAGGCTGCTCAAGGCCTCATCCATCCTGGCCTTCAACACCTCCAGGCAGGAGGCAGCCACAGCCTCCCTGGGCAGCCTGTGCCAGAGTCTCCCCAGCCTCACTCTCAACAATTTCTTCCTCATCTCCAGGCTCAATCTCTCCTCTCCCAGCTCAAAGCCATTGTTCCTCATCCTGGCACTCCCAGCCCTTGTCACAAGTCCCTCCCCAGCTCTCCTGGAGCCCTTCAGGTCCTGGCAGGCTGCTCTGAGGTCTCCCTGGAGCCTTCTCTTCTCCAGGCTGCACAGCCCCAACTCTCCCAGCCTGGCCCCACAGGGGAGGTTCTGCAGCCTCTGCTCTTCTTGGTGGCCTCCTCTGGAGCCTCTCCAGCAGCTCCAGGTCCTTCTTGTGCTGGGGCCCCAGAGCTGGGTGCACAAGAGGAACATGGAACTGCTGGAGCAGGCCCAGAGAAGGGCCATGAAGATGATGTGAATCCTGGAACTGTCACTTGCATGAGGACACACAATGGCAGCAGACATTTGTAATTATCACTTTCCAGAAGCAATCCTTTCTCAAGGTTACTGCTGAACGGCAGTTTGATGTTAGTGACAAGCTGCAGATGTATTCTCCAGAACTCTGTGGAATCACAGAGTCACAGCATGCCAGGGGCTGGAAGGGACCTCCAGAGATCACCCAGTCCAAGCCCCTGCCAGGGCAGGGTCACCCAGGGCAGCTCACACAGAACACAGCCTGAGGGGCCCAGAACTGGACACAAGATTCCAGCTGTGGCCTCAGCAGGGCAGAGCAGAGGGGGAGGAGAACCTCTCTGACCTACTGACCACAGCCCTTCTGATCCACCCCAGGCTGCCCTTGGCCTCCTTGGCCGCCAGAGCTCATTGCTGGCTCATGGTCAACCTCCAGGACCCCCAGATCCTTTCCCCCTTCACTGCTCTCCAACAGGTCAGACCCCAGCCTCTCCTGCTCCATGGGGTTGTTCTTTCCCAGGTGCAGGACTCTCCCCTTGCCCTTGTTGAATTTAATTCAGTATCTCCCTGCCCAGCTCTCAGCCTGTCCAGCTCTGGCTGAATGGCAGCACAACCCTTCTGTGTCAGCCACAGCTCCCAGTTTGGTGCCATCAGCACAGCTGCTGGCAGTGCTGCAATGGGAAACATAGAATCATAGTATCATAGAATCATTCAGGGTTGGAAGGGACCACAAGGATCACCTAGTTCCAACCCCCCTGCCATGGGCAGGGACACCCCACACTAGATCAGCCTGGCCACAGCCTCATCCAGCCTGGCCTTAAGCACCTCCAGGGCTGGGGCCTCAACCACCTCCCTGGACAACCCATTCCAGGGCTTCACCACTCTCATGGGGAAGAACTTCCTCCTCACCTCCAGCCTCAATCTCCCCACCTCCAGCTTCATTCCATTCCCCCTAGTCCTATCACTCCCTGAGATCCTGAGCAGTCCCTCCCCAGCCTTCCTGTAGCCCCCTTCAGATCCTGGAAGGCCACAATGAGGTCACCTGGGAGCCTTCTCTTCTGCAGACTGAACAGCCCCAACTCCTTCAGTCTGTCCTCACAGGAGAGGTGCTCCAGCCCTCTGCTCATCCTCGTTCTTAATCTCTTCTGTGCCATGAAGTCCATGACTAGAAAAAGTGCTGTGCCTCCAGGGCAGAAGAGCTTTGGCAGATGCTGTGCTTCCTGAGGCTGGGTAGCCTGTGTTGAGCTGAGGAGAAGCTGGCAGCTGTGCTCCAGTTGTTATTACTATAATTGAGTCATTTAAGTCTTCCTCCCTTTCAGCTGGAGGGCTTGGAGCTGGGCTTCTGATTTCAGACTCTCATCTCAATCTGATTCCCATTTTAGTTGTGTCTTTTTCTGCTCTCCTGTAGCCTGCTGTTCAGCTTTTCAGCCCTGTATTCGAGTCAGGGGGTAGGAATCAGGTGGCTGCGTGCCGCAGACTTTCCATCTAGCTGTCTCACTGGCTCCTCCAAGAAATGGAGCAAGGCTGTCTCTGGGCTCCCTCTCAGTTTCACACTGCTTGTGGGGACGTTCCTGGGCAGCAGAACTTGCAGAGACCACCCTCTGCTTGCACTGAGATAGCTGAGAAGGGGCCACAAAGGCAGAAGCCAGTGGCTGGATAAGGCATTGGCTGGATAAGGCATTGGCTGGATGGCTGCACTCAGCTGCAATCAACGTCTCAGTGTCCAAAAGGAGGCCAGTGACAAGTGGCATCTCTCAGCTCCTCTCTCAGGAGTTATGTCCTGGAGCTGCTCTCTCAGGAATTTTTCACATCCTGGAGCTGCTCCCTCAGTTGTTGCTCACATCCTGGAGCTGCTCTCTCAGTTGTTGCTCACATCCTGGAGCTGCTCTCTCACTTGTTGCTCACATCCTGGAGTTGCTCTCTCACTTGTTGCTCACGTCCTGGAGCTGCTCCCTCAGTTGCTCACATCCTGGAGCTGCTCTCTCAGGAATTGTTCACATCCTGGAGCTGCTCTCTCAGGAGTTGCTCACGCCCTGGAGCTGCTCTCTCACTTGTTGCTCACATCCTGGAGCTGCTCTCTCACTTGTTGCTCACATCCTGGAGCTGCTCTCTCACTTGTTGCTCACGTCCTGGAGCTGCTCCCTCAGTTGCTCACATCCTGGAGCTGCTCTCTCAGGAATTGTTCACATCCTGGAGCTGCTCCCTCAGTTGTTGCTCACATCCTGGAGCTGCTCTCTCAGGAGTTACTCACATCCTGGAGCTGCTCTCTCAGGAGTTGCTCACGTCCTGGAGCTGCTCTCTCAGGAGTTACTCACATCCTGGAGCTGCTCTCTCAGGAATTGTTCACATCCTGGAGCTGCTCTCTCAGTTGTTGCTCACATCCTGGAGTTGCTCTCTCACTTGTTGCTCACATCCTGGAGCTGCTCTCTCAGTTGTTGCTCACATCCTGGAGTTGCTCTCTCACTTGTTGCTCACGTCCTGGAGCTGCTCTCTCAGTTGTTGCTCACGTCCTGGAGCTGCTCCCTCAGTTGCTCACGTCCTGGAGCTGCTCTCTCAGGAGTTGCTCACGTCCTGGAGCTGCTCCCTCAGTTGTTGCTCACATCCTGGAGCTGCTCTCTCAGGAATTGTTCACATCCTGGAGCTGCTCCCTCAGTTGTTGCTCACATCCTGGAGCTGCTCTCTCAGGAATTGTTCACATCCTGGAGCTGCTCCCTCAGTTGTTGCTCACATCCTGGAGCTGCTCTCTCAGGAGTTGCTCACGTCCTGGAGCTGCTCTCTCAGGAGTGCTGTTGGGTGAGGCTGATCCCTTCCAGCTGGGAGCAGTACCTTCTCTCTGGCAGCTTTGGTCAGCAGGGCGATTGCATGCCGGACCTGCAGCAGCCCTGCTCCCCCTTTGGGGCCCCCAGCCATGCAGGTAACCCTTTCTTTTCTGGTCTCCTTCTTCTAGGAATATCTATGCCCATTCCGGTTATTGGTTTGCAGGATGACTCCAGGGTGTTTGTCAACGGGACCTGCGTCCTCAACGACGAGAACTTCGTCCTCATCGGCTCCTTCATGGCCTTCTTCATCCCCCTCATCATCATGGTGATCACCTACTGCCTGACGGTGCAGGTGCTGCAGAGGCAGGCGTCGGTGTTCCTGTGCGGGGAGGTGTCCAAGCAGAGGAGGAGCAGCGTCAACTGCCTCAAGAAGGAGAACAACCCTGAGCACGTCTCCATGCTGCAGAACCATGAGGGAGCCTCGCACCTGAACTCCCCGGCCAGCAGGGAGGCCGTGCTCTTCCGCAAGGGGACCATGCAGTCCATCAACAACGAGCGCAGGGCCTCCAAGGTCCTGGGCATCGTCTTCTTCCTCTTCCTCGTCATGTGGTGCCCCTTCTTCATCACCAACGTCATGTCCGTGCTCTGCAAGGAGGCCTGCGACAGGGACCTGCTGGGGGAGCTGCTGGACGTCTTTGTGTGGGTGGGGTACGTGTGCTCGGGGGTGAACCCTTTGGTCTACACCCTCTTCAACAAGACCTACCGCAGGGCTTTCTCCAGCTACATCCGCTGCCACTACCGCGGCGCCCACAGAGCCGCCCCCAGGCACAACCAGTGCCTGAACGTGGCCTCCACGGCCCTGTGCGGCAAGGACCTGACCCTCACCAGCTACCGCAACGGCAACGAGTTCAACAGCGTGGAGCTGGAGGAGGCCGAGGAGGGGCTGGAGCTGCGGCCAGGGACCTCCGAGCTCTCTATAAACAGCTGCAATGTTGTGAGCGAGAGGGTGAGCTGCGTGTGAGCCTGGCTCCAGAGGGGGTGAGCTGCCAGTCAGCCTGGCTCCAGAGAGGCTGAGCTGCCTGTGAGCCCGGCTCCAGAGGGGGTGAGCTGCCAGTCAGCCTGGCTCCAGAGAGGCTGAGCTGCCTGTGAGCCCGGCTCCAGAGGGGCTGAGCTGCCTGTGAGCCCAGCTCCAGAGAGGCTGAGCTGCCTGTGAGCCTGGCTCCAGAGGGGCTGAGCTGCCTGTGAGCCTGGCTCCAGAGGGGCTGAGCTGTCTGTCAGCCTGGATCCAGAGGGGCTGAGCTGCCTGTGAGCCTGGCTCCAGAGGGGCTGAGCTGCCTGTGAGCCTGGCTCCAGAGAGGCTGAGCTGCCTGTGAGCCTGGATCCAGAGGGGCTGAGCTGCCTGTGAGCCTGGCTCCAGAGGGGCTGAGCTGCCTGTGAGCCTGGCTCCAGAGAGGCTGAGCTGCCTGTGAGCCTGGCTCCAGAGGGGCTGAGCTGCCTGTGAGCCTGGCTCCAGAGGGGCTGAGCTGCCTGTGAGCCCGGCTCCAGAGGGGCTGAGCTGCCTGTGAGCCTGGATCCAGAGGGGCTGAGCTACCTGTGAGCCTGGATCCAGAGGGGCTGAGCTGCCTGTGAGCCTGGCTCCAGAGAGGCTGAGCTGCCTGTCAGCCTGGCTCCAGAGGGGCTGAGCTGCCTGTGAGCCTGGATCCAGAGGGGGTGAGCTGTCTGTGAGCCTGGCTCCTGAGGGGCTGAGCTGTCTGTGAGCCTGGCTCCTGAGGGGCTGAGCTACCTGTGAGCCTGGCTCCAGAGGGGCTGAGCTGCCTGTGAGCCTGGATCCAGAGGGGCTGAGCTGTCTGTGAGCCTGGCTCCAGAGGGGCTGAGCTACCTGTGAGCCCGGCTCCTGAGAGGCTGAGCTGCCTGTCAGCCTGGCTCCAGAGGGGCTGAGCTGCCTGTGAGCCTGGCTCCAGAGGGGCTGAGCTGCCTGTGAGCCTGGCTCCAGAGGGGCTGAGCTGCCTGTGAGCCTGGCTCCTGAGGGGCTGAGCTACCTGTGAGCCCGGCTCCTGAGAGGCTGAGCTGCCTGTGAGCCTGGCTCCAGAGGGGCTGAGCTGCCTGTCAGCCTGGCTCCTCCCCGGGCAGCCGGAGGCGCTCTGGTGGCCTGGCTGAGGTCTGCCTGCGGATGAGGTGGCATGGTGTAAACGTGTACGTGTTGGGCCCAGGACGATGTAAATATTGCACTCTCAACAAAGCCTCTTGCTTCTCTCTTCCTTTCATTTATTCGTTTCCTTATTTCTGGTTTCCCTTTTTTTCCCCCTTTTTTCGGTTTTTTTTCCCCTTTTTTCTTTTTTTCCTTTTTCCTGTTTTTCCTTTTTTCTTTTTTTTTTTCTTTCCCCCTTTTTTCTTTTTCCTTTTTTCACCCTTTTTCCATTTTCTTTTTCTTTTCCTCTTTTTTCTGTTTTCCTTTCTTCTTTTTCCCCTTTTTTCTTTTTTTCCTTTTTCTTTCTTTTTTCTTTTTTACTTCTTTTTCCCCCCTTTTTTTCAGTTTTTCCTTTTTTCCCCCTTGTTTTTCCCTTGTTTCTTTTTTCCTTTTTTCTTTTCTTCCCTTTTTTCTGTTTTTTTCCTTTATCCTTTATTTTCTTTTTCCCCTTCTTTATTTTTTCCTATTTTCTTTTCCCCTTTTCTCTGTTTTCCTTTCTTCTATTTTTCCCTTTTTCCTTCTTTTGCTTTTTTCTGTTTTTCCCTTTTCTTTTTTCTTTTTCCCCTTTTTTCTGATTTCCTTTCTTCTTTTTTCCCCTTTTTCATTATTTCCTTTTTTCTTTTCCCCCCTTTTTTCTTTTTTCCTTTTTTCTTTACCCTTTTTTCCTTTTTTTTTCTGTTTTTCCTTTTTCCTTTCTTCTTTCCCCCTTTTTTTCTCTTTTCTTTTTTCTTGTGTTTCTTTTTCCCCCTTTTTTCTGTTTTTCCTTTTTTTCTTTTTCCCCTTTTTTCTTTTCCCCTTTTGTCTGTTTTCCTTTTTCCTTTTTTCTTTTCCCTTTTTTTCTTTTTATTCTTTTTTCCTGTTTTTCCTTTTTCCTTTCTTCTTTTTCCCCTTTTTTTTCTCTTTTTTTTCTTTTTTTTTTTCTTTTTTCTTTTTCCTTTTTTCTTTTTTCTTGTCTTTTTTTTTCTCTTAAGGGAAAACCCCCACCAAACCCAAAGGAATTGTCCTTCCAGTTCAGTACTGAGAATCCTCTCTCTGACTATACTTTACTGTTTTATAATTTACTGTTCCTACTGGATCAGAGCTATCAGTTACTTTGCCTAATGTCATGGACAAAAGAAAAACAAAAGTGTTTGAATTCTTCTTCCAGTGCATGAGCAAAGCAAACAAACAAACAAACAAACAAGTAAAAAAAACCCTCCTCCTCCTAATGCTGAATCTTTATCTCAGGTGGCACTTGCTGGTGTCCAGAGTGGCACGACAATAGCTAGCTAGAGAATACCTGCTCCTAAGTCTTCTGGGCCAGTAGACCTTTCTTTTCTCAAGTTGACAGTAAATATATACTTTAAATCCTCACCTTGGTCCACACCATGGCAGGGCTGCACAGGATGCTGGCAGAAAGGCAGCAGCAGCCTGGTGGCTCTGCAGGCACCTAGCCAGACGTGGCCTGGGATGGGCAGTGGCTTGCCGGCGTGCTGGGGTAACCTTGCCCTGCAAGGGATCTCTGCTAGAGCTTGACTCCCTCTCCAGTCCTCTTCATTTCATTCCAAGGGACCTCATTGAGATTTTGATTCCCTCTCCCATCCTCCTGTGATCTTTCCAAGGGATCTCAGCTAGACCTTGATTCTCTCTTCAATCCTCTTGTTTCTTTTCCAATGGACATCTGCTAGTATTTGATTCCCTCTCCAGCCCTCTTGTGTTATTTGCAAGGGATCTCAGCTAGACCTTGATACCCACTCCAATCCTACTGTTTTCTTTCCAAAGGACCTCAGCTAGATTTTGACTCCCTCTCCAATCCTCTTGTTTGCTTTCAATTCCCCAGGAGTCTCCAGCTCCCCTCAGGAAGATGGGGAATTCAGTTGTGGTGTGGTTTTGTGCTCCTGGCTGGGATCACTTGCACCCTTGGAGAAGCAGCATGAGAAGCCCCAGTGGCCTGCTTCAACCACCTTACAGATGGAAGGGCCTCTGACTTATGGGAAGCCCTCCTGGGATCTCACAGTTAAGCATCAGCTCTGGGAAGGAGCAAGCTGTGCTCAGTGTGAATGGCACTGGCTTCACAGGTTGCTCAGATGATCAGGGTCTTTGGTTGACCTGGAGAAAAACAAGGGCTCAGTCCTCACATCTATTTATTCCTTAGCTTCTTTAGCATTTGCTTTTGGTTTTCAACCTCTTGGGACTTGCAGTGCAATGATGAACTGCTGCTGTGTGTGGTGAGCAGGGGCTGCTGTACAGGTGGTGCTGGCTGGGGCTGTGAGCTGAAGCACACAGGAGAGAGGCCTAAACAAAGGCCCCTGCTCCTTTCTTCTGCCTCAGGATGGGGAGGGCATAGTATGGGACCAGAACAATTAGCTGGTGATGAGGTTGAAAAGCAAACAATGGCCAGGGACAGGAGGGAAGCAGACCTGGAGCTGGTCTACATGGAAGATTAATCTGATTGAAGTGTTAAATGTGATACAGCCCATTTGAGTCCCCAGGTAAATGATAGGACATCTCATTAATGCCACTTACATCTCAACCAGAGCACCCACAGCAGCATTTAATGCAGCTTAAGTAATCTGCTTTTAATGCACACCATGGATAATCTGAACTGATCCTCCCCTCTGCCTTCAAGGCAGCACGTCTGGCTGGCACTGTGCCTCTAGGGTGATGCCTTCCATGTAGTTCTCCTTGTGTGGAGTATTGTCTACAAGTGTTTGCCATCTTCATTCACTAACCCAGATGCTGCAGTGGATGCATTGAGCATCGCTGTCTGTGAAAGTCTTCAGAACAGCAAAGCTTTCTCTGGGCATGGAGAAATTGCCTTTTCCTGACAGGAACTGCCTGTGCCCTAAGCTGGTTGTGTTCATCCCACCAGACTTGCAGAAGAAATGGGAAATCCTGCTGAGTGTCTGAGTGTGCTGCACTGTGAGCAGCAGCCTCTGAGGATGCTATCAGAATGCAGCACAGGCACTGCATCTGCTGCTGGGTGGCTGCCAGCATGATGCATTGGGCCACCCAGAGAAGAGGGCTGGAGCTGCTCTGCTCTGGAGACAGCCTGAGAGAGTTGGGGTTGTGCAGGCTGGAGAGGAGAAGGCTCCCAGGAGACCTTCTGGTGGCCTTGCAGGATCTGCAGGGGGCTCCAAGAAAGCTGGGGAGGGACTTTTGAGGGTGTCAGGGAGGGATAGGACTGGGGGGGGGGGGGGGGGGGGGGGGATGGAGCAGAACTAGAAGTGGGGAGATTGAGCTTGGCTGTGAGGAAGACGTTGTTGCCCATGAGGGTGGTGAGAGCCTGGCACAGGTTGCCCAGGGAGGTGGTGGAAGCCTCCTGCCTGGAGGTGTTTGCAGCCAGGCTGGAGGTGGCTGTGAGCAACCTGCTGTGGTGTGAGGTGTCCCTGCCCATGGCAGGGGCTTGGGACTGGCTGAGCCTTGAGGTCCCTTCCAGCCCTGACAATTCTGTGATCCTATGACTGAAGCTGATAGTCCTTCCTTCTTCCTCATCTCTTCCTGGGACTACTTCCATGCAGGCAGGAGGGCTGTCCCAGTGTGGAGCCTCCCTTCCCCCGTGCAGAAGGCAGCAGATACACACCATGTGCCCCTCTGCTGATACCACCACAGGCTGGAGTGCTTGGGAACCCTCCTGCCTCTCCAAAGAGGGCTGGGAACCAGTAGGAAAAGGACTGGCCAGAGACACAAATTTGTGCCTTCAGCAACTGCCCTTTGCACTGAACCAGATTTGGCTGCCTCAAAGGGTGAAGAAAACTCAGAAAGGATCCACATTGCTTTGGAGGCCTTGGTTCACCTTGGTTCACTGAAATCACAGAACCACAGAATCACTCAGGCTGGGAAAGAGCCTCAGGATAACCAAGCCCAACCCAGAGCCCTGCCCTGCAAGGCTCAGCCCTGAGCCATAGCCCCAAGCACCACATCCAAAGCACCTTGAAACACAGCCAGGCCTGGGACTCCACCATCTCCCTGGGCAGCACATTCCAAACCCTGACCACTCCTGATGGGAAAAAATGTTTCCTGCTGTCCAGCCTAACCCTGCCCTGCTGCAGCTTGAGGCCCTTCCCTCTTGTTCTGTCACTAATTACTGGGAGCAGAGACCAGCAGCAGCCTCTCCACAACCTCCCTTCAGGGAGCTGTAGACAGCCAGGAGGTCTGCCCTCAGCCTCCCCTCTTTCACACTAACCAGCCCCAGCTCCTTCACTCTCTCTCCATCAGATTTCTTCTCCAGGCCCTTCCCAGCTGCCTTGCCCTGCTCTGCCCTGGCTCCAGCTCCCAGGCTCCTGGCTCTCCTCTGCCAGAGCTGTATATGTGTGTGTATATGTGTGAGGCTGTACATATATATACATATATATCTCTCTCTATGTCTTGAAAAGCCAACCACAGGCTTGGAAAGCATTTAGCAATAAGCTGAACTAGAGTAACTTCTGGCACAGGTGGGAACAGGGTCAGGTGGGAACAGATTCATTGTCCACAGCATCTCCCAGCTCAGCAGAAGGCCACAGGCAGGCATCACCTCTGCCTAGGAGCCTCCAGGTCCTCCCCTTGCTGGTTGTGTTGGGTGGGCAAACAGGGAGCCTGCTCTGTCTGGGTGTAAATAATGGGAGCTGAACAGAGACCTTACAGAGTTTTTATCAATGTTTTTAACAAATTCCAGGCCAGACCTGTCAATAGCTGGACTGTGGATGCTCAGCTGGACCCATACTGACCTACATCACTTGTCTGGACAGACAGGCAGACAAGGGCACTGCCTTCTGGCCCCTGCCTTCTCTCCTGGCCAGCCAGTGAGGAGGTTTCTGGCATGGTTGAATAACTGTCACTTACCCAAGCTCCTCTGGGCCATTTCACATCAGGGGTTTTGTGATGCTGCTATTAATTTATTAAAGGAAGTTTGTTGGTTTAATCACTCTTCATTTCTTGTCCATGGCCTGTGAGAAAATAAATGACTGAATGTGCCCTCTCTTGCTTTCATCTGTCCCCAGTGAAAAGCTTTCCTGAAGGAAAAGAACCTGTCCTGACCAAAAACACCCAACCACAACCAAAACAAAGCAATGAGCATGAGGACAACTTTCACTTCTCCCCCACACTTCAGGCATCCCAACTCTTCCACCCCCCAAAACCTGTTCAATAGAAGGTGGGGATGGAGCTGTTCCCCCTCTTCTCCCTGGTGCCTCCAAGAAGAAGTGTCAGAAACCAAACAAAACCACATGTTTGCATTACCTCAGCTCCAAGAACCCATTTTGTTCTCTGCAATTCAGCCCAAGTCAGGCTGTCCCCACAGCAGCTTGGTTCTCCTGAGCTGCAGCCATGAACCATGGCAGTGCCTCGGGAAGCCCTTCCCTAAGACTGCCCTGCTGGGAGCCCCTGCTGGAAGCTGCTTGTGGGTCCTCAAAGGTCAGCTCAGGTATGGTTCTGTCTTCTGAACAGCATGTGGTGGTGGTTTGGCTCGAGCTGGGACTGAAGAAGTGAGAACAGTTCCTGGGAAATGGTGCTGGGGGCTGGGAGTGTGGGTTGCTTTGTTTCCCAAACCAGATGGGACACGATCAGGCTGCCAGCAAGGCGCAGCGTGCACAGCGGCGCTCCACGCCAGCAGCCAGACCAGTCTGCTGCCTCTGCTGGGGAACATACTCATGGGGCCAGCCCCTCAACCTTCCTCAGCTACAAGGGCTTACAGCCCTCCCCACCACAGGCCAGAAGCAAGGCTGGCAGGGTTTGCTCAGCCACAAAGCCTTGAGGCTTCATGGTTTCCAGATCTGAGCTGGCTCATCTAGCACAGGTCCAGGCTGGGTGAGGAGTGGCTCAAGAGCAGCCTTGAGAAGAAGGCCTTGGGGCTGTCAGGTGGTGACAAAGTCCCCAGGAGCCAGCACTGGTCCCTGGCAGCCCAGAGCCAGCTGAGTGCTGAGCTGCAGCCAGAGCAGGGAGAGCAGCAGCACAGGGAGGGGATTCTGCCCTCTGCTCTGCTCTGCTCAGAGCCCACCTGCAGCACTGCCTCCAGCTCTGGGCCCCCAGCACAAGGAGGACCTGGAGCTGCTGGAGAGGCTCCAGAGGAGGCCACAGAGATGAGCAGAGGCTGCAGAACCTCCCCTGTGGGGCCAGGCTGGGAGAGCTGGGGCTGTGCAGCCTGGAGAAGAGAAGGCTCCAGGGAGAGCTCAGAGCAGCCTGCCAGGACCTGAAGGGCTCCAGGAGAGCTGGGGAGGGACTTGTGACAAGGGCTGGGAGTGCCAGGCTGAGGAACAATGGCTTTGAGCTGGGAGAGGGGAGACTGAGAGTGGAGAGGAGGAAGAAATTGTTGAGAGTGAGGCTGGGGAGACTCTGGCACAGGCTGCCCAGGGAGGCTGTGGCTGCCTCCTGCCTGGAGGTGTTGAAGGCCAGGCTGGATGAGGCCTTGAGCAGCCTGTGCTGGTGGGAGGGGTCCCTGCCCATGGCAGGGGGCTGGAGCTGGATGAACTTTGAGGTCCCTGCCAACCCAACCCATTCTGTGGTTCTATGCTCTACATCTGTGACATGTTGCAGCACACAGTGAAGCCTGGAATGCCAGACCTGGTGTCTCTGAGGACCTCTGAGAGGCTCAAAGGCTCCCCTTGGAGGCCATGTGCCTGCTCCTTCAGTTCTGTGCTCAGTGAAGATAAGAACAGCTACCCAGAGGCTTTGAGGAGGAGATACAGTTCAGAGGCAATGCCTCAAGGCATCTCCCCTCAGCATGGCTCTGCTTGGTTTAGTGGCTGTAAGCCTGCAATAGTTTTTGCCCCAGTGCTGATGTGAAGCTACTGATTTGATCTGGTGTGTGAGCAGGGAGGTTAGTGCCTCACATCAGCCACCCAGAGAAAGGCCAGGAGGAGGAGCAGAGGGCTGGAGCTGCTCTGCTCTGGAGACAGCCTGAGAGAGTTGGGGTTGTGCAGGCTGGAGAGGAGAAGGCTCCCAGGAGACCTTCTGGTGGCCTTCCAGGATCTGCAGGGGGCTCCAAGAAAGCTGGGGAGGGACTTTGGAGGGTGTCAGGGAGGGATAGGACTGGGGGGGGTGGAGCAAAGCTAGAAGTGGGGAGATTGAGATTGGCTGTGAGGAAGAAGTTGTTGCCCATGAGGGTGGTGAGAGCCTGGCACAGGTTGCCCAGGGAGGTGGTGGAAGCCTCCTGCCTGGAGGTGTTTGCAGCCAGGCTGGAGGTGGCTGTGAGCAACCTGCTGTGGTGTGAGGTGTCCCTGCCCATGGCAGGGGCTTGGGACTGGCTGAGCCTTGGGGTCCCTCCCAAGCCTGACAATTCTGTGGTTCTGTGATCATAGTATCATAGTAGTATCATAGAATCAGTCAGGGTTGGAAGGGACCACAAGGATCATCTAGTTCCAACCCCCCTGCCATGGGCAGGGACACCCCACACTAGATCAGCCTGGCCAGAGCCTCATCCAGCCTGGCCTTAAACACCTCCAGGGACAGGGCCCCAACCACCTCCCTGGACGACCCATTCCAGGGCTTCACCACTCTCATGGGGAAGAATTTCCTCCTCACATCTAGCCTGATCAGTGCCAATAGAATAGAATAGAATAGAATAGAATAGAATAGAATAGAATAGAATAGAATAGAATAGAATAGAATGGAATAGAATAGACCAGACCAGGTTGGAAGAGAACTTCAAGATCACCAAGTCCAACCTATCATCCAACACCACCCAAACAGCTAACCCATGGCACCAAGCACCCTATCAAGTCTCCTCCTGAACACCTCCAGTGATGGTGACTCCACCTCCTCCCCAGGCAGCACATTCCAATGGCCAATCACTCTGTGTAGAACTTCTTCCTAACCTCCAGCCTAAACCTCTCCTGGCACAGCTTGAGACTGTGTCCTCTTGTTCTGGTGCTGGCTGCCTGGGAGAAGAGACCAACCCCCACCTGGCTACAACCTCCCTGCAGGGAGTTGGAGAGAGCAAGAAGGTCTCCCCTGAGCCTCCTCTTCTCCAGGCTAAGCAACCCCAGCTCCCTCAGCCTCTCCTCACAGGGCTGTGCTCCAGACCCCTCCCCAGCTTTGTTGCCCTTCTCTGGACACCTTCCAGCAGCTCAACATCTTTCCTGACCTGAGGAGCCCAGAAATCTGGACAGCCCTGCCCAGAGCTACAGCACTGCTGTGGAGCCTGGCCAGTGCTCTTCCCTTCCCAGTCAGCAGGCTGCCTGCAGTCAGCTGGAGTGCTGGAGCCATCAGCAGAGCCCTGGACATCCAGACCCAAATTCCCAAAGAAAAACTGTTTTTAAAAGGGGGAGATAAAATCAAAGGCAGGGGAGGGGGGGAAGGCAAAGCACCAGCAGCTCTTCAGGGCTGTTGTTAGTTTCAAGCTAATGAAGGGTGTCTGATGCCAGCTCCACCTTCCCAAAGCACTGTCCAGCATGTGCTAAAGATGCAGATGCCTCCTGGATGGATTTCCTCCCTGGGTCCTGAGGAAAGCTTCAAGCCAAGAGCTGCACTTGGCTTGGACTCCACTGCAGACTGGGGTGGAAAATGCAACAGAAGCTTTTTGCTGGGGAAACAAGCACACAAACACACACCCCTTCCCCCCCAAAAAAAAGCTTAGGAGGAGCACCAAGCCTGGGCAGAAGCAGAGAGGTGCACAGATGAACAGTGGCTTTGGTACCCCAGAGCCCCCTGGGAGCAACAGGAGATGTCAGAACGCTTCAGCCTCCCCTTGGAAAGATGGGCAGAGCTGAAGAGCTGAGCAGGAGAGCTGTGCTGGGGAGATCAGCTGGAGCTGTGGGTGTCACTGACGTGTGGACTGCTCCAGTGCCAGGGTAGAGCTGGGGGTGCAAGTGCCAAAAGAAGCTTTCCGTTGTTCCTTCTGGCTGTGACATTGGCAGTGGCTGCTCTGCCTCACACTCCTTTCCCTTCAAGTCCCAGCTCCTCTGCTGGCTTGCTTGCACCCACCCCAGCACTCGTGCTCTGGAGCTGGCAGCAGCTGACACAGTGCCTCCATGCTGCCTTGTTCCCTCAGCTCTGCAGGGATGCTGCAGGCCCAGGGCAAGGAGGAGGTGGAGAGCCTGCAGGTGAGGGACGGCACAGGGAGGGACAGCCAGGGCAGCCAGGGCTGCTGGCCAGCTGCAGAGCCACGCCAGGAGGGCTCTGCCACACTGGGTGTAGGTTTAGCTTGGAGATGAGGAAAAATGTGGTCAGGGATTGGCACAGGCTACCCAAGGAGGTGGTGGAGTCCCATGCCTGGAGGTGTTGAAGAACCCTGTGGGCATGGCACTTGGGGCCATGGTTTGGTAGCCATGGTGGGGTTGGGCTGATGTTGGACTGGGTGAGCTCAGAGGGCTTTGCCAACCCAAACCAATGGAAATAAATTGCTGGAAACTCTGCTGAACCTTGGATTGTGCTGCTGGCAGGAGGGGTGCAGGTACAGGCCCAGGGGGGCACCCTGCTCCAGGCTCCTTCTGCATGCTCCCTGGGCAGGGTCTTGCTTTAGGACCTAACAAAGCATGCCCTGGCACCCTGCCCTGGGGATCTGCTCCACTCTGTGCTGAGCAGGGAAAAGGTTGCTAAAGCCTGGCCTCCTAGGTGCTGGCTTTCCAAAGGGACCTACAAGAAAGCTGGAAAGGGAATTTTTACAAGAGCTTGTAGTGATAGGATGGGAGGGAATGGACTGAAGAGTGAGGAGGGGAGATTGAGACTGGAGATGAGGAAGAAATCCTTGACAGAGAGGGTGGAGAGACTCTGGCACAGGGTCCAGAGGAGGCCACCAAGATGAGCAGAGGGCTGCAGAACCTCCCCTGTGGGGCCAGGCTGGGAGAGTTGGGGCTGTGCAGCCTGGAGAAGAGAAGGCTCCAGGGAGACCTCAGAGCAGCCTGTCAGGACCTGAAGGGGTCCAGGAGAGCTGGGGAGGGACTTGTGACAAGGGCTGGGAGTGCCAGGATGAGGAACAATGGCTTTGAGCTGGGAGAGGGGAGATTGAGAGTGGAGATGAGGAAGAAATTGTTGAGGGTGAGGCTGGGGAGACTCTGGCACAGGCTGCCCAGGGAGGCTGTGGCTGCCTCCTGCCTGGAGGTGTTGAAGGCCAGGCTGGATGAGGCCTTGAGCAGCCTGTGCTGGTGGGAGGGGTCCCTGCCCATGGCAGGGGGCTGGAGCTGGATGAGCTTTGAGGTCCTTTCTAACCCAACCCATTCTGTGGTTCTATGAACTTCAAAGATTTGAGGAGGGGCCCAGCAATACACAAAGGTGATGAAGCAAACTCTGAGTGCTCTGTGGTGGGGAAAGCAGAGCTCCACACACTGCTCAGGAGGGCCAGTGGGTGAACAGTGATCGAATCGTAGCATCCTAGAATGGCTCAGGCTGGAAAGGACCTCAGGGAGCCTCTACTCCAAGCCCCTGCCATGGGCAGGACACCTCTCAACTACACTTGGTTGCCCAAGGCCTCATCCAGCCTGGCCTTCAACACCCCCAGGCAGGAGGCAGCCACAGCCTCCCTGGGCAGCCTGTGCCAGAGTCTCCCCAGCCTCACTCTCAAGAGCTTCTTCCTCAGCTCCACTCTAACCCTGCTCTGCCTCAGCTCCAAACCCTTGCCCCTTGGCCTGGCTCCAGACCCCCTCAGCAAAAGTCTCTCTGCAGCTTCCTGCAGGATCCCTTCAGCTCCTGGCAGCAGCTCTGATGTCCCCCTGGAGCCTTCTCCTCACAGCAGAGCTGCTGCAGCCCTTGGAGCATCCCTGTGGCCTCCCCTGTCCTGTTACTGTGGAAACCCTTGGTGCATGTGACACCTCTCATGGATGCTGCCTCATGTTCTACTTCCCCAAGCTTCCTTCAGCACAGAAACACCATTTCCCCAGCAGTTTCCTGCCACACAGTTTGCTGCCCCTCCACCCTGGTGAAGTGACTTGGAAAATGCCTCCTGCAGCATCAGGCAGGGGGTGTTAAATCCCCTGTTCTGAACTTAGAATCACAGAGCTGTCAGGGCTGGAAGGGACCTCAAGGCTCAGCCAGCTCCAAGCCCCTGCCATGGGCAGGGACACCTCACACCACAGCAGGTTGCTCACAGCCACCTCCAGCCTGGCTGCAAACACCTCCAGGCAGGAGGCTTCCACCACCTCCCTGGGCAGCCTGTGCCAGGCTCTCACCACCCTCCTGGGCAACAACTTCTTCCTCACATCCAAGGAAGAAATTCTTCACCTTCCTTCACAGATGCCTTGTGGTGGAATTGTAATTAGCTCAACAAATTGGATCAACTGGTGTTTAATTAAACCCAGCCTCATTAGCCACCATATGCTTTTAGCAGGGTCTAATTGTGGCATTTTGAGTTATTTCAGATGCTGACACACAAAGAGCCATCTGCAGGCTGCCTCTTAGAGACCACTGCCTGCTTTCCTTTGCTCACATTCAGAGCAGTTCTTCCCTCGCCTGTGCTGCTGCTGGTGTCTCATCCTGCAGAAGGAGCAGGCAGGTCCTGCTGCTGGGTGCTCATCACAGCCCCTGCAGATTTTAGTCAGAGCCCTTCTCTCAAGGCTAGGCCAGGGTGAGCTCTTCTGCAGCTTCTTGGGGAGGAAGACTTCAGTGCCCCTCCTGCAGAGCCCACAGCCCCCAAGGGTCAGGACCCTGCTCAGTAAACAGGTAACTGGGGAAGCCCAGCAGAGGGCTTGGCTGTGGTGAGGGTGCCTGCCGTGGAGGCACCAACAGTTCAGGTCTCAAAATGTCTTCAGAGAGGATCTGCAGCTCAGAGTGACTGACCCCTGAGGCCCTGGAGATTGTATTCAGAGAATGGGTTGGGTTGGGAGAGACCTCAAAGCTCCTCCAGCTCCAGCCCCCTGCCATGGGCAGGGACCCCTCCCACCAGCACAGGCTGCTCAAGGCCTCATCCAGCCTGGCCTTCAACACCTCCAGGCAGGAGGCAGCCACAGCCTCCCTGGGCAGCCTGTGCCAGAGTCTCCCCAGCCTCACTCTCAAGGATTTCCTCCTCATCTCCAGGCTCAATCTCTCCTCTCCCAGCTCAAAGCCATTGTTCCTCACCCTGGCACTCCCAGCCCTTGTCACAAGTCCCTCCCCAGCTCTCCTGGAGCCCTTCAGGTCCTGGCAGGCTGCTCTGAGGTCTCCCTGGAGCCTTCTCTTCTCCAGGCTGCACAGCCCCAGCTCTCCCAGCCTGGCCCCACAGGGGAGGTTCTGCAGCCTCTGCTCATCTCTGTGGCCTCCTCTGGAGCCTCTCCAGCAGCTCCAGGTCCTTCCTGTGCTGGGGGCCCAGAGCTGGAGGCAGTGCTGCAGGTGGGCTCTGAGCAGAGCAGCTGCCCTGGTGATAGGCATGGTGGGGGGACACAAGTCTAAGCAGGGGCACAGAGAGCTCCTTTAATGAGAAGAGAGCAGAAGGCTTAGCTTCTTCCTAGCAGCCAAGAGGCATGAAGAAAGCTCTCCAGCAGGACATCAGGGAGTGCTTGTCCTTAGCAGAAGAGGATCTGCTTAGGCTAAAGAAAAAAACAACCCCCCACAAGCCACTGACACACAAAAGGGGCCAGAAATAAGGCAGCAATTGGAAGCAGGTTTCTTACCAGTGCAGGGTTCCAGGCCTGCACTTCCTGATGAGCCACAGTGACAGCAAGCAGAGAGCTGCTTGAGGGCTCAGCTCTGGCACTCAGCAGGAGTTGCTGCTACAGGGGCACAGTAGGAGGGCACAGCTCAGCCCTTCTGTCCTCAGCCTCCTGCCTGGCAGAGCTCAGGCACCAAGCCAGCCCATCTGCACCACAGCACCCCTGACCTCCCTGCTGCTGTGTCCCAGAGTGGGGAGGAACAAAGAGCTCCAAGCAGGAGCACTAATTGTGTGCTCTGCCCCTTCCCAGCCCCAGCCAAGCCATCCCAGATGCCAGGGCTCTGGAGGAGGGCTGGCAATGCCATCCCAGGGCAGCACAGCTCCCATGGGCAGCACAATGTGAAGGCTGGAGTGGGTCCAGAGCAGAGTGACCAGACTGGGAAAGGAATGGGGGGAATGTCTGATGAGGAGAGGCTGATAGAACTGGGCTTGATTAGCCTGGAGAGGAGGAAACTCAGGAGAGGCCTTATCACACTCTACAGCTCACAGTGTCACAGTACCTTAGAGGCTGGACCAGAGACCATCCAGTGCAACCCCCCTGCCAGAGCAGCATCACCCAGGGGAGTCCACCCAGGAATGCCTCCAGGTGGGTTTTGAATGTGTCCAGAGACTCCACAACCTCTCTGGGCAGCCTGCTCCAGGGCCCTGTGACCCTCACTGTAAAGAAGTTTCTCCTCATGATGAGGTTGAAGGGAAGCAGTAGTCAGGTGCGGGTCAGGCTCTTCTCCCAGGCACCTTGTGACCAGAGGAAAGGGCATGGCCTGGAGCTGTGCCAGAAGAGGATTAGGCTGGATGTTGGGAAGCAATTCCTCATGGAAAGGGCAATCAGACACTGGGATGTGCTGCCCAGGGGGTTGGTGAAGTCCCCATCCCTGGGGGTGTTCAAGGAAGGCCTGGAGGTGGCACTCAGTGCCGAGGTCTGGTGGTGCTGTTGGGTCCTGGGCTGGAACTGATGGTCTCAGAGGTCTGCTCCAGCCTCAGTGATTCTGTGATTCAAGGATCATGCACACTGTGTGTTCCCAGCCCCACACTGCATGAAGCCAGACTTGAGCTGCATTCTCAGCAGCATCCACAGCCAGCCAGCCCAGGGCTGGCTGCCTGCAGTCACACCTCTGAGTTTTACTGACTCACAGCAGCCTTCTTGTGGACTTGGAGGACTGTGGGAGCCAGGCACAGTCTGCTCTGGAGGCTGCAGCACTGAGGTAACGTCCTGCTGGTGCTGGTGCTGTTGAAAGGACAGCTTGAAGGGCTGGGAGCCTCCTCTGTGCTTGCCCTGTCTGGCTTTTAAACACTTCTGTGCTGTGTTTCCAGCTGGCAGCCAGCACCTTCATGCCCCTGCTTCAGGGCAACAAACCACGGTGCTGGCCTCCTCAGCTCTGCTGCTGAGAGTGGACTCAGCTGCAGCTGGCAGGCAGCAAGGTTGTGGTCTCAGCAGGAGTGCTTCAGACTTCTGGGCACCCTCCAGCCAAGACCAGTTTGAGAACTGGGAACTGGGGTTCTTTAGTCTTCAGTCGAGGAGGCTGAAGGAGACATCATCTCCCCCTGCAGCTTCCTCAAAGGAGGCTTCAGCCAGGTGGGGATCTGTCCCTTGTCACAAGCAACAAGTGACAGAATAAGAGGAAATGGCCTTGAGCTGTGCCAGGGGAGGTTCAGGTTGGATGGTAGCAAAAGTATCTTCCCAGTAAGGGCTCTCGGGCACTGTCCCAGGGAGGTGCTGGAGTCACCATCCCTGGAGGGGTTTGAAAGCTGCATGGATGTGGTGCTGAGGGCTGTGGTGCAGGGGCAGAGGCTCAGCAGCAGTGGTGGCACTGTGAGCTCTGGCTGAGCTTGGACTTGGTGATCTCAGAGGTCTCTTCCAGCCTCAGCAGCTCTGTGGCTCTATGGCAAGCCCCAGAGACTGAAGCCTATTTCCAGTCCAATAGTCCTGGGTTAGAACATCAGATAAAAGCAGGGACGATGCTCTCCTGGGCTTTATGAGTCAGAGGGACTCCTCTGGGTGGGAGAGAGGCTCTCACAGGTTCCCCTGAGCAGCACCAGCTCTGCAGTCAGAGCCTGGGAAGGCACAAGGGATGTCCAGGTGCCTAGAGGAGGGATGGGAAACTGCCTCTGATGTCTCTGGTTTCTTCTGTGTGCATTTCCTGCAGCCATTCCATGCAGGAAGCTGATCAGAGAATCCTAGAGGGGGTTGGGTTGGAAGGGCCCTTCAAGCTCATCCAGCTCCAACCCCCTGCCATGGGCAGGGACCCCTCCCACCAGCACAGGCTGCTCAAGGCCTCATCCAGCCTGGCCTTCAACACCTCCAGGCAGGAGGCAGCCACAGCCTCCCTGGGCAGCCTGTGCCAGAGTCTCCCCAGCCTCACTCTCAACAATTCCTTCCTCAGCTCCACTCTCAGTCTCTCCTCTCCCAGCTCAAAGCCATTGTTCCTCAGCCTGGCACTCCCAGCCCTTGTCACAAGTCCCTCCCTTCCCCTCCCCTGACCAACACAGTCCTGTGCCATGTCTGGATGAGGATCCACTGCAGGAGGCAGGCAGCCCAGGATGGCAGGGAGGCGAGGGGTGGGGTTTGGTGCCAAGCTTGCTGTGGCTCTCATTCCTCAGCTGGCACTCTGGGAAGAGCATCTTGCCACAGGCAGGGGCAGAGCTGTGCCAGCTGCTCAGCCCCAGTGTGGTGCTCCAGACCTGCTCCTAAGCACATGCAGCAGCTCCATTGTTTGCCTTGCAGCTATGAGAGCCACAGACCCCTCGAGAAAGTTCTGCTTCTGCCTACACTTCAGGAGCTTGACAGTGCCCTCAAATGCCCCCTGAGGCACAAGGCAGTGAGCTGCAAACCTGCTGGGCCCATCAGGCTCCTCAGATGTTTCATTATGTCATTATTTACTGTGCTCCCAAAGCATTGGCATCTAGAAGCTGAAGCCTAAAGGCTTGTGCTACCCTTTCAAGATCCAGGTCCTCCCTAGAGAGCAGCGGCTTGGGGATGGGTGCTGAGACCCAGGGTGGCTCAGGGATGCAGGGGCAGATGCCAGAGTGAGGCACAGACATAGAGCAGGGGGCAGCACCAGCTTGGCCAAGCTCATAGCTTAGAATCACAGACTGCATTGGGCTGGAAGGCAGCCTCCAAGGGCATCCTCTCCAACCCCTGCAGGCAGCAGGGACAGCTCCAGCCAGAGCAGGCTGCACAGGGACACAGCCAGGCTGAGCTTGGATGGCTCCAGGCATGGAGCCTCAAGCACCTCCCTGGGCAGCCTGTGCCTGTGCCAGTGTCTCACCACCCTCCCTCTGCAGAGCTTCCTCTTGATGCCCAGCCTAACTCTGCCCTCTTCCAGCTCAAAGCCACTGTCCCTCATCCTGTCACTACAAGCCCTTCTGAACAGTCCTTCCATAGCTCTCCTGTAGCTCCCCTCAGGCACAGGAAGGCTGCTCTGAGGTCTCCCTGGAGCCTTCTCTTCTCCAGCCTTAACAATTTCAATTCCTTCAGCCTGTCCCCACAGCAGAGGTTCTGCAGTCTCTGGTCATTTTCTGGCCTCCTCTGGACCACAGAACGATTACAGCATCACAGAATTAACCAGGTTGGAGAAGACCTCAGAGATCATCCAGTCCAACCTCTCACCCAGCACCATCTGACCAACCAAACCATGGCACCAAGGGCCTCAGCCAGGCTGTTTTTAAACTTTCCAGGGATGGGGACTCCACCACTGCCCTGGGCAGCACATTCCCATGGCCAATCTCTCTTGCTGGGAAGGACTTTCTCCTCACCTCCAGCCCAAATCTCCCGTGGCACAGCTTGAGACTGTGTCCTCTTGTTCTGGTACTGGGGGCCTGCCTGGGAGAAGAGCCCAACCCCCACCTGGCTACAACCTCCCTTCAGGGAGTTGGAGAGAGCAAGAAGGTCTCCCCTGAGCCTCCCCTTCTCCAGGCTAAGCAACCCCAGCTCCCTCAGCCTCTCCTCACAGGGCTGTGCTCCAGACCCCTCCCCAGCTTTGTTGCCCTTCTCTGGACACCTTCCAGCAGCTCAGCCTCTTTCCTGACCTGAGGAGCCCAGAACTGGACACAGTACTCGAGGTGTGGCCTGACCAGTGCAGTGTACAGGGGCAGAATGACCTCCCTGCTCCTGCTGGCCACACTCTTCCTGATGCAGGCCAGGATGCCATTGGCCCTCCTGGCTGCCTGGGCACACTGCTGGCTCATGTTCAGCCTACCATCAACCAGCACCCCCAGGTCCCTCTCTGCCTGGTTGCTCTGTTCCATGACAGGTTGGTAGTTCCCAGGCTCCTCCTTCCTGCCCTTTTTACAAGAGGGGTGCTGTGTCCCTTCCAGCCCCCAGGGTCCTCACTGCCTGCCAGGACTGTTCAGGTTCTTTGGCAGTTCCCTCAGGCCTCTGGCATCCATCTCTGCAGGTCCCACAGCCTTGGCTATGTCAGGTGCCTTCTGGGGGCCACAAACCTTGTCTTCACTCACAGTGGGAAGGACTTTGTAGCCTGGTCCCCATCTTGTGTTCCTTCAACTCAGGAGATGTGAGGAGTGAGGTTGTGCCTGAAGACCAAGGGAAAAAAGTTGTTGAGAGCCTCAGCCTTCTCCTCCTGTTGCTGCCAGCTCTCCATTCTCACTCATCACTGGGGTAGGGTGTCTTCATCCTTCCTTTCCTGCTGCCACACCTGTAGAACCTTTCTTGTAGTGCTTCCCATCCTTTGCCAAGTTCAGCTCCAGCTGCACCCTGGCCTTCCTCACCCCATCCCTACACACCTGGGCAGTGTCCCTGTACCCTTCTCAGGACCTCTGTCCCTGCTTGAGCTGCCTGTGCAGTTCCCTCCTGCCTTCCAGTCTGACCAGCACCTCCTGGCTCAGCCAAGCTGGCCTCTTCCCTTCCTTGCCTGATTCCCTGGGGACTGAGAGCTCTTGCACTCCAAGGAACATGCCAGCTCTGCTCTGCTCCCCTGTCCCTGTCCTCTCCCAGGGGTCCTGCTGACTGACTCCATGAAGAGCTGGAAGTTTGCTTTCCTAAGCTTCAGGGTCCTGACTCTGCTCCTTGCCTGACTCCCAGCCCTTAGGACTCCCCCAGGGCGTGGTGACTGCAGCCCAGGCTGCCCTGACCTCAGCAGAGAGCTCACTCGTGCTGGGCACCATCAGAGCCAGTGTCACAGCCCCTCAGGCTGGGCTGCCTATGTCCTGGCTGAAGTCATCACTGAGGCACTGCAGGAGTCTCCTGGATGGCCTCCAGCTTGCTGTGATGCTTTCCCAGCAGAAGTTGGGGTGGTTGAAGTCCCCCAGCAGGAGCTGAAGTAAGAAACTTCACAGAAGTTCCTGGGGAGTGAGGAGGGCAAGGAGGGACTTGGCCTGCTGCCCCCACCATGAACTTGCCTCCAGTGACTCTCTTCACTCAGGCTTCCACTGCTGGCCTGCCAGGGGCAGGGTACAGAGCCCCCTTGATCCCAGGGACTTTCAGCCAGGGGCTCCTGTTTGTGACCTGAGGAGGGCAGAGCCTGGCTCCACCAGAGCCTCTCTCCTTTACCCTCCCTGATGCCCCTTAGCCTTGCCAGCAGGCTGAGCAGGTCCTTGCCCTGCTCACACCACACACAGCTGCCATCCCTGCTGCCCTCTGGGCAGTGCCAGCCTCAGGCACAGCCTGCAGCCAGGGCCCTGGACAGCCGTGTGCCTGCTGGGGCCCTCCCTCCGGGTCCCCAGGTGCTCCTCCCGGGCAGGGAGCTGATGGTGCATCCCCGTGGGTGAGGGCACGGGGGGATGGCAGGCTCAGAGGCTGCTTTTGCTGCCACATGCCACAGGTGAGACAGCTGCAGTGTCACCGCGGGAGGCAGGGCTGTGGTCGCCACACCAGGAGGCATGAGGGCTGGCAGTGCCCATCGGGCAGCCTGGCACTGGCTGGCTGGCCAAAGGTGGTGGCACCTCTGTGCTTGGCAGGAGGAGGGAGGAGCCTCTTGGGGACAGAGCCATTGTCCCCCACCCTGGATGTTCCTGGACAGAGTGAATCCTGGCGGAGGAGATGCTGCCCCTGCTCCCTCCTCCAGTCCCAGTACAGCTGCTGACACCCAGTGGCCATGGAGCTGCCAGCTCCTGGACCGCTCTGCTCTGCTGAGACCTGCCTGGAGCACTGTCTGCAGCTCTGGAGCCCTCGGTACAGGAAGGACCTGGAGCTGATGAAGAGGGTCCAGAGGAGGCCAGGAAAATGCTCAAGGAGTTAGAGCAGCTCTGCTCTGGGGATGGCAACAAAGCTGGGGAGGGGTCTGGAGCACAGCCCTGTGAGGAGAGGCTGAGGGAGCTGGGGTTGCTTAGCCTGGAGAAGAGGAGGCTCAGGGGAGACCTTCTTGCTCTCACCAACTACCTGAAGGGAGGTTGTAGACAGGTGGGGGTTGGTCTCTTCTCCCAGGCAAGCAGCAGCAGAACAAGAGGACACAGTCTCAAGCTGTGCCAGGGGAGGTTTAGGCTGGAGGTGAGGAGAAAGTTCTTCCAGGAATAGAGATTGGCCATGGGAATGTGCTGCCCAGGGAGGTGGTGGAGTCACCGTCCCTGGAGGTGTTCAGGAAGAGCCTGGCTGATCTCGAAGGTCTTTTCCAACCTGGTTAATTCTACTCTATTCTAGGCTGAGGGAGCTGGGGGTGCTCAGCCTGGAGAAGAGAAGGCTCCTGAGAGACCTTAGAGCTGACTGCCAGTACCTGAAAGGGGCTAGAGGAAGGCTGCAGGTAGACTGCAAAGGCCTGCAGGGACAGCCCCAGGGGCAATGGTTTGAAATGAGAGCAGAGCAGATTGAGATTGGATGTGAGGAACAAGTTCTGCCCCAGGAGGCTGCTGGAACACTGCAGCAGGCTGCCCAGGGAGGTGGTTGAGGCTCCATCCCTGGAGCTATTGCAGGTGAGGCTGGAGAGGGCTCTGGGTGACCTGATCCAGTGGAGGACGTGCCTGCTGCCTGCAGGGGGTTGGGCTGGGTGAGCTCTGGAGCTGCCTTCTGGCCTGGACCATTCTGATTCTGTGTGAAAACCCTCAGCAGAGAGGCCTGGGCTGGGGGCACACAGCTGCTGCCTTTCCACCTCTGCAGGTGCAAGAGGAGTGGAGAGATGTGAGCCTTGCTTTACATCCTGCAGCCACTGGCAGATGGTAGTGGTTGGAACACTTCAACACCTTGTGTTCAGCCAGGAAAATGAAACAATGTGAGGATGGGAAATGAGGAAAGAGAAGGTAAACTGCTTTGCAATTGACAGCTTGAAAACAGCTCAGGGTGAGAGGGAGGACCACAGAATTCACAGAGTCACAGATTGTGCTGGGTTGGAAGGGAGCTCCAAGGTCTTGTCCAAGCCCTGCAGGCAGCAGGGACAGCTCCAGCCAGAGCAGGCTGCACAGGGACACAGCCAGGCTGAGCTTGGATGGCTCCAGGCATGGAGCCTCAAGCACCTCCCTGGGCAGCCTGTGCCAGTATTTCCAGTGGTCCAGAGGAGGCCACAAAGATGGCTAGAGAGGAGAACTCCTATGGGGACAGGCTGGGAGAGTTGGGGTTGTTCAGCCTGGACAGGAGAAGGCTCCAGGCAGACCTCAGAGCTGCAGTTCAAGATCTGCAGGGGAGCTGCAGGCAGCTGGGGAGGGACTGTTCAGAAGGGGCTGTGGGGACAGGACAAGGGACAAGGGTTTGAAAGTGGAACAGGGCAGAGGTAGGTTGGCCATCAGGAGGAAGCTCTGCACAGGGAGGGTGGTGAGACACTGGCACAGGCTGCCCAGGGAGGTGCTTGAGGCTCCATCCCTGGAGCCATCCAAGCTCAGCCTGGCTGTGTCCCTGTGCAGCCTGCTCTAGCTGGAGGCATCACTGCTGCCTGCAGGGGGTTGGACAAGGTGACCTTTAAAGGTTCCTTCCAGCCCAGTGCAAGCTGTGAAGCTCTGGTTCTGCGATTTCACAGCCCTTGGCATTTGCCTTCCCTGCTCTGCTCCTTGCCCAAAGCAGTTGGGACATGACAAACTGAGTCAAACTGATTCTGCCTTTCCCTGCAGCAGGCACAGGATCCTGCTTTGACAATGACATTCACCCTGCCCATGGCAGGGGCTTGGAACTGGATGAGCCTTGAGGTCCCTTCCAACCCTGACCATCCTGTGATTCTCTGCTTCTCTGGGGACAGATCTCTGTAGGAATGGTTGGGGTTTGTTCCCCAGCAAAAGGCTCTGAGACTTTAGCAGGCAAAGAGAGGAGAAACAAAAACAGTCTGCAGGACATGCAGAGGAGGTGGCTTGGCAAAGGCCTGTGGGGCTTAGATGGTAAAAGCCCCAGGGAGCCCAGCCCAAGTAGGGAACAATAAGAGCAGAGGATGCCAAAGGGAGGGGGTTTGAAAGTGCTTCACTGCAAGTATGAACTCTGGAGCACAGCAAATGACTCAAGCACTCTGGAGCAGTACTGTAGGAGAGCTTCTGCATGTGTTGGAAGTCTATAAACATAGGAGGGGGAAAATCAAACCGCTCAGTGATTCATGGATGGGTTTGGGTTGGAAGGGACCTTAAGGATCAGCCAGTTCCAAGCCCCTGCCATGGGCCTGGACACCTCCCACCAGCCCAGGCTGCTCAAGGCTTCATCAAGGTTGCTCAAGGCCTCTTTTCCAGCCTGAACAGCCCCAGCTCCCTCAGCCTGTCCCCACAGGGGAGGTGCTCCAGCTCCTGATCATCCTCATGGCCTTCTGTAACAGGAGACTGCAGCACCACTGCCCCAGCTGAGCACCCTGCCAGGTCTCAGCGTGAGCTGCCCAGGGCATCACCAGCTCCTAGCAAGGGTCAGGTTGTTAGCAAGGACTACTGACTGGCTACCTGTCAGAAGTAAACTTTGCACAGGGCATCACAGAATCACAGAATGGTAGAGGCTGGAAGGGACCTCCAGAGCTCACCCAGCCCAAGCCCTGCCAGAGCAGGGTCACCCAGGGCAGGGCACTCAGAACACATCCAGGGGGGGTTGGAAAGGCTCCAGAGCAGGAGACTCCACAACCTCTCTGGGCAGCCTGCTGCAGTTTCTCCTCATGTTGAGGTGGAACCTTCTGTGTTCCAGTTCCTGCTCATTGCACCCACCACATCCTATCACAGGACACCACTGAAAAGGGCCTGGCCCCTTCCTCCTGACCCCCAGCCCTCAGCTATTGAGAGACATTGATCAGATCCCTCTCAGCCTTCTCCTCTCCAGACTAAACAGCCCCAGGGCTCTCAGCCTTTCTTCACAGCATAGATGGTTGATTCCCTTCATCATCCTCACAGCCTCCACTGGACTCTCTGCAGCAGGTCTCTGTCTCTCTTGAGCTGGGGAGCCCAGCACTGGGCACAGGATTGCAGCTGTGGTCTCAGCAGGGCAGAGCAGAGGGGCAGCAGAACCTCCCCAGCCCTGCTGGCCACACTTTCCTTGCTGCATCCCAGGACCCCATCTTTTCAGTTGGAAAAGTTGATCCAATCCAACCCTTTGGCACTACCAAGGCCAGTGCTAAACCACCACCCTCAGCAGTGCTAAACCATCACCCTCAGCACTGCGTCTGTGTGGCTTTGGAAGGCACTGCAGGTGTGATGCCGTGAGAAAGCAGCCGGGGGTTGTCCCTCTGCAGGGGAAGAGCTGGCTGAGGAGGGAGCCCTGCCCCAGGGCCGGGCCCAGCTTGCCTCCTGAGAGCTGCAGCATGCAGACACCACAAGCAGAGGCACCTGATCTATCACTTAGTTACCAGGTAGGTTTCTAGGCAGGCTTCAGCCCAGCTCCTGTGTGTGGTGGTTACTGAAACAGCTCTGACCTTTCTGGGGTGTCCTGGCTGCAGAGGTACAGCACCCATTCCTCTGCCACCCCTTCCCTGCACTCTTCAATTCATCCCTTCTTAATTCTCTTTGGGCAAAAGCAGCCTGGAAACTTTCACTCAGCTGAAAGCCCTCCAGCAGGTCAGGGCTGCCACAGTGTTTGGCCCCCTCCACATGCTCATGCCCAGTGCCAGCTGGACCCAGGGCAGCAGGCTGGGCTCCCACTGCCTGCCTCCTTTTGCCCTGAGGGGAGCTTCAGGACACACTCAGGGGTTTAGCAGGTGTCTAAGCTAAGAGGCTGCAGACCATCAGAGCCTTGCAGGAGCTCTTCCCAGTGCTGGCAGAGCTCAGTGGGACTCTTTCCAGCAGTTTTCTCTGGAGCTTTTCACGGTGCTAATCACTATGGACCCTGCAGGAGCTGCTGCCCTGGTGGCAGTTCTGCCAACCCCAAACCCAACTGCTCCCCAGTGCTGGGGGTGCCAAAGTCCTCCAGTTCCTGGACTTGCCTGAAATGCCCTGGGAGGAGCTTGGCTGAGCCTCTCTGCTTGTGCACTGCTGCTGCAGAGCAGGAGAGGCAGGGCCTGCCCTGTCCTGCTGGCCCATCACTGCACACCACCTGCAGAACAAGGCAGAGCCAAGGGTCTGCCCTGTGCCAGCCAGGGGCAACCATGGGCATGGCTTTTGGCACTTGTCCTTCAAAAAGCCTCCTGGAGACCAGAGAGGGCTGGAAGAGAACTCTGCAGCTGGCAGGAGGGCAGCAAGCACAGAGGAGAAAATGATGTCCTGAGCCTCTTGCCTCTGGCCTCCTGCATGAGCTCTGCATTGCCCTGACCTGCTCTGGTGAGTGTGTGTTGGAGATGTCTGCCGGCCTGGGGCTGCTTCTGGGTCAAGACAGCTTTATTCCTGTGTCCTTCCCCCTCTCATGTTCCTATCACAGAAACACAGAATGGTAGAAGTTGAAAGGGACCTCCAGAGGTCATCCAGTCCAAGCCCCTGCCAGAGCAGGGTCACCCAGGGCAGAGCACACAGAACACAGCCAGACAGAGCTTAAAACTCTCCAGAGGAGACTCCACAGCCTCTCTGGGCAGCCTGCTCCAGGGCTCAGCAGCCTCACACCAAAGAAGTTCCAGCTTGTACCCTGGTGTGAGCTGGGGAGGGGTCTGGAGCACAGCCCTGTGAGGAGAGGCTGAGGGAGCTGGGGTTGCTTAGCCTGGAGAGGAGGAGACTCAGGGGAGACCTTCTTGCTCTCTCCAACTCCCTGAAGGGAGGTTGTAGCCAGGAGGGGGTTGGGCTCTTCTGCCAGGCCCTCAGCACCAGAACAAGAGGACACAGTCTCAAGCTGTGCCAGGGGAGGTTTAGGCTGGAGGTGAGGAGAAAGTTCTTCCAGGAAGAGAGATTGGCCATGGGAATGTGCTGCCCAGGGCTGTGGTGGAGTCACCATCCCTGGCTGAGGCACTGGGTGCCATGGTTTAGCTGCTCAGGTGGTGCTGGGGGTAGGTTGGGCTTGATGAGTCTGTGAAATTCTGTGAGTCTGTATTCTGCATTCTTTGTTCCTTGTCTTATCACTGGGCACCACCAAAACAAGGGCCTGGCCCCTTCCTCCTGACCCCCAGCCCTCAAGTATTGATAGGCATTGATCAGATCCCTCTCAGCCCTCTCCTCTCCAGACTAAACAGCCCCAGGGCTCTCAGTCTCTCTTCACAGGGCAGATGCTCAAGTCCCCTAAGCATGCTCCTGGCTCTCCCTTGGACTCTCTGCAGCAGGTCTCTGTCTCTCTGGAACTGGGGAGCCCAGCACTGGACACAGGATTGCAGCTGTGGTCTGAGCAGGGCAGAGCAGAGGGGCAGCAGAACCTCCCTTGGCTCACCCCAGGATGCCCTTGGCCCTCTTGCCCACAAGGGCACATTGCTGACCAGTCAGTGCCTTGCCACTCCAGCTCCCTCCCCACAGCCACTGCAGTGCTCCATCCAGGTGAAGCTCAGCATTGCACTGCCCACTGCCTGCTCACAGCTGCTTCTAGAGTTGAAGCCACCCCACGCTGGCTGCCCAGAAGCCCCAGGAGACAGCAGAGGCTGTGTCTGAAGTCAAGGAACTTCATTTCTGCCCCGGGCTCTGCAGAGGCTTTTTGTTATTGATTTTTCATTGTTGTTTCCTGGGGCTGTCCCACTTCAGTTGCTCCCCAAACACCTTTGGGCTGCTGCCCACCCAGCATGGCAGCAGCTGGCTCTGCACCCCAGCAGCGCTCTGCACCCCAGCAGGGCTGTGCACCCCAGCAGAGCTCTGCACCCCAGCAGCAATCTGCACCCCAGCAGCAATCTGCACCCCAGCAGGGCTGTGCACCCCAGCAGCAATCTGCACCCCAGCCGTGCTCTGCACCCCAGCAGCGCTGTGCACCCCAGCAGCAATCTGCACCCCAGCAGGGCTGTGCACCCCAGCAGCGCTGTGCACCCCAGCAGAGCTCTGCACCCCAGCAGTGCTCTGCACCCCAGCAGCGCTGTGCACCCCAGCAGCAATCTGCACCCCAGCAGGGCTGTGCACCCCAGCAGCGCTGTGCACCCCAGCAGAGCTCTGCACCCCAGCAGTGCTCTGCACCCCAGCAGCGCTGTGCACCCCAGCAGCAATCTGCACCCCAGCAGCGCTCTGCACCCCAGCAGCGCTGTGCACCCCAGCAGCAATCTGCACCCCAGCAGAGCTGTGCACCCCAGCAGAGCTCTGCACCCCAGCAGCAATCTGCACCCCAGCAGAGCTCTGCACCCCAGCAGCAATCTGCACCCCAGCAGCAATCTGCACCCCAGCAGCGCTGTGCACCCCAGCAGTGCTCTGCACCCCAGCAGAGCTGTGCACCCCAGCAGCAATCTGCACCCCAGCAGCGCTGTGCACCCCAGCAGCAATCTGCACCCCAGCAGAGCTGTGCACCCCAGCAGAGCTCTGCACCCCAGCAGCAATCTGCACCGCAGCAGGGCTCTGCACCCCAGCAGAGCTCTGCACCCCAGCAGGGCTGTGCACCCCAGCAGCAATCTGCACCCCAGCAGCGCTGTGCACCCCAGCAGTGCTCTGCACCCCAGCAGCGCTGTGCACCCCAGCAGCGCTGTGCACCCCAGCAGCGCTCTGCACCCCAGCAGGGCTCTGCACCCCAGCAGGGCTGTGCACCCCAGCAGCAATCTGCACCCCAGCAGAGCTGTGCACCCCAGCAGCAATCTGCACCCCAGCAGTGCTGTGCACCCCAGCAGAGCTCTGCACCCCAGCAGCAATCTGCACCCCAGCAGCGCTGTGCACCCCAGCAGAGCTCTGCACCCCAGCAGCAATCTGCACCCCAGCAGAGCTCTGCACCCCAGCAGCAATCTGCACCCCAGCAGCAATCTGCACCCCAGCAGCGCTGTGCACCCCAGCAGTGCTCTGCACCCCAGCAGCGCTGTGCACCCCAGCAGCGCTCTGCACCCCAGCAGGGCTCTGCACCCCAGCAGAGCTCTGCACCCCAGCAGCGCTGTGCACCCCAGCAGGGCTCTGCACCCCAGCAGCGCTGTGCACCCCAGCAGTGCTCTGCACCCCAGCAGCGCTGTGCACCCCAGCAGGGCTCTGCACCCCAGCAGGGCTCTGCACCCCAGCAGTGCTGTGCACCCCAGCAGCAATCTGCACCCCAGCAGTGCTCTGCATCCCAGCAGCGCTGTGCACCCCAGCAGAGCTCTGCACCCCAGCAGTGCTGTGCACCCCAGCAGGGCTGTGCACCCCAGCAGTGCTCTGCACCCCAGCAGAGCTGTGCTGCCTGGCGCCTGGCTCGGCACAGCTCTGCACGGCTGAGTGAGGCAAACTCTGAGCTCCCACTGGTCACTAGGAACTCACACTCTGACTCCATGCTCCTCCAGGACCATATTTCTCTGTGGGGTTTTTTGTGTGCTTTCTGGGGTAATTTTTATGTTTTCTGGGTCTCTCAGGTGAAATAAAACCACACAGAACCCCGGGGTGGTGTCTGGGTAGTTCTTTGACAAACAAAAACCACCAACCAAACAAAAAAAACAACCCCAAAGGCAACACAGGATGGGCTTGGAGGACAGTGCCTCCTCTCCAGCTCAAGCCCCCTGAGCTGTCTCCCCAGCTGCAGAAGGACAAAGAACTGCAGGAGAGAGTCCAGCACAGGGCCAGGGAGCTGCTGAGGGCACTGCAACAGCTCTCAGCTGAGGAGAGGCTGAGAGAGCTGGGGCTGCTTAGCCTGGGCAAGAGGAGGCTGAGGGGGATCTGATCAATGCTTACAGATAGCTGAGGGCTGGGGGTCAGGGAGCTGGGGCCAGGCTCTGCTCAGTGGTGCCCTGGCACAGGACAGGAGGCAGTGGGCACAAAGTTGAACAGAGGAAGCTCTGACCATGAGGAGCAACTTCTTGAGTGTGAGGCTGCTGAGCCCTGGAGCAGGCTGCCCAGAGAGGTTGTGGAGTCTCCTGCTCTGGAGCCTTCCCAGCCCCAGCTGGATGTGTTCTGAGTGCCCTGTCCTGGTGGACTCTGCTCTGGCAGGGGCTTGGACTGGATCTGCAGAGGTCTCTTCCAACCCCTTCCATTCTGTGATCCTTTGATCTCAGGCCTGGTCCCAGTTTCAGCAGTAATGAGGTAGGTTTAGCTGAGTCGAAGCACTGAGGCTAATTAAAGGTCAGGTCATTGCCTGATCTTTGTTTCTTTCTTGGTGAGTTTCTGATGCTCAAGGAGGCAGAACCAGGTCAACTCTTGTTCCTGTGGCTGTCTTTTCAGCTCCAGCAGCTGAGAGAAGTGACTCTCTTTAGCCACCTGCAATGCCAGGCAGGAAGTCTCAGCTCACCTCAGCCATGCCTGGAAGCCCCCAGCCACAACCCTCCCTGCAGGCACCTGGCAGACAATGCACTGCAAGTGCCCAACCTTCTCTGAAGTCCTGCTAAGAGATGCTCAGAGCATGCTGCCAATGTCCTGACAGACAGGGGTTGGCCACTTTTCAACCTCTGCAGAACCAGGTTTGATGTCCAGGGACAGAGCACAGCCCCAGGCTGAAGGCCATTGCCAGGCTATGGGCAGTGGCAGCCTGGGCTACCCTGGGTGCCCCTGCTCTGGGTCCCTCCTCCCCTCCCATTCTGTGATTCTGTCTCCTCCAGTGCTGATTTCTTAATTGATTCCTCATCACCACTTTCTCAAACCATCCTTCCTCAAATCTCCTCCAGCAGTTTCATCACCTGAGCAAACAGCCTTGGGTGCTTCCCTCAGCTCTGGCACCAGCACCTTCTTCCTGGAGCAGTTGCCACAGTGCCTGTGGCAGAGTGACCCTTGCTTTTGCCCTGAAGCACCAGGCCTTGGCAGCAGCTCTCCTCAGGACTTCCTACAGCAGGAATGTCTCTCATGGCCTCCCTGCTTCAGCTTTGCCACAGCTCAGCCATCTCTGCTCATGAAGGCATTAGCTCAGGTAGCTCACATCCAGCATTTAGATGCTCTGAGCAGTGGCTGGGGACAAAGGAAGAGGAGGTGAGAGCAAGGTAAGGTACAGTGGCACGAGTTTGTACCCCTCCAGTGCTTGAAGGCTCCAGGAGAGCTGGGGAGGGACTTGTGACAAGGGCTGGGAGTGCCAGGATGAGGAACAATGGCTTTGAGCTGGGAGAGGGGAGATTGAGCCTGGAGATGAGGAAGAAATTGTTGAGAGTGAGGCTGGGGAGACTCTGGCACAGGCTGCCCAGGGAGGCTGTGGCTGCCTCCTGCCTGGAGGTGTTTTCAGCCTGTTTAAGAAACTTATTTGTAAAGTCCCCTGGGTAGCAGCCCTCATGAGCCAAGGGGTCCAGGATGGTTGGACCTACTTCAAACAGGAGCTCTTGAAGGCACAGGAACTGGCAGTTCCCACGTGCTGAAAGATGAGCCCAGGGGAAGGCTCTGGGCCTGGATGAGCAAGCAGCTCCTGGAGGATTTAAGGGGGAAGAAGAGGCTGTATCACCTTTGGAAGGAGGGGAAGGCTTCTCCAGGTATGTTCAAGGAAGCTGTTAGATTATGTAGGAATAAAATTAGGGAGGCAAAGGCCCAGCTGGATCTGAAGCTGAACAGCTCTGTGAAAGGCAATAAAAAGCATTGTTACAAATACATCAGCACTAAAAGGAAGGGCAGGAAGAACCTCCACTCCTTATTGGACCTGGAGGGGAACACAGTGACTGCAGAGGAGGAAAAGGCTGAGGTCCTGAACACCTTCTGTGCCTCAGTGTTTAACAGCCAGGCAGGAGGAGTTCAGGAGGAGTGGCCTCCGGAGCTGGGCGATGGGCTCGGGGAGCAGAGTAGTGCCCTGGTAATCCATGAGGAATTAGTTGGGGACCTGCTGAGCCACTTGGACACTCACAAGTCCATGGGACCGGATGGGATCCATCCTAGGGTGCTGAGAGAGCTGGCAGATGAGCTGCCAAGCCGCTCTCCATCGTTTTCCTCCAGTCCTGGCTCACTGGAGAGGTCCCAGGTGACTGAAACTGGCCAAGGTGGTCCCCATCCACAAGAAGGGTCGGATGGAGGAACCTGGAAACTCCAGGCCTGGCAGCCTGACCTCAGTGCCAGGGAAAGTGATGGAGCAGATTATCCTGGGGGCAATAACTGCACACCTGAAGGATGGCCAAGGGCTCAGGTCCAGCCAGCATGGATTTAGGAAGGGCAGGTCCTGCCTCTCCAACCTGATCTCCTTCCATGCCCAGGTGACTGCCTGGTGGATGTGGGGCAGGCTGTGGATGTGGTCTGCCTGGACTGCAGCAAGGCCTTTGACACTGTCCCCCACAGCAAACTGCTGGCCAAGCTGTCAGCCCCTGGCTTGGACAGCAGCTCTCTGAGCTGGGTTAGGAACTGGCTGGAGGCTGAGCCCAGAGAGTGGTGGTGAATGGTGCCACAGCCAGCTGGCAGCCAGGCACCAGTGGTGTGCCCCAGGGAGCAGTGCTGGGCCCTGTGCTCTTTAACATCTTCATTGATGATCTGGATGAGGGCATTGAGTCAGTCATCAGCAAGTTTGCAGATGACAGCAAGCTGGGAGCAGATGTTGGTCAGTTAGAGGACAGAAGGGCTCTGCAGAGGGACCTCGACCGACTGGACAGATGGGCAGAGGCCAACAGGATGGCATTCAACAAGTCCAAGTGCCAGGGGCTGCACTTTGGCCACAGCAACCCCATGCAGAGCTATAGGCTGGGGTCAGAGTGGCTGAGAGCTGCCAAACAGAGAGGGACCTGGGGGTGCTGATTGACAGCTGCCTGAACATGAGCCAGCAGTGTGCCCAGGAGGCCAAGAAGGCCAAGGGCATCCTGGCCTGCATCAGGAAGAGTGTGGCCAGCAGGAGCAGGGAGGTCATTGTGCCCTGTGCTCAGCACTGGTTAGGCCACACCTTGAGTCCTGTGTCCAGTTCTGGGCTCCTCAGTTTAGGAAGGACATTGAGAGACTTGAAGGTGTCCAGAGAAGGGCAATGAGGCTGGGGAGAGGCCTTGAGCACAGCCCTGTGAGGAGAGGCTGAGGGAGCTGGGGTTGCTTAGCCTGCAGAAGAGGAGGCTCAGGGGAGACCTCATTGCCCTCTACAACTACCTGAAAGGAGGTTGTAGCCAGGTGGGGGTTGGCCTCTTCTCCCAGGCAAGCAGCACCAGAACAAGAGGACACAGTCTCAAGCTGTGCCAGGGGAGTTTAGGCTGGAGGTGAGGAGAAAGTTCTTCACAGAGAGAGTCATTGGTCATTGGGATGTGCTGCCCAGGGAGGTGGTGGAGTCCCCACCCCTGGAGGTGTTCAAGAGGGGATTGGATGTGGCACTTGGTGCCATGGTCTAGCCATGAGGTCTGTGTTGATAGGTTGGACTCGATGATCTTTGAGCTCTCTTCCAACCTTAGTTACACTGTGATACTGTGATACTGTGTTGAAGGCCAGGCTGGATGAGGCCCTGAGCAGCCTGTGCTGGTAGGAGGGGTCCCTGCTCATGGCAGGGGGCTGGAGCTGGTTGGACCTTAAGGTCCCTTCCAAGCCAACCCATTCCATGAGTCCAGGAGCTCATGGCTGTGAGGTGCCACCCTTCAGTGGATGTCCTGCTGACAGATTTCTGGAGTCCTTAAGAAAACCTCTACCCCCAACAGAGCAACCTGCTGGCTTTATTCAGGGCACTTTCTGCTGCCTCCTTTTGCTCCCTTCTCCTGCGGCCAGGGGCTTGCTCCAGACTCAGTTTGAAACTCCCCAGTGTTCTCCTTGGACTTGAATTGCAGCACCCAGGCTCTCAGATGGCAGCAGACAGGCACAATCCTTGTGGGCTGTGGAAAGCTTAGGGCTTCTCAGCTCTTCTTGGGTGATGTTCTGAGAGCAATCCATCCAGCACGAGAGACACAGCAGCCACAAGAGAGTTAGCTTCCCATGGAGGCATCAAAGGGTAGCTTCCCTGCAGGGGACCTGAAATGGGCACAGACTGTTTGTCCCTGCACTGAGAGACAGCTGCAGGTGCTGCAGCACCCCCAGCACCCCTCTACAGCACCCCCAGCACCCCTCTACAGCATCCTCACCCACCCTCACCAATGGGATGCAAGAAACGTTCCACAGTCTCCCAGACAGCAGCTGCCCCTGGTTTGGACTTCAGGAGCCAAAGCATTTTACAAGCAAAGGTGGAGGAGGCTGGTTCTCAGCCTCCATGCTTCCAGCTACCAAGGGGGGATAAGTGCATCCCTGATGACAGCAAAAAGGGATTTCCACAGCCAGTTCATGGCATGGGGCAGCAGCAGAGGTGCAGCATAGGGCAGCAGCAGAGGTGCAGCATGGGGCAGCAGCAAGGTGCAGCATAGGGCAGCAGCAGGGGTGCAGCATGGGGCAGCAGCAGAGGTGCAGCATGGGGCAGCAGCAGGGGTGCAGCATGGGGCAGCAGCAGAGGTACAGCATAGGGCAGCAGCAGAGGTGCAGCATGGGGCAGCAGCAGAGGTGCAGCATGGGGCAGCAGCAGAGGTGCAGCATGGGGCAGCAGCAGGGGTGCAGCATAGGGCAGCAGCAGGGGTGCAGCATGGGGCAGCAGCAGAGGTGCAGCATGGGGCAGCAGCAGGGGTGCAGCATAGGGCAGCAGCAGGGGTGCAGCATGGGGCAGCAGCAAGGTGCAGCATGGGGCAGCAGCAGAGGTGCAGCATGGGCCAGCAGCAGGGGTGCAGCATGGGGCAGCAGCAGGGGTGCAGCATGGGGCAGCAGCAGGGGTGCAGCATGGGGCAGCAGCAGGGGTGCAGCATGGGGCAGCAGCAAGGTGCAGCATGGGGCAGCAGCAGAGGTGCAGCATGGGGCAGCAGCAGGGGTGCAGCATGGGGCAGCAGCAGGGGTGCAGCATGGGGCAGCAGCAGGGGTGCAGCATGGGGCAGCAGCAGGGGTGCAGCATAGGGCAGCAGCAGGGGTGCAGCATGGGGCAGCAGGAGGAGTGCAGCATGGGGCAGCAGCAGAGGTGCAGCATGGGGCAGCAGCAGGGGTGCAGCATGGGGCAGCAGCAGGAGTGCAGCATGGGGCAGCAGCAGAGGTGCAGCATGGGGCAGCAGCAAGGTGCAGCATGGGGCAGCAGCAGAGGTGCAGCATGGGGCAGCAGCAGGGGTGCAGCATGGGGCAGCAGCAGAGGTGCAGCATGGGGCAGCAGCAGAAGTGCAGCATGGGGCAGCAGCAGGGGTGCAGCATGGGGCAGCAGCAGAGGTGCAGCATGGGGCAGCAGCAGAGGTGCAGCATGGGCCAGCAGCAGAGGTGCAGCATAGGGCAGCAGCAGAGGTGCAGCATGGGGCAGCAGCAGAGGTGCAGCATGGGGAAGCAGCAGAGGTGCAGCATGGGGCAGCAGCAGAGGTGCAGCATGGGGAAGCAGCAGAGGTGCAGCATGGGGCAGCAGCAGAGGTGCAGCATGGGCCAGCAGCAGAGGTGCAGCATGGGGCAGCAGCAGGGGTGCAGCATGGGGCAGCAGCAGAGGTGCAGCATGGGGCAGCAGCAGAGGTGCAGCATGGGGCAGCAGCAGGGGTGCAGCATAGGGCAGCAGCAGGGGTGCAGCATGGGGCAGCAGGAGGAGTGCAGCATGGGGCAGCAGCAGAGGTGCAGCATGGAGCAGCAGCAGAAGTGCAGCATGGGCCAGCAGCAGGGGTGCAGCATAGGGCAGCAGCAGGGGTGCAGCATGGGGCAGCAGGAGGAGTGCAGCATGGGGCAGCAGCAGGGGTGCAGCATGGGGCAGCAGCAGAGGTGCAGCATGGGGCAGCAGCAGGGGTGCAGCATAGGGCAGCAGCAGAGGTGCAGCATGGGGCAGCAGCAGGGGTGCAGCATGGGGCAGCAGCAGAGGTGCAGCATGGGGCAGCAGCAGGGGTGCAGCATGGGGCAGCAGCAGGAGTGCAGCATGGGGCAGCAGCAGAGGTGCAGCATGGGCCAGCAGCAGAGGTGCAGCATGGGGCAGCAGCAGGGGTGCAGCATGGGGCAGCAGCAGAGGTGCAGCATGGGCCAGCAGCAGGGGTGCAGCATGGGGCAGCAGCAGGGGTGCAGCATGGGGCAGCAGCAGAGGTGCAGCATGGGGCAGCAGCAGGGGTGCAGCATAGGGCAGCAGCAGGGGTGCAGCATGGGGCAGCAGCAGGGGTGCAGCATGGGGCAGCAGCAGAGGTGCAGCATGGGGCAGCAGCAGAGGTGCAGCATGGGGCAGCAGCAGAGGTGCAGCATGGGCCAGCAGCAGGGGTGCAGCATGGGGCAGCAGCAGGGGTGCAGCATGGGGCAGCAGCAGGGGTGCAGCATGGGCCAGCAGCAGGGGTGCAGCATGGGGCAGCAGCAGAGGTGCAGCATGGGGCAGCAGCAAGGTGCAGCATGGGGCAGCAGCAGGGGTGCAGCATGGGGCAGCAGCAGGGGTGCAGCATGGGGCAGCAGCAGGGATGCAGCATGGGGCAGCATGGGGCAGCAGCAGGGGTGCAGCATGGGGCAGCAGCAGAGGTGCAGCATGGGGCAGCAGCAAGGTGCAGCATGGGCCAGCAGCAGGGGTGCAGCATGGGCCAGCAGCAGGGGTGCAGCATAGGGCAGCAGCAGAGGTGCAGCATGGGGCAGCAGCAGGGGTGCAGCATGGGGCAGCAGCAGGGGTGCAGCATGGGCCAGCAGCAGGGGTGCAGCATGGGGCAGCAGCAGAGGTGCAGCATGGGGCAGCAGCAAGGTGCAGCATGGGCCAGCAGCAGGGGTGCAGCATGGGGCAGCAGCAGGGGTGCAGCATGGGGCAGCAGCAGGGATGCAGCATGGGGCAGCATGGGGCAGCAGCAGGGGTGCAGCATGGGGCAGCAGCAGAGGTGCAGCATGGGGCAGCAGCAGAGGTGCAGCATGGGGCAGCAGCATGGGGCAGCATGGGCCAGCAGCAGAGGTACAGCATGGGGCAGCAGCAGGGGTGCAGCATGGGCCAGCTGCAGAGGTGCAGCATGGGCCAGCAGCAGGGGTGCAGCATGGGGCAGCAGCAGGGGTGCAGCATGGGGCAGCAGCAGGGGTGCAGCATGGGCCAGCAGCAGGGGTGCAGCATGGGGCAGCAGCAAGGTGCAGCATAGGGCAGCAGCAGAGGTGCAGCATGGGGCAGCAGCAGGAGTGCAGCATGGGGCAGCAGCAGGGGTGCAGCATGGGGCAGCAGCAGGGGTGCAGCATGGGCCAGCTGCAGAGGTGCAGCATGGGGCAGCAGCAGGGGTGCAGCATGGGGCAGCAGCAGGGGTGCAGCATGGGGCAGCAGCAGGGGTGCAGCATGGGGCAGCAGCAGAGGTGCAGCATGGGGCAGCAGCAGAGGTGCAGCATGGGGCAGCAGCAGGGGAGCAGCATGGGGCAGCAGCAGAGGTGCAGCATGGGGCAGCAGCAAGGTGCAGCATAGGGCAGCAGCAGGGGTGCAGCATGGGGCAGCAGCAGAGGTGCAGCATGGGGCAGCAGCAGCTGAGAGCAGAGGAGAAGCAGAGCCAGGGCTGGTCCCAGGCTGTGCTGCTGCTCCTCCAGCCCAGGGACACCTCTCTGGGTGAGCTCTGTGCCTGCAGCCCGGGGCTGAACTTGTGCTGCATTTCTGCTCTCTCAGAGCTGCAGCAAAGGTCGGGGTCTGTGTGCCAGGGCTGACCCAGGGGCTCCTGCCCTGAGGGCACCTTGCAGGCAGTGCCTTTGTCACTGTGGTGGCTGTGAACAGTTCAACCATTTGCCTTTCTGAGCTGTGCCACTGCCAGGCCTCGTTGGGGCACTGGGAAGTGGAGGCAAAAGTTCCTTTCCCCACAGAGATCCAGCAAGAGCCCTGGGCTCTGAGCCAGGCAGCTAACACAAGAGGCTGCCCTGGCACCTACCTTTTCCTGCACTGGCCAAGCAACATAAATATGATGAGGCTGCTGGACAGACTCAGGATGACTGGGATGAGGATAAGCAGCTGCTTGTCCCCTTTCCTGTACTCTGCAAAAACAAACCCAGCAGGTGAGGAAAGGCCAGAAGAGGCTCTGGTAGCTCTTACAAGCCCTGGGCTGCAGTGCAAACTCCCTGTGCCCAGGTTTGCTACCTTACAGATATGTATCACAGCATGCCAGGGGCTGGCAGGGACCTCCAGAGATCACCCAGCCCAAGCCCCTGCCAGGGCAGGGTCACCCAGGGCAGCTCACACAGAACACAGCCAGGTGGGCTTGGAAGATCTCCACAGAAGGAGACTCCACAGCCCCCCTGGGCAGCCTGCTCCAGGGCTCTGGCACCCTCACAGGGACAAAATGTTTCCTCCTGTGTCCATGGCACTTCCTCTGCCTCAGCTTCCCCCACTGCCCCTTGTGCTGGCATTGGGCAGCACCCAGCAGAGCCTGGCTCCAGCCTCTGGGCACTCCCCCTGCACAGCTTTATATTTACTACAGATCTCCCCATCCCTGGAGATATTCAAGGTCAGACTTGAGGGGGCCCTGAGCAGCCTGATCTAGTTGGAGATCACAGAATCATGAATCATAGAATGGGTTGGGTTGGAAGGGAGCTCCAGAGCTCACCCAGCCCAACCCCCTGCAGGCAGCAGGGACATCCTCCACCGGATCGGGTTGCCCAGAGCCCTGTCCAGCCTCACCTCCAGGGATGGAGCCTCAACCACCTCCCTGGGCAGCCTGTCCCTGCTGATGCATTCCCTGATTCTATGATCCATGCCAGGTACATGTTACTGTGCAGGGCAAGCTGCTCCCCCAGGGTCCCATCCATCCCACAGAGAGAATCACAGAACTGCCAGGGCTGGAAGGGACCTCAAGGACCATCCAGCCCCAGCCCCCTGCCATGGCCAGGGCCACCTCTCACCACAGCAGGTTGCTCACAGCCACCTCCAGCCTGGCTGCAAACACCTCCAGGCAGGAGGCTTCCACCACCTCCCTGGGCAACCTCTGCCAGGCTCTCACCACCCTCATGGGCAACAACTTCTTCCTCACAGCCAATCTCAATCTCCCCACTTCTAGTTCTGCTCCATCCCCCCCAGTCCTATCCCTCCCTGACACCCTCAAAAGTCCCTCCCCAGCTTTCCTGTAGCCCCCTGCAGCTATCTGTGTAGCCACCACTGGGTGTCTTTTCCCTGCCCTCTGCATCCTGCACGTGGGGACAGCCCTGCAGAGACCATGGGGAGGAAAGCAGCTGATCCATGGTGCAGGGCAGCCAGCAGGATGAGGACTGTGTGCCCTCTCTGGCACACCTCCAGCACAGCTGTGCCCAGGCAGTGCTGCAGAAACATTCTGTTCCCAAGGCTTGCCCTCAGTGCTGGAGGGCTGCAAAGCTGTTTGAATGGCTGTGCTGGAGCAGCTGGAAGGTGTAGCTAAACCAGGATCCCACCTGCAGGGCTGGACCAGCACTTGGTCCCAAGCAGGCTCTCTAGAGATGCTGGTTGCTCTGGGCTCCCTACCAGAGAAGCACTCCTCTGTCCAGTCACTCCAGAAGCCCTGGTCAGCACACAAGATGTTTGTCCTCCCCCTGACACGAACACAAGAAGTGAGGCTCTGGTTTGCTCTGGGAATTGACAGAGCTGTCTCCATCTGGGTTGACACAGACTGAGGAATGAAGAGAGAGAGCACAGGGTTAAGGAGTTACATGCCCCCACCAGCAGCTCTCTGCCACGGCCTGATGCTCCTGGACACCATCCCCAGGCTCTGCAAACCCTTCACTGGAAGCCTTCTCAAACCTTGGGATGGGCTGCCCAGGGCTGGGGGGGAGCCACCCTCCCTGGGGGTGTTCAGGGGGGACGTGGTTTAGTGTTGGCTGTCAGGGCTGGGTTGAAGGTGGGATGATCTTGGAGGTGTCTCTTCCAACCAGATCTCTTCTGGGATTCTGTGATTTGGCAGTTCTGAAGAATTTCATCCTCATTTTGGAGCAGCTAAAGCCAATAAGATGATGATAGAGATGAATCTCCATTCTGGGGGTTGCCATCATGGCTGTTTGCCATTTGTTAATGAGGGAATCTTCCATTAAAGCAGCTAAGAAGACTCTTGTGTAGAACACAGCAATTAGAGAAGAAGCTTCCCTCCAGGTGCTCCTACAATTCATGAGGCTTTGCCATTTGTGCTGTCAAAGCTGCACCTAGAGAATGCAGAAGGGAAAAGGACCAAGCACAAAAGATGTGTCCCAGGCCACCTCTCTGGAGGGATTTAGGAGCATGGCTTCATTGGGCCAGGCTGGGCCAGCACAGCTCAGGTAAGCACAGCACAACAGCCTCTGCATTTCTGCAGTGGCAGCTTCCTGAGAGAACAGGCAGCAGGCTTGAGGCTGCCACTGCTCAGAGCCTTGGGCTGGCATCTGTTCTGCCCAAGCAAAGGCTAAAGCTGGAGCTCAGGGTGCCAGCAAGAGTCACAGAGTCACAGCATGCCAGGGGCTGGGAGGGACCTCCAGAGATCACCCAGTCCAAGCCCCTGCCAGGGCAGGGTCACCCAGGGCAGCTCACACAGAACACAGCCAGGTGGGCTTGGAAGATCTCCACAGAAGGAGACTCCACAGCCCCCCTGGGCAGCCTGCTCCAGGGCTCTGGCACCCTCACAGGGACAAAATGTTTCCTCCTGTGTCCATGGCACTTCCTCTGCCTCAGCTTCCACCACTGCCCCTTGTGCTGGCATTGGGCAGCACCCAGCAGAGCCTGGCTCCAGCCTCTGGGCACTCCCCCTGCACAGCTTTAGCAACAGCAAGGAGCTCACCTCTCAGGCTCCTCCTCTCCAAGCTCCAGAGCCCTCAGCTCCCTCAGGCTCTCCTCCTGAGGAAGATGTTGCACTGCCTTCAGCATCTTTGTGGCTCTGTGCTGGACTCTCTCCAGCAGTTCCCTGAGCTCCTTCCTGACCTGAGGGGCCCAGAGCTGGACACAAGATTTCAGCTGTGGCCTCAGCAGGGCAGAGCAGAGGGGGAGGAGAACCTCTCTCAACCACAGCCCTTCTAATGCACCCCAGGACCCGTGGGATGCAGCCAGTTGGTGATGGCAGCAGCAGCACCACCCAGCATCCCTGCCCAGCCCACACACAGGGCAGCCAACAGTGCCCAGGATGCTGGGCAAGCTCCCCCCCTGCAGTGTGCCTTGCGCCCAGTGCTGCCCACCAGCCAGGGCTCCCACACTGCTGCCCCTCCCCGTGCCACGTTCAGTGGGGTCCCTACCATCCAGGCAGCCTTGGCCTCCCTGGGATCTCTTGCCAGCTGCACTTCGTACTCCAGGCACTGGGGAGGTGTCTCGCCGCCCGGGGGGCTCCAGGCCACCTGCAGCTCCTCAGCTGCAGACATGAAAACCACCAGCTGCGTGGGGGGCGAGGGCTTGGCTGGGAGGGCAACAAGGAGAGAGCAGGTCGAGAGGTGCAAAGAGCTGAGTTTGATTGGGAAAGGCAGTGCCCACGCCAGGGAAGGCTCCTTCGGGCCCACAGTAAAGAGCAGTCGTATCGTGCTGGGCTGTGCTTCCCCTCCCTGCCCCTGCTGGCTTTGCAAGCCACAGCAGACCCCAGCACACCTGGCACTCAGCTCTCCTCAGCCCCCAGCTTGGTTTGAAGAGCAAAGCTCAAGGGTCTCTCCCGCGCTTGCAGGAGCAGAGCTGCGGCTCAGGGGCGGATGGAAGCCACCCCCAGCGCCGGGGCAGTGCTGCCCGGGCCAACCCCCCTGCGGCTGCTCTGCCACCTGCCCCGCAGGCCATCTGTGTCCCAAGCTGCTCAGCTGCCAAGTGCACGCCTGGAGGCACCCACTGAGCCCCCAGGGCGGGTGCCAAGTGGTGTTGCCCACCCACAAGCACCGCTGGAAACCGCATGGCACAGCCCACGCCTCCTCTTCTCCAGGGGGAAACCCACCCAGGCCACATCCCAGCTGCCAGAGCCTTTCTTGGAGCCCCCTCCTGCAAGACCTGAGCCTTGGGGGGTGGCCAGGCGGGCCCCTGGAGCCCTGCTGCTCTGCTGCCAGCCTCACCCAGGTCCTGGAGCCGGAGGGTGACGTAGAGAGGGCGCAGCAGGGCGGCTGCCCCCGAGCCGTTGACACAGATGCTCAGGTCCTTGTACTCCGCCTGGCTCAGGTTCTGCAGCCTGCAGCCTGTGTTGATGCCATGCTCCTGGATGTAGTCCTCACACTGCGCTGCCTGGTCCAGCCCCTCGTACCTGAGCAGTGTCAGGAGAGCAGGGAGAGGGAAAAGAGCATGGCTGTGGCAGGTACTGCCTGGGGAAGGCCTCTCTTGTGAGGCTGAGCCTCAGCCTGCAGGGTCACCCCCTTGGCTTGCCACACAAAGCAGGGTGGGAGACATCGGACACTGGGGTGGGAAGCGCCTGGGCTTGAGGGGTGGCCACTGGCCGGGTAAGGAACTGGCTGGAGGGCTGCTCTCAGAGAGCTGCAGTCAGTGGCTCCATGTCCAAATGCAGAGCAGTGACAAGCAGAGTCCCTGAGGGGTCGGCACTGGCACCAGCATCTCGGTCAGAGACACAGGCACTGGGACTGAGGCAGCCTCAGCAAGCTTGCAGGAGACACCAAGCTGTGTGGTGTGGTTGAAGCAGGAGGGAAGGATCCATCCAGAGGGACTGGGATAGGCTACAGAGGTGGTGCCAAGCCAACCTCATGAAGTTCAACAAGGCCAAGGGCAAGGTCCTGCACCTGGGGAAGGGCAATCCCAGGCACAAATCCAGGCTGGGTGAGGAGTGGCTCAAGAGCAGCCTTGAGAAGAAGGCCTTGGGGGTGTCAGGTGGTGACAGAGTGCCCAGGAGCCAGCACTGGTCCCTGGCAGCCCAGAGCCAGCTGAGTGCTGAGCTGCAGCCAGAGCAGGGAGAGCAGCAGCACAGGGAGGGGATTCTGCCCCTCTGCTCTGCTCTGCTCAGAGCCCACCTGCAGCACTGCCTCCAGCTCTGGGCCCCCAGCACAAGAAGGACCTGGAGCTGCTGGAGAGGCTCCAGAGGAGGCCACCAAGATGAGCAGAGGCTGCAGAACCTCCCCTGTGGGGCCAGGCTGGGAGAGTTGGGGCTGTGCAGCCTGGAGAAGAGAAGGCTCCAGGGAGACCTCAGAGCAGCCTTGCAGGACCTGAAGGGCTCCAGGAGAGCTGGGGAGGGACTTGTGACAAGGGCTGGGAGTGCCAGGCTGAGGAACAATGGCTTTGAGCTGGGAGAGGAGAGATTGAGAGTGGAGATGAGGAAAAAATTGTTGAGAAGCTGGGGAGACTCTGGCACAGGCTGCCCAGGGAGGCTGTGGCTGCCTCCTGTTCAGGTGCTCAGGACCAGGCTGGATGAGGCCTTGAGCTACCTGGTGGGATTGTGAGCTCTGAGTGAGCTTGCTTGATGATCTGAAAGGTCTCTTCCAAGCTCAGCAGTGCTGTGTTCTAGGATGCAGTGGTTCCTTGTTGCCTCTGGAGGCTCTGAGGGGTCAGTGGCCTTGAGGCAAGGCTGGAGCCACCCCTGGCAGTCTGCACCTAATGAAGGTCTCCTGCCCAGCACATCCTCTTTGGGGGAAAGACTTCAGGTGGCAGTGCTGCAACCCCTAACAGCCAGAGATCAGAGGATGCCACGGCAGGGGCCCCACTCCCTCTCAGAGCCTGGGCTCGTTACAGGCAGTGAAGCAAGGGTTGGGTTGCTGGAGGCTTTCTGGCTTAGGGTTTTTTCCATGATTTCCTTCAAGAAACTTTTTGCAGTTAGCAGCATGGCCTCAAGTCAGCATTTCTGCTTTGAAGGCCCTTTCCAAGAGCTACATGGAAACTATTAAAAGCAGCTCTGGTTTTCCGCAGAAAGCATAGAACCAAATGATTTCAGAGCAAAACATCAGAGGAACTGAGAGACAGAACAGGACTGACTTTGTCCAAGCCCACTAAGCCTGGCTTTGTTTTTCTTGCAGGCCATTAGGCAGCAGAAAGGGGAAGTGTGGTGCCCTTGGCAGCCTGTGTGAGGTGAGCTAAGGCTATCAAAATACACTTAAAGGCTAAAACTATTAAGTTGCCAAGGATGAAAATATGTTTAAAGGCTGAAACTGCTAAGCTGCCAGGAAGCCCTGCCCTTTATACAGGCCTCACCGAGCTTGGGAACCTCCTGCTGATGGGCTCCTCTTGAAGACACCTGCACTGGCACCCAGGGGAATGTGCAGGCAGAATGATCCAGCTGTCTGCAGCAAAAGGCAAACAGAGCAACCCTCGGTCCCAACCCAGGCTGGGGGTGGAGAGATTGAGAGAGAAGCTGGGCAGGAGCCAGCACTGGGCACTGGCAGCACAGAAGGCCAAGGGCAGCCTGGGCTGCATCCAAAGCAGCATGGCCAGAGCTGGAGAGAGGGAATCCTAAACCTCCCCTGGCACAGCTTGAGACTGTGTCCTCTTGTTCTGGTGCTGGCTGCCTGGGAGAAGAGACCTACCCCCACCTGGCTACAACCTCCCTTCAGGTAGAGAGGCTAAGCAACCCCAGCTCCCTCAGCCTCTCCTCCCAGGGCTGTGCTCCAGACCCCTCCCCAGCTTTGTTGCCCTCCTCTGGACACCTTCCAGCATCAAAACATCTTTCTTAAAACTGAGGAGCCCAGAACTGGACACAGGACTCAAGGTGAGAGCAACCCCACCTGACTCCAAGCTCCTTTCAGGGAGCTGTAGAGAGCAATGAGTTCTCCCTCAGCCTCCTCCACACTGAACACCCCCGGGTCCCTCAGCTGCTCCTCCCCAGCCCTGTTCTCTAGACCATCACAGCTTTGTTGTCCTAGAAGATCAGCAGAGCCTGGCTTTATGGCAGCAAGCAGGGACTGGGCATTTCCTTGCCAGGAGGCACATCATTTCTGCCCCCTCTGGGTGGGCTGTGCAATAGCACTGCCAGCCATCGAAGCATTTTTGCCACAGCATCAGCGCCCTGAGAGGTCCCTTGACTGCTGCCTGGATGCCTCCCTACATTCCCAATACATACCAATAGTACAGCCCATAATGGGCACCTCGGGGAGCAAGCAGCCCTGGTTGCCAAGTGCACTTCAGGTATTCCCAGTTATGGTAGATGCAGTGGAAATTCTGAACCTCTGATTCCTGCTTTCCTGTCAAATGAGAAGGGAACTGAATCACTGAGCAAGCCCCCAGCCAGGCCCAGCAGGACCATCACAGTGATTGTGTGCTGCACTTGAAAGGCAACAAAGGACAAGAGGGACAGCCACCAGTCTTAGAGGGCTTGGCTGCCGAGTGCTCTGCTTCCCACAACAGCCAGCTCACGAGATTTAGAGCAGGAGGATGCAGAACTGACCTTGCCAGCCAGAAGTAGAGCTCCTGCAGGGCAGCCCAGCAGAGCTGGCTACAAGCTCCAAGGATCCATCAAGCACAGCCAGGGAAGCAGAGGTGCTCTGGGGTCTGTCTGATACCTCACCAAGCCCTGCAATAGCTCCTGCAGGGCAGCCCAGCAGAGCTGGCTGCAAGCATTGGGAAATAAGCTCCAAGTATCCATCAAGCACAGCCAGGGAAGTAGAGGTGCTCTGGGGTCTGTCTGATACCTCACCAAGCCCTGCAATAGCTCCTGCAGGGCAGCCCAGCAGAGCTGGCTACAAGCTCCAAGTATCCATCAAGCACAGCCAGGGAGGCAGAGGTGCTCTGGTGTCTGTCTGATACCTCACCAAGCCCTGCAATAGCTCCTGCAGGGCAGCCCAGCAGAGCTGGCTACAAGCAGAGGGAAATAAGCTCCAAGTATCCATCAAGCACAGCCAGGGAGGCAGAGGTGCTCTGGGGTCTGTCTGATACCTCACCAAGCCCTGCAATAGCTCCTGCAGGGCAGCCCAGCAGAGCTGGCTACAAGCAGAGGGAAATAAGCTCCAAGTACCCATCAAGCACAGCCAGGGAGGCAGAGGTGCTCCGGTGTCTGCTCAAGCCCTGCAGCAGGCAGCAAGCCCCAGGCCAGCAGTGAGTCATGCAGCAGGCTGATGCAAAGTGCAGAATGCCCCAGGGGCTGGAGGCTGCTGCTCACCTTGCAGTGGGAGCTGGAAGGTGGCATGAGCCCAGCCACTGTGCACCTCCACGTCAGCGGTGCAGCGTCCTCTCACCAGGGTCTGCACCCTCACTTCAACAGTCCTGCTGAGGTCAAACCCAACTCTCAGTTTTAGCTTCCTAGTGAAAATAACCTGGTTGGAAGACAGACTTGATGAGCATCCCTTGTGTCCTGGGGGGCTGCACAGTTTGCTACCATTCCAGAGGGTCACAGGCTGGTAGAGGCTCACAGTGCCACTGCAGATCATCCGGCCCAACCCCCCTGCCAGAGCAGCATCACCCAGGGCAGTCTGCACAGGAATGCATCCAGGGGGGTTCTGAATGTGTCCAGAGACTCCACAACCTCTCTGGGCAGCCAGCTCCAGGGCTCAGCACCCTCAGGGAAGTGCGTGCTCATGTTTAGATGGAACTTCTTATGGACCTGGAGCTCTGGGTCCAGTTCTGGAGCCTCTGTGCCAGGAAGGCTCTGGAGGGGCTGGAAGGTGTCCAGAGCAGGGCCACGAGGAGGAGCAGAGGGCTGGAGCTGCTCTGCTCTGGAGACAGCCTGAGAGAGTTGGGGTTGTGCAGGCTGGAGAGGAGAAGGCTCCCAGGAGACCTTCTGGTGGCCTTCCAGGATCTGCAGGGGGCTCCAAGAAAGCTGGGGAGGGACTTGTGAGGGTGTCAGGGAGGGATAGGACTGGGGGGGATGGAGCAAAGCTAGAAGTGGGGAGATTGAGCTTGGCTGTGAGGAAGAAGTTGTTGCCCATGAGGGTGGTGAGAGCCTGGCACAGGCTGCCCAGGGAGGTGGTGGAAGCCTCCTGCCTGGAGGTGTTTGCAGCCAGGCTGGAGGTGGCTGTGAGCAACCTGCTGTGGTGTGAGGTGTCCCTGGCCATGGCAGGGGCTTGGGACTGGCTGAGCCTTGAGGTCCCTTCCAGCCCTGACAGCTCTGTGATTCTATGTTCAGTTTTTGTGCTCATTGCCTCTTGCCCTGTCACTGGGCACCACTAAAAAGAGCCTGGTCCCCTCCTCCTGACACCTACCCTGGAAGCACTGATAAGCATTGATAGATCCCCTCTCAGGCTGCTCTTCTCCAGGCTGAAAAGCCCCAGGCCCCTCAGCCTTCCTTCATAAGAGAGATGCTCCAGACCCCTAACCACCTCCCTAGTCTTTTGCTGCACCCTCTCAAGCAGGTCCCTGCCCCTCCCAAGTGTCTGCAGGCTCATCTGTGTGCTTTAATGCTTCCTCACACTTCTGCCCTGCTTCTCCTGCCCAGTGTTTCTCCAGCACTCTTGTACCACCTGCACTGCCCAGCCCTGCTTCGAGTCCCTCCACCCCACAGGATGTCAGCAACAAGATAGAGCAGACTGTGGTTGGAGGCATCCCCTGCAGGGAGGGCTGAGCAGGACACCAGCACAGATGCAGATGAAAGGCACTTGTGAGTATCACACACCACAGGATGTCAGGGGCTGGAAGGGACCTCTGGAGATCTCCCAGTCCTACCCCCTGCCAGATCAGGACCACAACATCCAGCACAGGTCACACAGGAACACATCCAGATGGGTCTTGAAAGTCTCCAGAGAAGGAGACATGAGATGATAGTGACATGAGATGATCAAAGAGAGAAGGGACAATGAGTCCTGTAACTGATGAGAGGCACAACCCCAACCTGCAAGCGTGGAGCAGCCCCTGGGCAGCACCTGGAGCTGCTGGAGAGGCTCCAGAGGAGGCCACCAAGATGAGCAGAGGCTGCAGAACCTCCCCTGTGGGGCCAGGCTGGGAGAGTTGGGGCTGTGCAGCCTGGAGAAGAGAAGGCTCCAGGGAGACCTCAGAGCAGCCTGCCAGGACCTGAAGGGCTCCAGGAGAGCTGGGGAGGGACTTGTGACAAGGGCTGGGAGTGCCAGGCTGAGCAACAATGGCTTTGAGCTGGGAGAGGAGAGATTGAGCCTGGAGATGAGGAAGAAATTGTTGAGAGTGAGGCTGGGGAGACTCTGGCACAGGCTGCCCAGGGAGGCTGTGGCTGCCTCCTGCCTGGAGGTGTTGAAGGCCAGGCTGGATGAGGCCCTGAGCAGCCTGTGCTGGTGGGAGGGATCCCTGCCCATGGCAGGGGGCTGGAGCTGGATGAGCTTTGAGGCCCCTCCCAATCCAACCCACTCCATGAGTTACAAGGATGTGCTTTCCCTTACCTTCCAGTCCCTGTCCCCAGCGTTGTGGTGCTCAAACTTGTAGGTCACTGTGCAGTCATTGAAGCTTTGCAGACTGGCAGGAGGTTTCCATTCAATATCCAGACAACCTAAGAGCCCAGGGTCAGTGATCTGAAGGTCTCGTGGTGGGGCAACTGCGTTGGAAAGGCAGCAGAGGGTTAGGCAGAGTGTGGGAAAGAAATGAACAAACCAATTCCTGCCCTTGGTGAGCTGCTAAAGGCAGCCCTTGGCTGGCCCCAGCCCTGCCTATGCTCAGCAAACCTGCACCAGCTCTGCTCCTGCCCACCCCCAACAAACAGCTGTGGATGATGCTTAGAGAAGACTCTCAAGGACCATTGAAAAAGCACAAACAATGGTACAAAGAGACGATGCTGAGTGGTGTGCTTGGTAGGACTGAAGGGCAGGAGAGCATCCAGAGGCACCTGGGCAGGCTGCAGAGGAGGCTGAGGAGAACTTCAGGAGGTTCAACAAGGCAAAATGCAAGGTCCTGCCCCTGGCTCAGGGCAACCCTCGGTCCCAACCCAGGCTGGGGGTGGAGAGATTGAGAGCAGCCCTGCAGAGAAGGCCTTGGGGGTGCTGGGGGGGAGAAGCTGGGCAGGAGCCAGGACTGGGCACTGGCAGCACAGAAGGCCAAGGGCAGCCTGGGCTGCATCCAAAGCAGAGGTGGAGAGGGAGGATCCTGCCCCTCTGCTCTGCTCTGGAGAGACCTCACATGCAGGGCTGGGGCCAGCTGTGGAGCCCAAACACAAGAAGGGCTTGGAGCTGATGGAGAGGATCCAGAGGAGGCAATGAAGATGCTCAGAGGGCTGCAGAACCTCTGCTATGGGGACAGGCTGGGAGAGTTGGGGCTGTTCAGCCTGGAGAAGAGAAGGCTCCAGGCAGACCTCAGAGCTGCAGTTCACTATCTGCAGGGGAGCTGCAGGCAGCTGGGGAGGGACTGTTCAGAAGGGGCTGTGGGGATAGGACAAGGGACAAGGGTTTGGAAGTGGAGCAGGGCAGAGGTAGGTTGGCCATCAGGAGGAAGCTCTGCACAGGGAGGGTGGTGAGACACTGGCACAGGCTGCCCAGGGAGGTGCTTGAGGCTCCATGCCTGGAGCCATCCAAGCTCAGCCTGGCTGTGTCCCTGTGCAGCCTGCTCTGGCTGGAGCTGTCCCTGCTGCCTGCAGGGCTTGGACAGGATGCCCTTGGAGGGTTTCTCCCAGCCTGATGCAGTCTGTGAATGCCACACCTTGGACACTCTTTTCCAAGGTGTTTTAAGCAAAAGCAGAGTCCTGGGGTGGACCTGGGAGTCCTTCTCAAGTTCTTTGTGTGCTTGCTTCTAGTTGATGGCATTTGCCAACTGTCAGGGCAAGCATCCTTGCAAACATTTTTGTTCAGCACCAGAGGACAACAGCTCACAGGAGGCTGCCAGGGAAATTGATGTTAAGAATAAGAGGCAGCAATCACCCAGATTGCCTCAAATCTTTCCTTCCAAGGAGACTGAAGATTAATGAAAAACAAAGACCAAAACCCCTGCAAAGCAGAAAGCTGAAACCACTCTGACTTTGAAGGTCCGTCAGCTCTCCCCCAGAGTGCTTTCCCAGGCAGGCTGCCTGTTACCAAGCTAATATTAGATGCTGCCAGGCTCTAATAAACATCCTATGGATGTACTCTGTCCTTAGACATCCTTCCTCCAAGCCCAGCTCTGCCTGAGGAAAGCTGTTTGTCCACTCAGTTTTATTAACTCCATGAAGCCAATGGTGGTCACACCTGAGGGATTGCCCTCTGCAGAGGTGAGGCTCTCCATTGGCCTTGCTGCACATTCAGACAGGTTTTTGCCATGCTGGTCAGGAGCCTGTCTCCTGGCCCTGCCACTGCACCATTTCTCTGTTTGTCACAGAATCCTACAATCACAGCCTGGGCTGGGCTGGAAGGGAGATCCAGAGCTCACCCAGTCCAACCCCCTGCACCCAGCAGGGACATCCTCCACTGGAGCAGGTTTCCCAGAGCCCTCTCCAACCTCACCTGCAATAGCTCCAGGGATGGAGCCTCAACCACCTCCCTGGGCAGCCTGCTGCAGTGTTCCAGCAGCCTCCTGGGCAGAACTTGTTCCTCACATCCAATCTCAATCTGCTCTGCTCTCATTTCAAACCATTGCCCCTGGGGCTGTCCCTGCAGGCCTTTGGGAACAGTCCCTCTGCAGCCTGCATGGAGCCCCTGCAGGTGCTGGCAGGCAGCTCTGAGGTCTGCCTGGAGCCTTCCCTTCTCCTGGCCGAGCACCCCCAGCTCCCTCAGCCTGTCCCCAGAGCAGAGGCTCTCCAGCCCCCTGATCATTTTCTGGCTCTCCTCTGGACCCTCTCCATCAGCTCCAGGTCCTTCCTGTGCTGAGGGCTCAGAGCTGAATGCAGTGCAGGTACTAATGAACTGTGGAAGCAGCCAGGTTAACCAGCAGTGATTGCTTTGATTCACCCTGGGAGCCCTGCAGGTATCAGGGATCAGTGTGCAAGGCAAGATTTGCATTCCCCTCTGCTCATCTCAAACCACTGCCCCTGGGGCTGTCCCTGCAGGCCTTTGGGAACAGTCCCTCTGCAGCCTGCATGGAGCCCCTGCAGGTCCTGGCAGGCTGCTCTGAGGTCTCCCCAGAGTCTTCTTTTCTCCAGGCTGAACTCTCTCAGTCCCAACTCTCTCAGTCTGTCCCCATAGCAGAGCTGCTGCAGTACCCTGAGCATCTTTGTTGTCTCCTCTGGGCCTGCTCGCCCAGGTCCATGTCCTTCTGTGCCGAGGGCTCCAGAGCTGTGCACAGCACTGCAGGGGAGGTCTGGTCCCTGGGTCACTGCCTTCTCTGCCACCTTCTTCATGCCTTCATGAGGATTTGCCTCATTCTCCCCTTTTGCTATATTTTGGTAATACATCCATGAGGAGAGCAGAGCCTGGGAGTATCTTTCAGTGCAAGACAGGGATGCAAACCCAGCTGTGCCATGCTCCTTGGGAAGGCTGCAGGGAACATTGGGAGGAGGATTTGTTTCTAAGGACACTCTCCCAAAAAAAGCACACCACAGGCAGCAGTCTGCAGATGCCACTTCTTCCCAGCCTGTGAAGCTGCAGGCGGGATTCATTGCTACATTAGATGGCAAAGGAGAATGCCATGGCAATGGGCTTGGGGAGGTGCTGGGGTGAGGAGCTACAGACTGTAATAATTTGGAGAAACAGTAGCTGTGGAGTGGCTTTGCTGTGCAACAGATCAAACACTCTCCCTCCCACCACCTCTGAGTGCCAGGAATGCAGCCTGGGCTCCCAGTGGGGTGGTGGGCTTGCTCCAGGGGCAAAGGGGCATTCAGCAGCCCCATGTTCCCACAGAGGATGAGCATCTGTGCTCTGCTAGGTCAGGCATGTGCTTCCCAGCTTGGCTGGAGGAGGGGGAGCAGTTCTGCCTGTACAAAGAGTGCTCCAGCTGGGCTGTGGTGAGCATCAGAGGTGGGAGCAGGGGCGATGCCCTCACCTCCTGCTCTTCATGAGCATGCAAAGGCTCCAGGAAAGGGAGAAGCAGTGCAGGGGAGAGCAAGGCTGCAGGAACGGTGTTTGAAGGGCTGCAGCTACTAAAAAATGAATACATGGCTCCTCCAGAAGGGGCAGGAGGGAGTGGGGTGAAGCAGAACAGGTGATCCTACCTCCAGACAGCTCAGGCTGAGAGCCCACCAGGGCCAGGGCAAGGACAAGCTCCATATCACCATGCCCCGTGCCCCAAAGGCAAGCCCTGGGGTGGTAGCTGCCATGTGTGCAATTCCCATCCCAGGCCAGCTGAGGAGATCTGGTGGGGTGGCTGGGGGATGGGATGGGCTCCCCTGTGCTTGCCAGGTGGCTATCAGGATGCTGGAGGGACTGGAGACTGCCTGATGAAGAGAGACTGAGAGCCCTGGGGCTGTTTAGTCTGGAGAGGAGAAGGCTGAGAGGGATCTGATCAATGTCTATCAATAGCTGAGGGCTGGGGGTCAGGAAGGAAGGGACAGGGACAGGGGCAGGCTCTGCTCAGTTGGCCCTTCCTCAGTGTTCTGTCAGCAATGGATGAGGAAACACTGAGGAAGGGCCAACAGGTCAATTCATGACTCAGGGGCTGGAGCCATCGACAGGGCTTTGGGTTCCACAACCATGGATTGGTTTTCAAGGCACCAGAGCTGAAAACAACTTATGGGACACACTTGTCCCAGAGGGGGAAAAGGATCCTGGGGCAGGAATTGGCAGGGCTCATTGATAGGGCTTTAAACTAGATTTGAAGGGGGAAGGGGTTAATAGTCTCCTGCTGGCCGGTGACAAACAGAGGGGCAGCTCACCAGCAGCAGAGAGAAGGAGAGCTGGTAAGGGCTCTCAACTTGCTGCCCTGAGGCAAGCCACCAATGATCCACCAGGACATTCTGTGGAAACCGAGGGGAATTGGCACAAGAGGAGGACAGGGCCACAGTCTCACAGTATAACTTAGGTTGGAAAGGACCTCGAGGATCATCGAGTCCAACCTATCAACACAGACCCCATGACTAGACCATGGCACCAAGTGCCACATCCAATCCCCTCTTGAACACCTCCAGGGATGGGGACTCCACCACCTCCCTGGGCAGCACATTCCAATGACGAACGACTCGCTCGGTGAAGAACTTTCTCTTCACCTCCAGCCTAAACCTCCCCTGGCACAGCTTGAGACTGTGTCCTCTTGTTCTGGTGCTGCTTGCCTGGGAGAAGAGACCAACCCCCTCCCGGCTACAACCACCTTTCAGGTAGTTGTAGAGGGCAATGAGGTCACCCCTGAGCCTCCTCTTCTCCAGGCTAAGCAACCCCAGCTCCCTCAGCCTCTCCTCACAGGGCTGTGCTCAAGGCCTCTCCCCAGCCTTGTTGCCCTTCTCTGGACACCTTCAAGTCTCTCAATGTCCTTCCTAACCTGAGGAGCCCAGAACTGGACACAGGACTCAAGGTGTGGCCTAACCAATGCCGAGTCCAGGGGCACAATGACTTCCCTGCTCCTGCTGGCCACACTATTCCTAATGCAGGCCAGGATGCCATTGGCCTTCTTGGCCACCTGGGCACACTGCTGGCTCATATTCAGGCAGCTGTCAATCAGCACCCCCAGGTCCCCCTCTGTTTGGCAGCTCTCAGCCACTCTGACCCCAGCCTGTAGCTCTGCCTGGGGTTGCTGTGGCCAAAGTGCAGCCCCTGGCACTTGGACTTGTTGAATGCCATCCTGTTGGCCTCTGCCCATCTGTCCAGTCGGTCGAGGTCCCTCTGCAGAGCCCTTCTGTCCTCTAACTGACCAACATCTGCTCCCAGCTTGGTGTCATCTGCAAATGTGCTGATGCCCTCATCCAGATCATCACTGAAGATGTTAAAGAGCACAGAGCCCAGCACTGATCCCTGGGGCACACCACTGGTGCCTGGCTGCCAGCTGGCTGTGGCACCATTCACCACCACTCTCTGGGCTCAGCCTCCAGCCAGTTCCTAACCCAGCACAGAGTGCTGCTGTCCAAGCCAGGGGCTGACAGTTTAGGCAGCAGTTTGCTGTGGGGGACAGTGTCAAAGGCCTTGCTGAAGTCCAGGCAGACCACATCCACAGCCTGCCCCACATCTACCAGGCAGTCACCTGGGCATGGAAGGAGATCAGGTTGGAGAGGCAGGACCTGCCCTTCCTAAATCCATGTTGGCTGGACCTGAGCCCTTGGCCATCCTTCAGGTGTGCAGTTATTGCTGCCAGGATAATCTGCTCCATCACTTTCCCTGGCACTGAGGTCAGGCTGCCAGGCCTGGAGTTTCCAGGTTCCTCCATCTGACCTTTCTTGTGGATGGGGACCACCTTGGCCAGTTTCAGTCACCTGGGACCTCTCCAGTGAGCCAGGACTGGAGGGAAATGCTGGCCAGCCCAGCTGAAGTGTGAATGTGCACAACTTGGGCAACAAACAGGATGAGTTAAGGGCACTGTGCTGCTGGGATGCCACGACATAGTGGCTGTCACTGACACTTGGTGGGATTATTCCCATGACTGGAATGTAGGGATAGATGGGTATAAACTCTTTAGGAAGGACAGGCAGGGAAGGAGAGGAGGAGGTGCTGCCCTCTATGTCAATAGCCAGTTGGAATCAGTGGAGCTCCAACTGGGGAGGGATGATGAGCTGGTTGAGAGTGTATGGGTTAAAATTAAAGGCAGGACAGGGGAAGGAGATATTACTGTGGGGGTCTCCTACAGGCCACCTGACCAGCAGGTCCAAGCAGATGAGGCCCTCCACAGGCAAAGAGAAGCAGCTTCCAGGTCACAAGCCCTGGTCCTCATGGGTGATTTCAACCACCCTGACATCTGCTGGAGGGACAACACAGCAAGGCACCAGCAATCCAGGATGTTCCTGGACTGCAGAGAAGACAACTTCCTCCTCCAAATGGTAGAGGAACCAACAAGAAATGGTGCTATGCTGGACCTTGTTCTCACCAACAGGGAAGGGCTGGTAAGCAATGTGAGGCTCATAGACTGCCTTGGCTGCAGTGACCATGAAGCAGTTGAATTGAATCTCCTCAGGGCAATCAGGAGGAAGTATTCCAAGCTCACAGCCCTAGGCTTTAGGTGTGCAGACTTGGATGGCTTCAGGGATCTGCTAGCCAAAGTGTCATGGGACAAAGCCCTGGAGGGAAGAGGGACCCGGGACAGCTGGTCAGTATTCAAGGACCACCTCCTCTGTGTCCAGGAGCTCTGTGTACCAACAAAGAGACAAGCAGGAAAGAATGCTAGGAGGCCTGCCTGGATGGGCAAGGAGCTACTGGACACACTAGCACTTCAAAAGAAACTCTACAGGCAGTGGAGAGAAGGACAGGTAGAACAGGGGGGAGATAAGGAAGCTGCCCCAGCAGCAAGAGTCCTGGTTAGGAAAGGCAAAGCAGAGTTTGAATTGAATCTAGCCAGGGAGGTTAAAGGGAACACTAAGAACTTCTACAGGTGTATGAATGGGAAGAAGAAGCCTAGGGAAGGTGTGGGCCCCCTCAGAAAGGAAACTGGTGACATGGTCACAAGTGATGAGGAAAAGGCTGAGGTACTTAACTTCTTTAGCTCAGGCTTCACTGCAAGGGCCTCTAGCCACACTCCTGATGCTGTGGAAGACAATGCCAGGGACAGGGAGGAAGAACTGCCCATGATAAGTGCAGGTCAGGTTGGTGATCACCTGAAGAACCTGAAAGTGTTCAAGTCCATGGGACCCGAGGGGATACACCCACGGGTGCTGAGAGAACTGGCAGAGGAGGTTGCTAAACCCCTCTCTATTATATTTCAAAAGTCCTGGCAGTCTGGGGCAGTCCCCACAGACTGGAAAAGGGGAAACATTGCCCCCATCTGCAAAAAGGGAAAGAAGGAGGAACCAGGGAACTCCAGGCCAGGCAGTCTCACCTCTGTGCCCGGAAAGACCATGGAGCAGATCCTCCTGGAGGCACTACTGGCTCAGAAGAATAGTGAAGAGGTGATTGGGAACAGTCAGCATGGCTTTGCCAAGGGCAAGTCCTGCCTGACCAACCTGGTGGCCTTCTCTGAACAGGTGACAACATCAATAGCTGAGGGGAGAGCAGCTGCTGTTGTTTGCCTGGGCCTGAGCACAGCCTTCGACACTGTCCTGCACCACATCCTGGGCTCCAGGCTGGTGACACATGGGTGTGATGGGTGACCACTAGATGGATAAGGAACTGGCTTGATGGCTGCACCCAAAGAGTGGCTGTCCATGGCTCCATGTCCCAGTGGAGGCCAGGGACAAGAGGAGTCCCTCAGGGATCAGTCCTGGGACCTGTCTTGTTCAACATCTCTGTGGGTGCCATGGACAGTGGCATTGAGTGCACCCTCAGCAGGTTGGCTGATGACACCAAGCTGTGTGGTGCAGCAGACAGGCTGGAGGGAAGGGATCCATCCAGAGGGACCTGGACAGGCTGGAGAGGTGGGCACAAGCCAACCTCATGAGGTTCAACAAGAGCAAGGGCAGGGTCCTGCAGCTGGGTGGAGGCAATCCCAGGCACAAATCCAGGCTGGGCAGTGAGTGGCTGGAAAGCAGCCCTGAGGAGAGAGACTTGGGGGTGCTGGGGGAGGAGAAGCTCACCAGGAGCTCTCAGTGTGTACTTGCAGCCTGCAAAGCCAATCAGATCCTGGGCTGCATCAGGAGAAGTGTGGCCAGCAGGTCGAGGGAGGTGATCCTCCCCCTCTACTCAGCCCTGGTGAGACCCCACCTGGAGTACTGCCTCCAGTTCTGGAGCCCCTATTACAAGAGGGATGTGGAGGTGCTGGAAGGTGTCCAGAGAAGGGCCAGGAGGATGAGCAGAGGGCTGGAGCACCTCTCCTATGAGGACAGACTGAAGGAGTTGGGGCTGTTCAGTCTGCAGAAGAGAAGGCTCCCAGGTGACCTCATTGTGGCCTTCCAGGATCTGCAGGGGGCCTACAGGAAGGCTGGGGAGGGACTGCTCAGGATCTCAGGTAGTGATAGGACTAGGGGGAATGGAATGAAGCTGGAGGTGGGGAGATTCAGGCTGGAGGGGAGGAGGAAGTTCTTCCCCATGAGAGTGGTGAAGCCCTGGAATGGGTTGTCCAGGGAGGTAGTCGAGGCCCTGTCCCTGGAGGTGTTTAAGGCCAGGCTGGCTGAGGCTGTGGCCAGGCTGATCTAGTGTGGGGTGTCCCTGCCCATGGCAGGGGGGTTGGAACTAGATGATCCTTGTGGTCCCTTCCAACCCTGACTGATACTGTGATACTATGCTAGGCCAAGGGGTAGTAGATGGAAACTCCAGCACAGGAGGTTCCACCTCAACAGGAGGAGGAACTTCTGCACTGTGAGGGTCACAGCGCCCTGGAGCAGGCTGCCCAGAGAGGTTGTGGAGTCTCCTCTGGAGCCTTTCCAGCCCTGTCTGGATGTGTTCTGAGTGACATGGGCTGGATTCTATGCTCCTGCTCTGGCAGGACTTGGAGTTCAAGCTCTCCAGAGGTCCTTTCCAACCCCTGACATCCTGTGAGCTGTGGTCCTGTGATAACTGCTGAGCCTCACAGCCATGCAAACAGAGCAGCAGAAAGCTGTCAGCCCTTGTCAGGAGCCTGGGGCTGAGCTGGCAAGGAAGGGTTAGTCAGAACAAGTCTCTGACTGGAAATGATCATGGCTGGAAATTTGTTTCCATCTTAAGCTTGACCTAAACATTCAGATTTTTTCATTTTCTTTCTTTCAGAACAATTGCAATTGTAAACAACAGCCTTGTGAGGAAACACTGGCTGAGCTCTGGAGAGGATGGCAAAGCTGCTTTGGAGGATGTGGCTAGTAAGGGAGGGCTGCTGAGGGTGGGGCAGCAAAGAGGTACTCAAAGGAATCATGAAGATTCTCAGAGGCTGCAGAACCTCCCCTGTGGGGCCAGGCTGGGAGAGTTGGGGCTGTGCAGCCTGGAGAAGAGAAGGCTCCAGGGAGACCTCAGAGCTGCCTGCCAGGACCTGAAGGGCTCCAGGAGAGCTGGGGAGGGACTTGTGACAAGGGCTGGGAGTGCCAGGCTGAGGAACAATGGCTTTGAGCTGGGAGAGGAGAGATTGAGCCTGGAGATGAGGAAGAAATTGTTGAGAGTGAGGCTGGGGAGACTCTGGCACAGGCTGCCCAGGGAGGCTGTGGCTGCCTCCTGCCTGGAGGTGTTGAAGGCCAGGCTGGATGAGGCCTTGAGCAGCCTGTGCTGGTGGGAGCAGGGAGTTGGAACTGGATGAGCTCTGAGGTCTCTTCCAACCCATTCTGTGCATCTGTGAAGCTTTCACAGTATCACAGTGTCACAGAATCACCAAAGTTGGAAGTGACCTGAAAGAGTCCAACCTGTCACCACAGACCTCATGACTAGACCATGGCACCAAGTGCCACATCCAGTCCCCTCTTGAACACCTCCAGGGATGGGGACTCCACCACCTCCCTGGGCAGCACATCCCAATGACCAATGACTCTCTCAGTGAAGAATTTTCTCCTCACCTCCAGCCTAAACTTCCCCTGGTGCAGCTTGAGACTGTGTCCTCTTGTTCTGGTGCTGGCTGCCTGGGAGAAGAGACCAACCCCCTCCCGGCCACAACCTCCCTTCAGGTAGTTGTAGAGGGCAATGAGGTCTCCCCTGAGCCTCCTCTTCTCCAGGCTAAACAACCCCAGCTCCCTCAGCCTCTCCTCACAGGGCTGTGCTCAAGGCCTCTCCCCAGCCTTGTTGCCCTTCTCTGGACACCTTCAAGTCTCTCAATGTCCTTCCTAACCTGAGGAGCCCAGAATTGGACACAGGACTCAAGGTGTGGCCTAATCAGTGCTGAGCACAGGGCACAAGGACTTCCCTGCTCCTGCTGGCCACACTATTCCTGATGCAGGCCAGGATGCCCTTGGCCTTCTTGGCCACCTGGGCACACTGCTGGCTCATGTTCAGGCAGCTGTCAATCAGCACCCCCAGGTCCCTCTCTGTTTGGCAGCTCTCAGCCACTCTGACCCCAGCCTGTAACTCTGCCTGGGGTTGTTGTGGCCAAAGTGCAGCCCCTGGCACTTGGACTTGTTGAATGCCATCCTGTTGGCCTCTGCCCATCTGTCCAGCCTGTTGAGGTCCCTCTGCAGAGCCCTTTTGTCCTCTAACTGACCAACATCTGCCCCTAACTTGGTGTCAGCTGCAAACTTGCTGATGACTGACTCAATGCCCTCATCCAGATCATCAATGAAGATGTTAAAGAGCACAGGGCCCAGCACTGATCCCTGGGGCACACCACTGGTGCCTGGCTGCCAGCTGGCTGTGGCACCATTCACCACCACTCTCTGGGCTCAGCCTCCAGCCAGTTCCTAACCCAGCTCGGAGTGTTTAACTTCCTCAAGGGACTGAGTGCTGGCCTCCACCAGAGGAGCCAGGCCTCAATGGACTCAATGGACTTTGCTCATGGTGACAGCTGACCTCACACTGCTCAAGTGCCTTGCTCAGAGACCTTGGCCTTGAGAGCATCAGCTCCTTCCTGGAGGTGCTCCAAGCATCGGTGTGTGTGTCTGCCAAGCTCAGAGTACCAAAGCATGGCAGGGATTTCTCACTCAGTTCAGAGGAATTCTGGACATCAATACCACAAAGGCAGCTTGTTTCCCCATCTCCCCTGTAATTTAGGCATGTAATAAATGTCTGTATGATAGAATCACAGCACCACAGAGCATTGGAGGTTGGAAGGGATCTCCAGAGACCATCCAGTCCAACTCCCTGCCAGATGGCAGCATCACCCAGGGAAGCCTGGCACAGGAACTCATCCAGGTGGGGTAGGAAAGGCTCCAGAGAAGGAGACTCCAGAACCTCTCTGGGCAGCCTGCTCCAGGGCTCAGCACCCTCACACCAAGGACGTTTCTCCTCATGTTGAGGTGGAACCTTCTATACTCAAGCTTGAACCTGCTGTTCCTTATCTTATTCCTGTGCACCACCCAAGAGATTGACCCCCTCCACTTGCTCCCCAGCCCTCAGCTATTGATGGACATTGATCAGATCCCTCTCAGCCTTCTCCTCTCCAGACTAAACAGCCCCAGGGCTCTCAGTCTCTCTCAGGGGAGATGCTCAAGGCCCCTGAGCATCCTCCTGGCTCTCTGGTCAGTTGTATATTTCTCTGATTGCAAATGGGAAATAATTGAAGCAGGGCATAGGTGCAGGGAATGAAATGAAAGCCAGAATGCTAAGAATTTCCTCAGGGCTTGTTCTGGTCTAGTGTGAGATGTCCCTGCCCATGGCAGGGGGGCTGAACAGGATGATCCTTGAGGCCCCTTCCAGCCCTGACCATTCTGTGACTGATTCTGATCTTGAAGCTGATGTGGAGGCAGGGGTGGGGGGTGGGGAGGCAGGAGGGCAAGGGGGAAGGGGAGGAAGGGGAGGGAAGGGCAGGGAGGGCTGTACCTGTGGTGTGGGAAGAGAAGGACACCGCACAGCCCCACAGCAGCATCACCCAGAGCACGGAGAGCCTCTGCACAGCCATTTGGAGTTCCAGATGGACAAGGTGTGGGGTGACAGCAGCACTCTTCTGGCGTCACAGCAGTGCTCCCATGGCACATCTGCAAGGAGGCTGGAGGAAGAAAACAGAGCTGAAAGGCTTCTGTGCACTGGCAGGGCCCTGGCATTGCTGTGCACCAGGAATGGGCACTGGTGAGAAGGACCTTGAGCTGTGTTTGCCAGCTGGGATTAATCATTGCCCAGGGCACCTGGGCTTGGAACTTCAGGATATGGCAGCACATGGATGGCTTTGGCTCCATGTGAAACAGTTTCTGCCTAACTCACCTCTCTCTGAAGACACAGCAGCCTGTACCTGACTCACCAAGCCACCTGCAGCACTTCCTCTGTGCCTCTCCCCAGCTGAGAGCTGGTCCAGTGCCTCAGCAGCTCCCTGGCCCTGTGCTGGACTCTCTCCTGGAGTTCCTTGTCCTCCTTCAGCTGGGGAGCCCAGAACTGGACACAGTGCTCGAGATGAAGCCTCACCAGGGCAGAGTAGAGGAGCAAGAGATCCTCCCACAACCTGCTGGCCGCACTCTCCTTGATGCCTCCCAGGATACCTTTGGCTTTCCTGGCCACCAGGGCCCTTTGCTGCCCTGTGGGCATCCTGCTGACTGCCAGGACCCCCAGGTCCTTTTCCCCAGAGCTGCTCTTCCTGAGGTCAGCCCCAAGCTGGGGGTAGACGGGACCAAGCCAACCTGGCTCCAACCTCCTTTCAGGGAGCTGCAGAGAGCAATGAGGTCTCCCCTCTGCCTCTCCTCCTCCACACTGAACACCCCCAGCTCCCTCAGCTGCTCCTGCCCAGCCCTGCTCTCCAGACCCTTCCCCAGCTTGGTTGCCCTCCTCTGTCCTGCTCCAGCTCCTCCATGACTGTTCCCTCTTGGGAAGGATGTGGTTTTGCTTCCCAGATGGGGTCAAGGGAATGCTTTGGAGCAGCAGAGGCAGCATCAGGCCCTTTGCCACCTGCCAGTTCTCCTCTTTAGCTGCCCTGGCAGCCTCCATGCAGGGCTGAGGGAAGCACAGTCACTTGTCAGGTGTGAAGCTATTCCCATCACCCTGGGGGCTTGGTTCTGGCTCCAATGAGGTCCCAGTGGAAGGAGCATGGCCACCCTTCCTGCTTTGGGGCAGTTGCAAGGCATATTTCAGACCCTTTTTGCCTTTCACTGTGCTAAGGAGGAAAGCAGCCAGCAGTGCTGTGTGCTGAGTGTGACCAGAGCTTTGGATACTTGAGAGGAGGGCAGGGAAGGGCTCTCAGACTGTGAAGACCACTTAGTCTTGACAGGTGCCAAGAGGAGCTGTGAAGCAGGAGGCCCATGACACACCACTGGCTTGATCTGCAGGGGCATTGGGTTGGAAAACAACCCCAGAAGGCCAGGGAGGCTTTGGGCATGGTTGGAGACCACTGAGCAGCTCCTTGCTTCCCATCTCTTCCAAGCACAAAGCCACAGCAAGGGGCAGTACAAACCTTGCTGCCTTGAGCATCCTGTGACTGTTGGGGCTGAGGGGGTTATGCACAGTGCTGGCTGCTTCCTTCTGACTGTCTGCACAGGATGGGGGGAAAGTCCCTGGCTGCTGGTAAATGTATGGCTCTGCCTTCAGAGTTATGCAAGATGAAGATCTAACAGGGGTGGCATTTGCTTGTGCAAGCTGCTCCAGCAGAAAGGGTCACACTCCCCAGAGCACTCACAGCAGCTGAGGAATGTTTGCCAGCAGGGTGAGTGCCAGCTCCCAAGTGCTCAGGCTGGGTCACTTCAGAGAAAATTAGGGTTGGGGGAAAAGCAGAGGTGGGATTTTGGCCAGCAGGGCTGCATGAGGCAGCTGGCAGCACCAGGACAGCTGGGAAGCAGCAGTGGGTGCCTGCCCACCCAGCCACCCCCCCAACACCCTCACCAGCTCCCTCTGCAAGCTGCAAGGTGGCTTCTTGCCCTCTCCTTACACCACTGCACTGATACCTGCTGCTCATGCCGTGCTCTCTCCCTGCCAGCATTAATGCAATCCTCCTGCTGGTCCTGGAGGTGTCAGGAGGATGGGGCCAGGCTCTTCCCAGTGGTGTCCAGTGACAGGACAATAAGCAGTGGACACAAACTGGGACACAGAATGTTCCACATAAAGATCAAGGGGGAAAAGTCTTCGCTTTGAGGGTGGCAGAGCCCCGGACCGGGCTGCCCAGAGAGGCACCGCTGGAGGCACTCAACCTGGAAGTGTTCCTGTGGGATTCACTCTGGGTGCCCCTGCTCTGGCAGGGGGGTTGGACTGGATGAGCTCCAGGGTCCCTTCCAGCCCTCACCATGCTGGCACTCTGTCACTCCTGTGCCCTGTTGGAGCAATGTTGAGAGGAGGCAGAGCCTGTGGGTGGCAGAGCCACTGGTGGCTGCGCACAGTCCTGCAGAGGTCCTGGGCTCAGAGCTTGGCTCTTACCAGCTGCAGCTGTCAGCAATGTCCTAGCAAGCTGGGAGAGACACAGGGCAAAGCTCTGCACATGCTGGACCACAACCTCACGGCCTTGAGCTGAGGGCAGGGACAGGCAGGTGACTTCCCCCTTACTGACCACCTAGCTGGGCTCAAGCTGTGAGAAACCTCCTGCCTGAGGAGAGGAGAAGCTCCTGGGGAAAGCATTGACAAAAATATATCCACTCTGGCTCAGCAGCAAGACACACACTCACACACACACAGACATACACACACACAGACAGACACACACAGACAGACACAGACACACAGACTCACACACAGACACACACACAGACACACACACAGACACAGAGACACACACACAGAGCTGGCAGGATGCCTTCTCAACCCCGTGCCCAGCCCCAAGCCTGCTGCCAGCAGAGCTGTGCCTGGGCTCAGCCACCCACTGCTGTGCCCTGTGCCCCCCTGTGCTCAGAGCCCCAGGGCACGGGCAGCCAGAGAGCCCTGCCCCCAGGGGCTCGCTCCTGTGCCTGTGGCTGCCCTCCCCCACAGCATCCTCCTGCAGGAACTGGCTGCTCGTGGCCTGGGGGGGTGGACACTGCCCCGGGTCACAAACTGGCTGCCAGCTGGGCCCAAAGGGTGGTGGGGAAGGGAAATAACTGCAGCTGGTGGCCAGGCACCAGTGGTGTTTCCCAGGGCTCAGTGCCGGGGCCACTTCTCTTTACTGACTTTAGCAGTGGTCTGGAGGAGGGGATTGAGGCACCCTCGGGGAGTTTGCAGAAGGCACCAAGCTGGGTGGGAGAGGTGATCTGCTGGAGGGCTGGCAGAGACTTGGACAGGCTGTGGCCAGTTGGATGAGATTCAGCAAGTCCAAGTGCTGGGTCCTGCTCTTGGGTCACAACTGGGAAACTGCCCAGCAGAGAAAGCCCTGGGGGTGCTGGGTGACAGCAGCTGAACATCAGCCAGAGGCTGCCCAGGTGGGCAAGAAGGCCACCAGCAGCCTGGCCTGGAGCAGCAGTGGTGTGGGCAGCAGGAGCAGGGCAGGGATTTTGCCCCTGGGCTCAGCACACCTTGAGTACACCTTGTGTACAAGCCACACCTTGAGTCCTGGGTTCAGTTTTGGGTCCCTCACTCCAAGAAGGACATTGAGGAGCTGGAGCAGGTTCAGAGAAGGGCAACAGAGCTGGGGAAGGGTCTGGAGAGCAGGGCTGGGGAGGAGCAGCTGAGGGAGCTGGGGGTGTTGAGTGTGGACAAGGCTGAGAGAGAGCTCATTGCTCTCTGCAGCTCCCAGAGAGGAGGCTGCAGTGAGCTGGGGCTTGGGCTCTGCTCCCCAGGCTCAGAACAAGAGGAAATGGCCTCAAGCTGTCCCAGGGGAGGTTCAGGTTGGACATTAGAAGAAACTTCTTCACTGGAAGGGTTCTCCAAGCCTGGCCCAGGCTGCCCAGGGGGTGGCTGAATCCCCCCAGGCCTGGAGGTGTTTCCAAGAGGCAGAGCTGTGGTGCTGAGGGCCAGGGCTTAGCCCCAGCCTTGCAGAGAAGGGTTGGGCTGGGTGCTCTTGAAGGGCTCTTCCAACAGCAAGGTTTCCATGCCATGATTCTCTGATTCAAAGCAGGGCCAGGAGCTGTTTGACTGTGCCTGTGTCATGTAAGGCACCAAGGTGGCTGCTGGGGAGCTAACACCACTGAAATCTTTACTTGCTGTAACCAATTCTGCTCCCAGAAAGGTCCATCCAGCCAAAAGCCAAATGTCACACACTCTGCCTTCCAGCTGGCTCCTCCACAGGCTCCCTTTGCTCTTCAGCTCATCACCCTTTGCTCATCCTGCTCACCACCCTTTGCTCTTCAGCTCATCACCCTTTGCTCTTCAGCTCATCACCCTTTGCTCATCCTGCTCATCACCCTTTGTTCTTCAGCTCATCACCTCTTACTCATCCTGCTCATCACCCTTTGCTCATCTGATCACCACTCTGCACTCCTCCTGCTCATCTTGGTTTCCCCTCATTGTTGATGACGTGCTGTCCATGTGGGGAATGTCTCCCTCCCTGGCAGCATGCCCTAACCAAAGCATCCACGACGTGCTGGCTCCTGCCTTCCCACTGCACTGAGTCACCTTCTGCTCCTCAAGCCATTTCTCCCCCTACCTGCATCTGCTCTTTGACTTGCTCTTACACCTCCCTGCTATGTAGCTGGGCAGGTGCTGCGGCAGGGCAGGCAGGAGCCAAGCACAGCCTCCTGGGCACCAGGCTGTGACCATCAGCCCATGAGGAGTTACCAAAACAACCTCTGCTTGCTTCTTCCCACCAAACCCATCAGCTCCCACAGCCAGAGGCTGCCTTAGGGAAGAGGGAACCCTTCCCACCACATCCCTTGGGGTGCTGCAAGGACTTCACCTGACATGGCCCAGGCCTTAATCTTTGTGGAGCTTTGAACCCAGCTGGGGATGCAGCTCCTGGAGTGGGCAGAGCCAGCTGCCAGGCTGGCTGCCAACGTGCTGCTGAAAACCTGAGCACCCTGCTGAGAGGCAGGAAAGCAGCTTGGCCACCAGAGCGATGTGACAGAAGGCAGCCAGGCTCCCGGTGCTAAATCCTGAGGACAGGAGGTGGAACATCTCCTGCTGCTGAGGGGGTCTGGAGCCAGGCCAAGGGGGAATGGTTTGGAGCTGAGGCAGAGCAGGGTTAGAGTGGAGCTGAGGAAGAAGTTCTTCAGTGTGAGGCTGGGGAGACTCTGGCACAGGCTGCCCAGGGAGGCTGTGGCTGCCTCCTGCCTGGGGGTGTTGAAGGTTGGATTGGATGAAGACTTGGGCAGCCAAGCATAGTTAAGAGGCTTCCCTGCCCATGGCAGGGGGTTGGGGTAGATGATCCCTGAGGTCCCTTCCAACCTGAGCCATTCTAGGAAGGCAGAGACATTTCCAGGTGCCCTCCCAGAGAGTGGTAAAGCAAGGCTGGCAGTGGGCAGCACACTGCAGGCCAGCCCTGGATGTATGGATCAGGAAGGAAATGTGGTGGACAAAGCAGCATGTGTGATGTGCAAAGACAATGCTGCTGCCCAGCACCAGCAGAGAAGACAGCCAGCGCTGCACCTCAGCTTTCAGCCAACTCAAAACAAGAGGAACCTGATGGCTCTGCAGCATTTCTTCAAACTCAGTTTTCCTCCCCAGGCCTGGAGCCATTAGAACAAGCAGAGGGGAGTTTCCCTTTCCCTTCTCCTTTAAACTCTACCCAGTGCCTTGTACTGGAGAGTCTGCAGAAGTGTTGGCAGAGGTCCTTCTGCTGTCATCACTGCACAGGGGGAGTACCAAGAGTAGAAGGCAGAGTTTCTGTACCGCTGAATGCCCTCTCCTGGAATGCTGAGGCACTTGGCACTTCCTGCTCTCACTTTCTTTTTTGCCTCCTGCATTCATCTCCAGGCCAGGGCAGGACCTGCCAGCTGCCAGTGCTCAGCTGTCATCCCTGCTGGGTCTGGGCAGGCACATCCCAGGACAGCCAGGCAGCCCTAGGAGGCTGGCTGGCAGGAGTGGTCTTTCCCCCAGCACAATGCAGCCAGTGAGTCCTGCAGGTGCTCTGCTGATAGAGGCTCTGCTGCTATGAGCAGGATCTGGCAGGCAGATCCAGAGGGGTGAGCTCAGGGTCAGCCATAAGCTGGGCAGCTGGCAGACACAGGAGAAAGAGCAAGGTCCAGGACAGTATCACAGGCTGGTCCTTGAACCCTAAGCTGCAACCCTGGGGGATATCAAACAGCCTTTGCCTTGGGGGCAGGTGGTCATCCTCCAGCTTGTGGCACTGGCTGGGGGGGTGGTGAGGGGGTGGTGGTGGCAATTCTGGGCTGCTCTCCTGGCCCTTCTGCCTCCCAGACAGCAGCCAGGGATCACCAATGCAAACAGCAGCCCAAGGCTGAACCACAGAATGTTGGAAGGGACTTCTGGAGAGCATCAGAGCATCTAGTCCAGCCCCACCCTGCTCCAGCAGGGCACCCACAGCAGCTTGCCCAGGGTCACAGTGGCCAGGGGGGGCTGGAAGCTCTGCACAGCCTCCAGTTCTTCCCTGTCTGTAAGTGAAACAGGGCAATGCCTCCTTCCTCACTGTGCTCATTCCTCATGTCAGAGCCTTCTCATCATGTTTTCCTTCATGGGAAGATTTGAACAAGTCAGTGTCTCCTGTAAACTCCTTAGAGGCACTGAAAGAGGCTGCATGAAATATTTTGATGAAGTACCGAAGTTTGCCCTGCTGCTGGAAGGGAGGAGGAGAAACCCCTTTTTATTTGCTTTACTGATCTAAAAGATAAAGGGAAAGCCTCCCCCCCGCAAGGACTGCTGACTGCCTTTGTTCTGTTCAGTTGCAAAGCACTGAGAGCTCTCCCAAGACAGCAAACAGTAACCCAGAGGAGCTGCTCGGCCAGCCAGAGCCCCTGCAAGATACCTGCTGGCAGCAGCCCAATGCTGATTCAGCACAGGCACAAACTCTGCTAATTCTATGAACAGCTGTTTAAATCTGCCCATGAACGAAAAAACAGTGAGAGGACTCTGAAATGAGGATGAGCACAGTGAGGAAGCAGATACTGATCTGCAAGGGACATCTTCCAGTGAGGGAAAAACTGGAGCAGGCTGCCCAGAGAGGTGGTGGAGTCTCCTTCTCTGGAGAGCCTCCAACCCCACCCGGACATTGTGATCCTGAGCACCCTGCTGTAGGTGGCCCTGCTCCAGCAGCAGGCTTGAACTGGATGATCTCCAGAGGCCCCTTCCAAGCCCTGCCAACATTTTGTGGTTCTGTGAAAGCCTTGGGCTGCTGTTTGCATCGGTGATCCCTGGCCACCATGTGGGAAGCAGATGGGCCAGGAGAGCAGGCCAGCATTGCCAGCCCCTCCAAGAGTGCCTCAAGCTCCAGGAAAGCCACCTGCCCCCAAGGCAAAGGCTGTTTTATATCCCTCAGTGTTACCCAGAGCAGCCAGAGAGTGGCTGGCAAGAGATGGGATGTGTTTGAGCAGCAATGGTGTAAACACACACACACACACACACACACTCATCCACATGCAAATCTGCAGTTCAGCCACCAGCTCCAGCTCTGAGCAGATGCACCCCACGTTATTTCGAGATCACAGACATCACTACCAGTGAGGGGAGAAAAGGGAGAGATGGAAAAGTCAAGTTTCCATGGAAATGCTGGAATGGAGAGATCCTTACTCTGCTTTACACCAGAGCCAGGTGGACTTTCAACAGCATACACAACAAAATAAACCATGACATGGAGCAGGCAAATTCTTCCAGCCCCCTCCTCCCTTTAGCCTCAGGACAGCAGAGAGAGCTGCTGAGACTGAACTCCGGTCAGGGCTTACCACAAGGAGCTGAGCTTTTCCTCGGGGGCTTACCGTAAAGAGTTGTGCTTCTCCTCGGAGCCAGGTAACTGCGCCAGACGCAAATGCTCCCCAGCGGCTGTCTTGAGCGGGGAGGGGGGAAGGAAAAAGGAAAATCAAAAATAAAAAGAAAGCAGAAACGCAGCAGATGGCGAGAGAGCCGTCCCGGGGATCGCCCTGCCGATGGAGAGCAAGCTTCGAGCGGCCGCCCCTGCAGAGCCAGCCCTGAGAGCGGTTTGTGTGTGCGATGCACGGGAGGAGCGCTGCCGACTGCCCGCCGCAGGCATCGGGCTCCTCATCCTCTCCCGGCCAGCAGGGTGAGCACACCGCGGGGGGAGCACACCGCGGGGGGAGCACATCTCAGGGTGAGCACACCGCAGGGTGAGCACACCGCAGGGGGAGCACATCTCAGAGGGAGCACACTGCAGGGGGAGCACATCTCAGGGGGAGCACACCGCAGGGGGAGCACATCTCAGGGGGAGCACATCGCAGGGGGAGCACACCGCAGGGGGAGCACACCGCAGGGGGAGCACATCTCAGGGGGAGCACATCGCAGGGGGAGCACACCGCAGGGGGAGCACATCTCAGGGTGAGCACACCGCAGGGGGAGCACATCTCAGGGGGAGCACATCGCAGGGGGAGCACACCGCAGGGGGAGCACATCTCAGGGGGAGCACATCGCAGGGGGAGCACACCGCAGGGGGAGCACATCTCAGGGTGAGCACACCGCAGGGGGAGCACATCTCAGGGGGAGCACATCGCAGGGGGAGCACACCGCAGGGGGAGCACATCTCAGGGGGAGCACATCGCAGGGGGAGCACATCTCAGGGGGAGCACATCGCAGGGGGAGCACACCGCAGGGGGAGCACACCGCAGGGGGAGCACATCTCAGGGGGAGCACATCGCAGGGGGAGCACACCGCAGGGGGAGCACATCTCAGGGTGAGCACACCGCAGGGGGAGCACATCTCAGGGGGAGCACATCGCAGGGGGAGCACACCGCAGGGGGAGCACATCTCAGGGGGAGCACATCGCAGGGGGAGCACATCTCAGGGGGAGCACATCGCAGGGGGAGCACACCGCAGGGGGAGCACATCTCAGAGGGAGCACATCTCAGGGGGAGCACACCGCAGGGTGAGCACATCGCAGGGGGAGCACACCGCAGGGGGAGCACACCGCAGGGGGAGCACATCTCAGGGGGAGCACACCGCAGGGTGAGCACATCGCAGGGGGAGCACATCGCAGGGGGAGCACACCGCAGGGGGAGCACACCGCAGGGGGAGCACATCTCAGGGGGAGCACATCGCAAGGGGGAGCACATCGCAGGGTGAGCACATCTCAGGGAGGGCACATCTCAGAGGGAGCACACCGCAGGGGGAGCACATCTCAGGGGGAGCACATCGCAGGGGGAGCACATCGCAGGGGGAGCACATCTCAGGGGGAGCACATCGCAGGGGGAGCACATCTCAGAGGGAGCACATCGCAGGGGGAGCACATCGCAGGGGGAGCACATCGCAAGGGGGAGCACACCGCAGGGGGAGCACATCGCAGGGGGAGCACATCGCAGGGGGAGCACATCGCAGGGGGAGCACATCTCAGAGGGAGCACACCGCAGGGGGAGCACATCGCAGGGGGAGCACATCTCAGAGGGAGCACACCGCAGGGGGAGCACATCGCAGGGGGAGCACATCTCAGGGGGAACACATCTCAGAGGGAGCACATCGCAGGGGGAGCACACCGCAGGGGGAGCACACCGCAGGGGGAGCACATCTCAGGGGGAGCACACCGCAGGGGGAGCACATCTCAGGGGGAGCACATCGCAGGGGGAGCACATCTCAGGGTGAGCAGCAGCTGGCTCTGCACCAGCCCTGGCAGCGGGGGCCAGGGGCGGGTTCGGGGGCAGCCTGCCACACGATGCAATCTGATCCGCACCCCCGGCCCGATCAGTGTGAACTGCAAGGACCCTGTGGAAGTGCACCGCTTCCAGCCAGCCGCTGGCAGGTTGCAGCGAGACGAGGCTGCTGGGGCACGGGGATCCCAGCATGGGGATGATGAAGGGGAAACATCAAATCCTATATTGGGGAAGGGACCTCTCATTCTCTAACCCTATACCAGAGACCCATCCTTGATCAGAGGGGCAATCAGGCTGCCTTGCACTGCACAGTACCAGACACAGCTGCTCCATCAAAGGGGTCCCCCTGGGGAACAGTGAAACGTTTATCCATAAGGGTCAAGGTTTGCATCCTATTGACAGCAACCTCCAAAAAAATAAAAGGCAGACAACTGTGATCAGAGGAAGTGGGACAGGCTGAAAACTAGTCCATGGGGCAGAGGTGAAACACACACCGTGAGGAAGCCTTTACTGGAGGGCGGAACGGGGGCGGAGAGGGGGAGGATGCCAATGTTAGTGAGTCCCTGACTGGAATTCCCCCTGTCTGTGCCTGGTCTCGGAACACTAAAGGCTGTGTAGGTCTTTATCACATAAGCACCTGCGTGAGCTGCCATAGGGGGCAGGGGTTTGGAGGAAAGATCACAGTATCACAGTCTCACAGTATCACTTAGGTTGGAAAGGACCTCGAGGATCATCGAGTCCAACCTATCAACACAGACCCCATGACTAGACCATGGCACCAAGTGCCACGTCCAATCTCCCCTTGAACGCCTCCAGGGTCGATGACTCAACCACCTCCCTGGGCAACCTGTTCCAATGACGAATGACTCGCTCGGTGAAGAACTTCCTCCTCACCTCGAGTCTGAACCTCCCCTGGCACAGCTTGAGACTGTGTCCTCTTGTTCTGGTGCTGGTTGCCTGGGAGAAGAGGCCAACCCCTTCCTGGCTACAATCACCCTTCAGGTAGTTGTAGAAGGCAATGAGGTCACCCCTGAGCCTCCTCTTCTCCAGGCTAAACAACCCCAGCTCCCTCAGCCTCTCCTCACAGGGCTGTGCTCAAGGCCTCTCCCCAGCCTTGTTGCCCTTCTCTGGACACCTTCAAGTGTTTCAATGTCCTTCTTAAACTGAGGGGCCCAGAACTGGACACAGGACTCAAGGTGTGGCCTAACCAAAGCAGAGTACAGGGGCACAATGACCTCCCTGCTCCTGCTGGCCACACTGTTCCTGATGCAGGCCAGGATGCCATTGGCCCTCCTGGCCACCTGGGCACACTGCAGGCTCACATTCAGGTGGCTGTCGATCAGCACACCCAGGTCCCTCTCTGTTTGGCAGCTCTCAGCCACTCTGACCCCAGCCTATAGCCCTGCATGGGATTGCCGTAGCCAAAGTGCAGCCCCTGGCACTTGGACTTGTTGAATGCCATCCCGTTGGCCTCTGCCCATCTGTCCCCCCTGTCCCCAGCGCTGTCAGAAAGATGCCTGCTTCAGAACCCTCTGGAGTTGTGGGGTTCATCGCTGCAGACCAGGGACAGGGTGACAGCAACCCCTCAGCCACCGGGCTATTGGCTCTAAGGGCTGGGCCAGAGGGGGAGCAGAGGGGAAAAGCTTGCAGGTCCTGTGTGGTAGCTTCAGGATGTGCCTGGAAAGTTTCCCACAGAACCTGATCAGGAAGTAATAGAATGTAAATAAATCACTGTTGGGTGGAAAAAGGAAAACAACGATGAGGGCTAAACAATCCATTGGCAGACAACTGCCAGAAAACTTAGAGGGGCAAACTAACTTTCTCTCTTCTTCCTCTGCTCTGGCTGGGCTTCTCCTGGCTTTCCTGCCCTTGGCTGCATTGCTTTGTTGTGGCCAGGCCCTAACAAGCAACCCCCTGCTCTTCTCTCTCCTCTGGCAGGTATCTTGCACACGTTCATTGCATGGCATTGCAGGTTGTAGTTTTGCTTGTCAATGCAGCCTGACTTGCTTCCAGCTGAGCCACTCTGGCAATCTGTGCAGCCCACCACAATCCTGGTTGGTCTCAGAGGTCTCCCAGTTCCTATCATCTGCACTGTGGTGCCTGCTGCAGCTCTGAGCCTCCTGAGCTAGCACTCAGCAGCACCCCAGCTATGGGGCTGCAAGTGCCTGCAGGCAGGAGACAGCTGCACCACTTCACTTGTGAGGGATAAAAAAGGAAACAAACAACCGGGTTTGGTCTTCAAAGCTCCTCAGGCCTCAAGGAATAGCTGCACTCCAGTGTTATTTGCCATGAAATGTGTTTTGACTAAGGCTGCTGATCAGCTGAGTGCTGCTGTCACACAGGCACAAAGCAGCTGGGAACGTCCTGCCCAAGCACGTGCAGGCAGAAGCCACGCTGGTGGGCTGGGGCTGATTCACTGAGGGAGCAGATCCCAGGGATGACGCTGCAGGACCTCAGCTACAAACTCCAGTGCTGAAGGAGGAACTGCTGGCAGGGTGCTCACCAGGTAAGTTGGTCTTCCCCAGCACCAGTCAGGATTGGTGCAACCAGGAGGAAGCTAGGTCTCAGCAGTGTGATTTGGGTGGTGGATGCTCTTACACAGGCTGGTTCTGCAACTGGCAAGCTGGTGAGGGAAAACAAGGGCAGTGATGAAATCCCTGCACATCCCCAGCAGCAGGCACATGGTGGGTTAGGTAACAGTGAAAAGCAAAGCAGAGGAACAGTTAATCCAGAGCAGACCCAGGAGCTGCTCCCCATGGAGCACTGCCATAGAAGACACCTTCCTCCAGCTGCTGCAGGGCTGTGGGCTGCTGAGGAGACCCAGGACACAACACACACAGCCTCACAGGATCAGAGGATGTTAGGGGTTGGAAATGACCTCTGGAGATCTTCCAGTCCAACCCCCTGCCACAGCAGGAGCATAGAATCCAGCACAGCTCACACAGGATAATGCAGCTCAGCAGTGCCTGGAAAGGCAGAGCCCTGCTTTGCAAGTGTCCTCTGCCACTCTAGTAGGGGAACAGAGTGAGTCTGGCCAGAGGTGGCCCTGGGATGTTGGGGACAAAAGGGTTTGCAAGATAGTGTATCAACAATTCACAAAGAAGTTCACCTGCAGCACTGCCTCCAGCTCTGGGCCCCAGCACAAGAAGGACCTGGAGCTGCTGGAGAGGCTCCAGAGGAGGCCACCAAGATGAGCAGAGGCTGCAGAACCTCCCCTGTGGGGCCAGGCTGGGAGAGCTGGGGCTGTGCAGCCTGGAGAAGAGAAGGCTCCAGGGAGACCTCAGAGCAGCCTGCCAGGACCTGAAGGGCTCCAGGAGAGCTGGGGAGGGACTTGTGACAAGGGCTGGGAGTGCCAGGATGAGGAACAATGGCTTTGAGCTGGGAGAGGGGAGACTGAGTGGAGATGAGGAAGAAATTGTTGAGAGTGAGGCTGGGGAGACTCTGGCACAGGCTGCCCAGGGAGGCTGTGGCTGCCTCCTGCCTGGAGGTGTTGAAGGCCAGGCTGGATGAGGCCTTGAGCAGCCTGTGCTGGTGGGAGGGGTCCCTGCCCATGGCAGGGGGCTGGAGCTGGATGACTCTGAAGGTCCCTTCCAACCCAAAGCATTCTATGACTCTGATTCCTGTAACCAGACCTGAGTGTAACATTGCTCAAACATCTACAGTAAATCTGCAGAGCCACAGCCCTGGGTGGGCCATTCCCATGCAAGTTTCTTCATAATACTTTGCAATAGGAGCTGTGTTGGGTTTGCCCTTTGGGAGAAGCTCAGAGAGCAGCATTTGCAGCAGCCAAGGCCTTTTGCCTCAGGGCACAGTAATCTGCAGGAAATACAGCCATGGCAAGGGTCAACAGAGCTGGGTTTCCCCTGGGTACAGCTGGCCACATTGCCAGAGCCAAAACCCTGATGATATGGACAATGTGCAGTTAGCAGCCCAGGGAACAGAGGACCTGAGGCACTACTGATGAGCTGCAAAGCAATGTTGTGTTGAGTCACAGCATCACAGCTCACAGGATGTCAGGGGTTGGAAGGGACCTCTGGAGAGCTTCCAGCCCCCTCTGCCACAGCAGGAGCAGAGAACCCAGCACAGGTCACACAGGAAGACATCCAGACAGGGCTGGGAAGGCTGCAGAGCAGGAGACTCCACAACCTCTCTGGGCAGCCTGCTCCAGGGCTCTGGGACCCTCACACTGCAGAAGTTCCTCCTCCTGTTCAGGTGGAACCTCCTGTGCTGCGGTTTCCATCCATTGCCCCTTGAGCCTGTCCTTGCAGAGACACTGCTGCAAAGCCCTGTGAGCAAACAACTGCCTGAGATCCCCCTCAGCAGCTGCTGAGTGTGCAGAGCTCATAGCATCCCACAAGCCTCCTCTGCCAAGGAGTCCTGCAGCTGGCAGTTACGAGTGTGCAGCACCCATGGTTTGCTTAGATGGATGCAGTTTGTGTCCTCAGGCACACCCTTGTCTGGTGACAGTTCCTCAACTCCCTTTCAGGCCACAAGGACGCTGCAAACCAGAGCTTTGGAAAGCTCCACCAGCCCCTTCTAGCTCTTGGGAGGAGAGCACAAGACGACAGCTGGCCAGCACAGCCCTGCCAGGCTGTGCAGCAGCTTGCCCTCAGTGAGGCAGGTGGTCACATTGCTGTGATAAAGGTTATGCCCACATGCAAAGTGGGGAGAAATCTTGGTTCTTCACCACCCCAAGCCCTTTCTCCTGCTGCATTTCCCACTCATGGGGGACTGTCAGCTCCCAGAATAAGCCCAGGCCACACAGGAGCAGCTCAGTTACTGGTAGGAAGGAACTAGGAATGCCCCAGAGTCACCTTGCAGGCAGCTCTCAACCTGTTCAGAGACTGCTTGGGCATGTTGCACACTGGCTGTGGGCTAACACCTGCCAACTGAAGTGCCATGCTTGAGACATGCCAACCTCCTGAGGGTGCAGCACTGCTGGGTGTGGAGGATTCAGCCCCAAACCCCATCAGGCTATTTCCTACCTGCTCCCTTCTCCAACTTTCACTGCTGCTGTGCTCCACAGCTGGGGCTTGCCCTGCACTGCTAAGAGCTGACTTGGTACATCTGAGTAACAGTGGAAAGAATTAGAGCAGGGGAAATAATGTTTCAACAGCCTTGGAAAAAGACAAGAAGGATCCTAAAGCATCCTTCATCAACACCAATCAACTGGCACTTACAAGAGGGATTCCAGATGGAGGAGGAAGAATCAAAGAATGGTTTGGCTTGGAAGGGAGCTCCAGAGCTCACCCAGCCCAACCTCCTGCACTCAGCAGGGACATCCTCCACTGGAGCAGGCTGCCCAGAGCCCTGTCCAGCCTCACCCTGAATATCTCCAGGCATGGAGCCTCAACCACCTCCCTGGGCAGCCTGCTGCAGTGTTCCAGCAGCCTCCTGGGGCAGAACTTGTTCCTCACATCCAATCTCAATCTGCTCTGCTCTCATCTCCAACCACTGCCCCTGGGGCTGTCCCTGCAGGCCTTTGGGAACAGTCCCTCTGCAGCCTGCTTGGAGACCCTGCAGGTACTGGCGGGCTGCTCTGAGGTCTGCCTGGAGTCTTCTCTTCTCCAGGCTGAACAAAAGTTCTATGAAGTGTGGAAAGATAAATATTTATTTGACTGAAAGGATCTCAGCAGGTTGCCAGCTTTCATAGAAGACATTCCTCAAACTCGTTGGTGCAGCAATCTGCACTCTTGTGACTGATGTCACAAGACATCAGCTCCATGCTCCTCAGTTCCTCCCAGCTGACTGGGAAGGGGCTTTACAACACACTTCTGATCCAGCTATAACCCTGGAGCTTGAACAGTTGCCTTCTTCTGAGAATCTGCCATTCTGCCTCCAGCTGTATCTTCAGAAAGCCTCTGGGGAGATGCTGGGGCAGCAGTCAGGCTCTGAGGCTTCCTTAGTGAAACCACACTTCCCCCTGGGTCACCTGAGGCATGAAGCCCCTTGGTCCCTGCATTAGCTTGGCCCAAACCATCACATGCTGTGGACCAGAGGATCACAGAATGGCTCAGGCTGGAAGGGACCTCAGAGATCATCTACCCCAAGCCCCTGCCATGGGCAGGGAAGCCTCTCAACTACACTTGGTTGCCCAAGGCCTCATCCAGTCTGGCCTTCAACACCTCCAGGCAGGAGGCAGCCACAGCCTCCCTGGGCAGCCTGTGCCAGAGTCTCCCCAGCCTCACACTGAAGAACTTCTTCCTCAGCTCCACTCTGACCCTGCTCTGCCTCAGCTCCAAACCATTCCCCCTTGGCCTGGCTCCAGACCCCCTCAGCAAAAGTCTCTCTGCAGCTTCCTGCAGGATCCCTTCAGGTGCTGGCAGGCAGCTCTGAGGTCCCCCTGGAGCCTTCTCCTCTCCAGGCTGCACACGCCCAGCTCCCTCAGCCTGGCCTCACAGCAGAGGACCATTGTAAGCCAATTGCCCTCGGAATAAACAGGCTTTGAAGAAAAGCCAGGTATGGTCAGGATGAGCAGAAAAGGTCTTCACAGCCATTCAGCCACTGACATCACAGCATCACAGAACTGTCTGGTCAGAAAGGCCCTTTCAGCTCACCCAGTCCAACCCTTCTCTAACTCTGTCGAGTCTGGGGCTGACCCATGGCCCTCAGTACCACAGCACTGTGTCAAATGGCCATGTCACAGAGGCACAGAATCAACCAGGCTGGAAGAGATCCCCAAGATCACCAAGTCCAGCCAATCACCAGCCCTGTCTAATCAACCAGACCATGGCACCAAGTGCTTCATCCAGGCTTTGCTTAAACACCTCCAGGGATGGGGACTCCACCACCTCCCTGGGCAGCACATCCCAAAGGCCAATCTCTCTTGCTGGGAAGAATTTCTTTCTAAGACTAAGCTTAAACTTCCCCCTGGCACAGCTTGAGACTGTGTCCTCTTGTTCTGGTGCTGGGTGACTGGGAGAAGTGACCAACCCCCTCCTGGCTACCACCTCCCTTCAGGTACTTGTAGAGGGCAATGAGGTCTCCCCTGCTGGGACTGCAGGTAGCAGCAGGCAGAGGTCATCACCATCTCTGTTTTCAGTCTGAGAATGTCAAACATAGACCAAATCTTCCCCTATGTCCAGGTTTCCTGCCTGTGGCTGTTGAGCACAGCAAACAGTCAGGAGAGGTCAGACAGCCTCCCCAGCAGAGCACCAGCCAGACACTGTCTTCCTCCTGCTGTGGAACAACACAACCAGCAAACATGCTCCCACCCCTACCCACCCTGGCAGCCCAGTGCCTGCTTTTGGTCTGAAATGTGTCTCTTGCATCCATTTCAGGAAACTCTCTGGCTCACAGCAGCACTTTCTGTGGGTGCTGTTCATGGCATCACAACACATGAACCTGGGAGCTTCACTTCCCAGGGTGGTGTGGGGCAGGGCAGAAATGCCTTTGGATGCCCTCAGTCCATCCAAATCACAATGCACCTGGCAGCTTGACCCCCAGCAGAGAGACCTCTCCCTGCCAGCCAGCTGCTCCCTGGGGAGCTGTGTCAGAGCAAACCTGCTTGTGAAGCAACAGAGCCACACAATGGGTTGGGTTGGAAGGGAACTCAGAGATCATCCAGCTCCAGCCCCCAGCCATGGGCAGGGACCCCTCCCACCAGCACAGGCTGCTCAAGGCCTCATCCAGCCTGGCCTTCAACACCTCCAGGCAGGAGGCAGCCACAGCCTCCCTGGGCAGCCTGTGCCAGAGTCTCCCCAGCCTCACTCTCAACAATTTCTTCCTCATCTTCTTCCTCTGAGGTCTCCCTGGAGCCTTCTCTTCTCCAGGCTGCACAGCCCCAACTCTCCCAGCCTGGCCCCACAGGGGAGGTTCTGCAGCCTCTGCTCATCTTGGTGGCCTCCTCTGGAGCCTCTCCAGCAGCTCCAGGTCCTTCTTGTGCTGGGGGGCCAGAGCTGGAGGCAGTGCTGCAGGTGGGCTCTGAGCAGAGCAGAGCAGAGGGGCAGAATCCCCTCCCTGTGCTGCTGCTCTCCCTGCTCTGGCTGCAGCTCAGCACTCAGCTGGCTCTGGGCTGCCAGGGACCAGTGCTGGCTCAACCCCTGACATTCTGTGATCCTATGGGAAAGTCCAAATGACAGAAAAACAGCAAAGGGAGAGGTTTCTTTCTTCATCTGTACCTGTGGGAACAGAAGTTACCAACTCTGCTGTGTTCTACAGATGCCTTCTAAGCACATTATGGCAACTTTGAGATTGCTTTTAGTGAAAAGAGAACTTCCTGTTGGTTAATGATAGCTGAGAGGCCAAATAATGCCAACAAATGAAATTAAAGGTACTGGGAAGTACTGGAGGAATCCAGGGCTGTTCCCTAAATACAAGGTTTGTCATCTTGATTTATGCATCCCACTGAATCGTTTCAGTTCTGGGCTCCCCAGCTGCAGAAGGACAAAGAGCTCCAGGAGAGAGTCCAGCACAGGGCCAGGGAGCTGCTGAGGGCACTGCAACAGCTCTCAGCTGAGGAGAGGCTGAGAGAGCTGGGGCTGCTTAGCCTGGGCAAGAGGAGGCTGAGGGGGATCTGATCAATGCTTACAGATAGCTGAGGGCTGGGGGTCAGGGAGCTGGGGCCAGGCTCTGCTCAGTGGTGCCCTGGCACAGGACAGGAGGCAGTGGGCACAAAGTCGAACAGAGGAAGCTCTGACCATGAGGAGCAACTTCTTGAGTGTGAGGCTGCTGAGCCCTGGAGCAGGCTGCCCAGAGAGGTTGTGGAGTCTCCTGCTCTGGAGCCTTTCCAGCCCTGTCTGGATGTGTTCTGTGTGCCCTGCCCTGGCTGACCCTGCTCTGGCAGGGCCTTGGTCTGGGTGACTTTCAGAGATCCCTTCCAACCCCTCCTGTTCTGTGATTCTGTGATTCTGTGAGCAAGATACAGCTGCAAGCTCTCAGAGGGCACCTGTGGGAAGGCTCCTGTGAGATAAGGCTGCTCCTAAGCCACCAGCAGAAGTCAAAAGCTGGCAGAGGGAGTTTCCAAAGACTCGAGGAAGGAGCAGTGATATCATGCACAAGCAAGCATGGGACTGCTCACAGGAGGTCAAGTATCAAGTGCTTGGGGTGGTCCAGGAGCTGTATTTCTGTCTCCTACCTCTGCTCTTTTGCAATCCTGGTTTGCAAAGAGGGGCAGAGATTTCCCCACCACTTCAGCACAAACAATCCACTCAGTCTTTCCCTGCTCTTCCTGGGAAACAGAAGTTTATCTTGCTGGAGCCAAAAATCACAGAATTATCACTGCTGGCAGAAGCAGCTCAGTTTCATCACTGAAGTGACTTCCTGGAGAAAGAACAGAGTGAACTCACCCAGCTCAGCACACAGCAGCATATCCAAGCTAGGCACAGCACCCACTGAGCAGTGGGGAACTGCTTGGGCATCAACAGCATTCGTGGCCAAATGCAGAGCTGCTTACCCACTCCCACATCCCAGAGCTGAAAGCTCTCTGCCTCCTTTCTCCTGCTGGAGTTTCTGAGGGGCTGCAGAGCACACAGAGTGCAGGATGGCTTGTCTCAGCAAGTCTTCCCCAGAGTTCATGCTCTGGGAAGCACTGAGCTTGCTGCTGCTTTCCTCCTTTTTTCTTTTCTTCACAGCATGACAGACATTAGAGGTTGGAAGGGACCTCCAGAGACCATCCAGTCCAACCCCCTGCCACAGCAGCATCACCCAGGGCAGTCTGCACAGGAATGCATCTAGGGGGGTTTGGAAAGTCTCCAGAGAAAGAGACTCCACAACCTCTCTGGGCAGCCTGCTCCAGGGTTCCAGAGCCCTCACATCAAAGAAGTTTCTCCTCGTGTTGAGCTGAAACCTTCCATGTTCAAGCTTGAGCCTGTTGTTCCTTGTCTTATTCCTGTACACCACCCAAGAGAGCTTGGCCCCCTCCACTTGACCCCCAGCCCTCAGCTATTGATAGGCATTGATCAGATCCCTCTCAGCCTTCTCCTCTCCAGACTAAACAGCCCCAGGGCTCTCAGTCTCTCTTCACAGGGCAGATGTTCAAGTCCCCTCTGCATCCTCCTGGCTCTCCCTTGGACTCTCTGCAGCAGGTCTCTGTCTCTCTGGAACTGGGGAGCCCAGCACTGGACACAGGATTGCAGCTGTGGTCTCAGCAGGGCAGAGCAGAGGGGCAGCAGAACCTCCCCAGCCCTGCTCCACACTTCTCTTCCTGCCCCCCAGGACCCCATTGGCTCTCTTGGCCCCCAGGGCACACTGCTGTCCCATGCAGAACTTGCTGCCCACCAGCACTCCAAGGTCTTTCTCCATGGAGCTGCTTTCCTGCAGGACAGCCTCTAACCTCATTATTGGAGAGTCTGCAGATGAAGAGCAAGATGGAAGAGCAGCTCAGGGACTGCTGCCTGGCAATGTCACACTCCAAATAACATGCATTTACATCGAGGTATCAGTGTTTCTCACTCGGGCTGCTAAAGGGTTTCAAGAAGCCCCTGAGCCTGGAGCAGAACCCCACCTGTAAACACCTTAGGGAGACCACAAGCAGCCTCTCTGAAATGCTGAGGAGCAGGAAATGTAGTGTGGCTCTAACAGGTTGAAAACTTGAGGAAGACAACTGTAGTATGTCACCTAATGAGACACCACTGGCACCAGGCCCATCTCCTGGAAAAGCCTCTGGAAGGCTTCTGCCTTAACCTCAGCAGAGCAGGGAGCCCCAGGGCTTCCAACAGGCACCTTCAACAGACTGTCTCCCACATAGAGGAAGATAATACCATGACCAAGTGGGATGGGAAAAGATCAAGATGAAAAGGGAAGAGATGGTGGCCTCCTGTGCTCCCCAGACTGGTATGAGCATGGGGGCTGTGCTAGGGTGGTGGCAACAACGTGTGGTCCCACAGAAGTGTTCTGAGGTAGGACTTTAGCTTGACTTCCTCCTGTGGATATGGTAATAGAGGTGACTCTTTATCATGGACACTGCAACAGCACCAGGGGTGCAAGCTGGGCCCCTGCAGGAGCAGCTTTAAAGGAGCAGAGTTTGTCATTTCTGCAGTTTATGATTATTGCTTTAGAGAAGCTGGGCAGGAGCCAGCACTAGGCACTGGCAGCACAGAAGGCCAAGGGCAGCCTGGGCTGCATCCAAAGCAGTGTGGCCAGAGCTGGAGAGAGGATCCTGCCCCTCTGCTCTGCTCTGGGGAGACCCAGCACAAGAGAGACATGGAGCTGATGACAGGGTCCAGAGGAGGCCATGAAGATACTCAGAGGGCTGCAGAACCTCTGCTGTGGGCCAGGCTGGGAGGGTTGTGGCTGTGCAGCCTGGAGAAGAGAAGGCTCCAGGGCGACCTCAGAGCAGCATTTCAGTATCTGCAGAGGAGCTGCAGGCAGCTGGGGAGGGACTGTTCAGAAGGGGCTGTGGGGATAGGTGTCTCAGTCCAGAGAGGGAAAGAGCCTCAGTGCTTTTGAATGTTCCTGTGATGAATATACCCAGAAGAGAAGATACATAGAATAAGCCAGGTTGGAAGAGACCTTCAAGATCATTGTGTCCAGCCATCAACCAATCCAACACCACCTAAACAACTAACCCATGGCACCAAGCACCCCACCAAGTCTCCTCCTGAACACCTCCAATGATGGTGACTCCACCACCTCCCCGGGCAGCCCATTCCAATGGGCAATCACTCTCTCTGTGTAGAACTTCCTCCTAACCTCCAGCCTAAATGAGAGGCGCAAACGAGGCCAAAATATCAACAGCTAGACTACTGATTACATAAATAAAGTGGGCATAAGCAGGGGAGAGGGAGAAAATAGAGAGGGAGAGAGAGAAGAGAGAGAGAAGAGGAAAGGAATTATATTACCACACCCCTCACTCCCCCAAGACAGTTTGAGTCTGTGGAGGAAAGGTGCTGCAGGAGATGTTGGGTTGGTACAGGAACAGTGCTGAGACTCTGGCTGGAGAAGAGCTGTGGTCCTCTGGGGAGATGTTGGGTTGGTACAGGAAGGGTGCTGAGGCTCTGCCTGGAGAAGAGCTGTGGTCCTCTGGGGAGATGTTGGGTTGGTACAGGAAGGGTGCTGAGGCTCTGCCTGGAGAAGAGCTGTGGTCCTCTGGGCAGCCTCTTCAGCTCCATGAGTTGCAGCAGGCGGAACTTAGGACACAGAGGGAGGGTTGGGTCTGCTTCTTCCAGGCTCCATGGCCTCTTTTCTCCGGAGCAGCATTGTCCCAGGCTTCTCCTTCTCTCCTGCTTTCCTTCTCAGAGGCATTGTCCTTCTCCTGTGTTTTCCTGCATCTCTCTTTTTGGTTCTCCGTATTTCTTCTGCCAAGCCAGTAGTGGCTCAAGTCTTTTATACAGTTTTTAGTCCTTAGGCATGTGTCCAAGTGTTGTCCCTCAGGGATTCAGGGGCCAGGAAATTCTCCTCAGGTAAGTATCCAGGTATCGTTCCCCCGGAAATGTTTCTGTGCATCCCTGTGTGTTTGGGCAGGGGTCTGGATGGAGGGGGGGCCTCTGCCTCCTCCTTCTCCACCTACATGCCCCCATACTCATTACACATCAGGAAAACAGGTGGTGACTCCATTGTCTCACCCTTTCCAGGGTACTTGATGGGTGGAGATTATCATGTCCTGAAGGCCTGGTGGCTGGGTCCTTGGGCCATTGTTGTCGGGCCAGCTTCGGTCCAGTGATCGATGTTATCTTTGCACCTTCCTTCCAGTCACTCTGCCCAACACACATCAGCTATTGTCTGGGCAAGCAGCAAGTCATTTTATCTTTGTTGAGTCACACAAGGAGTTTAGTCTCTCACAATAGGACAAGGTTTGGAAGTGGAGCAGGGCAGAGGTAGGTTGGCCATCAGGAGGAAGCTCTGCACAGGGAGGGTGGTGAGACACTGGCACAGGCTGCCCAGGGAGGTGCTTGAGGCTCCATGCCTGGAGCCATCCAAGCTCAGCCTGGCTGTGTCCCTGTGCAGCCTGCTCTGGCTGGAGCTGTCCCTGCTGCCTGCAGGGCTTGGACAAGACGCCCTTGGAAGATCACTTGAGAAGAGAAGAGAAGAGAAGAGAGAGAGAGAAGAGAAGAGAAGAGAAGAAGAGAAGAGAAGAGAAGAGATCGAGAAGAGAAGAGAAGAGAAGAGAACGAGAAGAGAAGAGAAGAGATACGAGCTCGAGCTACAGCAGAAGAGAAGAAGAAGAGAAGCCTGCCTCTGGTCGGTCAGCGCTGTAGAGAGTCGTATCTCTCTATCTCTCTCTGGATGAAGAGAAGCGAGTGACGAGAAGAGAGAGAAGAGAAGAGAAGAGAAGAATCGACGATCGATTAACCAGGTGGAAAAGACCTTTGAGATCATCAAGTCCCAACCTCTCAGCCAGCACCATCAGATCAACCAAACCATGGCACCAGGGCCTCATCCAGGCTCCTCTTAAAATACCTCCAGTGATGCTGACTCCACCACCAAATGATTGGCTGGAAAGATTCAAGGGGGTAGGAGGCTGGGGGGTGTAGTGGGGGCTGGGGGGGGGTGTTGGGGGCTGGGGCTGTGTATGGGGCTGGGGCTGTGCAGGGGCTGGGGCTGTGCTGGGGCTGGAGCTGTGTTGGGGCTGGGGCTGTGCTGGGGCTGGGGTCTGTGCTGGGGCTGGGCTGTGTTGGGGCTGTGCTGGGGCTGGGGCTGTGTTGGGGCCTGGGGCAGTGCTGGGGCTGGGGCTGTGCTGGGGGCTGGAGCTGTGTTGGGGCTGGGGCTGTGTTTGGGGGCTGGGCTGTGCGGGGCTGGGGCTGTGCTGGGGGCTGGAGCTGTGCTGGGGCTGGGGCTGTGCTGGGGGCTGGGGCTGTGCTGGGGCTGTGTTGGGGCTGGGGCTGTGCTGGGCTGGGCTGTGCTGGGCTGTGCTGGGGCTGTCTTTTTTTTGGGGGGGGGGGGGGGGGGGGGGGGGGGGGGGGGGGGGGGGGGGGGGCTGGGGCTGGGGCAGTGTTGGGGGCTGGGCTGTGTTGGGGCTGGAGCTGTGCTGGGGCTGGGACCTGTGCTGGGGCTGTGTTGGGGCTGGGGCTGTGCTGGGGCTGTGCTGGGGCTGGGGCTGTGCTGGGGCTGTGCTGGGGCTGGGGGTGGTTGGGGGCTGGGGCTGTGCTGGGGCTGTGCTGGGGCTGGAACTGTGTTGGGGGCTGGGGCTGTGCTGGGGCTGGGGCTGTGTTGGGGGCTGGGGCTGTGCTGGGGCTGGAGCTGTGCTGGGGCTGTGTTGGGGCTGGGGCTGTGCTGGGGCTGGGGCTGTGCTGGGGCTGTGTTGGGGCTGGGGCTGTGCTGGGGCTGGGGCTGTGTTGGGGGCTGGAGCTGTGTTGGGGCTGGGGCTGTGCTGGGGCTGTGCTGGGGCTGGGGCTGTGCTGGGGCTGTGTTGGGGCTGGGGCTGTGCTGGGGCTGGAGCTGTGCTGGGGCTGGGGCTGTGTTGGGGCTGGGGCTGTGCTGGGGCTGGAGCTGTGCTGGGGCTGTGCTGGGGCTGGGGCTGTGCTGGGGCTGGAGCTGTGCTGGGGCTGGGGCTGTGCTGGGGCTGGAACTGTGTTGGGGGCTGGGGCTGTGCTGGGGCTGGGGCTGTGTTGGGGGCTGGAGCTGTGTTGGGGCTGGGGCTGTGCTGGGGCTGGAGCTGTGCTGGGGCTGTGCTGGGGCTGGGGCTGTGCTGGGGCTGGGGCTGGGGCTGGGGCTGTGCTGGGGCTGGAGCTGTGCTGGGGCTGTGCTGGGGCTGGGGCTGTGCTGGGGCTGTGCTGGGGCTGGGGCTGTGCTGGGGCTGGGGCTGGGGCTGTGCTGGGGCTGTGTTGGGGCTGGGGCTGTGCTGGGGCTGTGTTGGGGCTGTGTTGGGGCTGGGGCTGTGTTGGGGCTCGAACTGTGTTGGGGCTGGGGCTGTGTTGGGGCTGGAGCTGTGCTGGGGCTGGAGCTGTGCTGGGGCTGGGGCTGTGCTGGGGCTGTGCTGGGGCTGGGGCTGTGTTGGGGCTGGAGCTGTGCTGGGGCTGGAGCTGTGCTGGGGCTGTGCTGGGGCTGTGTTGGGGCTGGGGCTGTGTTGGGGCTGGGGCTGTGTTGGGGCTGGGGCTGTGCTGGGGCTGGGGCTGTGCTGGGGCTGTGCTGGGGCTGTGCTGGGGCTGGGGCTGTGTTGGGGCTGGGGCTGTGTTGGGGCTTGAACTGTGTTGGGGCTGTGCTGGGGCTGGAACTGTGTTGGGGCTGGGGCTGTGCTGGGGGCTGGGGCTGTGCTGGGGCTGGGGCTGTGCTGGGGCTGTGCTGGGGCTGTGCTGGGGCTGGGGCTGTGCTGGGGCTGGAGCTGTGTTGGGGCTGTGCTGGGGCTGGGGCTGTGCTGGGGCTGTGCTGGGGCTGGGGCTGTGCTGGGGCTGGGGCTGTGCTGGGGCTGGAGCTGTGTTGGGGCTGGAGCTGTGTTGGGGCTGGGGCTGTGCTGGGGCTGGGGCTGTGCTGGGGGCTGGGGCTGTGTTGGGGCTGGGGCTGTGCTGGGGCTGGGGGTGGGTAGGGGGCTGGGGCTGTGTTGGGGCTGGGGCTGTGTTGGGGGCTGGGGCTGTGCTGGGGCTGTCCTGGGGCTGGGGCTGTGCTGGGGCTGGGGCTGTGCTGGGGCTGGAGCTGTGTTGGGGCTGGGGCTGTGCTGGGGCTGTCCTGGGGCTGGGGCTGTGCTGGGGCTGGGGCTGTGCTGGGGCTGGAGCTGTGTTGGGGCTGGGGCTGTGCTGGGGCTGGGGCTGTGCTGGGTGCCTGCCCGCGGAGGGAGCAGACAGAGCCAGCTCGGGGCTCTTGTGTCAGCAGCCGCCAGCCTCTCCTCTGAGCACAAGCCAGGGCTTTTACTGCTTTCTTTTCTCTTTCCAGAGCCCACAACAGCCCCCGCATTGCCTTACCGCGCAGCTGATTGCTCCCTTGGGGCTGTTTGCCTTTCCAGTTACGGGGAGGCTGCTCAGGCCTTGCTGAGCTTGATGAGAGAGCAGCAGCCTGGCAGCACACAGCCGGTGTGCTTTGTACCTCCAAGGAGCCCAAAGCTTTTCCACGCAGCAAAAGAAACCCAGCTCTCAGCTGTACCCCTGCGAGACGGCCAAGGGCAGCTGAACTGAGAGGGACTGGAGAGAGAACTTGCTGCTCCCCTTTGAGCTCCCTTCCAACCCAACGCAGCCTGTGAGTCTGTGAAGCTGTGAGCTCCCACTCTGCACCCCAGTGGAAGGCTGCATGGACTCTGCTAACAACCAGTTACCAGGGAGCCACAATTACAATAGCCCAGTGAGAGAGGTTTGCACTAAAAGCAGTCTCAGAGTTGCCATAAAGTGCTTGGAAGACATCTGTAAGACACAGCAGAGCTGCTAACTTCTCTTCACACAGGTACAGGTGGAGAGAGAAACCTCTCCTTCAGCTGCTTTTGTTTTCCTCACCTGGACTTTCCCATAGGATCATAGAATGGTAGGGACTGAGCCAGCAGCCAGGGAACCACAGAACCACAGAATGAGAGAATCACTGAGCCACAGAATGAGGGAATCAGAGAATCAGCAAATCACAGTCCCAGAATCACTGAGTCACGACCATGGAAAGGGAGAATCCCAGGATCACAGAACCACAGACTCACAGAATGTTAGGTGGTTGGAAGGGACCTCCAGAGATCATCCAGTCCAACTCCCCTGCCAGAGCAGGAGCACCCGGGGCAGGTCACACAGGGACACACGGGCTAGTAGTCAGGAGGTGTTGGGTGGCAGGTTGGACTTGATGATCTTTGAGGTCTTTTCCAACCTTATCAATTCTATGATGCTATGATTGTTCTCCTGTTGCCCTTCCTGGTAGCTGTTGTGCTGCAGGTAATGTGTTCCAGCTGTGAGAAGCATTTCTTTGGTAGGTATTCAAATCTCCTCTTTGGCTACATAATCAGGGTATCATTAGCATGAGGATTTCATCATTAATGAGGCCTGACTAATTAAGGCCTCAAATAATTCCACACACACGTTTGCACACCGATTGAATCTGCTGAAGTCATTGCAGCACTCAATTCCAGCTCTTTAAAGCAGATACTGCTGGGAGGGTTTCTGACAGGCACTGGCGTGGGATTTGTAGCCTCTCAGAGTAACTTCTTTGAACACAGAGCCAGAAACAGGAGAAATCTGTGAGACCAGGGCTGGGGAGCTGAGTATTTCTTAATTATGTGAGGGGTTTTTTTCAGCTCATACAAAGTCAGAGTCTCAGGACAGCGATGCCAGCCTGGGGCACTGCAGTCAAATCCATCCCTGGTGCAGATCTCTCTTAATCAGAGAGGCTGCAGTTGGAATAATGAATCTTAACCACTGCAAAGCAGCAGCTGAGGACAGCCAAGATGTAAGATTGGTTTGCTTGGAGGACACTGACCAGAGACTGTAAAAGCAGCAGGAGAACAAACATAGAACCATGGAACCAGAGAACTGTGGAACCATAGAAGCATAGAACCACAGAACTATGGAACCATGGAACCATAGAACCATAGAACCCTAGAATCACAGAACCCTAGAACCATGGAACCCTAGAACCATAGAACCACAGAACTATGGAACCATAGAAGCATAGAACCCCAGAATCATAGAACCCTAGAAGCATGGAACCATAGAATGGTTTGGGTTGGAGGGGACTTCCAAACACACAAACTAAAGAAGTTGTATTCAGCAGTGGTTCACCATCTTTGACTTGGCAAAAAGAAGTTGAATAAGCTCAGTGTGACATGGGAAAGGGTTGCTGCAATCCCAGACCTGCACAGACCTAGGAACCACTCTTGAAGAATGAGTGGGTGGAGGAAGCACTGCTATAAAGATCTAGAAGATATATTCAGGGCCACTGGTTCTCCAATCCTGCTGCAGGCAGTGCAGTCTGAAAGCAGCAGGCAAGGGCTGCACACCAGCCCTGCTCCTGCTTATAGCCAGAGCCTGCCATGGACACAAGTTCGGCACCTCCTGAGGCACTCAGCAAGTCCATGTCTGAGACATCTGATCTGTGGTTGATGATCCAAATCTAGAGCAACAGAATTGTTCAGAGCATCCTGATCTAACATACCAATCATAGAATGGGTTGGAAAAGGCCTCTAAGATCACCCAGACCAACATCAGCCCAGCCCCACCATGGCCACCAAACCATGGCCCCAAGAGCCACAGGGTTCTGGAACACCTTCAGGCATGAGGACTCCACCACCTCCCTGGGCAGCCTCTGCCAGTCCCTGACCACTCTGGCACCAAAGACATTTTTCCTCCTCTCCAACCTAAGCCTCCCCTGGCACAATTTCAGGCCAGTTCCTCTCGTTCAGAGCATCCTGATCTAACATACCAATCATAGAATGGGTTGGAAAAGGCCTCTAAGATCACCCAGACCAACATCAGCCCAGCCCCACCATGGCCACCAAACCATGGCCCCAAGAGCCACAGGGTTCTGGAACACCTTCAGGCATGAGGACTCCACCACCTCCCTGGGCAGCCTCTGCCAGTCCCTGACCACTCTGGCACCAAAGACATTTTTCCTCCTCTCCAACCTAAGCCTCCCCTGGCACAATTTCAGGCCAGTTCCTCTCCTCCTATAATTTGATACAAGGGAGCAGAGCCCAACCTCCAGCTCACTGCAGTCTCCTCTCAGGGAGCTCTGGAGAGAATGAGGTCTCTCTCAGCCTCCTCTGCTCCAGGCTGAACACCTCCAGCTCCCTCAGCTGCTCCTCCCCAGCCCTGTTCTCCAGACCCTTCCCCAGCTCTGTTGGCCTTCCCTGGACCTGCTCCAGCCCTCAATGTCCTTCTTGGAGTGAGGAGCCCAATCTGAATTCAGTGCTCATGCTGTGGCCTCACCATTGCTGAGTTCATGAGGACAATCCCTGCCCTGCTCCTGGTGCCCACACCACTGCTGATCCAGGCCAGGCTGCTGGTGGCCTTCTTGCCCACCTGGGCAGCCCCTGGCTGATGTTCAGCTGCTGTGATCCAGCACCCCCAGGGCTTTCTCTGCTGGGCAGTTTCCAGCCACTCTGCCCCAAGCCTGCAGCCTTCCTGGGGTTGCTGTGACCCACGTGCAAGCTGGAGTGAAAGAAGTTGCCCTGCCCAGCTGCAGGGAGCTTACATTTTTTTCAGGACAAATCAGAAATCCTCTTGCTGCTTCCCTTCCTTTGTCCAGCAGTCTCTTTCCCCATGCAGATGGGCAAGGGCAGACAGGAGGCTGGTGGGGTCCAGCCTGGAGCACAGGTTTCTGCACAAGGTGCAGACCTAGAAGGCCATTTGTAATGTTATTGTTTTTTAGGAGGAGAGTTTTCTTTGTAGCTGGAAACTGAACAAAGGACTCACAGAACATTGCAGGTCCCAGTGGCTGAGCTGCCTTTGGCAAGGGCTGGTGCCTGGTTTCTCTGCCATGTTGCTCCTCAGCTTCTGCTTCAGAATCCCAAACTGCTGTGTGAGCAAAGAACAGACAGCTGGGTGAGTGCAGCTGCAGAGTGGAAGGTCCCTCAGGGGAAAACATCTCTCGGAACTGAGTATTTACTTTTAATATTCCTGTCTAATAATAAAACTGTCCAGACCTTCACACAGAAATTAAGATCAAATCAGTTCACTTGGCCAGAACGCCATTCAGAGCCCCATTGGAATAACTGCAGCTCCAGACCCAGGCATGCTGCAACTAGCAATGGCTGCAAAGGTGACCTCTGCTACTGCCAGAACCAGCCCAGGGAAGGGAAGCAGATCATGGGAAGGGAAGCAGATCAGGGGAAGGGGAGAAGCAGATCAGGGGAAGGGAAGAAGCAGATCAGGGGAAGGGAAGCAGATCAGGGGAAGGGAAGCAGATCGGGGAAGGGAAGAAGCAGATGATGGGAAGGGAAGCAGATGATGGGAAGGGAAGCAGATGATGGGAAGGGAAGAAGCAGATCAGGGGAAGGGAAGCAGATCAGGGGAAGGGAAGCAGATCAGGGGAAGGGAAGCAGATCAGGGGAAAGGAAGCAGATTGGGGAAGGGAAGCAGATGATGGGAAGGGAAGCAGATCAGGGGAAGGGAAGAAGCAGATCAGGGGAAGGGAAGCAGATCAGGGGAAAGGAAGCAGATTGGGGAAGGGAAGAAGCAGATGATGGGAAGAGAAGCAGATGATGGGAAGGGAAGCAGATGATGGGAAGGGAAGAAGCAGATCAGGGGAAGGGAAGAAGCAGATGATGGGAAGGGAAGCAGATGATGGGAAGGGAAGAAGCAGATCAGGGGAAGGGAAGAAGCAGATGATGGGAAGGGAAGAAGCAGATCAGGGGAAGGGAAGAAGCAGATGATGGGAAGGGAAGAAGCAGATGATGGGAAGGGAAGAAGCAGATCAGGGGAAGGGAAGCAGAGGAGCTACTGGAGAGCTGGGGAGGGATTTTTGACAAGGCCTTGTAGTGCTAGGATGAAAGGGAATGGATTGAAGCTTGAGGAGGGGAGGTTTAGACTGGAGATGAGAAAGAAATTCTTTAGATGAGGGTGGTGAGACACCTGCTGGTGCAACAGCCAAGGAATTCCCCCAGCTGCAGCAAAGCCCGATGCAAACACAACTGCAGCAACATCTGCATGTGGAGACCACGGCCCTGCAGATGCTCCATCAAGAGAACTCCTATTTAACAGCAAGAGTTCCCATTCCAGGAGTGGCACAACCAAATCCTAACCCAACACAGCTCTTCTGGAAGGTTTCACCGATGACTCAGGTTTCCAAACCAAAACCATCCTTCTAATTCTTTCCAAATCAACTCTGTTTCACAATCTGCCTGCATCAAACTGCTGTCATCAAAAATAGCTCTGTGCTTTACTCCCCAGGACTGAGAGGGAAGTGAGGAAATCCTCAGCCGTGCCAAGGGCTCATTTCCAGTGACTCACATCATGCTGTGAGCTGAGGGTGATTCTGGTCTCAATGAAATCAGAGAATCAGAGAAACAGTCAGGTTGGGAAAGACCTTTGAGATCATCCTGTTCAAGCATGAGCCCAACACTACCAAGTTTCCTAAACCAGTTACATGCACTCCAAGGTCTCCAGGGGGCCCTTCCAACCCCTAATTCCCTCTGATTTATTTCCTGCCAGTGTGAGCTGTTCTTCTTCAGTATTTGCTGAGACACTGAAGACAATTTCCTTGGAAAGATTTTTCAGTTGCTTGGTTGGATGTTTTTTGGTTCTGTTTTTGGGTGGTTGGTTTGGCTCCTGGGGTTCTGGGGGTGGTTGGCTGGTTCTTTTAGTTTGTTTGTGGTTTATAGTTTGGGGGTTGGTTGTGGGGGGGTTGTTTGTTTGGGGGAGTTGTTGTTTCCTTTCTTTTCTTTTCTCTTCTCATATTTTAAGATTCTGATTCTCTGTCCCCAGCAGAAGGAGGACACAGAGCTGCTGGAGTGAAGCCAGAGGAGGCCACAAAGATGCTCCAAGGGCTGCAGCAGCTCTGCTCTGAGCACAGGCTGAGGGAGCTGGGGCTGTGCAGCATGGAGAAGAGAAGGCTCCAGGGGGACCTCAGAGCTGCCTGCCAGGAGCTGAAGGGATCCTGCAGGAAGGCTGCAGAGAGACTTTTGCTGAGGGGGACTGGAGCCAGGCCAAGGGGGAATGGTTTGAAGCTGAGGCAGAGCAGGGTTAGAGTGGAGCTGAGGAAGAAGTTCTTCAGTGAGGCTGGGGAGACTCTGGCACAGGCTGCCCAGGGAGGCTGCAGCTGCCTCCTGCCTGAGGGTGCTGAAGGCCAGGCTGGATGAGGCCTTGAGCAACCTGGGCTAGTTGAGAGGTGTCCCTGCCCATGGCAGGGAGCTTGGAACTCTTTAAGGTCCTTTTCAACCCAACCTGTTCCATGAATCTATGGAGCCATTAAATCTGTTACCAAATGAAACTAAGCAGGATATTGGGAATCCAGTGGACAGAGAGAAAGGGAAGAGTGGGCAAATCCTTTTCTAGAGAAGACAGCAACAGTTTCCATAGGCTGCTATGGCTCCTAATAACAGCAAAATACAATGGGAGCAATTCCAGTATCACAGTATCACAGTGTCACTAAGGTTGGAAGACACCTTGAGGATCCTCAAGTCCAACCTGTCACCACAGACCTCATGACTAGACCATGGCACCAAGTGCCACATCCAATCCCCTCTTGAACACCTCCAGGGATGGGGACTCCACCACCTCCCCAGGCAGCCCATTCCAATGATGAACGACTCTCTCAGTGAAGAACTTTCTCCTCACCTCGAGTCTAAACCTCCCCTGGCACAGCTTGAGACTGTGTCCTCTTGTTCTGGTGCTGGTTGTCTGGGAGAAGAGACCAACATCCACCTGGCTACAACCTCCCTTCAGGGAGGTGTAGAGGGCAATGAGGTCTCCCCTGAGCCTCCTCTTCTCCAGGCTAAGCAACCCCAGCTCCCTCAGCCTCTCCTCACAGGGCTGTGCTCAAGGCCTCTCCCCAGCCTTGTTGCCCTTCTCTGGACACCTTCAAGTCTCTCAATGTCCTTCTCGAACTGAGGGGCCCAGAGCTGGACACAGGACTCAAGGTGTGGCCTAACCAGTGCTGAGCACAGGGCACAATGACTTCCCTGCTCCTGCTGGCCACACTCTTCCTGATGCAGGCCAGGATGCCCTTGGCCTTCTTGGCCACCTGGGCACACTGCTGGCTCCTGTTCAGGTGGCTGTCAATCAGCACCCCAAGGCCCCTCTCTGTTTGGCAGCTCTCAGCCACTCTGACTCCAGCCTGTAGCTCTGCATGGGGTTGTTGTGGCCAAAGTGGAGGAGAAGCTCACCAGGAGCTCTCAGTGTGCACTTGCAGCCCGCAAAGCCAATCAGATCCTGGGCTGCATCAGGAGAAGTGTGGCCAGCAGGGCAAGGGAGGTGATTCTCCCCCTCTGCTCAGCTCTGGGGAGACCCCACCTGGAGTACTGTGTCCAGTTCTGGAGCCCCTATTGCAAGAGGGATGTGGAGGTGCTGGAAGGTGTCCAGAGCAGGGCCAGGAGGATGATCAGAGGGCTGGAGCTGCTCTCCTGTGAGGACAGACTGAAGGAGTTGGGGCTGTTCAGTCTGGAGACCTCAGAGCAGCCTGCCAGGACCTGAAGGGCTCCAGGAGAGCTGCGGAGGGACTTGTGACAAGGGCTGGGAGTGCCAGGATGAGGAACAATGGCTTTGAGCTGGGAGAGGAGAGATTGAGAGTGGAGAGGAGGAAGAAATTGTTGAGAGTGAGGCTGGGGAGACTCTGGCACAGGCTGCCCAGGGAGGCTGTGGCTGCCTCCTGCCTGGAGGTGTTGAAGGCCAGGCTGGATGAGGCCTTGAGCAGCCTGTGCTGGTGGGAGCAGGGAGTTGGAACTGGATGAGCTCTGAGGTCTCTTCCAACCCATTCTATGCATCTGTGAAGCTTTCACAGTATCACAGTGTCACAGAATCACCAAAGTTGGAAGTGACCTCAAAGATCATCAAGTCCAACCTGTCACCACAGACCTCATGACTAGACCATGGCACCAAGTGCCACATCCAATCCCTTCTTGAACACCTCCAGGGATGGGGACTCCACCACCTCCCTGGGCAGCACATCCCAATGACCAATGACTCTCTCTGTGAAGAAATTTCTCCTCACCTCCAGCCCAAACCTCCCCTGGCACAGCTTGAGACTGTGTCCTCTTGTTCTGGTGCTGCTTGCCTGGGAGAAGAGACCAACTCCCACCTGGCTACAACCTCCCTTGAGGGAGTTGGAGATAACAATGAGGTCTCCCCTGAGCCTCCTCTTCTCCAGGCTAAGCAACCCCAGCTCCCTCAGCCTCTCCTCACAGGGCTGTGCTCAAGGCCTCTCCCCAGCCTTGTTGCCCTTCTCTGGACACCTTCAAGTCTCTCAATGTCCTTCTTAAACTGAGGGGCCCAGAACTGGACACAGGACTCAAGGTGAGGCCTAACCCTGCTCCTGCTGGCCACACTGTTCCTGATGCAGGCCAGGATGCCACTGGCCTTCTTGGCCACCTGGGCACACTGGTGGCTCTCAGTCAGCACCCCCAGGTCCCTCTCTGCCTGGCTGCTCTCAGCCACTCTGACCCCAGCCTGTAGCTCTGCCTGGGGTTGCTGTGGCCAAAGTGCAGCCCCTGGCCCTTGGACTTGTTAAATGCCATCCTGTTGGACTCTGCCCATCTGTCCAGCCGGTCGAGGTCCCTCTGCAGCAAGACTTCAGATTATCACTTGTTAAAGCATCTGTGGAAAGGTGAGGCACAGCAGACCTTTGCTCACATTGCTCCTGAGGATACTTGCAGGCTTTAATCTTTGCAATGCTACAAAGCAAGCCCTGGAAGGACCATAATTAAGCTTTTAATCTTTGCAATGCTAAGAAGGAAGCCTTGGAAGAACCATAATTAGGCTTCCCCCTAAGGGTGAAGGCAGCAATCGTGATTTCCAAGGAATGGCAAAGAGGGACTGTTCCCAGCAAGTTGTGTGGAGGAGAATTCCAGAGTATTGCCCGAAAAACCAAGAAGCTATTTGAGTATTTTGAGCTTCAGAGAGGCAGTTGGAGATGAGTGCAGGAATTTCATCTCCAGCGCTCAAGTTCCTTAGAAATCAGCTACAAAAGCCCCAGGTGGTAAGCATCTGCCACACCCCACCAGGGAGCTCTTCCTGCTTACACTCTGATACAGCCGGACAAGTTTAGTTCTAGCAGGGAAAAAAAGTTCCCTTGAAGATCAGAAAGCTTCTAAATGCCAACACCAATGACACAGGAGGGGAGGGCAGTTTAAGGCTGCTAGCTGAAAATGACAGCTGGCAGCTAGCAAATAATTGGGTGCCTAAGCTAATCGGACAGAAGGTTGTTGCTGCCAACAGCCTGGCAAGGGATTGAAAGACAATGACCTAACCCTTTGTGAGTGGTTGTGTGCTTCACGTGTAGCAGGCAACAAGCACCACACATCCTGTGTGACCTGCTCTAGGTGACCCTGCTCTGGCAGGGTGTTGGACTGGATCAGCTTTTGAGGTCCCTTCAGGGACTCTGTGATTTTGCTGGATGGATGAGATTCATTTTTTATTTTCATAGTTGGGTTGGAAGGGATCTCAGAGCTCATCCAGCTCCAGCCCCCTGCCATGGGCAGGGACCCCTCCCATGGGCAGAATCCCCTCCCACCAGCACAGGCTGCTCAGCACTCAGCTGGCACTGGGCTGTCAGGGCCCAGTGCTGGCTCCTGGGGACTTTGTCACCACCTGACACCCCCAAGGCCTTCTCCTCAAGGCTGCTCTTGAGCCACTCCTCACCCAGCCTGGATCTGTGTTTGATATTGACCCAACCCAGGGGCAGGACCTTGCCCTTGGCCTTGTTGAAGTTCATGACGTTGGCTTGGGCTCAGCTCTGCAGCCTTCCCAAGTCCCTCTGGAGTCTTTACTCTCAGAACAGTTATGTTCAGATGCTGTCCTCAAAGAAATGTAGAGATGAAGTTGTAGAAACAGGAAAAAAAAAAGAGGCTTATGTGAATGCTTTCAAACCCTTGAGAGAGAGAGGAAAGCCAGCCCTGCAAAGGTCACAGCCATCCAGCTACCTCAAATCACACAGTTACAGCACTGTTTGCACAACCCCAAGTTTATATCTAGGACTTTGCAATTCAATCTTCCTGCCAGCCTCTCCATGAGCTGTGTTTTAAGATAACTCTATCTAGACAGGTTTGGGGTTTAACTCTGAGGCATGACTCAGCCTCTTGCAATGGACTGAAAAAGGATTTCTCTCTTAAAAAACACAAAAATGTTATTCTTGCTCTCTGTTGAGGGCCTGCAGGAAAGGAAGCACTGGGAGCAGTGCTGGCTTTGGCAGTGACATGGGCAGTGGAACTGAGACACCCTCAGTGAGTTTGCAGGAGACAACAAACTGAGTGGTGTGGTTGACAGGCTGGAGGGGAGGAATCCATCCACAGGGACCTGGACAGGCTACAGAGCTGGGCCCAGGACAACCTCAGGAGGTTCAACAAGGCCAAGGGCAAGGTCCTGATCCTGGCACGGAGCAATCCCAGACACAAACACAGCACTGGTCCCTGGCAGCCCAGAGCCAGCTGAGTGCTGAGCTGCAGCCAGAGCAGGGAGAGCAGCAGCACAGGGAGGGGATTCTGCCCCTCTGCTCTGCTCTGCCCAGAGCCCACCTGCAGCACTGCCTCCAGCTCTGCGCCCCAGCACAAGAAGGACCTGGAGCTGCTGGAGAGGCTCCAGAGGAGGCCACCAAGATGAGCAGAGGCTGCAGAACCTCCCCTGTGGGGCCAGGCTGGGAGAGCTGGGGCTGTGCAGCCTGGAGAAGAGAAGGCTGCAGGGAGACCTCAGAGCAGCCTGCCAGGACCTGAAGGGATGCCAGGAGAGCAGGGGAGGGACTTTGGCCAAGGGCTGGGGGTGCCAGGATGAGGAAAAATGGCTTTAAGCTGGGAGAGGAGAGATTGAGAGTGGGGATGAGGAAGAAATTGTTGAGAGTGAGGCTGGGGAGACTCTGGCACAGGCTGCCCAGGGAGGCTGTGGCTGCCTCCTGCCTGGAGGTGTTGAAGGCCAGGCTGGATGAGGCCTTGAGCAGCCTGTGCTGGTGGGAGGGGTCCCTGCCCATGGCAGGGGGTTGGAGCTGAATGAGCTTTGAGGTCCCTTCCAACCCAATCCATTCCACAAAGCCCTCAAGTAAGGAATAAATGCTGTCCCTCCCTCATTCTTTCAGGAATTGCATTACATGGGGGCTTGGCTAATTGGATAGAACAAGATGTAATCTTATAAAGCACTTGGCCAACACATCCATCAATCCAAATGAACTTAGCCTGAAACAGAAAATCCTCCTCCTGAGGAACAAACTAATGCAGCCTGATGTATTACCAAAATTATGACACAATTCCCACATTGCTTGGAGGAGAGCTCACCTGTGCATGGCTGCAGAATCCTCTCAGCACACTGAGAGTTTGTGCAGCAGCAAAGGAATGCAGAGGCTTAAAAACCAACCAACCAAACAAAAACAGCACTGTGGAAATAAGGAATAAGTTGGACATCAGGAGGGAGCTCTGCACAGGGAGGGTGGTGAGACAGTTTCCAGTGGTGAGACAGTGTCCAGTTCTGGGCCCCTCAGTTTAAGAAGGACATTGAGAGACTTGAATGTGTCCAGAGAAGGGCAATGAGGCTGGGGAGAGGTCTGGAGCACAGCCCTGTGAGGAGAGGCTGAGGGAGCTGGGGTTGCTTAGCCTGGAGAAGAGGAGGCTCAGGGGAGACCTTCTTGCTGTCTACAACTACCTGCAGGGAGGTTGTAGCCAGGTGGGGGTTGGTCTCTTCTCCCAGGCAAGCAGCACCAGAACAAGAGGACACAGTCTGAAGCTGTGCCAGGGGAGGTTTGGGCTGGAGGTGAGGAGAAAGTTCTTCACTGAGAGAGTCATTGGTCATTGGAATGTGCTGCCCAGGGAGGTGGTGGAGTCCCCATCCCTGGAGGTGTTCAAGAGGGGATTGGATGTGGCACTTGGTGCCATGGTTTAGTCATGGGGTCTGTGGTGACAGCTTGGACTCGATGAGCTTTGAGGTCTGTTCCACCCTTGGTGATATTGTGATACTGGCACAGGCTGCCCAGGGAGGTGCTTGAGGCTCCATGCCTGGAGCCATCCAAGCTCAGCCTGGCTGTGTCCCTGTGCAGCCTGCTCTGGCTGGAGCTGTCCCTGCTGCCTGTAGGGGTTGGACAAGATGCCCTTGGAGGCTGCCTTCCAATCCTTAACCTGTGCTGGAAGTGTTCAGTCAGTCACAGCTGTTCCATTGTACCAGCAGCAGCTTTAAAATCAAATGATTGGCTGGAAAGACTCAAGGGGGCAGGGGGCTGGGGCTGTGCTTTGTACCTCTAAAGTAGTCCAAACCTTTTCAATGTAAGAAAATAAACCCAGCACTCAGCTGTCACACTGTGAGATGTCCAAGGGCAGCTGAACTGCAGTGAACTGGAAAGAGAGTTTGATGTTCCCCTTGGAGCTCCTTTCCAAACCAATGCAGTCTGTGGGTCTGTGTGAAGCTGTGAGCTCACACTCTGCATCCCAGTGGTTATGGAATCAGCAGTGGAAGGCTGCATGGACTCTGGTTAGGGAACCAGCAGTGGAAGGCTGCATGGACTCTGGTTAGGGAACCAGCAGTGGAAGGCTGCATGGACTCTGGTTAGGGAACCAGCAATGGAAGGCTGCATGGACTCTGGTTAGGGAACCAGCTGTGGAAGGCTGCATGGACTCTGGTTATGGAACCAGCAGTGGAAGGCTGCATGGACTCTGGTTATGGAATCAGCAATGGAAGGCTGCATGGACTCTGGTTATGGAACCAGCAATGGAAGGTTGCATGGACTCTGGTTAGGGAACCAGCAGTGGAAGGCTGCATGGACTCTGGTTAGGGAACCAGCAGTGGAAGGCTGCATGGACTCTGGTTATGGAATCAGCAATGGAAGGCTGCATGGACTCTGGTTATGGAATCAGCAATGGAAGGTTGCATGGACTCTGGTTAGGGAACCAGCAGTGGAAGGCTGCATGGACTCTGGTTATGGAACCAGCAATGGAAGGCTGCATGGACTCTGGTTAGGGAACCAGCAGTGGAAGGCTGCATGGACTCTGGTTAGGGAACCAGCAGTGGAAGGCTGCATGGACTCTGGTTATGGAATCAGCAATGGAAGGTTGCATGGACTCTGGTTAGGGAACCAGCAGTGGAAGGCTGCATGGACTCTGGTTAGGGAACCAGCAGTGGAAGGCTGCATGGACTCTGGTTATGGAATCAGCAATGGAAGGCTGCATGGACTCTGGTTAGGGAACCAGCAGTGGAAGGCTGCATGGACTCTGGTTATGGAATCAGCAGTGGAAGGCTGCATGGACTCTGGTTAGGGAACCAGCAGTGGAAGGCTGCATGGACTCTGGTTAGGGAACCAGCAGTGGAAGGCTGCATGGACTCTGGTTAGGGAACCAGCAGTGGAAGGCTGCATGGACTCTGGTTATGGAATCAGCAATGGAAGGCTGCATGGACTCTGGTTATGGAACCAGCACTGGAAGGTTGCATGGACTCTGGTTAGGGAACCAGCAGTGGAAGGCTGCATGGACTCTGGTTAGGGAACCAGCTGTGGAAGGCTGCATGGACTCTGGTTAGGGAACCAGCAGTGGAAGGCTGCATGGACTCTGGTTATGGAATCAGCAATGGAAGGTTGCATGGACTCTGGTTAGGGAACCAGCAGTGGAAGGCTGCATGGACTCTGGTTATGGAATCAGCAATGGAAGGCTGCATGGACTCTGGTTATGGAACCAGCAATGGAAGGTTGCATGGACTCTGGTTAGGGAACCAGCAGTGGAAGGCTGCATGGACTCTGGTTAGGGAACCAGCAGTGGAAGGCTGCATGGACTCTGGTTATGGAATCAGCGATGGAAGGCTGCATGGACTCTGGTTATGGAATCAGCAATGGAAGGTTGCATGGACTCTGGTTATGGAACCAGCTGTGGAAGGCTGCATGGACTCTGGTTAGGGAACCAGCTGTGGAAGGCTGCATGGACTCTGGTTAGGGAACCAGCTGTGGAAGGCTGCATGGACTCTGGTTATGGAATCAGCAGTGGAAGGCTGCATGGACTCTGGTTATGGAATCAGCAGTGGAAGGCTGCATGGACTCTGGTTATGGAATCAGCAATGGAAGGCTGCATGGACTCTGGTTAGGGAACCAGCAGTGGAAGGTTGCATGGACTCTGGTTAGGGAACCAGCTGTGGAAGGCTGCATGGACTCTGGTTAGGGAACCAGCAGTGGAAGGCTGCATGGACTCTGGTTATGGAATCAGCAATGGAAGGCTGCATGGACTCTGGTTAGGGAACCAGCTGTGGAAGGCTGCATGGACTCTGGTTAGGGAACCAGCTGTGGAAGGCTGCATGGACTCTGGTTATGGAATCAGCTGTGGAAGGCTGCATGGACTCTGGTTATGGAATCAGCAGTGGAAGGCTGCATGGACTCTGGTTATGGAACCAGCAATGGAAGGCTGCATGGACTCTGGTTAGGGAATCAGCAGTGGAAGGCTGCATGGACTCTGGTTATGGAATCAGCAATGGAAGGCTGCATGGACTCTGGTTAGGGAACCAGCAGTGGAAGGTTGCATGGACTCTGGTTAGGGAACCAGCAGTGGAAGGTTGCATGGACTCTGGTTAGGGAATCAGCAGTGGAAGGCTGCATGGACTCTGGTTATGGAACCAGCTGTGGAAGGCTGCATGGACTCTGGTTATGGAATCAGCAGTGGAAGGCTGCATGGACTCTGGTTAGGGAACCAGCAGTGGAAGGTTGCATGGACTCTGGTTAGGGAATCAGCAGTGGAAGGTTGCATGGACTCTGGTTAGGGAACCAGCAGTGGAAGGTTGCATGGACTCTGGTTAGGGAATCAGCAGTGGAAGGCTGCATGGACTCTGGTTATGGAATCAGCAGTGGAAGGCTGCATGGACTCTGGTTAGGGAACCAGCAGTGGAAGGCTGCATGGACTCTGGTTATGGAACCAGCTGTGGAAGGCTGCATGGACTCTGGTTATGGAACCAGCACCTCTCTGTCTTGCTTTTAAACCAAATGGTTGTCTTGAAGGATTGAGGGGGCATGGGGGGGAGGAATGGGGCTGGGGGTGCTTTGTACTTCTAAGATAATTCATTTTCACAAATGAATGAACTGCCAAACCAACACATTTTCCATGTAGGAAGAGAAGTCCATCACTTAACTGTGACACTGTGGGGTGTCCAAGGGCAGCCTGGAACTGAGGTGGAAAGAGAACTCAGTGCTGCCACAATCCCCTAGTGCACCCCATCACAGAAGTAAAGAGTGATGATGTTCTTGTGGCTGGCAGCTGACTACAAGCTGTTCAGCCACAGCTCCAAAGCAAGGCTCTGGACAGCATCAGGATGGACTATGGGCTTGGATGGCCTGGATGTTCCCATGGTGGAAGCTGAAGTGCCCCAGAGCAATCCAGTGGAACAGAAGGAACGGTTAAGTTGTCCAGCTTCCAAGAGTCCTGTCACATGGAGGGAAGCTTTATTCAGAATAAACCAAACCAGGTTGGAAGAGACCTTCAAGATCATCGTGTCCAGCCCATCAACCAATCCAACCCACCCAAACAGCTAACCCATGGCACCAAGCACCCCATCAAGTCTCCTCCTGAACACCTCCAGTGATGGTGACTCCACCACCTCCCCAGGCAGCCCATTCCAATGGGCAATCTCTCTGTGTAGAACTTCTTCCTAACCTCCAGCCTAAACCTCCCCTGGCACAGCCTGAGACTGTGTCCTCTTGTTCTGGTACTGGCTGCCTGGGAGAAGAGACCAACCTCTGCCTGTCTACAACCTCCCTTCAGGTAGTTGTAGAGAGCAGTAAGGTCTCCCCTGAGCCTCCTCTTCTCCAGGCTAAGCAACCCCAGCTCCCTCAGCCTCTCCTCACAGGGCTGTGCTCAAGGCCTCTCCCCAGCCTTCTTGCCCTTCTCTGGACACCTCCCAGCAAGTCAACCTCCTTCCTAACCTGAGGAGCCCAGAACTGGACACAGGACTCAAGGTGTGGCCTAACCAGTGCAGTGTACAGGGGCAGAATGACCTCCCTGCTCCTGCTGGCCACACTCTTCCTGATGCAGGCCAGGATGCCATTGGCCCTTCTGGCCACCTGGGCACACTGCAGGCTCATGTTCAGCCTACCATCAACCAGCACCCCCAGGTCCCTCTCTGCCTGGCTGCTCTCAGCCACTCTGACCCCAGCCTGTAGCACTGCCTGGGATTGTTGTGGCCAATGTGCAGAACCTGGCACTTGGATGTGTTCAATCTCCTGCCCTTGGACTCTGCCCATCTGTCCAGCCTGTCCAGGTCCCTCTGCAGAGCCTCTCCTAACCTCCAGCAGATCAACTCCTGCCCCCAGCTTGCTGTCATCTGCAAACTTACTGATGACTGACTCAATGCCCTCATCCAGATCATCAATGAAGATGTTAAAGAGCACAGGGCCCAGCACTGATCCCTGGGGCACACCACTGGTGCCTGGCTGCCAGCTGGCTGTGGCACCATTCACCACCACTCTCTGGGCTCAGCCTCCAGCCAGTTCCTAACCCAGCTCAGAGAGCTGCTGTCCCAGCCAGGGGCTGACAGCTTGGCCAGGAGTTTGCTATGGGGGACGGTGTCAAAGGCCTTGCTGAGGTCCAGGCAGACCACATCCACAGCCTGCCCCACAGCCACCAGGCAGTCACCTGGGCATGGAAGGAGATCAGGTTGGTCAGGCAGGACCTGCCCTTCCTGAAGTGCTTTCCATGAGGCCAGCCTTCACCGACCCCTTTCCTCCAGAATGAGATGAGGCAACAAAATGAAGCTTCATTGAGCTTCTCCCCCGGGCTGGTAACACTCTCTGAAGTCCCACATACACCATGGGAGTACCTGCATGGCAAAAGACTTTGGCCTTAAGAGTCACACTTGGCTCTCTCCACGAGGAGAATGCTCAGAAGCTCATTAGTGCAGCACTGTGAGCAGATGTACCAGAGGACACTTCAAAGATTGCTAATTCCTAAAGCCATTTAGAATTAGCAAGTACTATTTCTTCCCCTAATCAAAGCAAGAGAAACCAGGCTGCTGGGCACTCAGTGGCCTACTTCTCCCTTCCCTTCTTCTGTAGGCTTATCAGCATGTTTTCCCCTGGGACAACTTGGAAGTGTTGATAGATTGGGACCACAGTAAGCCATTCCACAAGGAAATCAGAGAATCATGGAATGCTATGGTTTGGAAAGGACCTTCAAGACCACAACACATGAACCTGGGAGCTTCACTTCCCAGGGTGGTGTGGGGCAGGGCAGAAATGCCTTTGGATGCCCTCAGTCCATCCAAATCACAATGCACCTGGCAGCTTGACCCCCAGCAGAGAGACCTCTCCCTGCCAGCCAGCTGCTCCCTGGGGAGCTGTGTCAGAGCAAACCTGCTTGTGAAGCAACAGAGCCACACAATGGGTTGGGTTGGAAGGGACCTCAGAGATCATCCAGCTCCAGCCCCCAGCCATGGGCAGGGACCCCTCCCACCAGCACAGGCTGCTCAGGGCCTCATCCAGCCTGGCCTTCAACACCTCCAGGCAGGAGGCAGCCACAGCCTCCCTGGGCAGCCTGTGCCAGAGTCTCCCCAGCCTCACTCTCAACAATTTCTTCCTCAGCTCCACTCTCAATCTCTCCTCTCCCAGCTCAAAGCCATTGTTCCTCAGCCTGGCACTCCCAGCCCTTGTCACAAGTCCCTCCCCAGCTCTCCTGGAGCCCTTCAGGTCCTGCAAGGCTGCTCTGAGGTCTCCCTGGAGCCTTCTCTTCTCCAGGCTGCACAGCCCCAACTCTCCCAGCCTGGCCCCACAGGGGAGGTTCTGCAGCCTCTGCTCATCTTGGTGGCCTCCTCTGGAGCCTCTCCAGCAGCTCCAGGTCCTTCTTGTGCTGGGGGCCCAGAGCTGGAGGCAGTGCTGCAGGTGGGCTCTGAGCAGAGCAGAGCAGAGGGGCAGAATCCCCTCCCTGTGCTGCTGCTCTCCCTGCTCTGGCTGCAGCTCAGCACTCAGCTGCCTTGTCAGAAGTCCCTCCCCAGCTCTCCTGGAGCCCCTTCAGGTACTGGAAAGCTGAAGTTATCTTTCAGTTTTAGAATTCAGCAGCAGCTGGACAGTTTTCCCACCTGCTATATGGTGTTACAGGTCATTGAGGAGCTAAATCTGAACCTCTGCATGGCCTGTAGCTCCATGCTATATAGAAGCTGGGCAGAGCAGTGCCACAGGCTTCCGAAGCCATGAACAAACTTTCTTGTTCCACTCAAAAAGGCCAAGGGAGGGCGGGGGGAGGGGAGAGGTTGTCTCACATAATATGCAGGAAATTGGATCTTCAGGGGAGTTTCCCTTTCATACAGGGAAGAAATTGGACTCAAAGAAAAGGCCTTGGGGGTGCTGGAGTAGAAGAAGCTCAGCAGGAGCCTGCAGGGAGCACTTGCAGCCCAGAGAGCCAAGCAGAGCCTGGGCTGCAGCAAGAGAAGTGTGGCCAGCAGGGCCAGGGAGGGGATTCTGCCCCTCTGCTCCACTCTGCTGAGACCACAGCTGCAGCTCTGGGGCCAGTGCTGGAGCCTCTGTGCCAGGAAGGCTCTGGAGGGGCTGGAAGGTGTCCAGAGCAGGGCCAGGAGGAGGAGCAGAGGGCTGGAGCTGCTCTGCTCTGGAGACAGCCTGAGAGAGTTGGGGTTGTGCAGGCTGGAGAGGAGAAGGCTCCCAGGAGACCTTCTGGTGGCCTTGCAGGATCTGCAGGGGGCTGCAAGAAAGCTGGGGAGGGACTTTTGAGGGTGTCAGGGAGGGATAGGACTGGGGGGGATGGAGCAGAACTAGAAGTGGGGAGATTGAGCTTGGCTGTGCGGAAGAAGTTGTTGCCCATGAGGGTGGTGAGAGCCTGGCACAGGTTGCCCAGGGAGGTGGTGGAAGCCTCCTGCCTGGAGGTGTTTGCAGCCAGGCTGGAGGTGGCTGTGAGCAACCTGCTGTGGTGTGAGGTGTCCCTGGCCATGGCAGGGGGTTGGGACTGGCTGAGCCTTGAGGTCCCTTCCAGCCCTGACAGTTCTGTGATTCTATGAGCCTGGGCAGCAGAAGCAGGGCTGATGTGCTGCAGTTAGCTGATCTCTCCCTGTAGTTGCAGGAACTTTTCCTAGGCCAGCACTGACATTCATACTAAAGTGAGTTGCTAAACTCAAGACTTTAAACCGTTGCCTCATCCTCTCACATCAGCTTTGTTCCCAATAATGTTAGCAGTTTTGATCATTAATTTCATCAGGAGGTCAGGATGACTTTTACTGTCAGGAGCTGGCTACAAACCCATGAAGTATCTTTCTCAAGTTCATCCCACAGGCCAGAAATCAAAGATTCACAGGATGGTTTGTAAGGGACTTTCAAGCTCATGCAGCCCCAGCCCCCTGCCATGGGCAGGGACCCCTCCCACCAGCACAGGCTGCTCAAGGCCTCATCCAGCCTGGCCTTCAACACCTCCAGGCAGGAGGCAGCCACAGCCTTCCTGGGCAGCCTGTGCCAGAGTCTCCCCAGCCTCACTCTCAACAATTCCTTCCTCATCTCCAGTCTCAATCTCTCCTCTCCCAGCTCCAAGCCATTGTTCCTCAGCCTGGCACTCCCAGCCCTTGTCACAAGTCCCTCCCCAGCTCTCCTGGAGCCCTTCAGGTCCTGGCAGGCTGCTCTGAGGTCTCCCCTGGAGCCTTCTCTTCCCCAGGTTGCACAGCCCCAACTCTCCCAGCCTGGCCCTGGTCAGTTTATAATCCTGTTGCTCCCTGAATTAAGCCTTCCCTACCCCAACCTCAGTCCTTGCTGGCACTTCCTGTGGTCATTAAGTCAGGAAAGCCTTTGGCACACCTTTGGAACCCCAATTTTATGCAAGCATCAAGAAAGTCTCCAACATTTCTTTGGCCCCTTGCTGTGCCTAGTGTGGGCTGCAGAAACAGGATGGTAGAGCTTCAGCATGCATTGGTGAAGGATTTTATGTTGCTGATGCAAATTCCATCACTAAAGCACAAACCAAATTCTGTGAAGGCCCAGGGTATGGAAACAGCTCTGAAAATAAACCTCTGAGCCTGGTTTAGTGCTTTGTGCAGAAAGACTGGAGTGAGGAAGGAAAGCAGTGAATCTGGTGCCGGTGATTCGTGGTGTTTTGAGCTTGTAGAGCTTCCTTTCCCAGGAGATGCAGCACAAGGCAGACAAATGATTGCCACTGGTGGTGCTGACAAGAGAAGGTGGGCTGATGTGACTGGCTAAGTGCAGAGAAGGAGCCCGTCCAGCAGTGCTTCTGCAGTGTCAGCTGGCCAAACTACCCTCAGCCTTGGCTCAAGCTTCTGCAGCCCAACATTGTGATAGCTTCCCCAGGAGCTCCTTCACTTGAAACACTTCATTTCAAGTGTTCAGCTTAAAGGGGACATTTTAATGCTGAACTGAATCATGGATTCATGGAATGGCTCAGGTTGGAAGAGACCTCAGAGATCATCTGCTGCGACCCCCTTGCCATGGGCAGGGACACCTCTCAGCTAGATTTGGTTGCTCAAGGCCTCATCCAGCCTGGCCTTCACCACCCCCAGGCAGGAGGCAGCCACAGCCTCCCTGGGCAGCCTGTGCCAGAGTCCCACCGCCCCCCTACTGAAGAACTTCTTCCTCTGCTCAGTCTAACCCTGCTTTCCCTCAGCTTCAAACCAGACCCCCTGTCCCTAGACACCCTCATGAGAAGTCCCTCTGCAGCCCATCAGGTGCCCAACCCCCCCAAGACTGGGTCAGTGCCAGAGCTCAAGGCTCAGCTGAGTGCAAGATGAAGCACTGGGGGTTCCCCACCAAAGGCAAAGTGGTAGCCCCAAATCTCCTGCTGGCCAGCACCTTCACAAGAGAGGCCACAGCGTTCGGGGTGGTACCTGCCCTCAGGGTGCCCAACACTCCCAGTTGGAGCTGGTACCAGAGCTCTTCCCAAGGCCAACACAAGCACAAGATGAAGCATTGGGAGTTTCCAGCCCAAAACTCCTGGGGCTTTGAGCTGGTGGCCAGGGGTTCCACAAGAGGGACCACAGCATTCAGGGTGGCCCTGTCCTCCTGACACCTACCCTTCAAGCATTGATCAGCATTGATGAGATGCCCCTCAGGCTGCTCTTCTCCAGGCTAACCAGCCCCAGCTCTCTGCCTCTCCTCTCAATGATGGGCTGCATCAAGCATTTGCACCCAGAGGGGAGGCTGCAAGATGGTTCCTGTACCCCCAGCCTCTCGATAGCGCTTTGCTGTACCCTCCCCAGCAGCTCCCTGTCCATCCTGAACTGGACACAGTGCTCCAGGTGTGGCCTCACAGAGCAGAGTGGGAGGAGAACAGGACAGACATGACTCAGACAGACAGCAGTGTCTGCCTCAATCAGGCTGTCAGTCCAGCAGGAGGTGCAGACAGGCAAGATCCTGCACCTCATGTGTGCCTGCTGCAAGCCTGCAGACACTAAGCAGCAGCAGCCTGGTGCCCAGAAATAAGCTGGGCCCTGTTAGAGGGCAGCCTCCCCCCTGGGTGGGAATGCTTGGAGCAGACCATCATTCAGGACAGCCAGCATGGCCTCACTAGGGGCAGGTCCTGCCTGACCTTGTGGCCTTCTATGATAGAGTGACTATGGCAGTGGATAAGGGAGGACCTATGGATGTGTGTGATGGGTTGAAAATCCCCTCCAGCACTAAATTGCCAGAGCAGCCCGGCTGGAAGCAAATGAAGCTCTATTTACAAGCACAACTGCAATCTGCAATGAAATGCAAGGAATATGTACAAAACACTCAATATCTACAGGGATTTACAACTGGTGAACAGTACCAGAAGCCCCCTGGCCAAAGGGAGATGAGAAAGAGCCACAACAAAGAGCACAGCCAAGCTCAGCAAAGCCAGGCAGAAGCGACTTAGTGTCTCCCAGAGCAAGGAAGCCAAAGAGAGAGTGAGTTGACCTAACTCTTATGGCAGGTATCTGTCCAGTGGATTGTTTAGAGGTTAGCATCAGTTTCCTTTCTACACCCAACAGGATTTATTCACATTCTACTACTTTCTGCTCAAGATCTGTGGAAAATTTTCAAGGCACAGCCTGAAACTACCACAGTGTGATCTGTCTGGACTGCTCCAAGGCCTTTGACACTGTCCCCACCACATCCTGCTGGCCAGCTTGGAGAGATGTGGATTTGCTGGGTGGATGTTCAGTGGGTCAGGAACTGGCTGGATGGCCACATCCAGAGGGTGGTGCTCAGTGGCTCCAAGTCCAGCTGGAGAGCAGTGGCAGTGGTGTCCCTCAGGGGTCTGTACTGGGACCTGTGCCGTTCAGTATTTCTCTCAGTGCTGTAGAGGGAGGGATCCAGGCACCATCAGCAGGGTGCAGATGGCACCAAGCTCTGTGGTGCTGTTGATCCACCAGAGGGACAGGATGGCATCCAGAGGGACCTGGGCAGGCTGGAGAGGTGGTGCCCAGGTGAAGCTCCTGAGGTTCAACAAGAGCTCTGCACCTAGGCTGGAACAGTCCTCACTGTCAGTAGAGGCTGGGGGAGGAGGTGAGAGAAAGCAGCCCTGAGGAGAAGGGCTTGGGGGTGCTGGGGGGGGAGAAGCTGGCCAGGAGCAGGCAGGGTGAGACTGCAGCACAGAAGGCAAATCCCAGCCTGGGCTGCATCCAGAGCAGCGCTGCCAGAGCCCCAGAGAGGTGATTCTGCCTCTTTGCTCTGCTCTGCTGAGACCTCACCTGCAGGGCTGTGTGCAGCTCTGGAGCCCTCAGCACAGGAAGGACCTGGAGCTGATGGAGAGGGTCCAGAGGAGAGCCATGAACATGCTGAAGGAGTTAGAGCAGCTCTGCTCTGGGGACATGCTGAGGGAGCTGGGGGTGTTCAGCCTGGAGAAGAGAAGGCTCCAGGCAGACCTCAGAGCTGCATTTCAATACCTGCAGGGGCTCCAAGAAGGCTGCAGAGGGACTGCTCCCAAAGGCCTGCAGAGGGACAGCCCCAGGGGCAATGGTTTGAGATGAGAGCAGAGCAGATTGAGATTGGATGTGAGGAACAAGTTCTGCCCCAGGAGGCTGCTGGAGCACTGCAGCAGGCTGCCCAGGGAGGTGGTTGAGGCTCCATGCCTGGAGCTATTGCAGGTGAGGCTGGAGAGGGCTCTGGGTGACCTGCTCCCGTGGAGGATGTCCCTGCTGGGTGCAGGGGCTTGGGCTGGGTGAGCTCTGGAGGTCCCTTCCGTCCCGGACCGTTCTATGATTCCATGACCGCCGTGACCCCCGCGCCCGTCCCGGCGGCTGCGGCTCCGCGCTCGGCGCCTTGCTGACCTCTGCTGTCGGGCGGCAGGACCGAGCCAGCCGCACGGAGCCGCCGCGCACTGCTTCCGCAGCGCCGCTCCCGGGAGGCTTTCCCCAGTGCCCAGAGCGCCGGGGGAAAGCAAACCGCCGGCGGAAGCTGTGCAGGAGCACAGCCAGGCAGGCTGGAGAGAACCTGCACACTGCCACAGGCAGCCACCGGCAGCCAGCGAGCACCTCGGCGCCGGCAAGGACAGCGCTGCTTGCATGAAGAGTGTGACCTCGAGGGAGCTTCTCCTCCCTCTCTACTCTGCCCTGCTGAGGCCACACCTGGAGCATTGTGTCCGGTCCTGGGCTCCCCCATTCAAGAGGGACAGGGATCTCTTGGAAAGAGTCCAATGGAGGGCCCCAAAGAGGGACCTGGGGCATCTACCTGACAGGGAAAGGCTGAGAGAGCTGGGGCTGGTTAGCCTGGAGAAGAGCAGCCTGAGAGGGGATCTGATCAATGCTGATCAATAGCTAAAGGGTGAGTGTCAGGAAGATGAAGCCAGACTCTGCTCAGTGGTGCCCAGTGACAGGACAAGAGGCAACAGACACAAACTGGAGGAAAAAAATCTCCACTTTGAGGGTGGCAGAGCACTGGAGCAGGCTGCCCAGAGAGATTGTGGAGTCTCCTGCTCTGGAGGCATTCAACCTGGCTGTGCTCCTGGGTGGTTTACTCTGCATGATCCTGCTTTAAGCAGGAGGGTTGGACTGGATGATCTTCAGGGCTCACTTCCAGCTCTTATCATTCTGTGAGCTCTGCTCTCTTGCTGCAGCCAGCAAGGCATAAGGACACAGGACACAGACTGTAGGCAAGGTAACATCTTTTATAGGAACTCTTTATCAAGTGCAGACTTCCAGCTATGAACAATGATGTGTGTTCCCTCCCCACCATGCTGTGCCCCAGGCTGCCTCCCTGCCCTGCAGGGCCTCCCCACCCTCCCTGCCATGCTGTGCCCCAGGCTGCCTCCCTGCCCTGCAGGGCCTCCCCACCAGCCCTGCCTGCAGAGTGGCCAAGCCAGCAGGCTCTGCCCAGCAGGTTAGATTAGCAGACCTCACCCAGACTTGCAACTGAGAAAGTTAGATATTTATCCTGTTTCTGATTCCCACCCAGAGACCTGGAGCAGGCTGCCCAGAGGGGCTCTGGACACATTCAAACCCTGTCTGGATGTGTTCCTGTGCCAGGCTTCCCTGGGTGATGCTGCTCTGGCAGGGGGTTGGACTGGATGGTCCCCTCCAACCTCTACTGCTCTGTCATTCTGATCTATATGCTGGAAGGCTCCAATCAGGCTTCAGTGCCACCTGAGCCCGGGAGCAACTCAGCTCCACAGCAGGTGAGCAGCAGTTAACTGAGCCTGACTAGCCACAGGCCTGTGCTCACTGCCTGGGGATGCCCAGCGCCCCCGGGCCTGGCCTGGGGTGAAACCAAGAAAGGTGTTTGTGATGTGCTGCCTGTCCCTTGGGCTGGGCAGGGCCCTGTTGCAGTGCCTGGAGCTGCTGGGAGCCTCCATGCTCCCCCTTGACAGGCTGCAGAGCTGGGCCCAGGACACCCTCAGGAGGTTCAAGAAGACCAAGGGCAAGGTCCTGCAGCTGGGGCAGGGCAATCCCAGGCACTGCCACAGGCTGGGCAGGGACTGGCTGGAGAGCAGCCCTGGAGAAAAGGCCTTGGGGGTGCTGGGGGAGGAGAAGCTCAGCAGGAGCCTGCAGGGAGCACTTGCAGCCCAGAGAGCCAAGCAGAGCCTGGGCTGCAGCAAGAGAAGTGTGGCCAGCAGGGCCAGGGAGGGCATTCTGCCCCTCTGCTCCACTCTGCTGAGACCACAGCTGGAGCTCTGGGGCCAGCTCTGGAGCCTCTGTGCCAGGAAGGCTCTGGAGGGGCTGGAAGGTGTCCAGAGCAGGGCCATGAGGAGGAGCAGAGGGCTGGAGCTGCTCTGCTCTGGAGACAGCCTGAGAGAGTTGGGGTTGTGCAGGCTGGAGAGGAGAAGGCTCCCAGGAGACCTTCTGGTGGCCTTCCAGGATCTGCAGGGGGCTCCAAGAAAGCTGGGGAGGGACTTTTGAGGGTGTCAGGGAGGGATAGGACTGGGGGGATGGAGCAGAACTAGAAGTGGGGAGATAGAGCTTGGCTGTGAGGAAGAAGTTGTTGCCCATGAGGGTGGTGAGAGCCTGGCACAGGTTGCCCAGGGAGGTGGTGGAAGCCTCCTGCCTGGAGGTGTTTGCAGCCAGGCTGGAGGTGGCTGTGAGCAACCTGCTGTGGTGTGAGGTGTCCCTGCCCATGGCAGGGGCTTGGGACTGGCTGAGCCTTGGGGTCCCTTCCAGCCCTGACAATCCTATGGTTCTGTGCTCACATGGATCCCTGCTCTCAGGCCAGGCAGGGAGCAGAAGCAGCTGAGGCAACAGGGGTTGTTTAGCCCAGAAACAAGGAGGTTGCAGTGATGGGGGCTGGTGTCTTCTCCCTAAGCATCAAGTGATAGGACAAGAGGAAATGGCCTCCAGGTGCCCCAGGAGAGGTTTAGGTAGGACATTAGAAGAAATCTCTTCGCTGGAAGGGGTCTCCAAGCCTGGCCCAGGCTGCCCAGGGCGCGGCTGAATCCCCACCCCTGGAGGTGTTTCAGAGAGGCAGAGCCGCGGAGCTGAGGGCTGCGGCAGCCAGGGATGGGCTGGGCTGCGAGGAAAGGTTCCGCCACTAGAGGACGCTGCTCACTGCAGGCACAGAATTAGCCAGGTGGGAAAGACCTCCGAGGCCCAGCCCAACCCATCACCCAACACCACCTGACCAGCTTAAACCGTGGCACCAAGTGCTCTGAAACACCTCCAGGGACGGGGACTCCACCACCTCCCTGGGCAGCACATCCCCATGGCCAATCTCTCTTGCTGGGAAGAACTTCTTCCTAACATCCAGCCTGAACCTCCCCTGGCACAGCTTGAGACTGTGTCCTCTTGTTCTGGTGCTGGGGGCCTGGGAGAAGAGACCAACATCCACCTGGCTACAGCCTCCCTGCAGGCAGTTGCAGAGAGCAAGAAGGTCTCCCCTGAGCCTCCTCTTCTCCAGGCTAAGCAACCCCAGCTCCCTCAGCCTCTCCTCCTAGTGCACAGCAGCCCTGCAGAGCTCAACTCGAGCCAAGGCCAAGCCCGTGGGCAGATCCCTGTGCTCCTCCCAGACTGCCTCTTCTTATCCTCAGTTCCCAGCCCCAAGCCACCCTCGCCCTTTCCCCTTTGGTACTCGGAACGTCCGGGCTGCCTGGGGCCACCTACTCCGTGTTTGCCCCTACAGGTACAGCCCTCTGCCCGCATCAGACATCACACCGTCATTAAAACCAGGCTTCACTCCTCTCCGGGCACACAAGTTCTTATTTATTGGCCTGTTGGCTACACCCTCAAAGGTCAACAGCTGTGGTGGTGTCCAGCTGCTCCTGGTTTCTGCTTTCTTCAAAGGTCACTGTGTTAGCTTAGGGAAGGAAAAACGGGGCAGCTCCAGAGGCGAGATGCCGAGAGCCCGTTAGCCGCAGGCCCCAGGGCTGTGGTCGAACTGCTGGCACAAGCCCAGCGGCCGCAGCCCTCTCCCCATGCGGTGCCACCTGCAAGGCTACCCCCGCAAGGCCACCTCCTGCTCCTCCCTGGCTGGTCTCCGCTCTCGTCCAGCACCATCTCCACTCGCAAAGCCACATCCTGTCCCCGCCCCATCAGCTGGATGATCGCAAAGGCCTTTGCCAGCCGAACCCAGTCTCCGGCGCCAGAGTCAGGCCCGGCCCGCGCCCCATGGCAGCCGCCGGCGGTGCCGCACTCAAAGCCGTCCCCCCCGCGCCGCCTTGGCGCTGCGCTAAGCGCCCGGGCGCCCTTTGAGCGGGCGGTGACGCAGCACGTCGGCGGTGACGCAGCACGTCGCGGGCGACGCCGCACGTCGCGGGGCGTGCTCAGCCCGCGCTGCCGGAGCCCCGCCCCGGAAGTGCCCAGGAAGAGCGGCGGGGAGGGGCGCGCCTCCGAGTGCCTCAGCATAACCCTTCCGGGCGGGGGCGGCCGCTGCCGGGCGGTTCCCGCGGCCGAGGCGCGGCGGGATGAAGTGAGACGTGACGGTAAGTGAGCGGGGCGGTGGGCAGTCGACGGCGGGGCTGAGCCGGGCCGGGCCGGGCCTTAACAGCTGTCTCTCCCCCTTCAGGACGGCGCGGGAGCAGCGGGGCCTCGCCCTTCTCAGACGGGCCGGGGCTATGCGAGGGCCGCGCTGCCGCCTGCCCTAGGCCCGGGCCGCGGTGGCGGCGGGCCCGGCGGGGGAGCGGCGAGCGGCTGCGGGGCCCGATGCGGGAGTACAAAGTGGTGGTGCTGGGCAGCGGGGGGGTGGGGAAGTCCGCCCTGACGGTGCAGTTCGTCACCGGGACCTTCATCGAGAAGTACGACCCCACCATCGAGGACTTCTACCGCAAGGAGATCGAGGTGGACTCGTCCCCTTCGGTGCTGGAGATCCTCGACACGGCGGGTACCGAGCAGTTCGCTTCCATGCGCGATCTCTACATCAAAAACGGCCAGGGCTTCATCCTCGTCTACAGCCTGGTCAACCAGCAGTCCTTCCAGGTAACCTCGCCCCGGCCCTGGGCGGGGGCGGCAGCTCGGTGCAGCGGGGAGGTGGCTGGCCCCGGCGTCCCCTCTTCGAACGCAGCCCTTCCTGGCCTGGGGAAGGCCCTGGGCTGAAGAGGAAGTTTTAGGGGTAGCTCTGTGTGTGTGTGTATAAGCTCTTTATCTGTGAAGGGGCAAAACTTGAAGTGCCCTGCTGGAAGGGGCATTTACCAGCCTTGCCTCCTGATGGGAAACTGCTTGCTTTGCAGGCACTTACCAGGGTGCCACCATTGTTAAGTCCCACGCAATGGTGGAGAACAATGACCCGCTCCCACTTCCCCCCCAGAAGCCTCTTGGCAATCCCCTTCCGTGAGGAAAGTAGTGGATATGAAAATGGAGACTTCCCCTGCCCTCCTACTTAAAAAGCTTGTTTCTAGGGTTGCCCTCAGAGAGAGCCTCACTCTTCTGCAGGTCTGCCTTGTTCAGGGAACTGCTGTTTTCCACCCCCTCCCCCCCCCCAAACATCTTCCTGTCCAGCATGAGCTCCCTGCTCTCACGGCACAGGTGGTGTGCCAGGGAGGACAAGCAAGCCATGTGGGGTAAATCAGGGCTCTGCATTTCACTTCTACTGCTGGAACTCTCCTGGGAGCACACACACAAAAAAGTGGCAATGTCTCAGTCAGTAACTCATCTGAGCTGCCTCTGCTGTCTTTGTGGGGAAGGAGTGGCTTCAGCAGCCCTGCCTGCAGCTCAGGAGTTTGCAGCTAATGCCTTGGCTTCAGTTGCTGAGCTGGGTGTCTTCCAGCTGCTTGGCAAAACCTTGCACACCCCCACTGGAGCAGTGTGCTTGCTCCTGCTGAGGCCTAACCATGAGCTTAGCAGAGGCCTTGAGCTGGCTCCAGGACAAGCAGAAGACACACCCTCTCTGGAGAGCAGCAGCAGTGCCACCGGGGTGCTGCTCCCCTTGCTTTTGGCTTGTTTGGGGACTTAGTGCTCCAGCCTCTGAACAGCAAATTCTTTTTGTCTGCCTCTGGCATGTTTGCTCTGAAGGCCAGAGGGTAAACCCCTTTCTGCAGCTCTTTTGCACAGCACTGACCTCAAACACTCCACTTGTTTTGTCTCAGGACTCTGCAAGGGTTTGCAGGGCTTACTGCTGCTGATAGCAGCTGAAAGCACTCAGGGGGCAGAGGCTGGCTCAGGCTTCCAAGTGTAAACTCCCCCTTGTTAGCTCAGCCTTGAGTAAACACATCTCTAGGTAACAAAATCTCTCCACAGCACCTGATTTGGTTACTTCCAGGTGATGAAGCCTGCTGCCAATGGATTATCCTAAGCATTCCAAGGGGGAGAAGGCTTCATGTAAATTGCTGGCTGTAAACTGACCACAGCTCCCTAAGTGATGGGGTCCTGGGGTGCTGCTGCTCAGGCTGCAGCTGGGCTGCAGACAATGTGTCCAGGCAGCTAAAACCAGCTTTCCAAGCAGCTCTGCTGCCTCCTCCTCCTCTAGCTGAAGCAAGAAGGCCTCTCCTGGAGGGCAGGAGTTGCTTTCTGTCTGTGTGGATGCATCCCCCCTGCACTGTGTGTGCTGAGTGCCCTCAGACACGGGCAGCACACTCCCTCTCGACTTCGAGATCTGCCTGAGTGTGAATGCAGGAAGCCTTCTGCTCTCTTTGGAATGTTGAGTTGCATGTGAGAGCCACTGAGGTGTGCTTCTGTGGTGCTTCTTGGCAGTGGCAGGTGTTGGTCTCCACGCACTAACCAGCTGGGTTGTCTGGCAGGACATCAAGCCCATGAGGGACCAGATCGTGCGGGTGAAGAGATACGAGAAGGTTCCTCTCATCCTGGTGGGGAACAAGGTGGACCTGGAGTCAGAGAGGGAGGTCCTGTCTGCAGAGGGCAGAGCCCTGGCTCAGGAGTGGGGCTGCCCCTTCATGGAGACGTCAGCCAAGAGCAAAACCATGGTGGATGAACTGTTTGCTGAGATTGTCAGACAAATGAACTATGCTTCCCTGCCTGAGAAACAAGATCAGTGTTGTACAACTTGCATCCTCCAGTGAGAGAAGGAGAACCTCAATCATGGCCATACAGAGCAGGTTGGTGAACAGTCCTAGCAGGCTGAGGGGCACAAGCATGCTGGCTGGGATACAGGGGGACAGGGAGCCTCAAATTCAGTAGCCTCACCTGGAGGTAGGTCTGAGGGGGGTGGCAGGCTGGGGGTCTGGGTGAGCCAAGTGCACTTCTTGTGTCACTTCAGCAGGGTTGGCCAGGGAGCACTGCATTTACTTGCAGCAGTTTTACAGTGAGACAAATGATGAGTAGGAGAGGATCTGCTGCAGAGCAGCCCCAAGGAGAAGGAGCTGGGAGTGCTGCTGGGCAGCAAGGTCTGCAGGGCACAGCAATGTGCCCTGGGGGCCAAGAAGGCCAAGGGGGTCCTGGGGGCATTGAGAGGAGTGTGGCCAGCAGAGCCAGGGAGGTTCTCCTCCCCCTCTGCTCTGCCCTGCTGAGACCTCCCCTGGAATATTGCATCCAGCTCTGGGCTGCCCAGCTCAGGAGGGACAGGGATCTGCTGCAGAGAGGCCAAGGGAGGCTCCAGGGATGCTGAAGGGGTTGCAGCAGTGCCTGGGGAGGAGAGGCTGAGAGCTCTGGGGCTGTCCAGTCTGGAGAGGAGAAGGCTGAGAGGGATCTGATCAATGTCTATCAATAGCTGAGGGCTGGGGGTCAGGAGGGAGGGGACAGGGACAGGGACAGGCTCTGCTCAGCTGCACCCTGGGATAGGCCAAGGGGCAGGGGATGGAAACTGCAGCACAGGAGGTTCCACCTCAACAGGAGGAGGAACTTCTGCACTGTGAGGCTCCCAGAGGCCTGGAGCAGGCTGCCCAGAGAGGTTGTGGAGTCTCCTGCTCTGGAGCCTTCCCAGCCCTGTCTGGATGTGTTCCTGTGTGACCTGTGCTGGATTCTCTGCTCCTGCTCTGGCAGGGGGTAGGACTGGAAGCTCTCCAGAGGTCCCTTCCAACCCCTGACCTCCTGTGAGCTGTGATCCTGTGCTGACCTCATCTGCAGCTCTCTTGACTGGCAGTGCTGTACTGTCCTTACAAGTGCTTGTGGTCCTGCCTCTGGTTGGTATCTGGATCCTTCCCATGCACCTGGCACTACCTTGGTGCTCAGTGGGACCCAGTTTCCCAGGGGTTGCTGAGAGGTCTGGGCCTGTTGAGAAAGAAAGAAAGGAAAGCAATTCAGTGGTGCAGGAACTGAATGCACTTGGGGTACATTTCTGCCTTATCAGTGGAGTTAAGTGGAAGAGAGCCAGCCTGAGCCCTGAGGAGTGGCCTGGAGCCCACACACTCTAGTCAAGGGTGTGTGCAAAGTGATCTTCTTCCCCAAGTCCAGAGCACACACTGCAGAGTGGCTTCCCAGAGCAGGACTCTCTTCTTTCTCCATGACTCATGAGGGGTGTGGCAGGAGTGTGGTGTTCAGAGGGGCCTCTCTGAGGCTTCCCCTCTCCAGGGTCTGGCTTTGAGCTTGGTTTTTCCCTGCAGAGGTAACTGCCCTTGGCCCTTCACACATGTGATGAGTTTCTGCAGTGCTGTTGTCACCTGGTTGTGCAAATGAGTCTGTGCTTCCCCTGCACCTCTCATTCCTCTGCAACCCCCTGCTCTTGTTTCTCCTCATAGGCCTTGCAGGTCTGGTTTCACCACCAGCTTGAGACCTTGTTGCTGCAAACAGCCCTTCCACCTCACTGCTGTGCCCAGCTGGTCCACTGCACCTGCCTTGGCAAGCCACCTCTGAAACTCAGGGAGAGGAGCTGCTCCTCCTGAGAGCTGACAGCTTGGGCTCTGCCTGCCACCTCAGCAGCTTGAGCCAGGGGAGCTGTTTGTGTCTGAGTGCCAGAGAGGGAAAATAGCTTATCCCTGGGAGCCTTGGCCTTGAATCTTGAGGGCAAGGTCAGAGAGGGAAGGCTCCAAGCTTGTCTGTGAGATGCTTATCAGGTGCTTTGTGAATGTGCTCCTGACCCTAGCACTGTGATCCCCAAGATGATACAGGATGGGTTTGTCTGCAGTCCTGTGAGCTGCCCAAAGGCTGCACTCACCCTGTGAGAGGTGAGCTGATGGGAGCAGATGGCTTGGGCTGCAGCAGAGGAGAATGCAAATCTTGCCTTGCACACTGATCCCTGATACCTGCAGGGCTCCCAGGGTGAATCAAAGCAATCACTGCTGGTTAACCTGGCTGCTTCCACAGTTCATTAGTACCTGCACTGCATTCAGCTCTGAGCCCTCAGCACAGGAAGGACCTGGAGCTGATGGAGAGGGTCCAGAGGAGAGCCAGAAAATGATCAGGGGGCTGGAGAGCCTCTGCTCTGGGGACAGGCTGAGGGAGCTGGGGGTGCTCAGCCAGGAGAATAGAAGGCTCCAGGCAGACCTCAGAGCAGCCTGGCAGCACCTGCAGGGGCTCCAAGAAGGCTGCAGAGGGACTGCTCCCAAAGGCCTGCAGGGACAGCCCCAGGGGCAATGGTTTGAGGTGAGAGCAGAGCAGATTGAGATTGGATGTGAGGAACAAGTTCTGCCCCAGGAGGCTGCTGGAACACTGCAGCAGGCTGCCCAGGGAGGTGGTTGAGGCTCCATCCCTGGAGCTATTGCAGGTGAGGCTGGAGAGGGCTCTGGGTGACCTGCTCCAGTGGAGGATGTCCCTGCTGCCTGCTGGGGGTTGAGCTCTGGAGCTCCCTTCCAACTGAAACCATTCTCTAGTTCTATGATCTTGAGACCCTTGCAGCAGGACAAAGCTTCAGCTGGGTCTGGGGCAGCTTCACAAAGAAGAGCTTAAACCACCATGGGCAGGGCTGCAGCAGTGCCCTGGGTTACCCACAGCTGATCCTGTGCAGGCTGCTGTCCTCACCCCTGGCCACATCAGCTCCTTGCTCCAGGAGCTGTGTGCTTCCAGAATTGGTTACTCTGAGGGAGCCCTCCTGGGAGCCTGGCTGGGCAGGATTCAAAGGCACCCTTGCCCCTGAAGGGGAAAGTCAGGCTGACACTGAGCCAGGGGCAGGGTCCCTTTGATCCTAACTTGCACCCAGACTCACTGAGCTCCCCGAGCAAGGCATCACCCTGCTTCAGAAGCAGCATCTGGGTCGTGTCTGTGTGCTCTCTTGAGAGGGCCCTCAGCTTCTGAAGGCTCCTGGAGGAGACATTTCCTGCCCAGCTCATCAGTGTCACAGCAGCATTCCTTGCTTCCAGGAGACCCTGCTCCTGCCCACTGCAGCCTTGCCACCTGTGCCAAGCAAGCCTTTCCTTCCCAAGCAGCTTCCCCTTCATCAGACCTTACTGTCTGGAACTTCCATTCCTCCCCAGGCTCTTCCCAGCCTTCAGGCTTCCTGCCTCTCCCTGCAGCCTGACACTTCTGGGATATTGTCTGCTTCCTGGCTCCCACTCTGCCCTTGCTCCTCGAGGAGGTGTAGGATCTCATTAAGTCCACGATAAGCCTTTGCTGCCTGCTAATTTGTGTCTGATGTGCTCCAGTGTGGGAGAGCTGCTGATGTGTCTGCTGATAGCTGCAGTCAGCTCTCTGATCCTGCTGCTCTGTGATCCAGGGAACAATTGCTGCTTCTCAGGCTGCTCTAGCAGTGACCCCTCCTAGCTGAAGTGAAACAGGAAGTGGAGCTGGCTGGCTGAGCACCCCTCTGCAGGAAGTGAGCTTCAGCTGCAGCTCTGTCCTGTGAGCACTGACTTCTGTTGCCTGTGCCCAGGGGGAGTCTTAGCTCTGGCTCAGTCCAGAATGAACTATGGACAAAGTTTGTGTCTCCACAGCCCTGCCAGAGAGGCCAAGGGGAGGTGGATTGTATCCACCTGGGTTTATCTACAGCTGTTCCAGTGGCAGTTTAACTGCCACTCACCTCCTCTTGGTACTTAGAAGTGCTTCAGCTGGAGAAGGCCTCCCAGCTCACCCAGTCCAGCCAGCAGCCCAGCCCCACCATGGCCCCAGGTGCCATGGGCACAGGGGTCTGGAACACCTCCAGGCATGGGGACTCCACCACCTCCCTGGGCAGCCTCTGCCAGTCCCTGACCACTCTGGCACCAAAGACATTTTGCCTCCTCTCCAACCTCAGCCTCCCCTGGCACAGTTTCACAGTCACCTGAGACTGGTGAACAGAGCCCAACCCCAGCTCCCTCCTCTCAGGGAGCTGCAGAGAGCAATGAGCTCTCCCTCAGCCTCCTCTGCTCCAGGCTCAACACCCCCAGCTCCCTCAGCTGCTCCTCCCCAGCCCTGTTCTGCAGGCCCTTCCCCAGCTGGGTTGCCCTTCTCTGGGTGTCTCTCTTCACAAGCCTGTGAAGCATGATGCTGTGCAGGTGTCTCTGTGTCATGTTGCAGTAGCACTGGCTTCAGGTCCTGTTCCAGTCAGCCCCCTAGGGTGAAGGGAGGGATGGAGCACACCAATCCCATTGGGATAGCCTGTGGCTCCTCTTGCAAATGTGCAGTGTCCCTCCTGCCCTCTCCTGCTTCTGCAGGGCTTCTACCTCACTGCATCCAGGGGAGAGGCTGCCAGCAGCTCTTCCTTATTCCAGGGTTTCTCTTGGAGTTATCAGTCTGACAGTGCTAAGCCTGTAAGCCCTGGCACCTGCTGCTGTGCTGCAAGCTTGCTGGAGAGGTACTACCCATAGAGTCATGGCATGGCTTGGGCTGGAAGGGAGCCCCAGAGCTCACCCAGCCCAACCCCCTGCACCCAGCAGGGACATCCTCCACTGGAGCAGGTCACCCAGAGCCCTCTCCAGCCTCACCTGCAATATCTCCAGGGATGGAGCCTCAACCACCTCCCTGGGCAGCCTGCTGCAGTGTTCCAGCAGCCTCCTGGGGCAGAGCTTGTTCCTCACATCCAATCTCAATCTGCTCAAATTTAAACTCAGATGTGGAACCCCTGAATGCTGGGGGGGAAGATTGGTGTTGATGAGTGATTTCTGCCCCCTCCATCCTCCAGTCATTGATTCTAGCAAGTGCTGAAGGAGTGGTCCTCTTCTGGAGGGTTAAAAGCTGACAGTGCTCTGGTCTGTGTGGCTGTGCCCCACAGACTGATCCTGCTGGGTGGTCAGACCTGCCTTTTCTCCTGCCAGCATGCAGAAGAAGCTGGAGAGTGCTGTAGAAAGCCATAGGAGAGTGAAGCCAGGCAGGCTGCTGTGTGGTGCTAATTGCAGTAGCTAAGCACAAATCCAGGCTGGGTGAGGAGTGGGTTGAGAACAGTCTGGAGGAGAAGGCCTTGGGGGTGTCAGGTGGTGACAGAGTCCCCAGGAGCCAGCACTGGGCCCTGGCAGCCCAGAGCCAGCTGAGTGCTGAGCTGCAGCCAGAGCAGGGAGAGCAGCAGCACAGGGAGGGGATTCTGCCCCTCTGCTCTGCTCTGCTCAGAGCCCACCTGCAGCACTGCCTCCAGCTCTGGGCCCCAGCACAAGAAGGACCTGGAGCTGCTGGAGAGGCTCCAGAGGAGGCCACCAAGATGAGCAGAGGCTGCAGAACCTCCCCTGTGGGACCAGGCTGGGAGAGTTGGGGCTGTGCAGCCTGGAGAAGAGAAGGCTCCAGGCAGACCTCAGAGCAGCCTTGCAGGACCTGAAGGGCTCCAGGAGAGCTGGGGAGAGACTTGTGACAAGGGCTGGGAGTGCCAGGCTGAGGAACAATGGCTTTGAGCTGGGAGAGGAGAGACTGAGCCTGGAGATGAGGAAGAAATTGTTGAGGGTGAGGCTGGGGAGACTCTGGCACAGGCTGCCCAGGGAGGCTGTGGCTGCCTCCTGCCTGGAGGTGTTGAAGGCCAGGCTGGATGAGGCCTTGAGCAGCCTGTGCTGGTGGATGTGCCCATGGCAGGGGCTGGAGTAGCTGATCTCCAGGGTCCCTTCCAACCCAAACCATGACTCTGAATGCTGAGCACTCAGCTGTCCAACCTGCATTTCTTGGCTCATCTGCCTGTTCCCAGAGCTTGTGCACAATGCCTTTGCTTCAGGCTGCTGGGGGCTGTGCTGCCTCTTCTCCACTGGTGCCAGCCCTGTGCTGTGATTCTGTAGGGAACTGAGACTTCCTGCTTCTTTTTGCTGTCTAGAAACAATTCAGAGTCCCACACAGGCAGCTGCTACAAAGTTTATAGCAGGCTGGGGGAGACCTTATCACCAGGGGCAGGCCCCAGAGGGTGGCTGCCAGGAGGATGGAGACTCCCTTTGTACAGGGAGTGCCATGGAACAGACCAGGGGCATGGGGACAAGGTACTGCTGGGCACATTCCCTTTGGACTGCAGGAGGAAGTGTTTGCCATGAGCACAGTCAGACACTGGAATCCCCTCCCAGGGGCAGCAGGGGAGTGCCCTGCACTGGGCAGTTTGAGACTCAGCTTGCCAGGGGGCTGAGCCAGCTCATGGCAACTGCACTGTCACCTGGAGAGGCTGGGGCAGAGCATCCTTGGGGCCCTTCCAGCCTGGCAGGCTGGGAGTATGTAACTTGCTGGCCTCTTGTGTGTTAGCCTGACCTTGAGCCTGGTGCTGCTAACCAAGAAGGCCAAGGGCAACCTGGGGTGGATTGGAAGGGCTGTGGTCAGTAGGTCAGAGAGGTTCTCCTCCCCTCTGCTCTGCCCTGCTGAGGCCACAGCTGGAACATTGTGTCCAGTTCTGGGCCCCTCAGCACAAGAAGTAGCTCAGGGAACTGCTTGAGAGAGCCCAGCCCAGAGGCACAGAGCTGCTGCAGGCAGTGCAACATCTCCTGTGAGGCCAGGCTGAGGCAGCTGGGGTCCTGCAGCTGGGAGCAGAGGAGCCTGAGGGTGACCTCATGGCTGGGGATAAAGATGTGCAGGGCTGGAGCCAGGCTCTGCTCAGGGATGGCCAAGCACAGCACAAGGGGCACTGGGGGCAAGCTGGAGCAGAGGAGGTGCCAGGGCAACAGGAGGGAAACCTTTGTCCCTGTGAGGCTGCTGAGCCCTGGAGCAGGCTGCCCAGAGAGGCTGTGGAGTCTCCTGGATGTGTTCCTGGGTACTGCTCTGGCAGGAGGTTTGGAATTGATCTCTGGCTCTCTCTTCCAGCCCCTAATACTCTGTGATTGGCAGAATTAGAGTGAGCTCCAGAGTGCTGCTGTGGACATCAGTGCTCTGGAGCTCAGTGGTGCAGAGGAGCTGCCCCTGGCTGTGTGTTGAGCCTGGCTCTCATCTCTCCTTCTCTTTCCCTTGCAGACATAGAACTCAGAGGAAACTTGCACAGATGCTGCTTTGGAGAACCTTCAGCCCAGGTTGCAGAGCTGAGCCTTGGTAAACCTGTCTCTGTTACAGCACATTTGCCATCCATCTGAAGTGCAGAGTAAGGTTGGTGGCCTGCAGGATCCACACACCTTAAGCAGAATGCTTAGCATGTTTACCACAAGTTTCAAGACCTCTTCTTCCTCTCCCAGTCCGTCCCCGGCTCTCTGAGCTCACCCTCCGGCTGATATGCAACAGGTCCTTTCCCCTTTGCTTTTGGTCCTCTCTTGCTTTAGTTCCCTTTTTTATATCGATTTTAATTGATTTCTTCCCTCCATTTTTGAACTTGTATTTATTAAGTCCTTCACTCAGTATTACCTTCCTCAATGCCTTCTGAAAGCGAGGAGGAGCAGGAGTTGTGACGGAGACTGACTTGAGCCTTAAAGCAATGGTTGCTTCTCTCGATTACCTCGCAGCAGTGCTTAGTGCTCGTGGCTAGGGCCTTCTCCTCCCACCTCGTCGGTCAGCAGTCGAGACTTTGTGTTTACATGTGACAGTGTCCTGCCGAGGGAGCTGCAGGCTCCTCCCCTCTCTGGCTGCAGCCCCGTTGCGGGCCGGGGGTGTTTGTGGCCTGCCCCCCGGGGGGCTCTCACCTCCCGGCCGCCGGGGGGGGGTCTCCTAAGCTCACTTCCTGACAGCTGTAGCACGGAACAATGGCAGCACACTTCTTCTGGTCCTGCTGCTGGCTTCCCAAACTGCTGCTTGTTTACAGCCTAGCTCCTTTCTGCCTTGGAAAAGGGATCAGTTGCCCTGCAGAGCGAGCTGGCTCCCTCAGCTCCAGCTTTGCCTGCCACATGGAGACCTCCAGCAGACCTCTGCCCGTGGGAACCTGATGCAAATAAGATCACTTTACCTTAGTCTGTTTCCCAGCTCCTGACATTTGTCTTTCTGAGTACTCTTTTAAAGCAATATTTGTTAAGGTTGGTTGGTTGTTATTTTGTACCCTGCACTGTCACCAGTTGCTTTTAGTTGTCGTGGTGGTGGTGGTGGTGGTTTCCTTTCACCCTGGCTGGCTGGTTGCTGGGTTTGATTTCCCCAATAAACAAGTTGTAATATGTAGAGAGCAGTTGGTGGTAACAGGGAGGGGAAAGCAGCAGGTCTCAGTGGTCCTCACTGCAGGTGTGCTTCTGAACAAGCCATTGCCTTCCCTTGTTGTTTCCCTGAGCAGCAGTTGTTTGTCTGTTTGTTTTCTCTGGATACTTGAAGAACTCACTAAGTTGTAACAATAACCCAGGTATGAGAAAAGCAGAGCAGCAGAGTGGCAGTGCACAAGGAGCAGAGGAAGCCTTTCTGTTGTTTGCTGTTCACTCTTGGTGAGCCTCCTCCTAGCAGTGGCTTCCAGCCCTGGAGTTTGGGGGTTTTTGTTTGGCAGAGGTTTGACAGCTGCAGCTGCCCTGCTGCACCAAAGTCCCAGGGCTGTGAGGAGCCCAGCTCTGGTCATTTGAGCATGCTCCTAGAAGCAGACACTGGGTAGGGTTCTGGCTTGGATTTACATCTGGCTTATGATGGGCTTCTCTTTTACCCTGTAAGAGCTTAAACAACTTGGAGAGAAGCTCCAGTGTGAGCAGTGATGGATGGAGGTACAGAGCTACCTGTATGTGAGGCTCAAGCAGTTTCACCCCACTCACCAGCTGCACTGTGGATGATGGCATTGCAACCAATAAAAGCTCTCAGTACAGTATCTCACCATTAGTGTGTGTTCTTGGGCACAGAGCAAGGCTGGCTTGGCACTCTGGGAGCAGAGGGAAGATCCTGAGGCTGCAGCCAGCCTTGAGTGGCAGTCCTGAGCAGAGGAGGACACCAAGTCTGCAGCTTGGGTATTTCAAACATCTGCTTCTGATTTTTCTTCCCCCTCTGTTGGGGTTACTTGAATTCTATTCTGCTTTTGGGTTTGGCCCCCATCCCCTCTTTGAGCAAAGCTTCTGAACAGCTTGAGGCTAACTCTGAGGCTTGCACCTCGACAGCAAAAGGAAACCAGGCCTGGGGTTCAGAGTAGGGGGCTGGGGGACTTTGAAGTGGGGGTCACTGATCTGTTCCTTTTTGGTAGGGTGGAAGGAAGGAATGGGGAGTAAAAGAAATGGAGAAAGAGCTTGGGCTGGGGGGAGATGGGGAGCAGGCCTGGGGCTGGGGGGAGATGGGGAGCAGGCCTGGGGCTGGGGGGAGATGGGGAGCAGAGCTTGGGCTGGAGGGAGATGGGGAGCAGCCCTGGGGCTGGGGGGAGATGGGGAGCAGAGCTTGGGCTGGGGGGAGATGGGGAGCAGAGCTTGGGGCTGGGGGGAGATGGGGAGCAGGCCTGGGGCTGGGGGGAGATGGGGAGCAGGCCTGGGGCTGGAGGGAGATGGGGAGCAGGCCTGGGGCTGAGAGGAGATGGGGAGTAGGCCTGGGGCTGGGGGGAGATGGGGAGCAGGCCTGGGGCTGGGGGGAAATAGGTAGAGGGCTTGGGATTAGAAAAGTGATTGGGATTTAAAGAAGGGGTTGGTCAGGATCCTGGGGTTAAAGGTATTGATCAGGAATTGGGGATTTAGAAAGGGGTTGGTCAGGATCCTGGGGTTAAAGGTATTGATCAGGAATTGGGGATTTAGAAAGGGGTTGGTCAGGGCCTTGGCACTTTCCAAAGGGCTTGATTGAGATCTGGGGGTTCAAAAAGAGTTTGGCAAATGTTTTGGAGTTCAAAAAGCTTGGCCAAGATCTGGGGAGTCCCAGAGGGATTGGGCAAGCCTTTGGGGCTGAAGCAGAGGGGCTCAGGATCTTGGCATTAGGGTGGCTGGTAGAGGCTGGGGGCTTAGAGAAGAGAGGTGGCTCAAGGTCTTAGCTGCCCTTTGTGTGAGGGGGAGGCAGCCATTGGCTAACAGGAGAAAGCAGTGGGCTGGTGTGGGGTGACTGTGAATCAGTGACTCCTTCCTGGGGGCAGTTACCAGCTCAGTTCATTGCCATTGGCCTCAGCACAGACAGAAGGAAGGAAAAAGAACAAAAAAAAGGGAAAAATACAAATAAAAAGAAGAAAAAAAAAAAAGAAGAAAAAACTCAAGAGCTGAAACTTGAAGTAGCTTAGAGGGGCAGGAGTGGGACAATGAGAGATGGTTTCTTCAGCACACTTCTGGGGGGAAAAGGGACCAAAAGTTCTTGTAGGCTTTCTTGATAGATTGCATGTGAAGTTGCTTATTAGAGTAAGAGGCTGATACTAATGCAAGGTGTGATTGTCTTGGCTGTGCCAGCTGGTTAGGAGGTGTTCAGATCACTGCAGTAGGCTCTGCCAGGGGTGTGCTGTGTTTGCTGGGCTGCACCTCCCCGAGAGGGGGGCAGCTGGAGGAGCAAGTGCAAAGCCCCCCAGAGCCACAGGACCCGGAGCAATGCCCTGAGATGCTTTGTGAAAGCCAGAAGGGCTTTCCCGGGGGGCTCACTCTTGTCATTTTGTAAGACAACCTTACACCCACCTCTTTGTAACTTTTTTAATAAAATAGATACCTGTATTACCAACCTGCTCTCAGCTGCTCTCTTCACTGCCTCCTGACCGGGGCTCAGCCCCTGCCCCAGCCGCTGCTCCCCACCGGGGCAGCCGGGGCCGAGGGGCAGCCGGGGCCGAGGGGCAGCCAGGGCTGAGGGGCAGCCGGGGCTGAGGGGCAGCCGGGGCTGAGGGGCAGCCAGGGCTGAGGGGCACCTGGGGCTGAGGGGCAGCTGGGGCTGAGGGGCAGCCGGGGCTGAGGGGCAGCCGGGGCTGAGGGGCAGCCGGGGCTGAGGGGCACCTGGGGCTGAGGGGCAGCCAGAGCTGAGGGGCAGCCGGGGCTGAGGGGCAGCCAGGGCTGAGGGGCAGCCGGGGCTGAGGGGCAGCCGGGGCTGAGGGGCAGCAGGGGCTGAGGGGCAGCCAGAGCTGAGGGGCTGCCAGAGCTGAGGGGCTGCCAGAGCTGAGGGGCAGCAGGGGCTGAGGGGCATCCAGGGCTGAGGGGCAGCCAGAGCTGAGGGGCAGCAGGGGCTGAGGGGCAGCTGGGGCTGAGGGGCAGCCAGAGCTGAGGGGCTGCCAGAGCTGAGGGGCAGCTGGGGCTGAGGGGCAGCCGGGGCTGAGGGGCAGCCGGGGCTGAGGGGCAGCAGGGGCTGAGGGGCAGCCAGAGCTGAGGGGCTGCCAGAGCTGAGGGGCTGCCAGAGCTGAGGGGCAGCAGGGGCTGAGGGGCATCCAGGGCTGAGGGGCAGCCAGAGCTGAGGGGCAGCAGGGGCTGAGGGGCAGCTGGGGCTGAGGGGCAGCCAGAGCTGAGGGGCTGCCAGAGCTGAGGGGCAGCTGGGGCTGAGGGGCAGCCGGGGCGGAGGGGCAGCCAGAGCTGAGGGGCAGCCGGGGCGGAGGGGCAGCCAGGGCTGAGGGGCTGCCAGGGCCGAGGGGCAGCCAGGGCTGAGGGGCACCTGGGGCTGAGGGGCAGCCAGAGCTGAGGGGCAGCCGGGGCGGAGGGGCAGCCAGAGCTGAGGGGCAGCCGGGGCGGAGGGGCAGCCAGGGCTGAGGGGCTGCCAGGGCCGAGGGGCAGCCAGGGCTGAGGGGCACCTGGGGCTGAGGGGCAGCCAGAGCTGAGGGGCAGCCGGGGCCGAGGGGCAGCCAGGGCTGAGGGGCACCTGGGGCTGAGGGGCAGCCAGAGCTGAGGGGCAGCCGGGGCTGAGGGGCAGCCAGAGCTGAGGGGCAGCCGGGGCTGAGGGGCATCCAGGGCTGAGGGGCAGCCAGAGCTGAGGGGCAGCAGGGGCTGAGGGGCAGCTGGGGCTGAGGGGCAGCCAGAGCTGAGGGGCTGCCAGAGCTGAGGGGCAGCTGGGGCTGAGGGGCAGCCGGGGCGGAGGGGCAGCCAGAGCTGAGGGGCAGCTGGGGCTGAGGGGCAGCCGGGGCTGAGGGGCTGCCAGGGCTGAGGGGCAGCCGGGGCGGAGGGGCAGCCAGAGCTGAGGGGCAGCCAGAGCTGAGGGGCTGCCAGGGCTGAGGGGCAGCCGGGGCGGAGGGGCAGCCAGAGCTGAGGGGCAGCCGGGGCGGAGGGGCAGCCAGGGCTGAGGGGCAGCTGGGGCTGAGGGGCAGCCAGAGCTGAGGGGCAGCTGGGGCTGAGGGGCTGCCAGGGCTGAGGGGCAGCTGGGGCTGAGGGGCAGCTGGGGCTGAGGGGCTGCCAGAGCTGAGGGGCAGCCGGGGCTGAGGGGCAGCCAGAGCTGAGGGGCAGCCAGAGCCGAGGGGCAGCCGGGGCTGAGGGGCAGCCGGGGCTGAGGGGCAGCCAGAGCTGAGGGGCAGCTGGGGCTGAGGGGCAGCCGGGGCTGAGGGGCAGCCGGGGCGGAGGGGCAGCCAGAGCTGAGGGGCAGCCGGGGCGGAGGGGCAGCCAGAGCTGAGGGGCAGCCAGAGCTGAGGGGCTGCCAGGGCTGAGGGGCAGCCGGGGCGGAGGGGCAGCCAGAGCTGAGGGGCAGCCGGGGCGGAGGGGCAGCCAGGGCTGAGGGGCAGCTGGGGCTGAGGGGCAGCCAGAGCTGAGGGGCAGCTGGGGCTGAGGGGCTGCCAGGGCTGAGGGGCAGCTGGGGCTGAGGGGCTGCCAGAGCTGAGGGGCAGCCGGGGCTGAGGGGCAGCCAGAGCTGAGGGGCAGCCAGAGCCGAGGGGCAGCCGGGGCTGAGGGGCAGCCGGGGCTGAGGGGCAGCCAGAGCTGAGGGGCAGCCGGGGCTGAGGGGCAGCCGGGGCTGAGGGGCAGCCAGAGCTGAGGGGCAGCCGGGGCTGAGGGGCAGCCGGGGCTGAGGGGCAGCCAGAGCTGAGGGGCAGCCAGGGCTGAGGGGCAGCCGGGGCTGAGGGGCAGCCAGAGCCGAGGGGCAGCCGGGGCTGAGGGGCAGCCGGGGCTGAGGGGCAGCCAGAGCTGAGGGGCAGCCGGGGCTGAGGGGCAGCCGGGGCTGAGGGGCAGCCGGGGCGGAGGGGCAGCCAGAGCTGAGGGGCAGCCGGGGCTGAGGGGCACCTGGGGCTGAGGGGCAGCCGGGGCTGAGGGGCACCTGGGGCTGAGGGGCAGCCAGAGCTGAGGGGCAGCTGGGGCTGAGGGGCAGCCGGGGCTGAGGGGCACCTGGGGCTGAGGGGCAGCCAGAGCTGAGGGGTGCCATGCAGGAAGGCTGGGGAGGGGCTGTGGGCACAGCAGGAGAGGCAATGCTTTGAAAGTGGAGCAGGAGAGATGTAGCTGGACATGAAGAAGAAGCTCTGCACAGTGAGGGTGGGAGACTGGCACAGGCTGCCCAGGGAGGCTGTGGCTGCCTCCTGCCTGGAGGTGTTGAAGGCCAGGCTGGATGAGGCTTTGGGCAACCAAGTGTAGGTGAGAGGTGTCCCTGCCCGTGGCAGGGGGCTTGGGGTAGGTGATCCCTGAGGCACCTTCCAACCTGAGCCATGCTGGGACTCTGTGATCCATGGCATGTGATGGTTTGTGCCAAGCCAATGCATGCAACAGGCTGCCCAGGGAGGTGCTTGAGGCTCCATCCCTGGAGCCATCCAAGCTCAGCCTGGCTGTGTCCCTGTGCAGCCTGCTCTGGCTGGAGCTGTCCCTGCTACCTGCTTGGACAAGGTGACCTTGGAGCTGCCTTCCAACCCGATGCCACCTGTGACTCTTTCCAGCAGGCTGGACAGGCAAACACTCTTGGAGCTCTGCTGCAGGAGAGACAGAAGATTTCTCTGGGAAGCCTTCCAGGTGCCACAACCCAAAGCTATTTGGGAGCAGTGGTCTGAAATGCTCAGTGGAAGCCTTGAGTTTGCACAGTCCATGGTCACAGTCTGGGCTGGTCACAGAGATTGTCTCTCCCTCAGAGGCTTGCCTTGGTCCTGACCTGTGGTACTGCTCGTGTTCTGAAGCCATCTCTTTAGCTCAAATGGAGTTTCAAGTCCTCCTGAACTTGCTCCCTTAGTCCCTTGAGTGCTCAGTGAGGTGGCAACAGGCACAGCCCCCCAGCATGCTTGGCACCCTTCCTCCAGCTAAGAGCCACCCACGTGCTGCTGCTTCCTGCTGGCTCTCCCTGCCCTCAGATGCAGGAGGAGGAGCTTCTGTCTGGAGAGGAAGATGAGAGAGGCCCCTGTGCCCTCCTGGATGACCTTGGGTGAAACTTCTGCTGCCCTTCCCCCTGCTGAGAGGCTGGGGATGGAGCATGCTCTGCCCTGACTCATGTCACTGAGTGTGGGAGCAGACACCCCAGGGCTGATCTGCTCCCAGATCACTCAGCCTGCTTCCTGGTGGAGTTTGAAGGCAGTCATCATTCAGCAGCAACATTCCCATCCCCTTGTGGCACTCTGTACCCAAGCTGCTGCTTGCTCCCACCTGGAGGCTGGGAAGCAAATGCAAGCACAGAGAGTGAGTGGCTGTGGCTTTGCACTACTGCTTGCTGCTTGTCTCAGTGACAAGAAACCACAGCCTGGGTTGAGGCCTCTAAGGAAGTGTGTAAGAGCTGTGCTTGTACTGCACCCAGCTCCACAGCCTACACACAGCAAGGACAGGGGCCTGATGGGGCAGGTCCAAGGGGGCCAGAGATGAAGAGAGGGGATCCTGCCTTCTGCTCTGATGAGACCTCACCTGCAGGGCTGTGTCCAGCTAAGGGGCCCAACACAAGAGAGACCTGGAGGAGCAGGTCCAGAGGAGACAAGAAAGATGCTCAGGGTACTGCAGCAGCTCTGCTATAGGGACAGGCTGAGAGAGTTGGGACTGAGAGAGTTCAGCCTGGAGAAAAGAAGACTCTGGGGAGACCTCAGAGCAGCCTGCCAGTACCTGCAGGGGCTCCATGCAGGCTGCAGAGGGACTGTTCCCAAAGGCCTGCAGGGACAGCCCCAGGGGCAATGGTTTGAGATGAGAGCAGAGCAGATTGAGATTGGATGTGAGGAACAAGTTCTGCCCCAGGAGGCTGCTGGAACACTGCAGCAGGCTGCCCAGGGAGGTGGTTGAGGCTCCATCCCTGGAGATATTCAGGGAGAGGCTGGAGAGGGCTCTGGGCAACCTGCTCCAGTGGAGGATGTCCCTGCTGGGTGCAGGGGGTTGGGCTGGATGCCCTCTGGAGGTCCCTTCCATGATTCTCTGCCTGAGGCTGCCTTTCAGCAGCCCTGGTGCTGAGAGTGAGCTCAGCTGCTGCTGTCCAAGGGGGGGAGCAGCACCCTTGGCACAGTAGGTGTGAGAGCTGCTGCTTCCAGCCCAGGCTGTGTCTGAGGGCTGCAGAGCCAGGGGTTCTCAGGCAGCTCTCTCTCTGCTGCTGTTGGATCACAGTACCACAGTACACTGCAGGTTGGAAGGGATCTCCAGAGGTCATCCAGTCCAACCCCCTGCCAGAGCAGGGTCACCCAGGGGAGTCTGCACAGGAACACATCCAGGTGGGGTTGGAAAGTCTCCAGAGAAGACTCCAGAAGCTCTTAAGCAGTTGTTGCTGCCGAAGTGCCCAGGCTCTGCAGGGAGCTGCCCAGCACCCCACTTCCCCTGGGTGTGTGCCCCTCCTCCAAGCACAGCTGGAGAAGCAAGAGGGAACTGCAGCCCAGAGGACTGTGCCCCCTGCCTGCTCCCATGCAGCACGGGGGACACCTTGGTGCACAGCTAAGGAGGGCAGAGGTGGCCCTGGAGGCCTGGCTGTGAACTACCACCTGCATGAAGCCTGCCGCGGGCACAGCCCCGGGAGGAAGCACAGCAGCTACCCTGCGTGGGTGGAGGGTGAAGGGCTGGCCACACCTTGTGGCCTCTGCTCCTCGCTGCCCTGAGAGGCTGCCAGTGGAAGTGTCTGGTGGTAATTCAAATGAGATCTGGCCTCTGCTGACCTGCTGGAGTGATCTCTGCTGAGGAGCCAGCGGTGCTGGTGGCTTGGTTTGCTGGGAGGCTCTTTGCTTTGGTGAGGCACTGCTGGCTGCCCAGGCAGCTGCAGGAAAGGTGTGGAGAGCTCCCACAGCTCCAGGCAAGCTCTGTCCAGAGAGAGGAGATGGCCCTGAGCTCTGTGCTCTGTAGAAGTGCAGTGATCACAGAGGCACAGAATTGCCAGGGCTGGAAGGGAGCTCCAGGCTCAGCCAGTCCCAACCCCCTGCCATGGGCAGGGACACCTCACACCACAGCAGGTTGCTCACAGCCACCTCCAGCCTGGCTGCAAACACCTCCAGGCAGGAGGCTTCCACCACCTCCCTGGGCAACCTGTGCCAGGCTCTCACCACCCTCATGGGCAACAACTTCTTCCTCACAGCCAAGCTCAATCTCCCCACTTCTAGTTCTGCTCCATTCCCCCCAGTCCTATCCCTCCCTGACACCCTCAAAAGTCCCTCCCCAGCGTTCTTGGAGCCCCCTGCAGATCCTGGGAGGCCACAGGAAGGTCTCCTGGTGTGGATTTTGGGCTTTATTTGAGCAGGCAGGTTTGCCTCTGCTGGGTCCACACAGCTGCAAGGAGCAGAGAAGATGGCCTTGCAGCTTTTAAATCAGCACCAGCGTTCAGTGCAAAGGTCAGGTCCTGCCTGTAGTAGTTTGCTGGTGCTGCTGAGGGCAGCATTTAGCTTATGATGGCTTGGGTGGCACTGGAGAGCCACTGAGGTGCTGAGGGACTGGAACATCGTAGCCTTAGAAGAGAGGCTGAGAGCCCTGGGGCTGTTTTACCTGGAGGATGCTGAGAGAGGATCTGAACACTGCTGCTCAAGAGCTAGGTTTAGAGCACCAGGAGGATGGAGCCAGGCTCTTCCCAGGGGTGTCAGTGACAGGGCAAGGGGCAACAGGCACAAGTTGGGGTACAGGAGGTTCCATGGAAACATAAGGAAGAAATCTTCACTCTGAGGGTGCTGAGCCCTGCAGCAGGCTGCCCAGAGAGGTTGTGGAGTCTCCTGCTCTGGAGCCTTTCCAACCCCCTGGATGTGTTCTGAGTGCCCTGCCCTGGCAGGCCTTGGACTGGGTGATTTCCAGAGGTCCCTTCCAGCCCCTGGCATTCTGTGATGGCTGCTGTGGAAAGCAAGAGCAGTGGCTGGAGCTGTGAGCAAGGCTGATTTCTGCAGGGAAGGAGAGAGAGCCTCTTGCCAAGAGCTGGAGCAAGCTGCAGGTGTGTGGAGGTGGTGGAGAATGTTCAAAGATGACACTGGATAACCACTGCTGGAGGAAGGAGCATCTGTGGTGTGCATAGTTCCTGCACTGCCTTGGGAGGCTCTGTGTGATGCCCTCAAGCCCCTTGCACCCCTGTGGCTCTGCCATCACCTTCACAAGGGTGTTGGTTTCCATTCAGTGTGCCAGGGATGCCACAGCCCTGCCAGGTGCCCTAATGGCAGCATGCAGATGCATTTGTGAGTAGGTTAGAAGAAAGGTTTTGAGCTCCAGGGCCTGCCCAGTGCCAGACTGTGGTCAGAAGTGCTCTGGGGTCCAGCTGGGCTCCTTTCCTTTGCACTAAGCTGTTCCTCAGCAGGGCATCTGAGGCCATCCAGATTGGTTGAGCTTGGGGCTCAAATTCATATTGCAGAAAGACTTTGTGAATCTATCCCTGGAACCCTGGGACAGCCAGGATGTAGGAATGTGTCTGCTACCTAATACCATCTGCCAGAAGGCCTTGGAAGAGGAGCCATGAGGTGGAAGTTTGCCTTTGGTAGCAGAAGTACCAGGCTTGCTCTGCTGCCACAGCATCACAGAGCATTAGAGGTTGGAAGGGACCTCCTGAGCTCACCCAGTCCAAGCCCCTGCCAGAGCAGCATCACCCAGGGCAGTCTGCACAGGAATGCATCCAGGGGGGTTCTGAATGTGTCCAGAGACTCCACAGCCTCTCTGGGCAGCCTGCTCCAGGGCTCAGCTCCCTCACACCAAAGAAGTTTCTCCTCATGTTGAGCTGAAACCTTCTGTGTTCCAGTTTGTATCCACTGGTCCTTGGCTTATTGCTGTGCACCACCCACAAGAGCTTGGCCCCCTCCCCTTGCCCCCCAGCCATTGATAGGCATTGATCAGATCCCTCTCAGCCTTCTCCTCTCCAGACTAAACAGCCCCAGGGCTCTCAGTCTCTCTTCACAGGGCAGATGCTCAAGTCCCCTGAGCATCCTCCTGGCTCTCCCTTGGACTCTCTCCAGCAGGTCTCTGTCTCTCTTCATCTGGGGATCCTGTCCTGCACTTTCTGCTATGAAGAATGGTTTGACACAACTGGAGATCACCTTGGAGCTACACAACTGGAAGTTAGCAGGCCTTGCTAGGACTGAAGGCTGAGAAGGGTCTTTTGAAGAAGAATAAAAGGCAAAAGGAGTGGAGGAAAAGAGGCTGTCAGGGAGTGCAAGGTGCTAACAAAACTCGGACTCAAGATCCATGTGGTGAGATGGGTCTGATCCTGCAGCACCTGGGGAACAAGGGCATTGCTGTGCCTGGATGCAATCACACAGAATAGTCAGGGCTGGAAGGGACCTCAAGGATCATCCAGCTCCAACCCACCACCCTCATGGGGAACAACTTCTTCCTCACAGCCAAGCTCAATCTCCCCACCTCTAGCTTTGCTCCACCCCCCCCCAGTCCTATCCCTCCCTGACACCCTCCAAAGTCCCTCCCCAGCTTTCTTGCAGCCCCCTGCAGATCCTGGAAGGCCACAATGAGGTCTCCTGGGAGCCTTCTCCTCTCCAGCCTGCACAACCCCAGCTCTCTCAGGCTGCTCCTAGGAGAGGTGCTCCAGCCCAATGAAGGCTTACCCGAGCAGAGCCAGGTGGCTGAGGCAAGAGGGAAAGCACACCTGCCACCAAAACACGCCACAAGCTTCCTTCGAACCGCAGGCAGTCCCTGGGGTCAGCTCTCCTCACCCTGCACTGCAGGCTCACTCACATGGAGCCTTTGCTGTGGGATCCTTCCTGATGATGCCCAGAAATTGTTTTCACCATCCCCTTCTGAAGGGTTGCTGCTGCTTACAGGCTCATAACTCTGTTGCCAGAGCTGTGTGAGCAGAACAGCCCCTGCTCACCCGTGGCTGTGCCTCTTCCTTTGGGGCAGAACCTAGGGAAGACCTGGCTGTGCCTCATGGAGGGCCCCAGCGAGGGGCCTGGTTGGTTTGGCTTCCTGACAGTGCTGGGAAGGACAGAGCCTGAGCAGCCAGAGACCTTTCCACAGGACTGCTGGATTGCAGGAATGCTTCACAGATTCGTAGCATGAATCTCAAAGCTCATCCAGCTCCAGCCCCCTGCCATGGGCAGGGACCCCTCCCACCAGCACAGGCTGCTCAAGGCCTCATCCAGCCTGGCCTTCAACACCTCCAGGCAGGAGGCAGCCACAGCCTCCCTGGGCAGCCTGTGCCAGAGTCTCCCCAGCCTCACTCTCAACAATTTCTTCCTCATCTCCAGGCTCAGTCTCTCCTCTCCCAGCTCAAAGCCATTGTTCCTCAGCCTGGCACTCCCAGCCCTTGTCACAAGTCCCTCCCCAGCTCTCCTGGAGCCCTTCAGGTCCTGCAAGGCTGCTCTGAGGTCTCCCTGGAGCCTTCTCTTCTCCAGGCTGCACAGCCCCAACTGTCCCAGCCTGGCCCCACAGGGGAGGTTCTGCAGCCTCTGCTCATCTTGGTGGCCTCCTCTGGGGCCTCTCCAGCAGCTCCAGGTCCTTCTTGTGCTGGGGGCCCAGAGCTGGAGGCAGTGCTGCAGGTGGGCTCTGAGCAGAGCAGAGCAGAGGGGCAGAATCCCCTCCCTGTGCTGCTGCTCTCCCTGCTCTGGCTGCAGCTCAGCACTCAGCTGGCTCTGGGCTGCCAGGGACCAGTGCTGGCTCCTGGGCACTCTGTCACCACCTGACACCCCCAGGGCCTTCTCCTCAGGGCTGCTCTCAAGCCAGCCTCGTTTCCAGTCCACAGCACTTGTTGATGTTGGGATGTAAGTGGGCCAGGACCTGGTCATGGGGCAGCATACAGAAGCTCTCTGCTTTGAACCACTGCACAGATGGAGTTTGCTGCATCTCCCTGGCTGGCAGTGTCTGAGTGCTGTGGATGTCTGATGCTCTGCAGGCACCACTGCTCCCTTGGCCCCATACATTCATGAGGCTTTCTTTTGTTCTGCCTCAATGGCTTTCTTCAGAGTGATCTGTTTGAATCAAACATCCCTGAGTGCTTCTGGCACAGCAGTGCCAACAGCAGGGCACTACTGGCACCTTCCAAGTGAGGAGATGTGCTCTGGATGCTACCAGAGGGTGCTCTTACTTCATTTCTGGGAGAGCTTCTGCATCATCTTACAGCCAGCTGCCTCCTGCAGTGCCTGGGCACCGCTTCCACACAGGATGGGAGGCCTGGAAAAAAGAAGGAAAGTCAACACTCGGCGTGGAGCAGGCTGGGCTCTGCTGTGGCTGTGCTGAGCTGCTCAGCCCCCCAGGTTTGATGCTCTCCTCCTGGGTTTGTCGTTGGGCTCAGGCACCACGAGAGGGAGCGTGGGAGCCCGGAGCTGGCTGCTCACAGAAGCGCAGATTGCGGTGGGTTAGGAGGCACCTCCCAAAGGGCATCTTGCCCAAGCCCCCTGCAGGCAGCAGGGACACCTCCCACCAGGCTGCTCAGGGGCAGCATCAGGCTGGACCTTGAATGTCTCCAGGGATGGAGCCTCAACCACATCCCTGGGCAGCCTGTGCCAGAGTCTCCCCAGCCTCACTCTCAACAATTTCTTCCTCATCTCCACTCTCAATCTCTCCTCTCCCAGCTCAAAGCCATTGTTCCTCAGCCTGGCACTCCCAGCCCTTGTCACAAGTCCCTCCCCAGCTCTCCTGAAGCCCTTCAGGTCCTGGCAGGCTTCTCTGAGCTCTCCCTGCAGCCTTCTCTTCTCCAGGCTCAGCAGCCCCAGCTCTCTCAGGCTGTCTCCATAGCAGAGGTTCTGTAATTTCTGCTCATCTTGGTGGCCTCCTCTGGAGCCTCTCCAGCAGCTCCAGGTCCTTCCTGTGCTGGGGTCTGTAGAGCTGGCCCCAGCCCTGCAGGTGAGGACTCCCCAGAGCAGAGCAGAGGGGCAGGATCCTCTCTCCAGCTCTGGCCACACTGCTTTGGATGCAGCCCAGGCTGCCACTGCCCATAGCCTGGCAATGGCCTTCAGCCTGGGGCTGTGCTCTGTCCCTGGACATCAAACCTGGTTCTGCAGAGGTTGAAAAGTGGCCAACCCCCTGTCTGCCAGGACATTGGCAGCATGCTCTGAGCATCTCTTAGCAGGACCTCAGAGAAGGTTGGGCACTTGCAGTGCATTGTCTGCCAGGTGCCTGCAGGGAGGGTTGTGGCTGGGGGCTTCCAGGCATGGCTGAGGTGAGCTGAGACTTCCTGCCTGGCATTGCAGGTGGCTAAAGAGAGTCACTTCTCTCAGCTGCTGGAGCTGAAAAGACAGCCACAGGAACAAGAGTTGACCTGGTTCTGCCTCCTTGAGCATCAGAAACTCACCAAGAAAGAAACAAAACTGAGGAAATGGCCAGAACTGGAGACAGGATTGGAGGTGAGGTCTGGGCAGAGCAGAGCCCAGGGGCAGAATCCCCTCTGCTGCCCTGCTGCCCACCCTGCTCTGGCTGCAGCCCAGCACACAGCTGCCTGCTGGGCAGCAGGAGGCACTGCTGGCTCCTGGGGAGCTGCTCAGCACCCAGCACCCCCAAGGCTTTTTCTGCAGGGCTGCTCTCAGCCCACTCTGCACCCAGCCTGGATTGGTGCCTGGGGTTGGCCCAGCTGCAGGACCTTACCCTGTGACTTGTTGACCCTCCTGCAGCTGGCCCTGGCCACTTCTCAAGCCTGTCAAGATCCTTCTGGATGCCATCCCTGCCCTCCAGTGAGTCCAGCTCAGCACATTGATCAAGGTTCAGAGGCTGGACCCTGTGCACCTGGACCATCCCTTGCTGAGGTGTCTGAGTCACCCTGGCTTTTCCAGACTGCTCCAGGATGTCTCCTGTCTCACAGTTTTGGGCTCTTTCCTAGGGCCTCACTCAGCCCTGCCCTGTGATTGCCAGCAACTTGCTTTCCCCACAGCTTGGGAGCAGAGCTGAGCTGTTGGCCTGCCATGGCCTCCCTGTCTCAGGAGACCTCTGCTCTTCCCTTCTTATTTTCTGTTTTTAAGCCAAACTCCTTCAAGCTTAGGGGTTTTTCCCAATATCTTGTGGGGCCCACAGAAGGGCAACAAAGCTGGGGAAGGGTCTGGAGAGAAGTAGCTGAGGGAGCTGGGGGCGTTGAGTGTGGAGAAGTGGAGGCTGAAGGAGACCTCATTGCCCCCTACAGCTCCCTGAGGGAGGCTGTGGGGAACTGGGGTAGTAACAAGAGACAGGAAGAGAGGAAATGAGCTCAAGTTGCACCAGGGGAAGGTTAGGTTGGAGATGAGGGAAAATGGCTTTGGTGCCAGAGTGGTCAGGGCCTGGCAGAGGCTGCCCAGGGAGGTGGTGGAGTCCCCATGCCTGGAGGTGTTCCAGAACCCTGTGGCCATGGCAGCTGGGGCCCTGCTTTGGTGGCCATGGTGGGGCTGGGCTGCTGGTTGGACTGGGTGAGCTTGGAAACCTTTTCCAGCCTTAATGGTTCTATGATTCTGTGTTCTCCCAGCAGCTTTGGCTGAGGAAGAGGAGGTGTAAAGCAGGTGTTTGTAAGGGCACCACAGACCAAAGCCCACCTAGGGGAGTCCCTGTCCCCAGCAGCTACCACCAGCAAATGTCCTGAATGTGGAGATCAGGACAAGTGCTTCTGCCTCCCAGCAGTCAGCCAGCTGCAGATCCTTGCACTGTGGTGTTTGAAAGCCCCTGCAGGGTCTCCTCCCCACGACCTTACCCAGCTGCCTTCTGTTCCTTTCCCTCAAAGCAGGTTTGAAGGCGAATATGGCAAAGCCAAAGGTGCAGCAGTGCACAGAGCTGCAGGGGTGCAGGAGGAGCACCTTGGACCTCTCCTCTGCCACTTTGCTCCCTCAGAGCCTGCTCATCTCTCAGGGGTGACTCAGGGAGGACTGGGGTGGTTTAGGGCATTGCCTTGTCCATGCCCAGGGTGCAGAGTGAGTCCTTTTGGAGGACAGTGGCTGAACACTGCCCAGTGCCCGTGGCTCACCTTCTGGGAGGCTCTGTGGAGCAGCAGTGCAGTGGCTCAGCTCTCCCTCAGCTGTCCTCCATGCCACCACTGTTGGGGCCAGCAAGGGAACAGAAGAGCAAGCACTGAAAACCAGCATGGGCATTAACCTTAGAACAGGGGCAACAGGAGAAGGAGGCTTCTTGTTTCTGTCTCTGCTCAGCCCATCCTGGCAAACCCCAGGGTGTTTGGGAGGCTGAAGAAGACCCTGATTCCAGGCTGTGCCATGCAGCCTAACAGGGTGAATAGAATAGAGTAGAATAGAATAGAATAGAATAGAATAGAATAGAATAGAATAGAATAGAATAGACCAGGTTGGAAGAGACCTTCAAGGTCATCAAGTCCAACCTATCATCCAACACCACCTAATCAACTAACCCATGGCACCAAGCACCCCATCAAGTCTCCTCCTGAACACCTCCACTGATGGTGACTCCATCACCTCCCCAGGCAACACATTCCAATGGGCAATCACTCTCTCTGTGTAGAACTTCTTCCTAACCTCCAGCCTAAACCTCCCCTGGTGCAGCCTGAGACTGTGTCCTCTTGTTCTGGTGCTGGCTGCCTGGGAGAAGAGACCAACCTCTGCCTGTCTACAACCTCTCTGCAGGGAGTTGGAGAGAGCAAGAAGGTCTCCCCTGAGCCTCCTCTTCTGCAGGCTAAGCAACCCCAGCTCCCTCAGCCTCTCCTCCCAGGGCTGTGCTCCAGACCCCTCCCCAGCTTTGTTGCCCTTCCCTGGACACCTTCCAGCAAGTCAACCTCCTTCCTAAACTGAGGGGCCCAGAACTGGACACAGGACTCAAGGTGTGGCCTAACCAGTGCAGTGTACAGGGGCACAATCACCTCCCTGCTCCTGCTGGCCACACTGTTCCTGATGCAGGCCAGGATGCCATTGGCCCTCCTGGCCACCTGGGCACACTGCAGGCTCATGTTCATCCTACCATCAACCAGCACCCCCAGGTCCCTCTCTGCCTGCCTGCTCTCAGCCACTCTGACCCCAGCCTGTAGCACTGCCTGGAGTTGTTGTGGCCAATGTGCAGAACCTGGCACTTGGATGTGTTCAATCTCCTGCCCTTGGACTCTGCCCATCTGTCCAGCCTATCCAGGACCCTCTGCAGAGCCTCTCTGCCCTCCAGCAGATCAACTCCTGCCCCAGCTTGCTGTCATCTGCAAATTTACTGATGATGGACTCAATGCCCTCATCCAGATCATCAATGAAGATGTTAAAGAGCACAGGGCCCAGCACTGATCCCTGGGGCACACCACTGGTGCCTGGCTGCCAGCTGGCTGTGGCACCATTCACCACCACTCTCTGGGCTCAGCCTCCAGCCAGTTCCTAACCCAGCTCAGAGAGCTGCTGTCCAAGCCAGGGGCTGACAGCTTGGCCAAGAGCTTGCTGTGGGGGACAGTGTCAAAGGCCTTGCTGCAGTCCAGGCAGACCACATCCACAGCCTGCCCCACATCCACCAGGCAGTCACCTGGGCATGGAAGGAGATCAGGTTGGTCAGGCAGGACCTGCCCTTCCTAAATCCATGCTGGCTGGGCCTGATCCCTTGGCCATCCTGTAAGTGCTGTGTGATTGCACTCAGGATGACCTGTTCCATGATCTTGCCTGGCACTGAGCTCATATAATTCCTATAATTCCCTGGCTCATCCAGCTGGCCCTGCTTGTGGATGGGCACCACCTTGGCAGCTTCCAGTCTTCTGGGAACTCTCCAGTGAGCCAGGACTGCTGGAAAATGATGGAGAGCAGCTTGGCCAGCTCCTCTGCCAGCTCTCTCAGCACCCTAGGATGGATCCCATCTGGTCCCATGGGGATCCAAGTGCCTGAGGAGATCTCTAACTACCTCCCCCTGGAACACAGGGAACTACCTCCCCCTGCTGCTCCCTGGCTCCATCTGCCAGCTCTGCAGGCCAGCTGTCTGGAAGACGTTCTGTCCTGCTAGTAAAAATGGAGGCAAAGAAGGAGTTAAGCAACTCTGCCTTTTCCTCATCCCTTGTCACAACGTTCCCCTCCGTGTCCACCAAGGAGTGGAGGTTGTCCTTGCCCTTCCTCTTGCTATTAATGTATTTATAGGAGGACTTTTTGTTGTCCTTCACAGCAGAGGCCAGTCTAAGCTCTAAATGTGCTTTTGCTTCCCTAATTTTCTTCCTACAAGACCTAGCAACATCCTTGGACATTCCATGGGTTGCCTCCCCTCTCTTCCAAAGGTGATGCACCCTCTTTTTTTCCCTTAGTTCCTTTAGAAGCTCATTGCCCATCCAGGCTGTCTGCCCTGGGGCTCATCTTCCGGCACATTGACACAGACTGTTCTGAGCCTTCAAGAGTTCTTCCTTGAAGCAGGCCCAGCTCTCCTGGACCCCTTTGTTTTTAGGGCTGTTTCCCAAGGAACCTTCCGAGTTAGTTCCTTGAGTAACCTGAAGTCTGCCCTCCAGCAGTCCAGAGTGGAGGTCTTCTTGCTGCCCCTCTTAGCTTGACCAAATACTGACAATTCAATTATCTCCTGGTCACAGGCCCCTAAACACCTCTGACCACCACATCCCCACCAGCCCTTCCCTGTTGGTGAAGAGGAGGTCATGGCCCCTAAACACCTCTGACCACCACATCCCCACCAGCCCTTCCCTGTTGGTGAAGAGGAGGTCATGGCCCCTAAACACCTCTGACCACCACATCCCCACCAGCCCTTCCCTGTTGGTGAAGAGGAGGTCAAGCATAGCCTTGCCCCTGGTAGGCTCTCGCAGCACCTGGGATAAGAAGCTGTCCTCCATGCATTCTAAGAAACTCCTAGACTGTCTCCTCTCTGCTGTGTTGAGTTCCCAGCAGATATCAGGCAAGTTGAAGTCGCCCATGAGAACAAGGTCTAGAGATCTTGAGACAGCCTTAAGCTGCCTATAGAATGCTTCATCACCATCCTCCTCCTGGTTGGGTGGTCTATAACAGACTCCAACCAGGATGTCAGCCCTGTTGGCCTTCCCTCTAATTCTCACCCACAGGCACTCAACCTGATGGTCCCTGATCTCCATCTCAATGGCATCTAGTGCCTCCCTGATGTACAGGGCCACCCCTCCACCCCTTCTTCCTTGCCTGTCTCTCCTGAAGAGCCTGTAGCCATCAACTGCAGCGCTCCAGTCATGTGAGTCGTCCCACCACGTCTCTGTGATGGCAACTACATCATAACTTTCCTGCTGCAGCAAGGCTTCCAGCTCCTCCTGATTGTTACCCATGCTTCGTGCATTAGTGTACATGCACTGCAGCTGGGCTGCTGGTTTCACCTCCGACTCTAGCTTGTCGCCCCCAGACTCCTGCCTGGGGGGACTGGTTCCAGCCCCTTCCCCCTTCAAAACTAGTTTAAAGCCCTGTCGATGAGAGCTGCCAATGCCCTACCCAGGATCTTTTTCCCTTTGGGGGACAGTCCGTTCTCATATACTGTGACCTTTCCCCGTCTCTGGGACAGATGTGCTCCATCTGTTGCCAGCTGGCCTGGTGCAGTGGAAAGTTTCCCAATATCAAAAAACCCAAAATTCTTTTGACTGCACCAGCCTCTAAGCCACTTGTTAACTATAGCTGCTGACCTGTTCCTTACTGTATTCCCTCCTGCAGTTAAGGGTATTGATGAAAAAATTATTTGTGCCCCTGACCCCTCAACCAGATCTCCCAGGGCCCTGAAGTCATCTTTGATAGCCCTGGGAGTTCTGGTTGCAACATCATCATTCCCTAACTGCATAACTAGTAAAGGGTAGTAGTCAGAGGGCTGCACCAGGCTAGGCAGCCTACTGGTAACATCATTAACTTGGGCTCCTGGCAGACAACAGAGTTCCCTATGAGATGGGTCAGGCCAACATATAGGGCCCTCCATTCCCCTCAGAAGGGAATCACCAATAACAATTACCCTCCTCTTTTTTTTGAGGCAGCAGGTCCTGATGCCAGGGGAAGGCTGTTTAACCTTAGGCTGCTTTGCCTTAGGCTGTTTAACCTTAGGCTGCTTAGCCTCAGGGAGAACCCCAGATGGTGTGTCCTCCGGCATCAGGACCACCTCACCCTCCATCTCCAGTGCCCCATACCTCTTTTCCAAGAGCAGCAGGGAAGGTGAGGGGAGGCAAGGAGGTTTTACTTTGTGTCTTTTGAGAGGAACCTGTGTCCATTCCCCTCTGCTTTTTGGATAACCAGCCTCTGCTGGGGGAGCCTGCAGAGCCTGCTTACTCCGATTCAACTCTTTCCTCCTCTGGTTCATCTCTTTCCTAGATTCCCTTACATTTCTAAGGCTAGCAACCTCGTCCTTCAGTCTGGCCACCAGGTTAAGCAGATAGTCAACCTGCTCACACCTTGTGCAAGAGTTGCCCCTCTACCCTGCATCTCAAGAGCCGGGCTCCAGCACTCTCTACAGCCAGATACCTGGACAGCTACCTGCTTGTGTTCTACCTCGGTCTGGGTCGACACTGATTTTTTTAGGGAGTTTTTGCTGCGAGTCACAACCAAGCCTGTCCCTGGCCCAGCACCTACTGGACAACAGAAAGTCAGAAGCGGGGCTGCATGTGAGAGCAGGAGAGCGTACAGAGCAGGCGGGAGAGCTGCCCGCCCAACGGAGCCCGCCAGTCGCGGCAACCCCTTCGGAACCTGCCGCTGCGGCTCCGAGCCCCGCAGCGTGTGCAGGAATCCCCGCGGCGCCGGCGGCTCCCGCAGCCTGGAAAGGAGAGCAGCCGATGCCCCCCGCAGGCTGCTGGTCCCGGTGCAGCTCCGAGAGAGCTTCCCGTCAGATGCACTCAGTGCACGGCACTCGGGACTGCACTCAGGGGACTGCAGTCCTGTCCAGGAGAGCTGGTGCAGTGCTGAATGGTCCAGACCATCACCGATCAAAGGCCGAGCTGGCCGAGCAAACAGCCCTGCAGCAGTGCTCTCTCCAGCATGCTGCTGCTCAGACCCCACCATGCTGTGGTGCTGCTGCTCAGGGTGCCCTCCCTGCCCACTGGGCTGGCTGCAGCTGCCCTTCACCAGCTCTGTGCTTTCCCACACCACTGTCACCTCACCTGCGTGGATAAGGAGTTGGCTGTGCCAGGCTGAGGTCAGCACTGCCTCGGGCTGGGAGGCAGGATGGCTTCCCCTGGGATGCTGCTACTCCTTGTGTGCTGCTCCAGCAAGCCCCAGAGTCACCCCCAGAAGGAAGGAGGTGGATGAGAGGGAGGTGAGTCTCTGGCCTGTGGAGGTGGTGGATATCCTCTGCTCTCAGCAACAGTTCTCATGTCCCAGGTGGCTTTGCTTGTCCCACAGCTCCTCTGGTTGGCCCTTACCCTCCTGTTCCCCTAAAGTCCTCATCCACTTTGTTAGCCTCCGCTGGCTCCACACCAATGCCTCTGGTGGCCCTGGTAAACCCAGCACAGTCCCTTCCTTCATGCCACAGGAGGGAAACAAGCCCCTTCCTCCCACCCACAACCCAGCTGGCCAGTGCTCAGCTTCTGGCAGTGTGGAAGGGATGTCATGTTGCCTTTATTGATACACGAGGTGGCAATATAAATCACGATATTGATGACCTTTTATTAACATGAGAACTGCCAAATGGATCCAAGGGTGGAGGTAGGATCAGAATAGATTTACAGTGGAAATGTGCAGGATTTGGGCAACTATAACAATTTAGTATCAGTAACAGTCAGGGTTGGAAGGGACCACAAGGATCATCTAGTTCCAACCCCTCTGCCATGGGCAGGGACACCCCACACTAGATCAGCCTGGCCAGAGCCTCAGCCAGCCTGGGCTTAAACACCTCCAGGGACAGGGCCCCAACCACCTCCCTGCACAACCCATTCCAGGGTCTCACCACTCTCATGGGGAAGAACTTTCTCCTCACATCTAGCCTGAATCTCCCCACCTCCAGCTTCATTCCATTCCCCCTAGTCCTATCACTCCCTGAGATCCTGGGCAGTCCCTCCCCAGCCTTCCTGGAGCCCACTTCAGATACTGGAAGGCCACAATGAGGTCACCTGGGAGCCTTCTCTTCTGCAGACTGAACAGCCCCAACTCCTTCAGTCTGTCCTCATAGCAGAGGTGCTCCAGCCCTCTGACCATCCTTGTGGCCCTTCTCTGGACACCTTCCAGCACCTCCACATCCCTCTTGTAATAGGGGCTCCAGAACTGGACACAGTACTCCAGGTGGGGTCTCCCCAGAGCTGAGCAGAGGGGGAAAATCGCCTCCCTGGCCCTGCTGGCCACACTTCTCCTGATGCAGCCCAGGATCTGATTGGCTTTCTGGGCTGCAAGTGCACACTGAGAGCTCCTGGTGAGCTTCTCCTCCCCCAGCACCCCCAAGTCTCTCTCCTCAGGGCTGCTTTCCAGCCAGTCCCTGCCCAGCCTGTAGTTGTGCCTGGGATTGCCTCGACCCAGCTGCAGGACCCTGCCCTTGCTCTTGTTGAACCTCATGAGGTTGGCTTGTGCCCACCTCTCCAGCCTGCCCAGGTCCCTCTGGATGGATCCCTTCCCTCCAGCGTGTCTGCTGCACCACACAGCTTGGTGTCATCAGCAAACCTGCTGAGGGTGCACTCAATGCCACTGTCCATGGCACCCACAGAGATGTTGAACAAGACAGGTCCCAGGACTGATCCCTGAGGGACTCTGCTTGTCCCTGGCCTCCACTGGGACATGGACCCATGGACAGCCACTCTTTGGGTGCAGCCATCAAGCCAGTTCCTTATCCATCTAGTGGTCACCCATCACACCCATGTGTCACCAGCCTGGAGACCAGGATGTGGTGCGGGGCAGTGTCGAAGGCTGTGCTCAGGCCCAGGCAAACAACAGCAGCTGCTCTCCCCTCAGCTATTGATGTTGTCACCTGTTCAGAGAAGGCCACCAGGTTGGTCAGGCAGGACTTGCCCTTGGCAAAGCCATGCTGACTGCTCCCAATCACCTCTTCACTATTCTTCTGAGCCAGTAGTGCCTCCAGGAGGATCTGCTCCATGGTCTTTCCGGGCACAGAGGTGAGACTGCCTGGCCTGGAGTTCCCTGGTTCCTCCCTCTTTCCCTTTTTGCAGATGGGGGCAATGTTTCCCCTTTTCCAGTCTGTGGGGACTGCCCCAGACTGCCAGGACTTTTGAAATATAATAGAGAGGGGTTTAGCAACCTCCTCTGCCAGTTCTCTCAGCACCCGTGGGTGTATCCCCTCGGGTCCCATGGACTTGAACACTTTCAGGTTCTTCAGGTGATCACCAACCTGATCTGCACTTACCATGGGCAGTTCTTCCTCCCTGTCCCTGGCATTGTCTTCCATGACTTCAGGAGCATGACTGGAGGCCCTTGCAGTGAACACTGAGGTAAAGAAGCCTTTTCCACATTAACCATTTCATGCAAACCAGGAGGAATGGAACAGAAAGAGCCCCCCCAGGAGCAAGATGGCCTTGACCGCACCAGGGGGGAGACCCAACCCGAAGTGTTCAGCCAGAGAAGCAATGGATCAATGACTCACAGCTGGCTGTACCCAGGCAGGCAGTGCTGCTGTATGTGAGAGGCTTTGGGGTGCTCATGGGGCAGGCTGCCGGCAGGGAGGCCTCGCGGTCCAGGGCTGCTCTGGCTCCAGCGGACGGCAGGCTGCTAACGATGCTGTCGTGATGGGAGCCTGCTTTGTCCTGGGGAAACTGAGGCACAGCAGGAGCCTGGTGGCAAGGGGAAGCAGGCTTGGCTCTGAAGGAGGAGAGAGAGAGGGACCTCGACCGACTGGACAGATGGGCAGAGGCCAACAGGATGACATTCAACAAGTCCAAGTGCCAGGGGCTGCACTTTGGCCACAGCAACCCCAGGCAGAGCTACAGGCTGGGGTCAGAGTGGCTGAGAGCTGCTAAACAGAGAGGGACCTGGGGGTGCTGATTGACAGCTGGCTGAACATGAGCCAGCAGTGTGCCCAGGTGGCCAAGAGGGCCAAGGGCATCCTGGCCTGCATTAGGAACAGTGTGGCCAGCAGGAGCAGGGAAGTCAATGTGCCCCTGCACTCTGCATTGCATTCAGCCAGCCATAACTAATCAACCAGACCACAACACTGAGTGCCTCAGCTTCTTAAACACCTCCAGTGATGGTGACTCCATCACCTCCCTGGGCAGCACATTCCAAAGGCCAATCTCTCTTGCTGGGAAGAACTTCTTTCCAAGACCAGGTAGCCTAAACCTCCCCTGGCACAGCTTGAGACTGTGTCCTCTTGTTCTGGTGCTGGGTGACTGGGAGAAGAGACCAACCCCCACCTGTCTACAACCTCCCTGCAGGTAGTTGTAGAGAGCAAGAAGGTCTCCCCTGAACCTCCTCTTCTCCAGGCTAAGCAACCCCAGCTCCCTCAGCCTCTCCTCACAGGGCTGTGCTCCATAGCATCCATAGGGTCCAGGGCCGGTGCCCCTGGCATGCCAGGGAAGCCTGTAGCAGGGAGGTTTGGCTTCTTCTGGGGCTTAGGGGCTTCTTCACCTCACTCCTGTGCATCCTGCCTGCTGCTCCGGAGCTGTGGCTGCCTTCCCGGTGCTGCCACGGCAGAGCTGTGCCTGTGGCATGTGAGACACAGCCCGGGGGGCTGCTCTTCCCCTCGCTGCCCTCCGGTGCCTGCCGGCAGGAAGGTTTCAGACTGCAGAGGGGAGGTGCACTCAGGCCCTGCAGATGGTCTGTGCGTGACGCTGCCCTCTCCAGCCGCACGAAATGCTCTCAGCCCGGGGCCGGGGGCAGCGCTGCAGCTTGGGTTCACACATGGGCTCCGGCCAGCCCCTCCCAGCCGCTGCTGGAGGATGAGCTCCGCTGCTGTCTGGAGCAGCCCCGTGCAAAAGCAGGCTGCCTTTAACGATTTGCTAAAAACACAGCAGGCTGGAGCAGGCTTCTCTGCTGCCCTGCTGAGCAGGAGACACCAAGGGTTTGTGCGGCTCAGGAGCTCCGTGGGCTTCCTCTCTGCGCCCTGGACGAGGAGCTGTGGGTGTGCCCTGGCAGGCTGCGTCCTGACCTCCCCAGGAGCGTTTGGGGAGTGGAAGAAGAGCCACAGCAAACGGCCTGAAGTGGCTTAGAGTGGATGTTTCACTGGAAACTGCGATATGGAGCATCCAGCAAGCTCTCTGCAGCTCAGATGTGCTCCTGTCGCTCTGGGTCCCACCAGCCCCCAGGTGTGGTTCTTCCAGCAGGGTCCTCTCAGGCAGCCTAGTGCCTGCCTTTTGGGCACTCCTCAGTGCATTTATTCCCTGCCCAGATGCTGCCTTCATCCAGATGCTCAGTGCAGGGGCTCTGCTGGCTGAGAGTGCCCAGAGAGATCACACAGTGGTTGGGACAGACAAGCAGGGTGGGTACAAGCACCAAGCATCCACCACCTGGCAGCCTGGGCTGAGCCCCAGGGGGCCTGGGGATAGGAGGCTGGCTCTGGTGGATGGAGCATGAGCTGGTGCAGAGGGACATGGGCTTTTCAGGTGTGAAATGGAAACCAGGTTGTCTCAAAGGCTTGTGAGACTTCACTCAGCTGCCAAACCAGGCTGCCAGTCAGGAATATTCCTCTCCCTCCGCAGGAAGGACTCTCTCCTGGTCTCAGGTTCAGCTGGAAGCATTTCATGGAATCACAGAATCAGAGAATGGATTGGAAGGACCCTCCAGTCCAACCCCCTGCCAAAGCAGGGTCATCCAAGGCAGGTCACACAGGAACACATCCAGGTGGCTTTGGAATCCTTCCAGAGGAGACTCCACAACCTCTCTGGGCAGCCTGCCCCAGGGCTCCAGCACCCTCACAGTGAAGTTTATTCTCCTGTTGAGGTGGAGCTTCCTGTGCTGCAGAGCACCAAGCTGTCTGCCTGGCCCTGCTCAGCAGCTTGGACCACCTGCCCACCCCGTGGAGTGAGGACACCTTCCAGGTCTTTTGGTGCCCTTTAACCAGAGCAAAGCAGCAGCAATGCTCACTGCTTTGGCAGGAGACTTTGGCAGGAGAGCTGCTCATCTCTTCTTCCCTGCCCTCTGGTAGGCAGCATGGGCTGGCACTGCTCACCCCCAGCTGTAAAACCTCAGCATGCAGCCTGACTCCATTACTCCACTCGTGCAGAGCTGCTGCACAGCCTTTCCCCCTGCTACCAGACCCAGAACGCACGGGGGGAAAGCCTCCCTTAACGCTGTGGTGATCTTTAAACCAGGGGAAGTATCATCTTGCTGGGGGTGTAGCTTGCTTTGAGTGGTTCAGTTCCCTTGCTGCAGCCTCTGCTGCACATCTCCATCCAGCTGAGAGGAGAATCATCATCGTGTGTGCAAGAGCAGCCAGGGCTCCCTGCCCGGCAGCCCTCGGACCCCTGTGCCTGCTGCATGCTCAGCCACGAGCTCCAGGATGCTGCACCTCAAAGTCCAGTTTCTGGATGACTCCCAGAAGATCTTTGTGGTGGATGTAAGTGGGTTTCATGTTCTTGCTGGGTTTGAGGGGATAATTGCTGAAGTGGTGGATGCTGTGGATAATGGTTTGCAGGCTCTGCTGCTCGGGAGGGCTGCCTGGCCTCCGCTACCTGCCGGGTTTAGGCTTTAAGCAAACAAACAAACCCCACAGAGCCACAGCAAAACTAAACCTCGAGTCCCTAACAAGAGGTTAGAGCACTGGTAGCTAAGTGTCTTCCAGCACCAACACACTGCTGCTCTCCCCTCTTGCTGGCATCATTTCTGGAGATGCTTGTCTGGGGGCATCTTTTGGAAGCCTGCTAACAGGGTGGGATGCTCTTGACAAGTGTTGAGTTCTGTTCTCCTTTCTCTGGCTGTCAGTATAAGCATTGAACAGGCAAGACAAAATCTGGGGACAGGCTTAGAACTGGATCTTTAACCAGATCACCAAACAGCTGCATGCATCTCCAGCTGGGCATTCAGCTGAGGAAGAACAGCAGCTCCTGCGAAGAGCTGAGGAGAAAAGCCCCTCCCTGGCTCTTGTTTTCTGCATCCTCTCATCAATAACTCACACTTGATAACTGCTGAATGCTGGCTGCTGAAACAGAGGTTTTAAATGCAAAGAGCTCTACCTGTGGTGTGGGATGTAGAGATGCATGTGGGCTGCTGGAACTGCAACTGTGTGTTGGGAGCACCTCTGTAGAGCTGTGACCGAGTGTTTCCTGCAGAGTACAGTCTGACCATCACAGCAGCCAACTGATTTGAGTAATGCAATGGATCCATTCTAGCACTTGTCTGCACCTGCTCTGGGACCAGAGAGTTTCCTATGGTTTGGTTTTTTGCAGGCTCTGTCAGGTTGCTCAGCCCTGGTCTCCCAGCACAGCCTGAGAGCTGCTCAGTCTCAGGCGTTCTGCTCAGCCTCCCTTCGGCTCAGCAGCAGTTTCAGAGAGGAGAGCTGCAAAGCAATTCCATCCCTTGGCACAGGAGGGAACTTGTGTGGTTTGCTTTAATTAATGTACCCAGGACTTCGAGAGTCAGCTCAAGAATGAGACATGTCATTCCAAAATGCCTTTGTCTGTCTTTCTGATTAGCTCAGGCTACAGGGAGAGACAATTTGAGAGCTGCTGCTGGTACAGTGTTGCTGCTCTCTCCTCTTCCCTTCCCATCCCTGCTTTCTTATTTGCCCTAAACACTTCCAGCACTATGGCTCTGACAAAGAGCTTCCATTAGAGGAACTCCTGGGCATCTCCTTTCTGAGCAGTATTGGAAACCCCTTTCAGGCATTTAGTGCATTTGCTGCAGCAAGGGTAGGATAAATGAGTCACTGAATTAGTGACTTCTCCAGCATAAAAGGACTGCTCTGGGCTAAGTTTTGAGTGGATATTTCAAGTCTGTCCTCCTGAACCTCTCCTGGCTCTGGAAAGCTCTTTTGAATGGGCAGAGCTTAAGTATAATGGGAGGGGAAAGGGCAAGAGAGGGAGAAGGCAGCAGGCCTGATTCACCCTCTGCCTGCACTTGGCACACACTGTGGCAAGGTCTCATGTCCAGCCTGAGTCCCTCTCCTAGTGTTGGCTGTGGACCTGGGAAGGTTTTTGCCTCCATCCTCATCCTCGCCAACAGCTGGGACCTGGCACCCTCCCCACAGCCACTGAGCTCCCAGGATTTCCTTTGGCTGGTACCCAGGACGGCACTGACAAGCCAAGTCTGAGCCCCCAGGGTGAGGGGAGCTTGGCACATCTTTGAATGTCCCCTGCTCAGCCCTCCCAGCTGGACACCCCCAGGGTTAAGCCAGGGCATGGAGGGGACCTTTGTCACTGTGAGAGTACTGACCCTGGAGCAGGCTGCCCAGAGGGGTGGTGGGGTCTCCTTCTCTGAAGATTTCCAAACCTACCAGGCTCTGCTGGGTGCTGCCCAATGCCAGCACAAGGGGCAGTGGGGGAGGTTGAGGGATAGGAAATTCCATGGACACAGGAGGAAACATTTTGTCCCTGTGAGGGTGCCAGAGCCCTGGAGCAGGCTGCCCAGGGGGGCTGTGGAGTCTCCTTCTGTGGAGATCTTCCAGCCCCACCTGGCTGTGTTCCTGTGTGCCCTGCCCTGGGTGACCCTGCCCTGGCAGGGGCTTGGACTGGATGATCTCTGGAGGTCCAACCCCTGATGTTCAGTGAAACAACTTTGTTGAGAAGCTGCCAGCCACCCCAGTGAGCCCTGTGCCTTGCATCAGGAGGGCACCAGGATGCTGTGCCTGAGCACAGTCACAGGTCAGCCTTTAATGGGTTTCTTGCACTGTGAGGAGATTCCTTGCCCCCACCCTGCCTACCCTGCATACCTCTCACCAGCAAAGTCACTGCTCTGCTCTGCTCTCTGAAAGGCTTCATGTAAAGCAGCCCTGAGCCTGAGCAGCCTCAGGAGCCATCCCCCAGCAGCACAAGGGTGAACCACTCTGCAGCCCGGGCAGACAAAGCCTGGACAAAGTCTCTGCTACTGCAATTTGCTGCAGGGCCAGAGTCAGTGGGAAGGAAACAGAAAAGAAAGAAAGAAAAGGCAAAGCAAACAAGGCCAGAAAAATGAATTGCTGCAGGGCAAAACCTCCTGTGGTCTGGGGTCCCCTATGGAGAGCAGGGATGTGGGGATCCATGGAGAGGAGACGTGCACAGCTGCCGGCACGCAAGCTGCTGCCCGAGGGCACAGGGGGCATGAAGGTTGGTGGCTCTGGGGAGCTGGTCCTGTCCTCGTCCCTGGAGGTGTTTCAAGGCTGCAGAGATGTGGTGCTGAGGGCCATGGGTTAGCTCCAGCCTAGGCAGAGTCAGGTGATGGTTGGGCTGGATGATCTGCAAGGGCTTTACCAGCCAACACGACTCCATGATTCTGTGGCACCATATGGCAGCTGTGGCTGTGCAGAAGACACCGACTGAGGGGCATGGATTGAGAACTGGTTGAAGGGAAGAAGTCAGAGAGTTGTGGTCAATGGGACAGAGTCTAGTGGAGTCCCTCAGGGGTTGTGCTGCCATTCACCCTGACCTGGAGAGGCTGAGAGCTGGGCAGGGAGCAATGGAATGAAATTAAATAGGCTGGGGACTGAGCTGCTGGAGAGCAGTGAAGGGGGAAAGGACCTGGGGGTCCTGGTGGATGGGAGGTTGACCATGAGCCAGCAATGAGCTCTGGTGGACAAGAAGGCCAAGGGCAGCCTGGGGTGGATCAGAAGGGCTGGGGTCAGTAGGTCAGAGAGGTTCTCCTCCCCCTCTGCTCTGCCCTGCTGAGGCCACAGCTGGAATCTTGTGTCCAGTTCTGGGCCCCTCAGGTCAGGAAGGAGCTCAGGGAACTGCTGGAGAGAGTCCAGCACAGAGCCACAAAGATGATGAAGGCAGTGCAACATCTTCCTCAGGAGGAGAGCCTGAGGGAGCTGAGGGCTCTGGAGCTTGGAGAGGAGGAGCCTGAGAGGTGAGCTCCTTGCTGTTGCTAAAGCTGTGCAGGGGGAGTGCCCAGAGGCTGGAGCCAGGCTCTGCTGGGTGCTGCCCAATGCCAGCACAAGGGGCAGTGGGGGAAGCTGAGGCAGAGGAAGTGCCATGGACACAGGAGGAAACATTTTGTCCCTGTGAAGGTGCCAGAGCCCTGGAGCAGGCTGCCCAGGGGGGCTGTGGAGTCTCCTTCTGTGGAGATCTTCCAAGCCCACCTGGCTGTGTTCTGTGTGAGCTGCCCTGGGTGACCCTGCCCTGGCAGGGGCTTGGGCTGGGTGATCTCTGGAGGTCCCTGCCAGCCCCTGCATTCTGTGACTCTGTGACATCTCCTGAGCTGGTGGGGAAAGACCACAGCAAATCCCACAGGCAGTTGCTCCCCTGTGAGCCACAGTCCTGAGTGCTGCAGGGAGCACTGCAGGAAGGTGGCTGTGCTGCGCCATTGGACCTGGAGTGCTGCCTGTGTCCTCCAGGGATGGGTGTGCTCGTCCCCTGCGGCACTCACGTTGCTCTCTGCCTCTTGCTTTCCTGCCCTCCTTGCAGCCAAGCCATGTCCAGCGTGGGGAGGAGGAGCCAGCACAGTCTCTTCTTCCTACCACTCTCACCACGAAGCTTTCTGCCTGGGGTTGCTAACCTGGTGCTGCCACATCACCAAAGGCACATTTAGGGCCAGATGAGGGCTGCCCAGTCCCACAGGCCATGCTCCTGCCTCACTCTCTGCCCCTCCAGCACAACCACGCTTCTCTTGCCTGCTGCTGTCCCCTGGTGCTTGCAGCACTGCAGGTCGAGGCCCTGAGCCAGGAACCATCTTCAGACATTGGTGAATTCTCAGCCTTTAAAGATGGGTTTGGAGTGTGGGAAGGGAAGGAGGAAGATAGCTGGAGATAACAGTCATGAAGGCTTACAGTTCAGCATGAGATCTGCAAGGGCTCCTGGGGACATATAACCCAGCAGCAGCAGCTGAGGGAATACCTCTGGTGGCAGTTCTACCTTGTGTCACACATGGTGACACAGCCCCAGGATGGGACACCCACAAGCACCACTCTGCAAGAAGAAAGCCTCTGCTTTCAGCCCATCCTCTGCACCCCAGGGCTGTTTCTTCCCAGCCAGCAGGTTTTACTGGGAATGGGGCTTGCCCTCTTCCCTCAGTGCCTGCCCTGGGCAGTGCTGGGCTGGGAGCAGAGCAGGTTGTTCCCAGCAGACATGTGGTGGGTAACAAGCCAGTAAGCAATGCTTGTCTCTCCTGGCTGCCTGACAAAGGCCAAAGCCTTTCATGCTAGGCAGTTCTGGCTTGGAAGTCCCCATCTGTAATAGCTTTAATCACCCTTGGGAGCTGGTGATTTCCAGGAGAAGCAGGAGTGCTGCAGAGCCAAGGCTGCTATTACTCTATCACTTCTCAGCAGCCTTTCAGCACAGAGCCAGCAATTCCACCCCAGGAGGAGCTGTGCAAGGTGGTTATTAGTGTGCAGAAGCAGCGGCAGGCAGGCTCCCTCCCATCCCTGGCACAGGGAGCTGCAGCCTGCCCCCACCTCCAGCACTCCACAGGCTGCAATTTGGCAGCTCTCTGAGCTGGCTCCTCTGCTCCAGCTCTCTCTGGCACTAACCTCTCATCATTCCTGGGCTGCTTTGCATGAGTTGATAAAAGGGGTACCAGGGCTGATGCTGGAGTAGGTCACAGAGTCACAGAATGTTCAGAGCTGGGAGGGACCTCCAGAGATCACCCAGCCCAAGCCCCTGCCAGGGCAGGGTCACCCAGGGCAACTCACACAGAACACAGCCAGGTGGGCTTGGAAGATCTCCACAGAAGGAGACTCCACAGCCCCCCTGGGCAGCCTGCTCCAGGGCTCTGGCACCCTCACAGGGACAAAATGTTTCCTCCTGTGTCCATGGCACTTCCTCTGCCTCAGCTTCCCCCACTGCCCCTTGTGCTGGCATTGGGCAGCACCCAGCAGAGCCTGGCTCCAGCCTCTGGGCACTCCCCCTGCACAGCTTTAGCAACAGCAAGGAGCTCACCTCTCAGGCTCCTCCTCTCCAAGCTCCAGAGCCCTCAGCTCCCTCAGGCTCTCCTCCTGAGGAAGATGTTGCACTGCCTTCATCATCTTTGTGGCTCTGTGCTGGACTCTCTCCAGCAGTTCCCTGAGCTCCTTCCTGACCTGAGGGGCCCAGAACTGGACACAAGATTCCAGCTGTGGCCTCAGCAGGGCAGAGCAGAGGGGGAGGAGAACCTCTCTGACCTACTGACCCCAGCCCTTCTGATCCACCCCAGGCTGCCCTTGGCCTTCTTGGCTGCCAGAGCTCATTGCTGGCTCATGGTCAACCTCCCATCCACCAGGATCCCCAGGTCCTTTCCCCCTTCACTGCTCTCCTTCATCAGGCTCATTCTTGGTGCTTCCTGGAGCAGCTGGGTGCCTCTTGGGTTGTTCCCCAGCAGTGTCACACAGCACAGCAACAAGTCAGGCAAAACACCCTCTGAGTGTTTCTGTTTACTGGGAAGCCTGGGCTCCCTTATCAACATGTAGTGCCACTTCATTAACCTTGCTTAGAAAGCACAGGGCTGGCCCAAGGCCCAAGGGCCAGGATCTCCACAGTGCTCTGCTGCTGTTGATGACCATGAACTGCAAAAGCTGCGTGTGCCTACCCCTGTCAGGGCACACAGGCCTGCTGTGCCAGTCTGGGGGGTGCTCTCCATTGCTCCTCATCAAACACATTTGTCACAGGCAGATGGTTATCCTGGGATAGAGCTGCCTGGACAGTCCTGGCTGCAAAAGCTGAACCAAAAGCAAGATAAGCCTTGCCTTGCCTTGCCTTGCCTTGCCTTGCCTTGCCTTGCCTTGCCTTGCCTTGCCTTGCCTTGCCTTGCCTTCCCTTCCCCTCCCATCCCTTCCCTTCCCTTCCTTTGCCTTCCAAGAGCACACAGTGTGCAGCTGGCCTGTCCCAGATGCCAAACCCAGCAGCATTTATTGAGTAAGGTTTGGGAAATCAGAAGCCAGGAAAATCCTTGGAGTGCAGGCAGGGAGTGAAAACCTCTCTGAAACTGCTGTCACCGCTGCTGCCAGCAGCTCCTAACCTGCTGCCTCTCTGTTGTCTTTGGCAGCAAAAATCCTGCGGGAAAGGGCTGTTCAGCCTCACCTGCAGCCACCTCAACCTTGTGGAGAAGGAATACTTTGGGCTGGAGTTTCGCAGCCAGGCTGGGAACCAGGTGAGTGCTGCACCCTGCTGCCGCCCGCGCTGCCTGGGGCGTCCTGGCACCTCCCTGAAATACCAGCTGGAAAATGGCAGCAGAGAGCTTGGTCCCGATGCCAAAACCCCTTGAGAAGGGGAGTTAGCTATAAAGGGAGCCAGGAGCTGGCTGGCATTTGTGCAGGACCCTTGCTGCAGCAGCTGAGCTGCCCCACGTTTGTGTGCTGCCTGCCAGCACCGCACTGCTGCGGCTGCTTTCCCACTCCCCTGCCTGTTCTGCCCTTCATTTACCCAGCTCTCAATTGCCTTATTTCAGGTCTGGTTGGAACCACTCAAACCCATAACAAAGCAAGTCAAAAGTAAGTATTTTGAGAGTAAGATTCTTCTAAAGCACTGCCAGTGGCAGGCCAGGGCAGGCTCACTTCTGCTTGGGGTCAGGGCTCTGCCTGGGGACAGGGCTCTGCTTTCCAGCGTGCAGCTGAGCTCATTTGATAGCAGGGCAGGACTGGTGGCAAAGACACAGCAGAAAAGCTGCTGCCTTGGCAGCCTGCTCCCTGCCCCAGCTTAGGCTGAGCTGGTGACAACCTGGCAGCCTGGCAGAGGAGCTGCCTGCATGTGTGTGAGCATTGCTGTGCTGGCAGAGTGGCAGGCATCGCTCCTGCCTGCCCTCCTGTCCCCTCTGCAGCTCAGATGCCTGCCTGAAGTGGGGGTTAGATAAGAAGGGGTTATCCCTAAACTGGGGTGAGCCATAAAGCTGGGTTAGCTGTGGAGTGGGGACATCCATGAAGGGAGGTTATCTCTGCAGTGGGGTTAGCTGTGAGGAGAGTTAGCCATGAAGTGGAATTAGCTGTGGAGGGAGGTTAGCCACGAAGGGAGGTTAGCCACAAAGGGAGGTTAGCCACAAAGGGAGGTTAGCCATGAAGGGAGGTTAGCCACAAAGGGAGGTTAGCCACAAAGGGAGGTTAGCCATGAAGGGAGGTTAGCCATGCAGTGGGGTTAGCTGTGGAGGGAGGTTAGCCATGAAGTGGAGTTAGCCCTAAAGTGGAGTTAGCCATGAAGGGGGGTTAGCCATGAAGGGTTAGCTGAAGGCTGGGGCTAGCCCTGTACCTTGCAGGCTCTGCCACTCCTCCAGCCCTAGCCCCCCCAGCCTCCCCATGCCACTGCATGGAGATGCTGCCTGACCTGAATTCAGGCTCAGCACCTCCTGCCATGCCCACACCCAACATGAACATGGTGCCTCTTTCAGCTGACGCCTGCTTCCCCCCTGCAGTGAACCAAACAATAATTTCCCCAAAGCTAGGGTGATGAGGAGGTGGTCGAGGACATGAGACCCCAGTATTTGCCAGGGGCTGCAGGGCAGGGGGCTGCAGGGCAGTGTCTGCAGGAGTTTCCCTGTCCAGGAAAAGCCTTTCTGTGTGCAGCAGAAGCGGGATTATTTCAGGCACTGATTTTCTTCCCCACCTTCCTTCTGACCTGAGCCTCCAGGAGCACCTGAAGATGTGGTGCTGAGGGCCTGCTTGGACTGGGTGACCTTAAAGGGCTTTCCCAACCAAAGAGATTCTATGATCCCACAACGTGCCAGAGCCTCTGAAACTGCCTCCCTCCACACTCCTTGGCTTGGCCTTTGCTGCTTGCCCTCACTCCTCCTACCATAAAGCTTTCCCCAGCCAGCCTCCTGCGGGGCTGCTGCATCCCAAGTGCTTGGAGGGCAAAATGAAGCTACAGCCATGCGCTGGGGCCATGCCCCAGCAGCGCTCCGTGCAGGCCCTGCTCCTGGCCCTTTGCAGCTCTCTGGGACATGTGCTCTCAGTGTGGTTTTGGTGTCACTGGGAACACTGGTGGGGGGCTGGACAGGCTGGTTTGTGGGGGCAGGCCGGGCTCCCTGAGGTTCAGGGCTTCCAGGCCTGATTTTTAAGGGTGACTCACTCCATGAGGGGACAGCAATGTGTGAAGAGTTGTGAATGTTCTGACAGCCATGGCAAAGCAAACTCATGCAGGTGTTGTGTTTTAAGATCCTAAGGAGGTTCTTTTCAAATTTATGGTGAAATTTTTCCCAGTGGACCCCGGGCACCTGAGAGAAGAGCTGACCAGGTACAGTCCTTGTTCTGTTGCCTTCTTACCACCCAGCCCTGTATTTTGGCAGCTGTGAAGGATGGATTGAATTCCTCATCTTCACCCACCTGCACCTGCCTGTGAGCTGGGATTATCCCAGGCACTGAAAGAGCTCTGTGCTTTACAGAACCAGTCCAGAGAGTGTCTCTTCCTGATCCTCTGTTGCTAAACAAATCCACTTGAAGGATTAGCTGCCTTGGGGGCTGCACTTTGGTCCCTGACAAACACTTCAGGGGCTGAGCACCAAGCCTGGCTTTGCTCAGTCTAGCTCCTGCCTCAAGCTGCCTTCTGAAAGGACTTTAGTTTTCATTCTTAAGAATTACTTTGTTAGCTCCTACACTTCACAGCAAAGTTTGTGTCCGGGGATGGAGACTAACACTAAGACAGTGCTTCTGCACAACCTTAGCCCCAAGAGGTGCAAACACCCTCCAGAGCACAGAGGAATGTTAACTCTCAAACCTCCCAGTGGGGGTTTCAGTGGCAGGGACATCCTGGTGGTGGGGGTGTGCAGCCGCAGCCTTCTGCAGGGGCTGTGCCCTCCTCCTCCGTCCCCGCGGACCTGCGTCCTTTGGGCTGGAACCTGTGCCGAGGGCAGGGAGAGGTGCGGGGACAGCCTGCACGGAGCCCTCACCGCTCAGCCCAGCCCCTGGCTCCCTGCTGAGCCCTCATCCCCCCCGCCAGGGCATGCTCCTGTCCCCCTCCGCAGGTACCTCTTCACCCTCCAGATCAAGAAGGACCTAGCACTGGGGCGGCTGCCCTGCAGCGACAAGAGCGCGGCGCTGCTCGTCTCCCTCCTGCTGCAGTGTAAGGGCAGGGCAGCGCCTGCAAGGCTGCTGCCTCCTCCTGCGGGACCGCTGGGGGCAGCGGGGCTCTGGCTGCATTGCCAGGGGTCCCCCCCGAGGCAGACACCCCTCACAGCCTCACCCATGCCCTCCTCACGTCTTCCCCCGCAGCCGAGCTGGGTGACTTCCACGAGGAGACAGACCAGCAGCACCTGGAGACGCACAGGTACCTGCCCAACCAGGAGTATCTGGACAACAAAATCCTGCACTACCACCGCAGGCACGGGTAAGGGCTGCTCCCTGCCACAGCTGCCACCCACGGCACCTGCTGGCTGCCTGCCGAAGGAGCTGACCCCATTAGCAGGCAGGGCTGGCAGGGGGGGCGATGCCAGTGTGGGCAATCCCAGCATGACATTTTTGCAGCCCGTTTCAGCAGATCCCTTCTCACTCTTGTTGCTGGAGCAGGTCCAGAGAAAGGCAACCAAGCTGGGGAAGGGTCTGGAGAACAGGGCTGGGGAGGAGCAGCTGAGGGAGCTGGGGGTGTTCAGTGTGGAGAAGAGGAGGCTGAGGGAGACCTCATTGCTCCCCATGGCTCCCTGAGAGGAGGCTGCAGTGAGCTGGGGGCTGGGCTCTGCTCCCTACTCTCAGGTGATAGAAGGAGAGGCAATGGCCTGAAACTGTGCCAGGGGAGGGTTAGGTTGGAGAGGAGGAAAAATGTCTTTGGTGCCAGAGTGGTCAGGGCCTGGCAGAGGCTGCCCAGGGAGGTGGTGGAGTCCCCATGCCTGGAGGTGTTCCAGAACCCTGTGGCCATGGCACCTGGGGCCATGGCTTGGTGGCCATGGTGGGGCTGGGCTGCTGGCCGGCCATCAACGACTGGATGACGTTTCCAGCCCTAATGATTCTCTGCTTCTCTGCTGAGTCCCAACACGCCTGTGCCTGCAGGGGGAAGACGCCTGCCGAGTCGGACGTGCAGCTGCTGGACGTGGCCAGGAAGCTGGAGATGTATGGGATCCGCCCCCACCCTGCCAGCGATGGAGAGGGCACCCAGATCAACCTGGCTGTCACACACATGGGGGTACTGGTCCTGAGGGTGAGCACAGGGCTCAGGGCGCCGGCCAGCGCCCAGGCAGGGTGGGGGCAGCACCTTCAGTTGGTGGGGAGGGGGTGGTGGGTTGAAAAATTCCTCTCCCACCTCCCCAACATTAAATTTGCCAGACCAGCTTAGCTGGAAGCAAATGAAAGCTGTAGTTACAAGTGAAGAAACTAGGGGTGGGGAGATTGAGACTTTTGATGGTGTCAGGGAGGGATAGGACTGGGGGGGATGGAGCAGAACTAGAAGTGGGGAGATTGAGATTGGCTGTGAGGAAGAAGTTATTCCCCATGAGGGTGGTGAGAGCCTGGCACAGGTTGCCCAGGGAGGTGGTGGAAGCCTCCTGCCTGGAGGTGTTTGCAGCCAGGCTGGAGGTGGCTGTGAGCAACCTGCTGTGGTGTGAGGTGTCCCTGCCCATGGCAGGGGGTTGGGACTGGCTGAGCCTTGGGGCCCCTTCCATCCCTGACAATTCCATGACCTACAATGAAATGCAATGAGTACACATGCAGTGGTTACAATATTTACAGGTATTTACAATCGATGAGCAGCACAAGGACCCCCCTGGGCAAAGACCAGGGGAGCTGCTCCTAGCTTCTCCCTCCCAGCCTCCCTCTTACCGCCCTGTACACAAAGGCACAAGAGAAAGGGGCAGAGAGACATTAGAACTCAGCCCAAACAATGCAGCCGCGGTCAGGCAGAAGCCAGTTGGTATGTCTCAGAAGGAAGAAGGCAAGAAGAGAGAGACACTGTTTTGTGCAACTAGTTGAAGTCCTTTGTGTCTCCCGATGGCTTTGTTCGGACGGATCGTCGCTGTCCTTCGCACACCCAGCAGTGACTCATTTACATTCTGCTGCTTTCTGTTCAGGATCTGTGAAAATATTTGAAAGGCATAGCCTGAGACTACCACAGGAGGGACACCAAACCCTCCCACACCCTCCAGGAGGGAGCGTGCCCTGGCAGCCCCCGGGGGTGGCGGTGATGCGCCCAGGCGCTGGCGGGAGGCTCGCCCCGGGGCTTCCAGCCGCGCCGGCTGCCTGCTGCCGGAGCTGCCGCGGCTCTGCCGGCTCTTGTCACAGCGACGGTGGCTGCGTAAGCACCGCGGGGGACAGGGCTGGCTCACATGTGTCCCCTCTATAATCTCCCAGTGCAAATAGCCACCTCCTGCCTGGGTAATTACCCAAGGCTGCAATCACCGCGGGGCTGCAGAGTAAACAGAGACTTGTCAGAGCCGGCATGAAGCAGCGCTTGCCTCCCACACCACCTCGCTTCCACCTGGGAACGTCGTACCAGAGCAGACAAGGAGACAAAAAAGGAATCCTAACCGTGGTGCTGCTGCTCCTAATGAGCACTGCCAGCCCCAGCTGTTTGTTCAGAGGCTTAAACACCCCTCAGGCAGCATTAGAGCATCTGTGATCCCACTCAAATATGGTCTTGCTCAGAAAGCTGAATGGGTCTCGGGGCCACAACTGTACCTGGTCCTGCTGGGACATCAGTGCTGTGTGGCTGTGGCTAAATGGATGGACAATGCTCATGAGTGGTAGGGTCCCCTTGCTGCCTGCTCAGGCTGTCACAAGGGGAGCTGAACTCTGCTGCACTTGCCAGCAAAGGAGAGGAGGGTCTTGCTCTCAACAGGGAGCTCATTTTGCATTGATTTGTGTCAGCACAGATGAGACTTCCTGCCTTGACCTCTGTAGGCTTCATCTGGGGCTCCCAGAGTTTATGGATAGCTTCAGTACTTGAAAGCAGCCTTGGGCAGAAGGCCTTGGGGGTGTCAGGTGGTGACAAAGTCCCCAGGAGCCAGCACTGGTCCCTGGCAGCCCAGAGCCAGCTGAGTGCTGAGCTGCAGCCAGAGCAGGGAGAGCAGCAGCACAGGGAGGGGATTCTGCCCCTCTGCTCTGCTCTGCTCAGAGCCCACCTGCAGCACTGCCTCCAGCTCTGGGCCCCCAGCACAAGAAGGACCTGGAGCTGCTGGAGAGGCTCCAGAGGAGGCCACCAAGATGAGCAGAGGCTGCAGAACCTCCCCTGTGGGGCCAGGCTGGGAGAGTTGGGGCTGTGCAGCCTGGGGAAGAGAAGGCTGCAGGGAGAGCTCAGAGCAGCCTGCCAGGACCTGAAGGGCTCCAGGAGAACTGGGGAGGGACTTGTGACAAGGGCTGGGAGTGCCAGGCTGAGGAACAATGGCTTTGAGCTGGGAGAGGGGAGATTGAGCCTGGAGATGAGGAAGAAATTGTTGAGAGTGAGGCTGGGGAGACTCTGGCACAGGCTGCCCAGGGAGGCTGTGGCTGCCTCCTGCCTGGAGGTGTTGAAGGCCAGGCTGGATGAGGCCTTGAGCAGCCTGTGCTGGTGGGAGGGGTCCCTGCCCATGGCAGGGGGTGGAACTGGATGAGCTTGAAGGTCCCTTCCAACCCAATCTATGAGTTAAACTCTGAACCTCAGTTCATACTTTTGGATCCCAACCAGCACCTCCTGTCCTCAGCAGCAGCAAGAACCACATCAACAACTTGTGTCGTTGCCCTGCAAGCCTGGCTTGCCCCATCCTGCTCTAAGTGCTGTGCCCATCCTTTGCAGGGCAATACAAAGATCAACACATTCAACTGGTCCAAGATCCGCAAGCTGAGTTTCAAGAGGAAGCACTTTCTCATCAAGCTCCACCCAAACATCTCTGTGAGTACCAGGCTGCAGGCAGCAGCCAGGCTCAGTGCAGCTGGGCAGAGGGGCAGCCCCCAGGGCCTCTGACCTGGAATAAAAGCCACTTCTGCAGCTCGCAGGTGACTCTCCTTGGGCGTGGTGTGTGCCCCCGCTTCATTTGCCCGGAGGCCAGAGCCACTGCAGCCCAGTGTGGTCCCTCGGGGCTGAGGAGGCGGAGGGCAGAGCCTGCCCCATGCTCCCAGCGCTGGCTCTCTTGTCTCTGGCCACGCAGGCGCTGTGCAAGGACACGCTGGAGTTCACCATGGCGAGCCGGGATGCCTGCAAGGCTTTCTGGAAGACCTGTGTGGAGTACCACGCCTTCTTCAGGCTGTCTGAAGAGCCCAAGTCAAAGCCCAAAGCCCTCCTGTGCAGCAAGGGCTCCAGTTTCCGGTACAGGTAACTCAACACAGGAGGGGAGGAAGGGCTTGGGGATGGCTCCGAGGCTTCTTTCTCTTTTTCTGTCTGGGTGTGAGGGGGCGATGCCCAACGGCTGCTTTTCCTGGAGAGACCACCTCCCTGCTCCTGCCGTGTCCCCTCGCCTCCCCTGGGATGTGGGGCTGGGGCAAGGGGATGTTTAGGCTTGATCTTAGAAGTTCTTCACAGCAAGAGAGATTGCCCTTTGGGATGGGCTGCCCAGGAGGCAGTGGGGTGAACATCCCTGGAGGTGTTTAAGCAAAGCCTGGCTGAGGCATTCGGTGCCATGGTCTGGTTGATTAGTTAAGGCTGGCTGGTGGGTTGGACTTGGTGATCTTGGCTGTGAGTCTGTGATTCTGCTCATACCTCTCCCCCTTTGCTGCAGTGGGAGGACACAGAGGCAGCTGCTGGAGCATGGGAGGAAGGCAAAGATGAAGAGTCTGCCCTTTGAGAGGTACCTGGGGGGCATGGAGGGGAAAGGTGCCCGGGTGGGGGCTGGCCATGCACCCACCTGGGCCCTTGTCCTCGCAGGAAGCACTACGCATCCCGCTACGACGAGAGGCAGTGCCGCTCCTCCCCGGACCTCCTGACCGACGTCTCCAAGCAGGTATTTCCCCTCAGCACCACTCAAAGGGGTTCGGTCTGGGGGTTGGGGGGGGTTTGGCGGGGGGAACGGGTCTTGGTGTTGCAGCCCTTGATGGTGGAGCAGACTGGCGGTCAGAGCAGACTCTCAGCTTTGCAGGCTCACTCTGCTTGGCCCCTCTGCCTGGTTGAGGGTCTGGGCACCCACCCACCCCCCGCCCTCTGCCCCTGCCCAGGTGGAGGAGCTGCGCCTGGCCTACGGCAGCCGGGGGTCCTACCACGCCAACGGGGTGCACGCCTCCGAGCCCACGCTGGACAGCCGGCGCCGCAACTCTGCCCTGGAGGTGACCTTCGCTGCTGAGCTGGAGCGCTCCAAGCCCGAACCGGCCCTCGCCTTCCTGCCCCACTCCAAAAGCTCCTCTGCCTTCCCCGTGCTCTATGCTGAGCTGGAGCTGGAGCGGGCATGGGAGCTGGCTGACCCCTTCAGTGCCAGGAACCCCCTCACCTCCTTCCGCCCCCACCACCAGTTCTCCGGCAACAGCAAAAGCACCTCGGTGGGCAACATGCGGGAGGTGAGCGCCCGGCCGCTGGTGTACACGGATGTGCCATGCCCCCAGCCTGCAGCCGCCACGGCCCCGCAGATCCTCTTCTACCTGGACAAGCCCCCGCAGCCCCCGTGCCGTGCGCCGGTGCCCGGCGAGGAGGACGCAGCCGGTGGGTACAGCCCCGTGGCCGCGCAGCCCCTCAGGCGGAGCCCCAGCGGCGCTTGGGCCAGGGAGCTGCACCGAGAGGTGGCTGGCACGGCGGCTGGCACGGCGGCTGGCACGGCGGCTGGCACGGCGGTGGGCACGGTGGCTGGTACGGCGGCAGGCACAAACGTTGCCCCGGCTGGGGAGAGCAGACCGCTGGCTCGCTCCTTCGATTACGGCCTCCAGGAGCAACCTCCCAAGCGGTCGTGGAGCCAGTCGGACATGAAAGCCATCCGTTTCCCCTACGGCTCCGAGTTCAGGCCCCTGGGCCCTTGCCCGGCGCTGAGCAGCCGCAGGCTTGGCCTCTTTCGGCCGGGGCCGGGGCCGCGGCGCTGCGCCGAGCGCTACGTGGGCAGCAGCACCGAGTCCAGCGACTCGGACTCCGACCTCCTGGCCGCCGACTACTGCTCGCCCTACGGCCACCGGCTGCGCTCGCCCATGACCCGTGTGCGCCTGTCCTCCGGCAGCCTCCAGCTGGACGAGGAAGAGGAGGAGGTGTCCTTTGCCACTGGCGCTGCTGCTCAGGAGAGGACTTCCAGGGGCACCGGCAGGTATTTCACCTAGGTGCCTGACCGTGGCCAGAGGAAGCAAGAGATGGCCAGCACCGGCCTGGGGCCACGGAAGGTGACACTGACATGGAGGGCTGCTTGTGAGGCAGCGGCGGGGCTTGTGCTGTGCGAGTGCTCCGAGCTGTAGAGCAACGGGCAGCGGGCAGAGTACCCATCCCCTGCACCCTGCCGCGAAGCTGGTGCGTCACTGAGGGGGGTCCTGCTCGAGGCAGAGGGGCCAGGGCTCTTCTACAGCCCTGCACAGATCCTGTGTCCTGCCTGAGCCGGTGGCTGCTGGCCAGGATTGGTGCTGGGCTGCTGGAGTCTCCGCTGCAGGGATGGAGCACGACGAAAAGGGAGCAGCTGCTCTTCCAGCTGCAGGGAAGCACACTGCTGGGTGGGGGCTTTGAGGCCCATCTGGTGAGGAGCAGAACGGTGAGAGGAGGCTGCTCCTGCAGCTGCCCCCCTCGCAGACATGGCTCATGCCCCATGACAGAGCCCATCCCCTGCCTCTCCTCCTTCCAACACTGCAGGGACTGCCTGGCCCTCGAGGATGAGGTTGCTTGTGTGAAGTGCCCCTTGTGACGCTTGGAGCCCTGGGGAAAGGGAACTGCTCTGTCTGCTCCCTGCCTTCTTCCCCAGAAAACATCTCTGCAGTGCTTGTGAATCATTTAGCAGCATCCCAGAACAGGCTCTGGCAAGCAGGTCACTGGATCCTGTACAGATCCTCTTTCTTGCACCCATTAGCTGCCATGCTCTGGCAGCACCTCCACAGCCCTGGTACCCCAGTGCCCTGCTTACATTCAGGACAGCAGGTATGTGCTCTGCCACATCAGGCCTCAGTTAGGCAGCCTGGGGGAAAAAAAGATCTCCTGAGGGGGCAGGGAAATGACAGGCAGCTGGTGCTCACCCTTGGCCTCGGGAAGGCTGCCCTAACCATGGTGCTGCCAAACGTTCTCTGCTGCACCAGCACAAAGTGATTTTTACCAGGCCTGCCTGGAGCTAGAGAGAAGGAGCAGGAGATGGGGTTGGTCACCATCCCTGGGACAGCTGGAGGGGATTCCTGACTTACACATTGCTCCCTCAGGGGGAAAATGTATAAAGATACTTCCTGGGACTACTTTTGCTGCAGGAACTTATTGCCCTGATCCCACACGAAATCCACTCAGAAAACTGGAGGATGGTGACACCTCTGTAAGCTCTCAGGGGAGGGCTTTGTTGCTGCTCCTCAGGAACAACCTCAGAAATACCTGTGCAGATACCTGACTGCAAAGAGAGGGAGAACCCAGTAAACCCACAGCTGAGAAACCACTGCAGGCTGCTGGGATGGATCCCAGCAACCAGGAAACTGGGAGAAAGGCTGAAAACAGGAGAGAAGAGAACCAGAGCTGGGTGATGGCTGCTGCTGCCTCTGTGCATCACTGCCCTCTGCTTCAGAAACTGCACAATAACATTCAGTTGTTAACACCTGAGGTTCAGGTTCCTCTTTCTGCCCTGTGCCATCTGCATCCCTAGCCCTGCAGGCACCCCCAGGCCACCTTCCCCTGTGCCTCCCAGCTGCCAGGGACCTCTCCTTGCTCCGTGGGCTTGTCGGGCTGCTTTGCCTCTCCTACAACAGCTTGCTGGCTTCCTCTGTGCCTGCACTGTCTCAGCAGCTGGGGGGACTCACAGAGACCACAGATCCCAGGATGTTAGGGGGTGGAAGGGACCTCTGGAGATCTTCCAGTCCAACCCCCTGCCAGAGCAGGAGCAGAGAATCCAGCACAGGTCACACAGGAACACATCCAGACAGGGCTGGGAAGGCTCCAGAGCAGGAGACTCCACAACCTCTCTGGGCAGCCTGCTCCAGGGCTCTGGGACCCTCACAGTGCAGAAGTTCCTCCTCCTGTTGAGGTGGAACCTCCTGTGCTGCAGTTTCCATCCAGGGGGCCCAGGGTGCAACTGAGCAGAGCCTGTCCCTGTCCCTTCCTTCCTGACCCCCAGCCCTCAGCTACTGATAGATATTGATCAGATCCCTCTCAGCCTTCTCCTCTCCAGACTGAACAGCCCCAGGGCTCTCAGCCTCTCCTCCCCAGGCAGTGCTGCAGTCCCTTCAGCATCCTTGGAGCCTCCCTTGGACTCTCTCCAGCAGATCCCTGTCCCTCCTGAGCTGGGCAGCCCAGAGTTGGATGCAATATTCCAGGGGAGGTCTCAGCAGGGCAGAGCAGAGGGGGGGGAGATCCCTGAACGCTGCTGTGAGCAGCCACCTTCTCCAGGGGTTGCACAAAGGAATAGATCAGATCAGCATGAGGAGATGCTCTACGGTTTGTTTTCACTGCTGATGACCCTGTGCTGGAGAAGCTGTGAACTGCAGGGCCCCCTCAGGCTGCTCTGGCACATGTCCTGCTGGAAAAAAGGGAGAACCTTTCTAGCTGGAGTTGGTTCTTCCCTTTCCCAAAGCCCTGCACTGCGGATAGAGAAAGGGCTGCCCCTGAACACGGGGGCGCAGCCCACAGGCACTGCCGTGGGGGGGAAGCAGAAAATCAGCAGTGTCTCAGAGGGGACACACAGAATGGTTTAGGCTGGAAGAGACTTCAGGGATCAGCTACTCCACACCCCTGCCATGGGCAGGGACCCCTCCCACCAGCACAGGCTGCTCAAGGCCTCATCCAGCCTGGCCTTCAACACCTCCAGGCAGGAGGCAGCCACAGCCTCCCTGGGCAGCCTGTGCCAGAGTCTCCCCAGCCTCACCCTCAACAATTTGTTCCTCATCTCCAGGCTCAATCTCTCCTCTCCCAGCTCAAAGCCATTGTTCCTCAGCCTGGCACTCCCAGCCCTTGCCACAAATCTGCTCACCTTGGTGGCCTCCTCTGGAACCTCTCCAGCAGCTCCAGGTCCTTCTTGTGCTGGGGGCCCAGAGCTGGAGGCAGTGCTGCAGGTGGGCTCTGAGCAGAGCAGAGCAGAGGGGCAGAATCCCCTCCCTGTGCTGCTGCTCTCCCTGCTCTGGCTGCAGCTCAGCACTCAGCTGGCTCTGGGCTGCCAGGGACCACTGCTGGCTCCTAGGGACTTTGTCACCACCTGACACCCCCAAGGCCTTCTGCTCAAGGGCTCTTGAGCCACTCTTAGCCCAGTTACTGTTGTATTTGCCCCTAAAGGGACCCTAAGCTCAGGAAAACCTGCAGAAACACAGCTCCTGAGAGCATGTGCAGACACAGGTAAAGGCTGGCCCTGATCAGGTCTACCTTGAGCACATCCCAGGACATGCAGTCCCCCAGAGAGGGACTGGGATCAACATGCAGCCACTCTGCCCTGGGCTCCAGGAGCTGCCAGCTCTGCTGTTCAGGGTGTGCTGGGAATCAGCCCTGGGAAGGAGAAACAAGGACTCAAGGACTTGGGAAACTATTTTTGGCTGATTCCATTGAGCAGAGAGCACCGGGGCACAGCACATGCACAGCCTCCGACCCCCTGGTCAGCAACAGCAGAGGAACAGAGCAGCTGATGGGTGAGGGACAGCAATCACCATCTCCACGCTCCAGCCACTGCGTAGCTTCCTTGGGACTGACTGAAAGAGAGGAACCAGCCCAGAGAGCTGTGGCTCATGTGCAAGGAGCAACTGAAATAAGCCTTGAGTGAGTCCTGCCCCACAGGCCCTGCTCAGCTCTGTTCATCCCAAAGAGCTCACAACATGGACTGCAGTGACACTAGGGGAGAGAAGAAGGATGGGGAGAGGCCACAGAGTGGTTTGGCTGCTGGCAGGGAAAGGGGGGACAGCAGAACTGGGACACTTGCACAGCCCTGGCATGAGCAAGCATTAGCACAGCGGGAGGAGGCACAGCAACAATGGGGTCAGAGCATTGAGCAACTCAGAGCTCCTGGGCTGAAGTAAGTAGGGTTCACCTCCCACTGCCAGACAAAACTGATCTGGAATCCAGGTGCAGGAGTTTCCTACTTTTGAACTAGCAGTAGGAAAGCAAATCTCCTCCCTGGCTTTGTGAGGGTTGGTAACTACTGCTACAAGTGATGGGAAGGAGGAATCAGTTCCATCCTCTCCCAGGTGTACACCTGCAAGATGCCCTAGAGCATGTGGTTAGTGACCTTGGATGCTGGCTCTGGGCTTTCTGCACTCTGATGCTGTGACTGAAGGCTGCATCTGTATGGAAGGTTAGGGGTTGGAAGGGACCTTAAAAGATATCCAGCCCAACCCCCTGCCAGAGCAGGGTCACCCAGGGCAGGGCACACAGAACACATCCAGAGGGGGCTGGAAAGGCTCCAGAGCAGGAGACTCCACAACCTCTCTGGGCAGCCTGCTCCAGGGCTCAGCAGCCTCACAGGGACAAAGGTTTCCCTCCTGTTGCCCTGGCACCTCCTCTGCTCCAGCTTGCCCCCAGTGCCCCTTGTGCTGTGCTTGGCCATCCCTGAGCAGAGCCTGGCTCCAGCCCTGCACATCTTTATTCCCAGCCATGAGGTCACCCTCAGGCTCCTCTGCTCCCAGCTGCAGGACCCCAGCTGCCTCAGCCTGGCCTCACAGGGAGATGTTGCACTGCCTGCAGCAGCTCTGTGCCTCTGGGCTGGACTCTCTCAAGCAGTTCCCTGAGCTCCTTCTTGCATTGAGAGGCCCAGAGCTGGACACAATGTTCCAGCTGTGGCCTCAGCAGGGCAGAGCAGAGGGGGAGGAGAACCTCTCTGACCTACTGACCTCAGCCCTTCTAATCCACCCCAGGATGCCCCTTGGAACAAATCCATTTGTGTCCTGTAGCTCAGGCTCTTTGCTAACACTTCAGTATCAATTCCTCTCCAGCATCAGTGGGAGCCCAGCAAAGGCACCAAGGCAAAGTTCCTGGAGGAACATTTTGGATTTGTCTTTCCATCAGCTGTCTGCCAGCAACAGAACCCTGCTGAGTGAGTCACACAGCTCATCCATTACTAACTGAGGGTGGGGAAAAGCACAGCTGTCCTCTGGCAGGCAGGAGCACAGCCAGAGGGGGCTTCTGCAGCAGGTGACAGCAGCTCCAGGTGCAGAGCTGCCATGTCCAGAGCAGGAGAGCCAGGCAGGGACTCTGCTGCAGGGGAACCAGGCAGTGCTATGCACACCTGCAGGAGTTTTTCCCCACGCTGCCCCATGAGGCAGGAACACATCCCAGGCCCTTCCCAGGAAAGGAGGAGGTCCCAGAGCTCAGCAGTGTGTCACTGTCACAGCACAAACAGGAGAGCTGGCCCTTTCTCACATGATTCACAACTCTGCCTACCCAGAGTGGGTTCTAGAGTGGCAGAGGTTGAAACCCCAGCACCAGCAGGGCAGAGCCACTCTTCAGACAGATCAGGAGGTACACCCAAGCACTTCTGCCCTCACCCTCCCATGGGGAAAGAGCAGCTTAAGGGAAAGGATCTGGAAGCAAAAATGTTTGTGACTGAGCATTTGCATGGAGCTCTGACCATGAGATTTGGGTGAAGACTGCTGAAGGGAGAGCTGAGGTGTAGCTGCCATAGGTTCATAAAGTGGGTTGGAAGGGAACTCAAAGATCAGCTACTGCAAGCCCCAGCCATGGGCAGGGACCCCTCCCACCAGCACAGGCTGCTCAAGGCCTCATCCAGCCTGGCCTTCAACACCTCCAGGCAGGAGGCAGCCACAGCCTCCCTGGGCAGCCTGTGCCACAGTCTCCCCAGCCTCACTCTCAACAATTCCTTCCTCATCTCCAGGCTCAATCTCTCCTCTCCCAGCTCAAAGCCATTGTTCCTCAGCCTGGCACTCCCAGCCCTTGTCACAAGTCCCTCCCCAGCTCTCCTGGAGCCCTTCAGGTCCTGGCAGGCTGCTCTGAGGTCTCCCTGCAGCCTTCTCTTCTCCAGGCTGCACAGCCCCAGCTCTCCCAGCCTGGCCCCACAGGGGAGGTTCTGCAGCCTCTGCTCATCTTGGTGGCCTCCTCTGGAGCCTCTCCAGCAGCTCCAGGTCCTTGTGCTGGGGGCCCAGAGCTGGAGGCAGTGCTGCAGGTGGGCTCTGAGCAGAGCAGGGGGACAGAATCCCCTCCCTGTGCTGCTGCTCACACCTGTGACCATGCCTGTTTGTACCTTCACCTCACAGTGTTCTGACACCTCAACCACATTGCCACTGGCCATGTACACTGTCCAAGTGCACAATCACAGAATGTCAGGGGTGGGAAGGGACCTCTGGAGATCACCCAGTCCAATACTTCTGCCAGAGCAGGGTCACCCAGGAACACATCCAGGTGGCTTTGGAAAGGCTCCAGAGCAGGAGACTCCACAACCTCTCTGGGCAGCCTGCTCCAGGGCTCAGCACCCTCACAGGTCCTGCGGACTCCTCTTCAGCATCAAACTGCCCCCTGGGGATGCTCCATCCATAGGGTGCTGTAGCAGCTGGTAGGTGCTCTCCAGGAAAGAACACCATGGGGAGGATCAGGGGGGATACCCAAACCTCTTCAGAGCAGCCAGGCATCTCTGAGCATGGCAGTGCTCTTCTTCCTTGTACTAAACACCAGCTTTGTAAGTGGCACCTTCACACTTCTGAGGCTCTGCTGCAATCCAGCAGGCAGCCACCAGCACCGAGGCCCTGCTGCAGCCCAGCGGGCAGCCCCCAGCTCCGGGGCCCTGCTGCAGCCCAGCGGGCAGCCCCCAGCTCCGAGGCTCTGCTGCAGCCCAGCGGGCACAGCTCCCAGCTCCGAGGCTCTGCTGCAGCCCAGCGGGCAGCCCCCAGCTCCGGGGCCCTGCTGCAGCCCAGCTGGCAGCCGCCACCTCCCGGGCTCTGCTGCAGCCCAGCGGGCACAGCCCCCAGCTCCGGGGCCCTGCTGCAGCCCAGCGGGCACAGCCCCCAGCTCCGAGGCTCTGCTGCAGCCCAGCGGGCACAGCCCCCAGCTCCGAGGCTCTGCTGCAGCCCAGCGGGCAGCTCCCAGCTCCGAGGCTCTGCTGCAGCCCAGCGGGCAGCTCCCAGCTCCGGGGCCCTGCTGCAGCCCAGCGGGCAGCTCCCAGCTCCGAGGCTCTGCTGCAGCCCAGGGGGCAGCTCCCAGCTCCGGGGCCCTGCTGCAGCCCAGCGGGCAGCTCCCAGCTCCGAGGCTCTGCTGCAGCCCAGCGGGCACAGCCCCCAGCTCCGGGGCCCTGCTGCAGCCCAGCGGGCACAGCCCCCAGCTCCGGGGCCCTGCTGCAGCCCCGCGGGCAGCTCCCAGCTCCGAGGCTCTGCTGCGGCCCAGTGGGCAGCTCCCAGCTCCGAGGCTCTGCTGCGGCCCAGTGGGCAGCTCCCATCTCCGAGGCTCTGCTGCAGCCCAGCGGGCAGCCCCCAGCTCCGAGGCCCTGCTGCAGCCCAGTGGGCAGCTCCCAGCTCCGGGGCTCTGCTGCAGCCCAGTGGGCAGCTCCCAGCTCCGGGGCTCTGCTGTAGCCCAGTGGGCAGCTCCCAGCTCCGGGGCCCTGCTGCAGCCCAGCGGGCAGCCCCCAGCTCCGGGGCTCTGCTGCAGCCCAGCGGGCAGCTCCCATCTCCGGGGCCCTGCTGCAGCCCAGCGGGCAGCTCCCAGCTCCGAGGCTCTGCTGCAGCCCAGCGGGCAGCTCCCAGCTCCGGGGCTCTGCTGCAGCCCAGCGGGCAGCTCCCAGCTCCGGGGCTCTGCTGCAGCCCAGCTGGCAGCTCCCAGCTCCGGGGCCCTGCTGCAGCCCAGCGGGCAGCTCCCAACTCCGGGGCTCTGCTGCAGCCCAGGGGGCAGCCCCCAGCTCCGGGGCCCTGCTGCAGCCCAGCGGGCAGCCCCCAGCTCCGAGGCTCTGCTGCAGCCCAGCAGGCAGCTCCCAGCTCCGAGGCTGTGCTGCAGCCCAGCGGGCAGCCCCCAGCTCCGAGGCTCTGCTGCAGCCCAGCAGGCAGCTCCCATCTCCAAGGCTCTGCTGCAGCCCAGCGGGCAGCCCCCAGGTCCAGGGCCCTGCTGCAGCCCAGCGGGCAGCCCCCAGCTCCGAGGCTCTGCTGCAGCCCCTCGGGCAGCCCCCAGCTCCAAGCTCTCTGCAGGCAGAGGCAATGCAGGACAGAACAAGGTGGTCAAAGTTTACAGAACTTAAATAGTTTATTCTTTTTAACCCATCTGAACCCTCCCCTCCCCTCCCCCAACACTGAAATAAGCTTCATCTATAAACAGATTTACAGACTAACAGCTACAGAAGCTAGAGAGAGCACTAGGGTTGGTTTCTGTGATGCAGGTCCCTGGGGAAGCTTCAGATCAACTATTTACAATTCTGCTGCTTTGACATTTATAAAAATATTTCTTTCAGCCATAACATTTTTTTTGTTTCTTTGTTTTCAAAAACTATTTCCAGGCTTCTTTTTTCCTTTCCACCTCTGTCCTCAGCTGTGAATCCCAAAGGAGTCTCAGTCCTACAGCAGAGGAGGAGCAGCTCCAGACAGAAACCTTTGCTTTTCGTTTTAAATTAAAACAAGGAGTTAAAAGCAGTTTATTTATTGAATTCTTTTCTTTACAGTGTAGGCACCATTGAAAATAATTGTCCTTGGCATATCCAACCACCACCACCTCTCCCCAAGTGTCCTTTATCTGTGACCCCCCCCCCAATGTAATGGCAACGTTTGACTCCCCCTGCAGCCTGCCTTCCACGCCCCTCCTGCTCCCTTATTTGGCAGAGAGATTTTGTCTGATCCTTTCAGATGGCTCTCTTTTGTTTGTGCAAACCCAACCCAACCCAACCCATGTGCAGGTTTGAACCACAAAATAAACACCCCCAGCCTTTATCAAAAATAAATTTACACCAACAGTTCCACAGCTAAGCAGTGAAAAGACAAAGGAGGAAAAAACCAGCAACCAAACCAAAACCAAACCAGAGCAATCCCAGTTGAACAACTTCAGCATAATATACATACTGGGGGGGGGGGGAAGGGGGGGAGGAGGAATAGAACCCCAACAAAATAAACCAGAAATGAAGACATTACTCACCTAGCAGTACCATCAATACAGAACTGAAAGCTTTAACTATTTCTTTTAATGAATAAACCCAGCCCAAGCCCTCCCCTCCCCTCCCCCCAGAATAAATCACTGCATACTGCACAGCACTCCCTCAGGGTGAGGGAGTACCTGTCACCCAGTGGTTTGCATATTGAACTGGGACATACACATTGCAAATACACTCTCAGAGGACTATAAACAAAGGGTGGGTGATGTATGCTTAATGTCTTTCAAGAAGCAAAAGCCATCCAGAAGCCTCCCCCCAGCCCAAAGAGGATCACTTCTCTTACAGGACACACACAAGGGCTGCTGGTACTCTGACACCTGCTTGGGAGGTATCCTCTGGCTCCCTTCCACCCAGAGAGGGGAAAAGCAAACAAACCAACCCAACCACAGCAATGAAAAACTGTTAACTGAAGTTGAAATTGGAGTTCAGGTTTTGTCCATTATTGCCAGAAGCCCACCCCCCCTCCCCCCCAGCTGTATTGCTCTAAGGTTATTGTTTCCCTGCCTACCCTGACGCCTAGGAGACTGAATCCCTACTTCCAAAGCTGCTTGCAGAAGGTAAGAGCTAGGGCTGTACATCAGGAGCTAACCTGTTGCTACATATCACCTGCAGACTAAGGACATATTGCTCTCAAATAGACTTCATCATAGAGCTGCCTAAAATACTGTACCACCGAGGCTCCCTCAGGAGCTGCTCTTTGCAGGTCTCTCTGGCAGGGCAGAGGGTAACCATGTGCTGGTTGAAGCAGGTGCTGCAGCAAGACCCTTGCTGCTAGGCTGCACGTCGTGAAGGAAGGAAACCAAAACACCCACACCAAACAAAACCCCCCAAAAAGCTGATTTTCTCTGAAGCTTTGTTAGTGATTTACAAAAGGTTTTTGGAACTCATTAATACAAAAGAGACCCTGCACAGCCCCCTGCACAGGAACAGAACAGCATCGAAACCCAGACTGCACTCGCACCGTCCTACAGGAACTAAAAGGTTGTGGTCCTATTCCTAAAAGCAAAACTGCACCTGGACATTTTCCTCAGCTTCCAAACAGGTGAAACTACAATATTAAAAGTTGTCCTTTACAAAATAATTTCCTGAAAATATATAAAACCATGTGCACTGCCACAAAATAGTTGAGAGTAGGCTCTTCCAAAGCCTCCAATCGCCCTCCGTAAATGTCGCAAAGATCCAAAAGGCACAAGGAGCTCATGAGCTAAGCACTGCCAAGCTTGAAGTAGTTTTGGTGGGTTTCACTGGGTCCATATGAAACAGCAGTCACTTAGGGGAAGGTTCTTAGGATGAGTCATTAACAGAAAACCTAGGAGAGAAAAACCACAAAGGTGCTGATCCCACTCTTGGAGCCCAGGGAGCAGCGCAGGGTTAGTAGTGCATCACCTCCAGGGACTGCAACTCAGCAGCTCACAGGGAAAGACCACCACAAGGGACACTGCCAAGAAATGGTCCCCAGAAGGGTAACTTAAGCATTCCCAGAATCACACAACATTGGGAGTTGGAAGTGATCCCCAGAGCTCACCCAGTCCAACCCCTGCCAGAGCAGGGTCACCCAGGGCAGGGCACACAGAACACATCCAGGGGGCTTGGAAAGCAGGAGACTCCACAACCTCTCTGGGCAGCCTGCTCCAGGGCTCAGCACCTTCACAGGGACAAAGTTTCCCTCCTGTTGCCCTGGCACCTCCTCTGCTCCAGCTTGCCCCCAGTGCCCCTTGTGCTGCCCTTGGCCATCCCTGAGCAGAGCCTGGTTCCAGCCCTGCACATCTTTATCCCCAGCCATGAGGTCACCCTCAGGCTCCTCTGCTCCCAGCTGCAGGACCCCAGCTGCCTCAGCCTGGCCTCATAGGAGATGTTGCACTGCCTGCAGCAGCTCTGTGCTGGACTCTTTCAAGCAGTTCCCTGAGCTCCTTCTTGAGCTAAAGGGCCCAGACCTGGACACAATGTTCCAGCTGTGGCCTCAGCAGGGCAGAGCAGAGGGGGAGGAGAACCTCTCTGACCTACTGACCACAGCCCTTCCGATGCACCCCAGGATGCCCTTGGCCTTCTTGGCCACCAGGGCACATTGCTGGCTCATGGTCATCTTCTGTCTACCAGGAGCCCCAGATCCCCTTCCCCTGTGCTGCTCCCTAATAGCTCAGCCCCCTCCTACACTGGTGGATTTCATTCCATTTCTCCCTGCCCAAATCTCAGCCTGTCCAGGTCTGGCTGCATGGCAGCACAGCCTGAGGGCTGTCACCACTGCTGCCAGTTTGGTGTCATCAAACTAGCTGACAATGCCCTCTGTGCCCTCATTCAGGGGTTGATGAAGACACTGAACAGTCCTGATCCCAGTACTGACCTCTGAGGGACTCCACTAGATAGAAGCCTTCCACTAGACTGCCCCACTCTGCACTCTGAACTCCTTCCTTCAAATCCCCAGCATCCTGCTCCCTTACTGACTCTAAGCATGCTTAGACCACAGGTGCAGGCTCAAGGAAAGGAGGCAAGGTGTAACAACTGCAGCACCAAAGCAGCCCTGAAGACCAACCCCACTGTAACTGGTGCTGTGCTTCAGCCTCAAACAGCAGTGCTACACACAGCCGAGCTAAGTGTGAAGCACTGGACATGGCAGAGCTCCCACTTGGCACCAAGCTGCTCAAATTCACCCACCAGAGGAAGTTCAGTGTTGGCTAAGGGAGACTACCTTGCTCTCTACACCCCCCTGAAAGGAGGCTGGAGCCAGGTGAGGGCTTCTGTCCCTACTTCAGTGCAATTTGGGAAAACTGCTTGGTACATCACAGCCAGAGCAGTGAGAGCAGACCTGCAGGTGCCTGCATGATGTTTGGAAGGGCAGAGGCAGAGAACAGGCAAGACAGGGGCTGGTCAGTCTGGAGAAAAGGAAGGGAAGATGGCATTGCCCTCCAGCTCTCTGACAAGAGGCTGCAGTGAGGTGGGGTTGGTCTTCTCCCTGTTATCAGGTGACAGGAAGGGAGGAAATGGCCTGAAACTGTGCCAGGCTGGAGATTAGGAACAAGTTCTCTTTCCAGAAAGGGTTCCCAAAGCCTGGCACAGGCTGCCCAGCGAGGTGGTTGAACCCCACGGCTGGAGGTGTTTCAGAGAGGCAGAGCTGTGGTGCTGAGGGCCATGGTGTAGCACCAGCCTTGGCAGCATTAGGAAGGGTTGGCCTGGATAGTCTTTCCCTCTGTGGCTACCCCCAGCTGTCCATCAGTGCTTTCAAAGGTACACTATGTTTTAACAAGGCCACACAACTTACTTCTGAAATTTCTCCATGAGTTTCTTCACCATCTTGTCTGTGATTCCTGGACATGTTGCTTCTGCCACATTGATGCTTTTCTCAAGGTCTTCAATTGCTTTCTTCCTGCTTGCATTGTTTGTGTCCTGCTGTTTGAGCTGTGGAGAAAACCCAAGCAAAGAAAACTCAGAGAAGTTATCAGACACTTGGCTAACGATTTGCAAAGAGGTTTCTTAAAGTCCAGACTCACCTCAGCAAACACAGGGGTGATTATCATGGTTAAGCAACTCAGGGTTTTAACAAGATCCTGATCCTAGAAGTTGGCAAAGAAGGATTCCATTAATTAGCTGATTCCTGCCCAGTGCCTGTGCTGCATTTAACACAAGGCACTTGGGAAGTTCACTGCACTCAGCAGGGTGCTTGAAATACAGCACAACACAAGGAAGGCACAGAACATCTACAGTCCTTATCTCACGTGGAGGCAGATGCCTGATGACACCTCTGAAACAGTATCACAGATCATCAGGAAGAGCTTGGGCTTTCCTCTCTAACATTGTACATGTCCTTAAGGTTCACATCTCCCTGGCCAGCTCTCCCAGCATGCAGTGTCTCCTGCACTGGCAGCCGACACGGGCAGCAGAACAGCAGAACACACAGGACACTGAACTGGTGGAGCCGGGGAAGAGGCTGTTCTCAGATGGCTTTGGAAGGCTGTAGGGAAGAGTTGCCTTTGCTTGAGTTAGAGGAAGCTCTGTTTTGTCTTTGACTCTGAGGGGAACGTAAACACCTGGTGAGTGAAGGAGAGAAGCTGGGCAGAGCTTGGTTGGCTGTGTTAAAATACTGCTTGGTTGTTTTGACCTGGTGCATGCCCTAACTACACACGTGCCACAGAGAATGACCAAGTGAGAGGTGACACCTGTGCCTCCTGATGGACTGGATAGCCTTGCCGTGTAAGGTAATGAAGGGCTCGGCCTGCTCACACCTTGTCCTGGAAGCACTGCTGGGGGTCAAGCTACCGTCTGTGTCCGATCTGTACTGTAACCAACGGCGCCGTGCGCCGCGGCCGCCTGCTCCCTGCGGCTCCCGCCGGGGGAAACATCACCTCTAGGGGCTGCTGGTGCTCCTCAGCCTCACCAAGGGAGGCCTTGAGCTCACTCTCGGTGCGACTGACCATTGGCTTTCACGCCGGCCAGGTGACCACATCGGCAGAGAGAAAAGAGGAGAAGAGGGCAGAAAAGACAACGAAAAAAGGTATCTGGTAGTGGTGCAAGATGCTCAGAGGGCTGGAGAACCTCCCCTGGGGGACCAGGCTGAGAGAGCTGGGGCTGTTCAGCCTGGAGAAGAGAAGGCTGCAGGGAGAGCTCAGAGCAGCCTTCCAGAAGGGGCAGTGGCTTTGAGCTGGGAGAGGGGAGACTGAGAGTGGAGATGAGGAAGAAATTGTTGAGAGTGAGGCTGGGGAGACTCTGGCACAGGCTGCCCAGGGAGGCTGTGGCTGCCTCCTGCCTGGAGGTGTTGAAGGCCAGGCTGGATGAGGCCTTGAGCAGCCTGTGCTGGTGGGAGGGGTCCCTGCCCATGGCAGGGGGCTGGATGGTCTTTAAGGTCCCTTCCAACCCAAGCCATTCAGTGATTCTAATGACGACTAAGCAGCAGCAGCTCCTGGCCTCCATGCAGCTGCTCAAGGGCCAAGCTGCAGCCCTGGCCCTGCCCTGAGCCCCAGGCTGTACCTACCGTCCCGTTCTGCAGCTTCTTCGCATCTGGCTTCTTTCGCACCGTGGTGAAGCTCCACTCGGGGTGAGAGTTGTTCTCCTTGTTACTGGACTCCCTGAGGGAAGGAGGACACCAGGTACATAATCCCAGCCAGCACACACCCCTGCACACCATGGCTAACCCAACAACATCATACATCTAGCATGGGTTAGTTCTGGATTCCTTAAAATAAGAGAGCCTGCATCAAAAGATTGCCTGAAGTTCCCACCCAACAGCTTCAGAGGCTGGGTAACCTGAAACATGATCAAAGAGAAGATCTTATCTCCCCATAAAGCCTCCCTTCTCCTTTGGCATCCCATTTAAATCAGTTATCTGATAGCCAGAAATGCAAGAGACTGACAGCACCACTGCTGTTCCCCAGGCATTGTGCAAGCTTCCTCACACCCCTCAGCCTCGCTCTGCAGCCTCCCTAATCGTGACTCAGGGCTTCAGCTACAAGCACCAGCCTCAGAATGGGGAATACTCAGCACTTCAACACAGCTGAAGCTGAGCTCAGAGTGAACCTTCAAAGAGGCAATGAGCTTGACTTAAGCACTGCTCCTCAGTGTCCTACAAGAGGATTTCTTGAAAGAAACCAAGGCCCCAACGTGGGGCTGTCAGGTGGTGACAGAGTGCCCAGGAGCCAGCACTGGGCCCTGGCAGCCCAGAGCCAGCTGAGTGCTGAGCTGCAGCCAGAGCAGGGAGAGCAGCAGCACAGGGAGGGGATTCTGCCCCTCTGCTCTGCTCTGCTCAGAGCCCAGCTGCAGCACTGCCTCCAGCTCTGGGCCCCAGCACAAGAAGGACCTGGAGCTGCTGGAGAGGCTCCAGAGGAGGCCACCAAGATGAGCAGAGGCTGCAGAACCTCCCCTGTGGGGCCAGGCTGGGAGAGTTGGGAGACCTCAGAGCAGCCTGCCAGGACCTGAAGGGCTCCAGGAGAGCTGGGGAGGGACTTGTGACAAGGGCTGGGAGTGCCAGGATGAGGAACAATGGCTTTGAGCTGGGAGAGGGGAGATTGAGAGTGGAGATGAGGAAGAAATTGTTGAGAGTGAGGCTGGGGAGACTCTGGCACAGGCTGCCCAGGGAGGCTGTGGCTGCCTCCTGCCTGGAGGTGTTGAAGGCCAGGCTGGATGAGGCCTTGAGCAGCCTGTGCTGGTGGGAGGGGTCCCTGCCCATGGCTGGGGGCTGGAGCTGGATGAGCTCTGAGTTCCCTTCCAGTCTAAACCATTCTGTGACAGCCACATGGCCCAGTGACAGAGGCAGAGGAGTGAACCACAGAGGGGAGCTGCCACAATGCTGCTTTAGGAAGCATTATTGAAAACTAAAATAATTAGAGAAGCAGCCCCAGAGAGAGTGCCCTGAGCATCCACTCACGAGTCTGAGCCATCAGAGTCGCTCTCATCACTGCTGTGCCCCTCAGCTTTCCACCTCTTGAACCTGTCGATCAGCTCCGTCAGGTAGGAGGTCTTCTTGGCGTTCTTCAGGATGAACTTGTGCTTCAGCAGCTCCTTCGCCGTGGGGCGCTGCAAGAGACACTTCAGACAGTTAATGCCCTGCTGCCCTGTCCCTACTGAGAGGTCAACAGGGAGATTCTCAGCCAGAGGAGTGGCTCCTGCAGCAGCCACCCAGCAGCAGGAAATGAGCGAGAGAGGAAGCCGGGGAGGCAGCGATGCACAGTTACCAGCACTCTAAAAATACGCTGGTGTGTCACAGCCCCTGAGCTTGTGCCTGCTGGGCTGCAAGGTACACACCCAGGAAAATGACTAAGCAGAATTCTCCAGTGCAACATTTCCTTGTAAGCAGAATTCAGACACAGAGCAAAAGTTCTGCTGGAGGCAAAAAACCCAACATGTAAGACCCTCTCCTCCACTGAAGCTTCTCTTCTGACACCACCCCAAAGCTTGAGTGCTCTTCAGGAAGCTGATGCTGCTGGCTCCCTCCTCCTTGCAGAGTGTTTCAGACAAGCAGGATGGAGCCCCAGCTCTTACAGAGCACCATGGCCATGTGCAGTGCAAAGTACAGTGGCTAAAATTATTTCAGTCAAGTGTGATGCTAAAATTATTTCAGCCACAATGCACTGCAGCAGCAAAGCACTTCCCAAGCATGAGAAAGCAGAAAGCCACCCCCAAAGACCCAGAGACACAGGCCTGTACTCACAAATGTGGGGTCCTTATTCAGACATGCATCAATGAACTCCTTGAAAGGTTTGCTGAACTCTCCCAGCAGGGTTGGAGGATTGTTTTTTGGAATGAGGAAGAGGACTCTCATGGGGTGCATGTCAGAGTTGGGAGGCTCCCCTTTGGCCAGCTCAATTGCAGTGATTCCCAGAGACCAGATGTCAGCCTGAGAAAGGCAAAAGTCACTGTTAGCACAAAATCAGGGGCTCCTGTGACCAAGTGTTCCTCCAGAACTGAAGCCTTCACATCTATGGAAGGAAATTCATTCTGGTCAACAAAGAATGCACAAAGACTCCTCTCTGACAACTGAAGGCAGTAATTCTGAGCCCCTCAGTCCAAAAGGGGCCACAGGCAAAGACCTCTGTGCTTGAAAGAGTACACAGAAGAGTCCTGAGTCTGGGTATGAACACCACCATGGATCAGTGTAGGTGGGGAGCTGAGCTGGTAGAGAGCAGCACAGGGGAAGGGGACCTGGGGACAGAAGGATGACTCCTGTCTGCTGGTGCACAGAAGGATGCTCATGAGCCAGCAATGTGCTCTTGTGGCCATGAAGGCCAAGGGCTTCCTGGGGGGGATTGGAAGGGCTGTGGTCAGTAGGTCAGAGAGGTTCTCCTCCCTCTCTACTCTGCCCTGCTGAGGCCACAGCTGGAATACTGTGTCCAGTTCTGGGCCCCTCAGGTCAGGAAGGAGCTCAGGGATCTGCGTGAGAGAGTCCAGCCCAGAGGCACAGAGCTGCTGCAGGCAGTGCAACATCTCCTGTGAGGCCAGGCTGAGGCAGCTGGGGCTGGGAGCAGAGGAGCCTGAGGGCTGCCCTCATGGCTAGGGATAAAGATGTGCAGGGCTGGAGCCAGGCTCTGCTCAGGGATGGCCAAGCACAGCACAAGGGGCACTGGGGGCAAGCTGGATCAGAGGAGGTGCCAGGGCAACAGGAGGGAAACCTTTGTCCCTGTGAGGCTGCTGAGCCCTGGAGCAGGCTGCCCAGAGAGGTTGTGGAGTCTCCTGCTCTGGAGCCTTTCCATCCCCCCTGGCTGTGTTCTGTGTGCCCTGCCCTGGGTGACCCTGCTCTGGCAGGGGCTTGGACTGGGTGAGCTCTGGAGATCCCTTCCAACCCCTAACCTTCCATACAGATGCAGCCTTCAGTCACAGCATCAGAGTGCAGAAAGCCCAGAGCCAGCATCAAAGGACACTGGCAGTTCACCACCCAGTGCTCTAGGTCATCTTGCAGGTATACACATGAGAGAAGATGGAACAGGCTCACAGGATGCTAGGGCTTGGAAAGGACCTCTGGCGATCTTCCAGGCCAACCCCCTGCCAGAGCAGGAGCAGAGAATCCAGCACAGGTCACACAGGAACACATCCAGACAGGCCTGGGAAGGCTCCAGAGGAGGAGACTCCACAACCTCTCTGGGCAGCCTGCTCCAGGCCGCTGGGAGCCTCACAGTGCAGAAGTTCCTCCTCCTGTTGAGGTGGAACCTCCTGTGCTGCAGTTTCCATCCATTGCCCCTTGTCCTGTAACAGGGCACAAGTGAGCACAGCCTGTCCCTGTCCCCTCCTTCCTGACCCCCAGCCCTCATCTGCTCCCTCCTTATCATCAGCAGGAGTTACCAATCCTCACAGAGCCAGGAAGGAGATTTGAGTTTCTACTATCATCAGTTCAACATCAGGAACCTCTCCCTGGCACTCAGTCATCCATCAACAGCTCTCATGGCAGAGCAAGGTGCCATGATGCTACCACAGCTCCCATCCTACAGCTGAAGTTCCTTTTTAACTTCTCAGGATCAGTTTCTTGTGCTGAAACTTTCAGCAGCACACAGCAAACCCTCTAGTAATTAAAATCAATCAATCAATCAGAGCTCCTCATAAACACCAGAGACTAAAGCTTCAGCTACCAGCTTGGCTTTCCAGAAGAGTGCAGGGTCTGGGGGCATTCTCCATTAGGAGACCTTTGTCGCTGCTTTAATGGATGCAAGAAGGTTGAATTGAAGTTAGAACCAGGTCAGCAAAGCTGAAAGCACTGAGGGAGCTTCCCTGAATGAATCTTAACATGAAAGCATTAAGCTGCTTGGTGAGCTTGCAGGGCTCTTGGCATGTGAGCACAGGGATGTGGAACTGCTCCATGAAAGCTATTTCACCTTACTTCCCATTTGTTATTTGAACCCCTGGAAATGCAAGTCTTGGCTTTTCCCCTCCATGCTGCCAGGACTAAAGCCACAAACCCCAACTGATTCCTGCTGGAGCTGCAGACACAAACAGAAGCTCTCATACTCACTTTGGAATCATAGGCTGACTGCTGAATAACTTCAGGGGCCATCCAGAAAGGAGTTCCAACAAAGGTATTCCTCTTAATTTGTGTGTCTGTCAGCTGCCCAGCAACTCCAAAATCAGCAAGCTTAACATCTCCTTGCTCTGATAGCAAGACGTTGGCAGCTGCCAAGGGGAAACAACAGCACACCAGCATCACAATGCTGCTCTTAGGATGTGTAAAGGCTTTTCCAAAGTGCCACTTAAACCATGACAAACCTTTTATATCCCTGTGAATTTTCTTCTCTGAGTGTAGGTAGTCAAGGCCTTTCAAGATCTCCTTGAGCATGGTAGCAATCTGGAACTCATCAAAGGGGCCGGCACGCAGCTGCAGAGAGCAGACATGGAAAGCATCTTAGACTTGGAGCAACTCTGTACCTTGCTACTGATTTAATTCCAGCTGCAAAGGTGAAAGATTGTCTGAAAGGAAAGAACTGTGAGAATTCATGACAGCTTCAATGATGTGTGTCAGCCACCTACCAGAAACAGGAGCCACTGGAATGAGCACCTTCCCAGAGTCACAGCATGCCAGGGGCTGGCAGGGACCTCCAGAGATCACCCAGCCCAAGCCCCTGCCAGGGCAGGGTCACCCAGGGCAGCTCACACAGAACACAGCCAGGTGGGCTTGGAAGATCTCCACAGAAGGAGACTCCACAGCCCCCCTGGGCAGCCTGCTCCAGGGCTCTGGCACCCTCACAGGGACAAAATGTTTCCTCCTGTGTCCATGGCACTTCCTCTGCCTCAGCTTCCCCCACTGCCCCTTGTGCTGGCATTGGGCAGCACCCAGCAGAGCCTGGCTCCAGCCTCTGGGCACTTCCCCTGCACAGCTTTAGCAACAGCAAGGAGCTCACCTCTCAGGCTCCTCCTCTCCAAGCTCCAGAGCCCTCAGCTCCCTCAGGCTCTCCTCCTGAGGAAGATGTTGCACTGCCTTCAGCATCTTTGTGGCTCTGTGCTGGACTCTCTCCAGCAGTTCCCTGAGCTCCTTCCTGACCTGAGGGGCCCAGAACTGGACACAAGATTCCAGATGTGGCCTCACCAGGGCAGGGCAGAGGGAGAGGAGAATAGATTGGGTTGGAAGGGACCTTAAACCAGTCCCAACCCTCTGCCATGGGCAGGGGCACCTCCTACCAGCCCAAGTTGCTCAAGGCCTCATCCAGCCTGGCCTTCAGGGAGGGCACATCCACAACCTCCTTGGGAGACCTGTTCCAGGGTCTCACCACCCTCACTGTCAAGAATTTCTTCCTCCTCTCCAGCCTAAATCTGCCCTCCTCATCCTTCCCACCTCCTGCTGTCATACCCTGCTGCTCTTTCTCTACCACATGCAGCATGCAAAGCACAGGAGAAGCCAGAACTGACTCTCCACACAGCTCCAGTTCCCCCCAGACAGACTGCATTTTGCATTTCACATTGGGTGACTTCAGCTCAACTTTGTTTCAAAGTACATCAGTCTGGTGGCTGTGGGGCTTCCATTTACTGATGCTTCTTTTCCTCTGGTGCCAGTATTTCTGATTCCATGGCTGCTTTTGCACCCACCACACTACTCTAAAGCTGCTAGTGTGGAAGAAGGGTAAGCTTTGCCCATCAGGAAACCCAAAACAATTCATGTTGGTGCTTCTGCTACACAATAGAATAACCATGAGTGGAGCTGTGAAGCAGAGACCACCATGAGATCAGAGAGTGGCAAATGAGGCAAAACTGGGAGGTTAATTCACCTCCAGGTTCAGCTGTCACTGCTCACAGCTGCTTCAGCACTTCTGACACTCCACAGAGCAGGAATCACCCAAGACCCCTAAAGCATAAATACCTCACAGCACCTTTCTCAGAAAGCTCCTGAGCTACAACTCCTATGTGCTGCTCATCCCTGCTGTGCCCTTGCCTGCCTACAGCCTGCTTGTAGAGTTTAGAGAGTCACAGAATGCCTCAGGTTGGAAGGACCTCAGGGAGCCTCTACTCCAAGCCCCTGCCATGGGCAGGGCACCTCTCAACTACACTTGGTTGCCCAAGGCCTCATCCAGCCTGGCCTTCAACACCTCCAGGCAGGAGGCAGCCACAGCCTCCCTGGGCAGCCTGTGCCAGAGTCTCCCCAGCCTCACACTGAAGAACTTCCTCAGCTCCACTCTGACCCTGCTCTGTCTCAGCTCCAAACCATTCCCCCTTGGCCTGGCTCCAGACCCCCTCAGCAAAAGTCTCTCTGCAGCTTCCTGCAGGATCCCTTCAGCTCCTGGCAGGCAGCTCTGAGGTCCCCCTGGAGCCTTCTCCTCTCCAGGCTGCACACCCCCAGCTCCCTCAGCCTGGCCTCATTCAGGGCTTGTGAAGCTCAGCACATAGTTCAGCTCCTGCAGACGGGTGCAGTGTTAGCACACCTGGAACCAGCACTGCAGACAGGCCATCTGCCCCTCAGAAGCACACAGAGATGGAGTTCTAGCAGCTTACAGGATAGGGTGGGCCTCAGAGCCTTACAGCTGAGGCAGAGCTGTACTGAAAGTAGAGGCAAACCACATCCACGGGAGTGTGCTCTGGTACTCTGAGCTACAGCCCTCATCAATGCTGCACTAGCTCAAGTCAAGAGCACTTTCACCCTCAGCTGGAAATACAAAGCCCAATGGCTTTTAAGCAGTGATTTTACCCTGGGCTCTGTGGGCAAACTCCAGTCATTCTTCAGCCCCAGCCCCACAGCAACATCATTGATTTATTTTAACTCAAGTGCAGTGAAGTCTCCTGGGAGGAGGGGGCAGGGAATGGACAGAGAACCCCAACCCCCCCATGTATGCCAAGAGGCTGGGGAAATACTGCAACAGGTTGCTCAGAGGTGTAGTTGAGACCCCCATCCCTTCAAGGGCAAACTTGCTGGAGCTTGGAGCAACCTGATCCAGTTACAGATGGCCCTGCTGACTGCAAGGGGGGTGGACAAGAGGAGCTTTAGAGGTCCCTTCCAAGCCAAACCATTCTACCACTCCATGAACAACACTTTGCCTACCACCACAGACACTTGCCTGAGAACAAAGGGATGTCTCCTGATGCTTGGAGACACAGGGAAAGCAATAAAGCAGCAATCAAACCAAAATAACCAACTTTGCTGCTTACCAGGCCTACCAAACTCACACCTGTTGGAGCATTACAGTGGAGCACCGATGGCAGATCAGCTGCCTCCAGGGACTAGATTCTAGGAAGCAACAGGGAAGCACAATAGAATCAGCTTCACTGCCACTGGGAAAGGAAAAACCCCAACACATACTTACAAGATCCAAAGCTGAGCCTCCACCCAGGTATTCCATTATTATCCATAGTTTTGTGCCCTGCAAAGGCAAAAGGCAGCTGTTAGATGGCAAACACTCACTCCATTTCGCTCCAGGAGTGGCACAGGCAGAAGAGTGCAAGGGCAGAACCCCAGGAGTCACCCAATCACAAGGGACCTCCTGTGCAAGAGATCTGACTAGCAGGGGAAACTTTGACCGCTCTAGTCCAAAAAGCAACCAAGAAAACCACACCCTGCCTCCCCCACCACCCCCCCGGCCCTGCCGCCCCCAAGCTGCTGTTAGCTGCTGTCTGAAATGATTCCACCTGAAGCAATGGAACTTGGAGCAAAAGAGGAAGTGCTGTGGGGGTGGCTGCAGCTCAAGCTGAGTGCTTCAGTTCTTAGTAGAAGCTCTCTCTGCACTGCCATATTAATTCTCTGATAAAGCAGCATTCCAGCTTTAACAGCAACCCTCCCTTGTCACATCACCACACCTCTCATCTGAGGAAAACACAGCTCAGAGTTACTGCTGAGTCAGAGAGCCAGCAGCCAGGGGAAACTGCACCTGGAACCCTCCCAAGCTCTCCAGGTGTGCAAAGCTTTCAGAGCAGAGGTTTCAAATCAGCCATAGAAAGGTCAAAGATAAGAGCAACCCAGTTCAGGGTTCCAGGTACCTCCCAAAGCAATAGTTATTGTTATTGTTCCCAGGGATATTGCAAGGCTCATGCACCCCTCCACAATGGGACTGCAACAGCAAATATGCTGCTGCCCCCAGCATGAGGGAGATGGAGCTGCTGGACAGGCTCCAGAGGCTGCAGAACCTCCCCTGTGGGGCCAGGCTGGGAGAGTTGGGGCTGTTCAGCCTGGAGAAGAGAAGGCTCCAGGGAGACCTCAGAGCAGCCAGCCAGGACCTGAAGGGCTCCAGGAGAGCTGGGGAGGGACTTGTGACAAGGGCTGGGAGTGCCAGGATGAGGAACAATGGCTTTGAGCTGGGAGAGGAGAGATTGAGAGTGGAGATGAGGAATAAATTGTTGAGAGTGAGGCTGGGGAGACTCTGGCACAGGCTGCCCAGGGAGGCTGTGGCTGCCTCCTGCCTGGAGGTGTTGAAGGCCAGGCTGGATGAGGCCTTGGGCAGCCTGTGCTGGTGGGAGGGGTCCCTGCCCATGGCTGGGGGCTGGAGCTGGATGGTCTTGAAGGTCCCTTGCAGCCCAAACCATTCTAGGAAGCAGACCTGCTGAAGCCCCACTCAGGGGCTGGAGCTAGCTCCTGGTATCAGCACCAGCAGAAGCACTCCTTCAGGCCTCTTGATTTCTCCATTCTATGCTTTCCCTGCTTCCTGACCAGGGAGAGAAGCCAGAAGAACACTCCCCAGGCAAACAAAGGTGCAGCTTCTGAAAGCCCCACATCCAGTGCCCCTCACAAAGGGTGCTCTATTCCCTTCCCTCTGAACTGCAGCCTCTCACCATGCAGCAGAGGCTGTTCCAACACCATGAGCTCAGCAGGGAAGGGCTGCCTCCTTTTAGCAGATTTCATAAAGCCTGACTTTGTCAGCAGAGAAGACCTGCAAGGAGCTCCAGCTGAAGGCAAACATTGTGGTTAGCAGACATGCCTGGAGCATTTGAGCAGGGCTTGCAAACAGTCTAAGGTACCAGTGAGTAAGTGTTGGTGAAAGAAGCTGCTGCTGCCCACTGGAGCTGGGGGTGGACACCTCCCAGCCAGGCAGGGACAACCTTGTCCCTAACTCTGTTAAGCTCAATCAAGTATAAATAGCCAATGGAGAACAAGCAGTACCTTCCAGATGGGCCCCAAGCTCTGCTGCACACTAAGTGCTGGCTCATGCTGATGGATCTCTCTGGATGCTACCAGAGGACTTCTCCAGAGGCAAACCTGAAGAGCTGAGGAGAGCCCCAGGCTGGTTTTAGTTGCAGAAGAGCAAGCCCAGGGGGCTCCAGGAGGGCAGGACAGATGCTGAAACCCCCAGGCAAGGGACATGACGTTGCAGGCACCAGGAGCAGCTCTGCCTCTCAGATGGAAGCCACAGCTCAAGAATCTTATCAACCTTCAAGCATTTGTGTGGCCAAAACCTTCCAGAAGTAGGAGAACTTTGAATACCTTTAACCTTTTTCTTGCTTCAAGTAAGGCAGCAGCACAGCTGGACCAGCCAGTAGGCTGCAGCAGAAGCAGCATGGCCAGCAGATCAGGAGAGCTGATTCTGCCACTCTGCTGGGATCTCACCTGAGTGCTGTGTCCAGCTGTGGAGTTTCCAACACACAGCAAGGACAGGGACCTGAGGGAGTGAGGCCAGAAGAGGCCACAAAAATGATGGGGGCTGGAACACCTCTGCTGCAAGGACAGGCTGAGGAGCTGGGGGTGCTCAGCCAGGAGAAGGGAAGGCTCCAGGCAGACCTCAGAGCAGCCTCTCAGTGCCTGAAAGGGGCTCCAAGAAGTCTGCAGAGGGACTGCTCCCAAAGGCCTGCAGGGACAGCCCCAGGGGCAATGGTTTGAGATGAGAGCAGAGCAGATTGAGATTGGATGTGAGGAACAAGTTCTGCCCAGGAGGCTGCTGGAACACTGCAGCAGGCTGCCCAGGGAGGTGGTTGAGGCTCCATCCCTGGAGATACTCCAGGTCAGGCTTGGTGGGGCTCTGGGCAACCTGATGTGGTGGAGGATGTCCCTGCTGCCTGCAGAAGGAGTTGGGCTGGATGAGCTCTGGAGGTCCCTTCCAACCCAGACCATGCCATGGTCCCAGGGTCACTCTTGAGGAGAGCTGCAGCACTGGGCACTGGCACTGCCAAGGGAACCCTCCACAGCCAAGGCTTCCTTTCTTGAGCTGTGATGTTAATTGCAAGCGAAGGGCAGCATGGCACGAGGAGGCAAGTGCAGACTCTGTGCTTCCCCTGCTGTGAACATCTGCAGACACAGCTGGAGACCAGCAACAGGTGGAGCTCCTCAGGGGTCTGTCCTGGCTCCAGGGCTGTTTGACCTCTGTCAGCCACAGGGGCAGTGGCATGGAGGCAGCCTCAGCAGGTTTGCTGCTGGCACCAAGCTGTGTGCTGAGCTGGACTCACTGGAGGGCAGGGATGGCATCCAGAAGGATCTTGACAGGCTTGAGAAGTGGCCAGGGCCAGCTGCAGGAGGGTCAACAAGTCACAGGGTAAGGTCCTGCAGCTGGGCCAACCCCAGGCACCAATCCAGGCTGGGTGCTGAGTGGGCTGAGAGCAGCCCTGCAGAAAAAGCCTTGGGGGTGCTGGGTGCTGAGCAGCTCCCCAGGAGCCAGCAGTGCCTCCTGCTGCCCAGCAGGCAGCTGTGTGCTGGGCTGCAGCCAGAGCAGGGTGGGCAGCAGGGCAGCAGAGGGGATTCTGCCCCTGGGCTCTGCTCTGCCCAGACCTCACCTCCAATCCTGCCTCCAGCTCTGGTGTCCCCAGCAGAAGGACGACACAGAGCTGCTGGAGTGAGGCCAGAGGAGGCCACAAGGATGATCCAAGGGCTGCAGCAGCTCTGCTGTGAGGCCAGGCTGAGGGAGCTGGGGGTGTGCAGCCTGGAGAGGAGAAGGCTCCAGGGGGACCTCAGAGCTGCCTGCCAGGAGCTGAAGGGATCCTGCAGGAAGCTGCAGAGAGACTTTTGCTGAGGGGGTCTGGAGCCAGGCCAAGGGGGAAGGGTTTGGAGCTGAGGCAGAGCAGGGTTAGAGTGGAGCTGAGGAAGAAGTTGTTGAGAGTGAGGCTGGGGAGACTCTGGCACAGGCTGCCCAGGGAGGCTGTGGCTGCCTCCTGCCTGGAGGTGTTGAAGGCCAGGCTGGATGAGGCCTTGGGCAGCCAAGTGTAGTTAAGAGGCTTCCCTGCCCATGGCAGGGGCTTGGGGTAGATGATCTCTGAGGTCCCTTCCAGCCTGAGCCATTCTGTGATCCTCTGGTCCACAGCATGTGATGGTTTGGGCCAAGCTAATGCAGGGACCAAGGGGCTTCATGCCTCAGGTGACCCAGGGGGAAGTGTGGTTTCACTAAGGAAGCCTCAGAGCCTGACTGCTGCCCCAGCATCTCCCCAGAGGCTTTCTGAAGATACAGCTGGAGGCAGAATGGCAGATTCTCAGAAGAAGGCAACTGTTCAAGCTCCAGGGTTATAGCTGGATCAGAAGTGTGCCTCTGCATCCCAAAGTGCAGCAAAGAGTAAAGCTGCAGACTATGGAGAGCAGGCAGTCCAAACCCCGCATCCAAAAGGGCTGCAATTAGAAACCCCTCACAGGTAACATCTCCTCTTTCATGTCTGAGTCCTAAACAACCTTGTCATTAGCAAACCTGCTGTCCTCCTGGCAGCAAGAACTGAAACTGACTACGAGGGATGCCAAGAACCATCTGCTGCTTCCAAGCTTACCTCAGATTGGTTTGAAAACTAAGAGTAAGCTCCAGCAAAAGATTGATAGATTGGTTTGTGTGGAAGGGACCTCAAAGCTCATCCAGTTCCAAGCCCCTGCCATGGGCAGGGACAGCTCCCACCAGCACAGCTTGCTCAAGCAGCCTGGCCTTGGACACCTCCAGGGAGGAGGCAGCCCCAGCCCCCCTGGGCAGCCTGCTCCTATGACACAGGACAGCAAACTCCACTGCAGCTCAGAGCTCTATTATAAACAAAAACAACCCCTTGGTTGAGCCCAGCAAGAGGAGTGCAGGAAACAAAATCACTCATGGATTCATAGATTCCTGCAATGGATTGGGTTAGAGGGGACCCTGAAGACCATCTAATTCCAACCCCCCCACTTCCTACTACCCAGGTTGCTCAAGGCCTCATCCAGCTTGGCCTTGAACACCTGCAGGGACAGGGCAGCCACTGCCTCCCTGCACAACCTGTGCCAGGGTCTCATCAACCTCACTCTCAAGAAAACTCTTCAGACGTTGTTCCTCATCCTGCCACTCCCAGCCCTTGTCACAACTCCCTCCCCAGCTCTCCTGCAGGCCTTCAGGTCCTGGAAGGCCCCAGAATGTGACAGTTCAGTGACCAAAAGAGGGAGGTAGCTCCAAGAACACTCCTCAGTCAATTCTGCAAACAGCTCTGTGTCACCACAGCAGAACTGTGGCACAGGAACCTTGCTCAGAGACCTGCCTTTGACATCCAAAATGCAGCTATACTCTAGGGGACCAGAAATGCCTAACACCACCACCAAAGCCACCCCAAACAGCCAAAGAGCCACCACCACAAGCAAAAGCACATGGAAAGCAAGAAAGCACTCCAACTACCCAAGCATCCAACCTCAAGTGAAAACAAACTCCAAACAAAAGCCCCAAAACTACCAATCAAAAAGAAATGACCCCCCAAAAGCTCACAGTGCAAGCAAGCCCCAAAGCTCAGCTGTTTAAGACAGCTCTAACTGATGACCACTCCAGTCTTGGGTCAGGTTTGGGTTGATTTTGAGATCCTCTGAGCCCCACACAAATCCTTGCAGCAGCATTTCAAGGGGATCATACCTGCCAGCTCTGCAGGCTGGAAAGCCTTCAACTCAACAGTCTGGATTTCATTGGTGTTTGTTTGGTTTCAATGATGCCTCAGAGGACATTTCACACTGGTTACATAACTCTGCTGATGGCAATTTTGCTTTCTCTCAGCCCTACTATGCTGCACAATTAGAGAATCTCACACAATGGGAGGGTTGGAAGGCAATGCCAGAGATCATCCATTCCACCCTCCCTGCCAGAGCAGGGTCACCTAGGGCAGGTCACACAGGATCAAACCCAGGCAGGTTTTGAATGGCTCCAGAGAAAGACACCACAATGCCCCTGGGCAGCCTCCTGTCCCCTTGGCAGCCCAGAAGGCTGCTTTGATAGCAACCCAGGCTGGGGGTGGTGAGATTGAGAGCAGCCCTGCAGAGAAGGCCTTGGGGGTGCTGGGGGGGGAGAAGCTGGGCAGGAGCCAGCACTGGGCACTGGCAGCACAGAAGGCCAAGGGCAGCCTGGGCTGCATCCAAAGCAGTGTGGCCAGAGCTGGAGAGAGGATCCTGCCCCTCTGCTCTGCTCTGGGGAGACCTCACCTGCAGCACTGCCTCCAGTTCTGAGGCCCCCAATACAAGAGGGACCTGGAGCTGCTGGAGAGGGTCCAGAGGAGGCCACCAAGATGATCAAAGGGCTGAGTACCTCTGCTACAGAGAAAGGCTGATAGAGTTGGGGCTGCCCAGCCTGAAGTAGAGACGGCTCCAAAGAGACCTCAGAGCTGCATTTCAATATCTGAAGGGGACCTCCAGATAGACTGGGGAGGGACTGTTCAGAAGGGGCTGTGGGGATAGGACAAGGGACAAGGGTTTGGAACTGGAGCAGGGCAGAGGTAGGTTGGCCATCAGGAGGAAGCTCTGCACAGGGAGGGTGGTGAAATATTGGCTGCCCAAGGATGTGGTTGAGTCCCCATCCCTGGTGGCATTCAAGATGTAGCTGTGGGCAGCCTGATCTATTTGGAAGTGTCCCTGCTGCCTGCAGGGAGTTGGACAAGATGCCCTTGGAGGCTGCCTTCCAACCTGACACAATCAGTGAATCTGAAGATGAAAGTGAAGGACAACCCCAGGTCCCTAAGCAATAGACACGGCAGGAGGAATGCTCCAGCAGCTCTGCTCTTTTCTAGCCGTTGTGTCTATGTCCCAATCTCAAGAAGCAAGCAGCAGAAGGAGCAAATCAAAGAGAAAAGCTCTATTTGAAACCAAGCAGGAAGCCGCCGGGCAAGGGCAGCCCCCAAGCCGCCGGGCAAGGGCAGCCCCCAAGCCGCCGGGCAAGGGCAGCCCCCAAGCCGCCGGGCAAGGGCAGCCCCCAAGCCGCCGGGCAAGGGCAGCCCCCAGCCGCCGGGCAAGGGCAGCCCCCAAGCCGCCGGGCAAGGGCAGCCCCCAGCAGCAAGCCGCCGGGCAAGGGCAGCCCCCAAGCCGCCGGGCAAGGGCAGCCCCCAAGCCGCAAGCCGCCGGGCAAGGGCAGCCCCCAAGCCGCAAGCCGCCGGGCAAGGGCAGCCCCCAGCAGCAAGCCGCCGGGCAAGGGCAGCCCCCAAGCCGCTGGGCAAGGGCAGCCCCCAAGCCGCAAGCCGCCGGGCAAGGGCAGCCCCCAAGACGCCGGGCAAGGGCAGCCCCCAAGCCGCAAGCCGCCGGGCAAGGGCAGCCCCCAAGCCGCCGGGCAAGGGCAGCCCGCAAGCCGCAAGCCGCCGGGCAAGGGCAGCCCCCAGCCGCCAGCCGCCGGGCAAGGGCAGCCCCCAGCCGCCGGGCAAGGGCAGCCCCCAGCCGCCAGCCGCCGGGCAAGGGCAGCCCCCAAGCCGCAAGCCGCCGGGCAAGGGCAGCCTGCTCGGGGTCTGATTTCTCCGAGCTGCACTCAGCCCAGCCGGGTGCTGCACCTTACCTTTAGATAGGATCCATAGTACTTGGTTACGTAGGGGCTGTCACACTGGCTGAGCACAGTTATCTCTTGCTGAATGTCTTCTATCTCATCCTCAGCTTCCTCCAGGTCGATGATTTTGATGGCCACCACCTGCTGGCTGCGGTTGTCGATGCCTTTGAAGACCTCCCCGAAGGAGCCCTTGCCGATGCGCTCCAGCTTGGTGAAGAGCTCCTCGGGGTCTGCCCTGTGGTTCTAGGCACAAAAGGAAGGGGGCAATGAAACACAACGCTCACTGTGCCTCCAAGCTACCACCCTCATTACTCCCCAAGGAGCACATCATCCAGATTCATCCTAGAATGGCTGGGGCTGGAAGGGAGCCCCAGACTTCATCTGTGGTCTCCAGCTGTGTCTGCAGATGTTCACAGCAGGGGAAGCAGAGAGTCTGCACTTGCCTCCTCGTGCCATGCTGCCCTTTGCTTGCAGTTACCATAGAATCAGTCAGGGCTGGAAGGGACCACAAGGGTCATCTAGTTCCAACCTCCCTGCCATGGGCAGGGACACCCCACACTAGATCAGCCTGGCCAGAGCCTCATCCAGCCTGGGCTGAAACACCTCCAGGGCTGGGGCCTCAACCACCTCCCTGGACAACCCATTCCAGGGCTTCACCACTCTCATGGGGAAGAACTTCCTCCTCACCTCCAGCCTGAATCTCCCCACCTCCAGCTTCATTCCATCATCACATTCCATTCCATCACAGCTCAAGAAACAAAACCTTGGCTGTGGAGGGTACCCTTGGCAGTGCCAGTGCCCAGTGCTGCAGCAGCTGAGCTGCCTTAGCTCAAATGATTGCTCTCCTCAAGAGTAATCCTGAAACCATGGCATGGTCTGGGTTGGAAGGGACCTCCAGAGCTCATCCAGCCCAACCCCCTCTGCAGGCAGCAGGGACATCCTCCACCACATCAGGTTGCCCAGAGCCCCACCAAGCCTGACCTGGATTATCTCCAGGGATGGAGCCTCAACCACCTCCCTGGGCAGCCTGCTGCAGTGTTCCAGCAGCCTCCTGCTGCAGACCCTACACCTCACATCCAATCCCAGTCTCCTCTTGTCTAATTTCAAACCACTGTCCCTCAGTCTAGCTCTACAAGCCCCTGTGAAAATATCCCTCACAGCTCTCCTGGAGCCCTTCAGATAGTGGGAGGCTGCTGCAGGTCTCCCTGGAGCCTTCTCATCTCCAGGCTGAACAGCCCCAACTCTTCCAGCCTGGCCCCACAGGGGAGGCTCTCCTCCCCTCTGATCATCTTGATGGCATCTTCTGGACCCTCTCCATCAGCTCCAAGTCTCTCTTGCATTGAGGCCCCACAGCTGGCCCCAGCCCTGCAGGTGAGGTCTCCCCAGAGCAGAGCAGAGGGGCAGGATCCTCTCTCCAGCTCTGGCCACACTGCTTTGGATGCAGCCCAGGCTGCCCTTGGCCTTCTGTGCTGCCAGTGCCCAGTGCTGGCTCCTGCCCAGCTTCTCCCCCCCAGCACCCCCAAGGCCTTCTCTGCAGGGCTGCTCAAATGGAGCTGAGAAATGGAAGCTGTTTGTGTACTAACCAGTGTAGTTACTCAGCAGAGTGGGTGTCCTCAGCAGTGCTGTGCTGCCTGCTGCTGTGCTCCCATTTTTCTGGCATGCTTGGGTGTTACCAGCCAGTCCTGATCAACACCCTTGCTTCAATATTCTGCTTCAGCCTTCTTATTCCTTCTCTGAACAGCACTCAGTCCCTTTTCATAGGGTCATGGTGTGGGCTGGGTTGGATCTCCAGGATCATCCAGTTCCAACCCCCTGCCATGGTGAGGACACCTCACACCAGAGCAGGTTGCTCAGAGCCTCATCCAGCCTGGCCTTGAACACCTTCAGGGGGAAGGCAGCCACAGCCTTCTCCCAGTGCCTCCCCAGCCTTACTCTCGACAATTCCTTCCTCCTCTCCAGCCTCAGCCTCCCCTCTCCCAGCTCAAAGCCCTTGCCCCTCGTTGGATGGCTTGCCAGCACCTGTAGCTGCCCTGAGGATGCTGGACCTGAGCAGCTGTGGGAATGCACTGGCAATCACTGGGTGCTGCAGGCCCTTCACAGCTGGCTCCACACTGCATGACTGGATGAGATGTTTCATCTGACTAAGGCCAGCTATCAGGCTCAGGCTTCTCTGCCTGGGTGATGCTGTTAGTGCTGCTGCATTCCCCTTCTCCTGCATTACTGCACCAAGAAGATGAATATGAAGAGCAGCTCCATCCTTCCATTCTACAGTGGTGGAACATAGAAAGTGAAATGACTTTTGTACCTGACTCCCTCCATGCTCGGGCTCCTTTACCTTTCACTTAATTGCATAATGCATGTCTGTAATTAATGGCTGAACTGGAACTCAGTGGGCAGGAAATACATTCACCTGATGCAAGCCTGCTGGTGGTGCAGGGTGCTGCACCTGGAACAGAAGAGCCCTCAGCAACCCAGGCTGGAGGTGGTGAGATTGAGAGCAGCCCTGCACAGGAGGGCTTGGGGGTGCTCAGAAGCCTTTTAGTTAGACAGAACCTCACCAAAACGACCAGGAAACCTCCCAGCTGCCTAAAGGTGGCCCTGCTGCCATACACCACTGCTGCAGCTCCAGCAGTGTGGCCAGCAGGAGGAGGGCAGGGAGCAACCCCCTGCACTGGGCACTGCTGAGGCCACACATTGAACATTGGGTTCACTTAGGGCTGTTCAGTCTGGAGAGGAGAAGGCTCCCAGGAGACCTTCTGGTGGCCTTCCAGGATCTGCAGGGGGCTCCAAGAAAGCTGGGGAGGGACTTTGGAGGGTGTCAGGGAGGGATAGGACTGGGGGGGATGGAGCAGAACTAGAAGTGGGGAGATTGAGCTTGGCTGTGAGGAAGAAGTTGTTGCCCATGAGGGTGGTGAGAGCCTGGCACAGGTTGCCCAGGGAGGTGGTGGAAGCCTCCTGCCTGGAGGTGTTTGCAGCCAGGCTGGAGGTGGCTGTGAGCAACCTGCTGTGGTGTGAGGTGTCCCTGCCCATGGCAGGGGCTTGGGACTGGCTGAGCCTTGGGGTCCCTTCCAGCCCTGGCAATTCCATGATCTGGGGTTGTTCAGCCTGGAGAAGAGCCTGAGGGGAGACCTCATCACTCTCTACAGCTCCCTGAAAGGAGGTTGCAGTGAGCTGGAGTTGGGTTCTTCTGCCCTGCATCAGGTGACTGAAGGCCAGGAAATGGCTGAAGTTGTGCCAGGGGAGCCTTCAGCTGGAGATGAGGAAAAATGTCTTTGGTGCAAGAGTGGTCAGGGGTTGGCACAGCCCCCATCCCTGGAGGCGTTCCAGAACCCTGTGGCCATGGCTCTTGGGCCATGGAGGGGTTGGGTGCTGGTTGTTGTGGGTGGTCTTGGAGGCCTTTTCCAACCCAAACACTTCTCTCATTTTGTGCTTTGTTCATTTCTAAGAAAAAAAAAACAACAACAACTTGCAAATCTCTTTAGGGCTTTCAAATCTATACTCACAGGTGTTGAAAAACCTTCTTGTAGGGAGAGATGTGGCAGAAGTAGCAAGCACTGGCACCCAGCCTGTCCCTGCTGCTAGTTAGGCTGCTCCCCACCTAAGGGTGTTCCTAGACCACATTAATTGCAGTAAGGGGAAGTTACCTGAGAGCTCTCCCCTTCCAGCCAACAAAGACACCCCCCAACAAACAGCAGAGTTGAGAGAGGCCTAGCAAAAGCTGTCAGTAACCCTACAATGCTAATCTCCTTTGGAGACCTTGGCAGCTGAGAGCCCAGAAATCACTGAGGCTAACTAGCAGCTGCTGCTGAGCTGAAACCTGTCTGACACTTCCAGACACAGCAGAGAACCAACAATTTAATCACAAGCCTAGGCAGCTCAGCCAGCCCTTCACAAGTGCTTGATGAACTCAAAGGACAAGGTTTCACTGTCTGCAGGGGAGCTGCAGGCAGCTGGGGAGGGACTGTTCAGAAGGGGCTGTGGGGACAGGACAAGGGACAAGGGTTTGAAAGTGGAGCAGGGCAGAGGTAGGTTGGTCATCAGGAGGAAGCTCTGCACAGGGAGGGTGGTGAGACACTGGCACAGGCTGCCCAGGGAGGTGCTTGAGGCTCCATGCCTGGAGCCATCCAAGCTCAGCCTGGCTGTGTCCCTGTGCAGCCTGCTCTGGCTGGAGCTGTCCCTGCTGCCTGCAGGGCTTGGACATGGTGACCTTGGAGGGTCCCTTCCAACCCAGTGCAATCTGTGAAGCTGTGGAACTTGGGCTTTGCTTGGAGACTAGCCTTAAGCAGTACAGCCTCTGGGCTCCTGGGTGCACACAATCCTCTACACCCTCTTCCCTCTCACCAACCACACAAGCCAGGCCTCCAAACTCTCCTCCAAGCTACTTCAGGTGAATCAGAGCCTTAAACCCTATTTGAACTTGCAACAAGTCCTAAGGCCATTAATGGGAGTGCTGCAGTACAGGGAGAGGAACAGATGGACTCTCCACCACTGTGGAACTCCAGGTAGATCCCCAGGAGGGAGAGGTGGAACAGAGGGGCATCGGAGGAGAACAAACTGTGCAGGGCTGCTAGAGGGAAGAGTCACATCCTTCTATTCTGAGCAAATCCTCTCCCAGCAAGCAGTCAGCTTTAGACAGCTCCTGCTATCCACCAAGGCTGACTGCAGGACCCTGGAGGAGCAGGGCAGGTATTTCTGAGCAGCTCAGAGGGGGATCATGTCCTTTGAGAGAGGCAGCAGCAAAGCTCTTTCCCAGCCCACTCTTTGTTCTAAAGCTGTCTTTTAAGCTGTGTTGAAGCTGTTCCAATTGCCTTGCCTTCCAAGGGACTGTTTGACAGGGCTGCTGTTCTACAAGCAGTTTGTTTGACCAGAGGTGAGCAGACAGAATGGTTTAGTGGCCATGGCACTCAGGGTGGTGCTTGGACTGGATGATCTTAGAGAGCTTGCCCAACCCAAACACTTCTATGGGTCTCTGTTGTGAAGCAATCCTGGAATTGTCAGGGTTGGAAGGGACCTCAGGGATCATCCAGTTCCAACCCCCTGCCATGGGCAGGGACACTTTTCATGAGATCAGGTTGCCTATCCCCCTCCTGCTGTGGCAAAGGGTGGAGATAAAGCTCACACAAACTGAACTGCCTGCACCCCTCCAACACACACCAAGCAGCTCTCACAGCACACTCCCAGCTGAGCTCTGCTCTGGTACAAACTCAGAGGTCTCAACACTATCTAACACTCCTGAGCAGAGGCCCCAGCTGCCACCCCTGATCCTGCCCTGCATGGCAAAAGCTGCCTGCACAAATGCTTGTGGTTGTTTAAGAGAAACAAAGCAAACCAAAGTGGTTCCTCTGAGGACTCTGCTGGGCAGCAGATAGCACAACAGACACTGCATGGCCTCCACCACCACCTCTCCCAACACCTCTCAGCAGACAAAGCAGGCAGAGAAGCTCCTGCTCTCCCCAGGCCTGTTTGCACAGACAAAAGCAGCAGCAGGTCTGCCAAGCAGAGGCACACTGGCACAGCCAGCTCCAGCCTGGCCAGCTCCAGCAGCAGCCCTCTTGCAAGGCCTCTGCAGAGCTCAGCAGCTCCAGCACTTCACCAGGCCACAACCCCACAGCCTGTGCTAGTGATCACACAACATTAGAGGTTGGAAGGGACCTCCTGAGCTCACCCAGTCCAAGCTCCTGCCACAGCAGCATCACCCAGGGCAGTCTGCACAGGAATGCATCCAGGGGGGTTCTGAAGGTGTCCAGAGACTCCACAGCCTCTCTGGGCAGCCTGCTCCAGGGCTCAGCTCCCTCACACCAAAGAAGTTTCTCCTCATGTTGAGCTGAAACCTTCTGTGTTCCAGTTTGTATCCATTGGTCCTTGGCTTACTGCTGTGCACCACCCACAAGAGCTTGGCCCCCTCCCCTTGCCCCCCAGCCATTGATAGGCATTGATCAGATCCCTCTCAGCCTTCTCCTCTCCAGACACAACAGCCCCAGGGCTCTCTTCACAGGGGAGATGCTCAAGTCCCCAGAACCAGCAGAATCTCTCCTCCTCCCTTACACAACCACAGGCCCTGGCCATCTGTATGGGTCCATTCATGTGTATAAACAGTCACAGGATCAGAGCATAACTCAGCTTGGAAGGGACCTCAGGAGCCCATCTCACCCAACCACCTGCTCAGAAGCCCCAGATCAAACCCCCTAGCCTAAACCACCACAGCATCCTCTTGGCCAGTACAGCTGCAACAGGAGAGCAACAACAAAGGACCTGGGGGTGTTGGCTGATGGCCAGCTGAACATGAGCCAGGGGGTGCCCAGCTGGCCAAGAAGGCTACCAGCAGCCTGGCCTGGAGCAGCAATGGTGTGGCCAGCAGGAGCAGGGCAGGGATCCTGCCCCTGTGCTCAGCAGTGGTGAAGCCACAGCTCTCACACTGGGTTGAGGTTTGATGAGGCATGGCTGCATTCATGATGCATTTGCTGCACAGGTTTGGTCTGGAGAGGAAAGGCAGGGAGGGGATCTGATGAATGTCTGTAAACACCTGCAGGGTGGGGGGCAAGAAGAGGCCAGCCTCTTTTCACTGGTGTCCTGTGATAGGACAAGGAGCAACCATACAAACTGCAACCCAGGAGGTTCCACATCAATGTGAGGAGAAACTTCTTTGCTGTGAGGCTGCTGAGCCCTGGAGCAGGCTGCCCAGAGGGGCTGTGGAGTCTCCTGCTCTGGAGCCTTTCAAGTCCCACCTGGCTGTGTCCTGTGTGCCCTGCCCTGGCAGGGGTGAGACTCAGTGCAGCCCCTACCATCCTGTGATTCTCTTGTCTCTTTCCAGGCACCACCTGCAGGTGGTTTCAGCTCTCAAGCACACCCAGTAGCACACACCACACATTCTCTAACAATTTACAGTCACACACACCCCCCACAGGGAGCAAAAGAGTCCTGCAGCTCCTCCCCACCTCCTCCTCCCACCACTGCTCCTTTACAACCCTGTTACAGCTGAAGCACACCAACAGCCCCCAGGCCTGTGTGCACACACAGCGAAGAGGCTGCAGGTGATGCAGGCTCAGACCCAGCAGAACTTGGAGGGAAAAAGCAGACACCCAGCCCAAAGGTGCAACCTGGAGATGGGCTTTTCCTCCACCCTGCGCACACACTCCTGCCTCTCAGCAACCTCCACCTGCAGCCCAGCTGCGATTGCTGCCCTGCAGTGCTGGGCAAGACTCAGCTAGCACAGTGAAGCCTCTGCTGCCCTGCTTCCTGCAGCTGTCTGACACATGCTGAAGAGAAAACTGTCCTACCAGCACCACAATTTCATTGTATGAAGTACCAAGCTGCCACACTGGCAAGCTGGGCCCAGGCTTGGTCAACACCTTCATCTAGGACCTGGATGAAGAGCCAGAGTGCACCTTCAGCAGCTTGCTGGGGACACCAAGCTGGGAGGGGTGGCTGACACCCAGGCTGTGCTGGCACCCAGCCAGGCCTGGACAGGCTGGGAGGCTTGAGGAGAAGTTCAGCATGGGCAAGTGCAGGCTCCTGTACCTGGGGAGGAACAACATCCCTTGCAGCAGCACAGCTGAGGGGGTGCCTGCTGGGAAGCAGCTCTGTGGAGGAAGGGCTGGGAGTGCTGGTGGACAAGGTCACCATCAGCCAGCTGCACTGTGGACAAGGCAGCCCACTTTAGTCTGGGGGGCATGAGGAAGAGAGGCCAGCAGGCTGAAGGAGGTGCTTCTGCCCCTCTGCTGTGCCCTGGTGAGGCCCCACCTGCTGGATAGTGTCCAGCCCTGGGCTCCTCAGCCCAGCAGAGACAGGGAACTACTAGTGAGTCCAGTGGAGGCCACAAAGGTGCTGAGGGGCCTGAAGCATCCCTGGGAGGGGGAAAGGCTTGAGAGACTTGGGGCTGTGTAGCATGGACAAGAGAAGACTGAGCTGAGGCCCTCTCGATGCTGATCAACATCTGAAGGGTGGAGGTCAAGAGGATGGGGCTGGGCTCTGTGAGTGCTGCTCCCTGAGGGGAAAAGGGACAATGGGCACAGCCTGGAACACAGGAGGTTCCCCCTCACCATGAGCACAAACTGCTCTACTTTGAGGGTGGCAGAGCCCTGGAGCAGGCTGCAGAGTCTCCTTCTCTAGAGACTTTGGAAACCCACCTGGACACATTCCTGTGCTCTGGCAGGGGTGGGACTGGATGCCCTCCAGAGGTCCCTTCCAAGCCCTACCATTTGGGGCAAGTCACAGCAGGCTCAAAAAGCAGATCTGAGCTTTGCTGTCCTTAAATGGGACCTGACCTCCATTACACACTTCATGAAGAGTTTCCTCAACCTGACAAGGCCCAGACTCAGCATTTTGAGTGAGAACCTGGAGATCTTCAGTAGGAAACAAGCAAAAATAAGCCAAAAAACTAACACTATGTGGCTTTCTTCTGATCAGGTTTTAGTGGCCCTGCTGCCATACACCACTGCTGCAGCTCCAGCAGTGTGGCCAGCAAGAGGAGGGCAGGGAGCAGGCCCCTGCACTGGGCACTGCTGAGACCACACATTGAATACTGGGTTCGCTTTTGGGCCCTCATTCCATGGAGGACATTGAGGGGATGGAGCATGGCCAGAGAAGGGCATGGTGAAGGGTCTGGAGAACAGGGCTGGGGAGGAGCAGCTGAAGGAGCTGCTGGCTTGAGAGCAGCTCTGGAGAAAGGCCTTGGGGGTGCTGGGGGAGGAGAAGCTCAGCAGGAGCCTGCAGGGAGCACTTGCAGCCCAGAGAGCCAAGCAGAGCCTGGGCTGCAGCAAGAGAAGTGTGGCCAGCAGGGCCAGGGAGGGGATTCTGCCCCTCTGCTCCACTCTGCTGAGACCACAGCTGGAGCTCTGGGGCCAGCTCTGGAGCCTCTGTGCCAGGAAGGCTCTGGAGGGGCTGGAAGGTGTCCAGAGCAGGGCCACGAGGAGGAGCAGAGGGCTGGAGCTGCTCTGCTCTGGAGACAGCCTGAGAGAGTTGGGGTTGTGCAGGCTGGAGAGGAGAAGGCTCCCAGGAGACCTTCTGGTGGCCTTGCAGGATCTGCAGGGAGCTCCAAGAAAGCTGGGGAGGGACTTTTGAGGGTGTCAGGGAGGGATAGGACTGGGGGAGGGGGTGGAGCAAAACTAGAAGTGGGGAGATTGAGCTTGGCTGTGAGGAAGAAGTTGTTGCCCATGAGGGTGGTGAGAGCCTGGCACAGGTTGCCCAGGGAGGTGGTGGAAGCCTCCTGCCTGGAGGTGTTTGCAGCCAGGCTGGAGGTGGCTGTGAGCAACCTGCTGTGGTGTGAGGTGTCCCTGCCCATGGCAGGGGTTGGGACTGGCTGAGCCTTGAGGTCCCTTCCAGCCCTAAAAATTCCATGATTGTAAGGGAGGTGAGCTGCTCAAAAATCCCTCTGGCTGTCCAACCCCAGCATTCCAGCCCAGCCCCTGGCAGATTTGTAAGCAGAGAATCTCCTTCACCTTCACACCATCCCTGCCCTGCAGCAGATGCAAGCTGTCAAGTGCACTTTGTGCTGAAAATGGAAATGCCTGAACTTGCTGCTTCTATTCCCAGCCCTTCCTTCTCTGGGCTCACACAGCATGAGGGAACAGCACGAATAAGCAAAGAGAAGGAATCATAACCCTGCTCCCAAAGCCTTGCTCCTGGAGCCAGGCACTAACAACACTTCACACAAGTCATTTGTGAAGAGGACTCTGAGCAAAACAACCCCCAAGCTTCCCATGCCACTGAGCTGCCCTCCCTTTGCTTCCATCCTCCTCTTAACCTACCCAGGACCTGCTAAAAGCATCCCCAAAGCCCTGCATGCATCTGCACAACCTGCAGTCTGCTCACAGCAATGCCTGCCAAAGCTGTCAGCAGGACTGGGGGGGAAGGAGCACTCACTGAATGTCCAGGGCTGCACTGCATTCTGAACAAGACTCAACTGGCTAAATGGTCTGCAGCTAGAAAGATCCTACAGTGGTTTGGGTTGGAAGGGACCTTAAAGATCACAGGATTAACCAGGTTGGGAAAGACCTTCAAGATGATCAAGCCAACCTCTCACCCAGCACCACCTGATCAGCTAAACCATGGCACCAAGGGCCTCATCCAGTCTTATCTGAAACACCTCCAGGGATGGGGACTCCACCACCTCCCTGGGCAGCACAGCCCAATGGCCAATCTCTCTTGCTGGGAAGAATTTCCTCCTTACATCCAGCCTGAACCTCCACTGGCACAGCTTGAGATTGTGTCCTCTCCTTCTATCACTGGGTGCCTGGGAGAAGAGGCTGACCCCCACCTGGCTACAACCCCCCTTCAGGTAGCTGTAGGGAGCAACAGCCTCCTCCTCTTCTCCAGGCTAATCAGCCCCAGCTCTCTCAGGCTCTCCTCAGGTGAGAGCTGTTTTAGACCCCTCAGCATCTCAGAGGCCCTGTGCTGGACTCTCTCCAGTAGTCCTTTTTGAGCTGGGGAGCCCAGAACTGGACACAGCACTCCAAATGTGCAGACTAGAGGACCACACTCCTCTCCCTCCACAGACTCCTTCCACTAGACCAGACTGCTCAAGGTGGAGAGTCTCAGATGCAGGCAGAAGTCAGTTCAAGAAAGGTTCTCCTGCCCATGGCAGGGGGGCTGGAGTAGCTGATCTCTGCTGTCCAACCTAAGCCAACCTGTAAGTCTATGATGAAACCAACAGGTTGTATCATAGTATCACAGTATCATTCAGGGTTGGAAGGGACCACAAGGATCATCTAGTTCCAACCCCCCTGCCATGGGCAGGGACACCCCACACTAGATCAGCCTGGCCAGAGCCTCATCCAGCCTGGGCTTAAACACCCCCAGGGATGGGGCCTCGACCACCTCCCTGCACAACCCATTCCAGGGCTTCACCACTCTCATGGGGAAGAACTTCCTCCTCCCCTCCAGCCTCAATCTCCCCACCTCCAGCTTCATTCCATTCCCCCTAGTCCTATCACTCCCTGAGATCCTGAGCAGTCCTTCCCCAGCCTTCCTGTAGCCCCCTGCAGATACTGGAAGGCCACAATGAGGTCACCTGGGAGCCTTCTCTTCTGCAGACTGAACAGCCCCAACTCCTTCAGCCTGTCCTCACAGCAGAGGTGCTCCAGCCCTCTGATCATCCTCCTGGCCCTGCTCTGGACACGCTCCAGCATCCAGAGCATCCCAGCTCCCTTCTGCTGGTCTTGCAAAAGCAATTCCATCTCATTTGTTGAGCACCAGGACAAGAGCCTGCTGAGTGGCTCACCACCCCACCTCAGTGCCCTAGCTGCCTGCTCACCTGGACCAGGGTCAGGAGAGGGCACTCCTGTGATCCCTCCTGGCTGAAGCACCTTTGTACTCTCCATGCTATCAACTGCTTTGGAAAAACCCCAGCTGCAGGCAGATCCCAAAAGCCACATGGAGCAGGGAGAACTCAGCCTGCCTGAGCTCAGCCTACTGCTAGCAGGACGCTTCTCCCCTCTGCAAGCAGGCTGCTTATCAGCACAGGGTGGGGCTTCATTTTCGCCTCACCCATTTAAAGGAACAGCTACAGCACAATTCTGCCAGCCAGAGACCAGCTCACTGCAGCACTTGGAGCAGTCTCCTCCTGTTTAGAGGTTAGAAATGGCATCCGCCTCAGCAATTGCACAGCCCTCCTCACTGCTCTGTGTTAGGAGCCACAAGTTAGAACCAAAGAAAGGACCTCAGAGATCATCTATCCCAAGCCCCTGCCATGGGCTGGGACATCTCTCAGCTACAACATGTTGCTGAAAGCCTCATCCAATCTGACCTTGAACACCTCCAGGGAAGGGGTATCCAAAACCACTCTGGGCAGCCTGTGCCAGAGTCTCCCCAGCCTCACACTGAAGAGCTTCCTCCTCAGCTCCACTCTAACCCTGCTCTGCCTCAGCTCCAAACCATTCTCCCTTGGCCTGGCTCCAGACCCCCTCAGCAAAAGTCTCTCTGCAGCTTCCTGCAGGATCCCTTCAGGTCCTGGCAGGCAGCTCTGAGGTCCCCCTGGAGCCTTCTCCTCCCCAAGCTGCACACCCCCAGCTCCCTCAGCCTGTGCTCACAGCAGAGCTGCTGCAGCCCTTAGATCACCTTTGTGGCCTCCTCTGGCCTCACCCCAGCAGCTCTGTGTCCTCCTTCTGCTGGGGACACCAGTGCTGGAGGCAGGATTGGAGGAGATGTCTGGGTAGAGTCAAAGGGCAGAACCCCCTCTGCTGCCCTGCTGCCCACCCTGCTCTGGCTGCAGCCCAGGATATGATACAGCTTTTACCTTCCAGTTTTCCCCATAAATAACAGCCAGCCCTGAAGTTGAAGCACATTTCTCTTTGTTAAATGTCTCTGCTGAAGTAGTTATTACTTATTTACAGGCCACACAGTAGAACAATGCTAGCTGGAAAAGGATGGCTCCAGAACACAGTGTAGTTAGAGAGCAGACCCCAAGTTTATTTACCACAGAGAAGTCTCCAGGCACAACCACTGCCTGCAGCGAAGCCCAAGGGGGAAGCCATGGCTAGAGGACATCACACCACTCCTTCAGCTTTGGCAGGGACCATTCTGAGAAAGGAAGACTGCTGCCCTCTCCCCAAGGCTAGAAAGCTGTGCTCTGCACTGCACCACAGGCCCTTGGTCCTAGCAATCACACTGCCCCTGAAGCCACGAGGAGCACACAGGGGAAAAAACCTGGAACTGAAATGCAGCTCCAAAAGGCAGCAAGAAGCCTCCCTGCCAGCAAGCACCTGCCTGCTGCAGGAAAGCCCTTTTGCAACTGCTCTGCAGCTCCTACCCAACAGGGCAAAGCATCTCATTACATAAAGGCATGGGGAGGGGGAGGGGAGGAAGAGAAACACCCTGGAAAAAAATTCAGCTTCTTCTTGCCAACTAGGCTGGAACAAAGCTTGCAGGGATGGGAAAATGCTCTTGCCACAACTGCTTGCCAGATGGCCCTTCCCTAGGTGAGAGCTCACCAGCAAGGTGATCCTGCTCCCCTCACAGTTCCATGGCTTTGATTCACTCACATCAGAGCACATTCAGGGTGTCATACCTTGCTTTACACTACTCCTAGTCATTTTGTGCTGTAAAGTGGTGTTCCTACCCTGTGCTCAGCTCCCAACACAGAAGCCTGCACTGAACTACAGCCTGACATCCAGCAAAGCACACCCAGCAAAGCAGCTCAGCACCCCTCAGCACCCCCAGTTGAAAGGCAAGCCTGCAGAGTTGGAACCAGGGGGGAAACAGGAAATACTTCATGTTCTTCAGGACTGAACACATGGCTCCTGAAAGCAGTGAAGCCACCCTAGACCCACAGACTCCCTCCTCCCCAGCTCATGGGTGAAAACTGCAGATTACTTTTCTCCTTCTCTGTTCTCTTTCACTGATGCCCCCTGAGTCCCTGCAGAACCAAGGCAGCTCCCAGCAGAGAGCTCTTCCACACTACGGTGCCTCAGCCAAGGCCATGCAAACCCAGGCCTGGCCTGACACCTCCAAGTGTCACCTACACACTTCTGCAAAGCTTACTTCATAAAGATCCAAGCTGGAGCCAGGCTTCTTCCCAAGCCACGCACCCAATCAGCACAGCCTACCCCTGCAAAGCCACATGTGCAAGACCCAAGGAAGAATGAGATCAGCAAGGTGCTGTCAGCTTGTCACTGCTTTGTTACTGGAGGCCTTTTCCCTGGGTATTTGGCCTGCAATCACAGCATGGTAGGGGTTGGAAGGGACCTCAAGAGATCACAAAGATCACCCAGGACAGGGCACACAGAACACATCCAGGAGGGTTTGGGAAGTCTCCAGAGCAGGAGACTCCACAACCTCTCTGGGCAGCCTGCTCCAGGGCTCAGCACCCTCACAGGGACAGTTTTCCCTCCTCTGCTCCAGCTTGCCCCAGTGCCCCTTGTGCTGTCCTTGGACATCCCTGAGCAATGAGGGCAGACTTCAGGCTCCTCTGCTCGGGCTTGGAGCCTCAGCTCCCTCAGCTGTCCTCACAGGGAGATGTTCCACTGCCTGCAGCAGCTTCGTGGCTCTCTGCTGGACTCTCTCCAGCAGGTGCCTGTGGCAGAATCCCTCTGGCAGGGTGGATTTCAGAGAGTACCACTGGAAGGGCATCCCTCCACAAAACCAAGTCTCCTTCAGAGCTCAGGAGTGTGCTTAGTGATCCTCAGCTAAGCAGCAGAACAGACTTGTTCTAGAAGACCTGCCAGAAGTTCCAACTGAAAGAGCAAGTGACAGCTCTGAAATGGAGTCAAGAGTAGTGAGGCAGCATGAGGAAGGAATTTGACTTTCCATTATTGGAAGTCAGAAAGAAATGGCAGGGTTTGGAACAGCGAGTCCTGCTGGGATAGACTCCTCACCAGCTCTGTATCTCTTCAGAAACAACATACATGGAGCTAGTAAGGACAGCATGTCAGAAAACTGGTACAAACCCAGCTTGGTACTGCTCATCTCCAGCCCCATCCCAGCCAAAACTCATCCCTGCCAATTAAATGCAGCCCCTAAGAATAACTAAGGGCAAAACAAGAGCCCCTCATCACTTTCAAGAGTTCCTGATCCTGTCTTCTACCTGGTAGCACTGTTACTGACAGCCTGAAAACCTCACCCCTTCACTTGTGCAGATGGCTGAGAACCACATCTGCAAGCCCTTCACAACAATGAATACTGAAGCTAATCCTCTTGCCTGCCTTCACTAAGATGCTTCTTTGGTCTCATGTGACCAATACTGCTGTGGAGGCACATTCAGTCACAGGCTGAGAGACCTGGGGCTAGTTGGCCTGGAGAAGAGAAGACTGAGAGGGGATCTCATTAATGTCTGTAAGTATCTGAGGGGTGGGTGTGAAGAGGATGGAACCAACCTCTTTTCAGTGATACCCAGGGACAGGACAAGGGGCAATGGACAAACTCAATCACAGGAAATTCCATCTCAACATGAGGAGAAGCTTCTTTGGTGTGAGGCTGCTGAGCCCTGGGGCAGGCTGCCCAGAGAGGTTGTGGAGTCTCCTGCTCTGGAGACTTTCAAGCCCCACCTGGATGTGTTCTGTGTGCCCTGCCCTGGGTGACCCTGCTCTGGCAGGGGGGGTTGGACTCAATCTTCTGAGTATCATTCTACGATATACTCATGGTGTGCCACAAAGTTACCAGAAAGAAAGAATCCCTCCTCAAGATAAAGATGCAAATAACAATGGTAGCATTCTTCAGCAACAAATTGCAGTGTATTCCTGAGCTGTTACTTGCTGTGGATTGGAAAAAAGGAGGAAAGAAAAATAAACCTCGCCCAAACCTTGTAAAGCTGAGCCTGGGCTTCAAAAAGCACCCAGCATGGATCAGTGCCCACAGCAAAGGCCCAGGATTGAGTTAACTATTCTATATTTTTGGAAGTTAAAAGCCTGGCTGCTGATGAATTGGGGAAATTATCCTCTGCCCAAGAGAGACAGAAGGGCAGAGCAGGTGAGAGGAGTTGAGCTGATGTGCTCTTTGCAGCTTCAGCAATTTGCCTCTGAGTTCCAGGTCAGTGCCCTTACAGTGAGTATAAAACTGGAAAATCTGCACAAGGAAATGCTAGCAGGAGACTGCTGTGGGTTCCTTCCTTCTGCCTGATAACAGGGTCTGCTGAATCCCAGGTGATTATACCTACCCAGCTACCAAACACCCCCAAAGCTTGCTCTAGCCTCCTTTTGTTGCCAACAGAAGGACAGTGCATGCACAATTGAGCCCTACTTTTCCTTCTGATCAGAAACTCCTCACAGTGCCTGAGATGGAAGAGCCCAGTTCAACTGACAAGGCAGCCTGCTAACTTGGCTCAGGCTGTTAGATAGCACACAGCTTTACATCAAGTGCAGCCAAGAAAGGAACAGCCCCAGTGCTGAACTCCATGAACATGTGAATGCATTTCTGCTTCAAGCAGGGGAGAGGGATGGGCTGCACAGGTCTTCAAAAGCTATCTTCTGCAGTCTGCCTGCACTGTGGCTCCCACGACACATCAAGGGCTTGACTTTGGACAAGGTCTTCATCACCTAACTCTGGAATCCATCCTAGCTTCACCCTAAGAAATCACTGTCTTCTAGGCACTGTGGCAGTCTCCTGGCACCTGCCAGTCTCAGCCTTCCTCACTTCCTTCAGGAAAGCCATGTCTCTAAGTGAAACAAGTGCAAAGCCTTTCCAGATTCACTGTAGAAGCACCTGGACACAGCTGAGTTCCCAGGAGAGGAATAAATGAACAGATCCTTGAGTGGATCTTTCTTGGAAGGTTTTAGCACCTCCAGTGCCACCCTCTAAACACACAGGTATCTGCTCTCAGTAGAAGTCACATTCTTCTAACTACAACTCCTCAGGTTCCAGACTAGCTTTAGGCACTGAAGAGCCCAAGTCTACAGGTACACCAACTCAAGAGAAAACTTTTTCTCCCCAGCTCAGAGGAGGCCACAAAGATGATCAGGGACCTGGAGGTGACTCCTGTGAGGACAGGCTGAGGGCACTAGGATTGTTCAGCCTGAAGAGGAGAAGACCTAATAGCAGCCTGCCAGTACCTGAAGGGGGCTACAGGGAGGCTGCAGAGAGTGTTGCCAAAGGCCTGCAGTGACAGGATGAGGGACAATGGCTTCAAACTACAGCAGGTTTAGATTGGATGCTAGGAACAAGTTCTGCACCGTGAGGGTGGTGGAACACCGGAATAGGCTGCCCAGGGAAGTAGTTGTGCCCCCATCCCTGGAGACATTCAAGGTGAGGCTGGACAGAGCTCTGGGCAACCTGATCCAGTGGAGGATGTCCCTGCTGCCTGCAGGGGGGTTGGGCTGGATGACCTTTGTAGGTCCCTTCCAACCCAGATTGTTCTATGAAAATGCAGCGTTACCTCTCCTTTACTCTGTCTATACTCATCCAAGAGCCACATGAACTGTTCTGTCTCTGAGCAGGCTGCAGGAAGAACCTCTCCAGCTACCAGGCTGCAGCACCCGGGCAGCACAGAGAGCAAAGCTCACCTTTACATCCAAGTTTGTCTTTAATCCAGCAAGCCTTCAGCTGTGAATCAGAGTACACTGGCTGACAGGTCACATGCTCCTGGCTGCTCTGCTTTTAGAGGAAGTTAGGCTCTTTATTGCAAGACAATCTAAATGCCAATAAAAATAGATGCAGATCAGGTCTGAACAGCCTCCCTAACTGCACTCAAGACCATTGCCATACAGGATCAGGAGACACCAGCACAGCCATCAGAAAGAGAGCCAGAAGTGTTTAGATGAGTAAGAGAGCAGTAAGTTTTGGGGTACTGCATGACAGAAGTGCAACCAAAAATTAATGACATCCTTGAAACATTCCAATCACCTGAAGCAAACACCCCTCTGAACTATGCAACCTGCCTGCTGGCCAAGGGAAAAGGAGCACCTAGGAGGCCAAGCCCTTCACTTCAGTGCTGTTCTTGGCACAGGTCCTGTGCTGGTGAACACCACAGGCAGGCTCTAACATCTCCTTGCAAGCCCCATGCAGAAATGCTGTGTGTGAGCTCAACAGGATTCCTTGGACATAGGGCCCACTGAACAGCTTCCTCACTGTGAGATCTCAAAGCACTGCAATATTGCTAACACAAGGAACACAGTTACAGTGACACTACTGAACAAACACTCCCACCTGATGCTCTAACTCACTGCACACTTCTCTCTTCACTGTGCTCACACAGCTCCACCAACCTTTCATTTTTCCCTCTCACAGAACCATACAACAGTCTGGGTTGGAAGGGACCTTCAGAGCTCACCCAGCCCAACCCCCTGCACTCAGCAGGGACATCCTCTACTGGATCAGGTTGCCCAGAGCCCTCTCCAGCCTCTCCTGGAATAGCTCCAGGGATGGGGGCACAACCACTTCCCTGGGCAACCTGTTCCAGTGTCCCAGCAGCCTCATGGTGCAAAACTTACTCCTAACATCTAATCTAAATCTTCTCTTTTTAATTTCAAACCTTGCTCCTCATGCCATCACCACAAGCCTTTGGGAACAGTCCCTCTGCAGCCTTCTTGTATTCTCCCTTCAGGTACTGGAAGGCTGCTCTAAGGTCTCCCCAGAGCTTTTCTCTTCTCCAGGCTGAACAGCCCCATCTTGGATGCTCTGTAAAATGCCACACTTTGGTAGCATGGTGCTCAGCTTCAGAGCACTCATTTGAAGCTTTCACTAAACACTTCCATTTTACTGGATGGGCTTTGACATTTAGCAGCTGGGTAAGTCAGCATCACACAGCTGGATCAAGTGGAGGCTTTCCAGAGGAGGGAGGGAAATGAAGGTGCTTAGGAAGTTGTTTGCACAGGCAAGAATTGCTAGGTATAAAAGTTGGTTTTGCTAGGGACACAAGACAGGTCAAACAGAACACAACCACCATGCACACAGATGGCTCTGTAACTACTCATAAGGGCAACAGATAATGCTACCTTTGGGCCTTCCCTGGCTGCCAGGGGACTACAAGCCTGACTCCAAGTTCTCCAAAATAACTCTCTGTGACTTTCTGTAATTTTCCATGTTTGGATATTTTTTGTGGGTGGTGGTTTGGGGTTTTTTTTTTAAGGGAACCTGATGCTTCCAAAAATGAAAGGCCTTAAAATAGTCTCAAAAAGCCTCTGTCATACTTTGGTGCTAAACTGCCAGAGTCCTCTTTTTGGAGTGTGGGAATTCCATCATCCAGTACTCCTGCATCTTCTGTGCAATGAAATGAGAGGGAAAATAGAAGATCACAATAAAACTGAAAGCATCAAACCTCTAACACATTCTGCTTGGGCATTTCAGTTTCCAGCTGTTACAGTCAATAAAATGCTTCCCTCAACAGACTGCACAACAAGGGCTCTGACACTACAGACACCTCCCCACTCTGCTGGTTTTAATGTAACTTGTAAGAGTACTCAGATTCTTCTGTGATGCAGGAAGAGCTTTTTTCAGTCAGTCAATCAATCAATCAATCACCATGCATTTACTCTAACACTGCACATTTATCAGCACTGGATGGTCCTCACTGAATCATTCAACTACCTTAAAGAAAAAACACACACACACCCCTCCCCCCAAAGAAACAACCCTTACACCTCTAACTACCACACTCCTCTAGACCAAGGGGTGGGTTGGTTTGGGGTTTCTAATTAAAACACACCCCCCCCAAATGTGTATTATGACTCTTCTTGTATTAAGAGTCAGCAGAGTAATTTCACCACAAATTCTATTTCTTTGTATTTTAAGCCCTTCAGGACTTGTGTAACAGTCTCCATTAAAAAGGTCACCAAGGGGGAAAAAAAGATGCATTTTGTGTGCAGCTGTGCAGCTACCTGGCAGTCAAAAATGCTCTACAGATATACATTAAGGAGTCTGGGTGGAAACAACCCTAGCTGTGCAACTGAGTAGGCCATTACATAAAGTTTGTTGCTATAAAAATAGAAAGCAGGACCTGACATAATTTCAAGGTCTTTTTGTGCTGATGGGGCAGCTACAGAAAACAGGAGAGGAATACAGTCAGCAGGTCTAGAATTAAGACATTCTCAAATTTGGATTTTAAGATAAAATCTTCTGAATGCAAAGACACCAAAACCCCTCAAGAGACGTCAAAAAGCAGCCAAGGCTAAAGCTCTGAATCTTTCAGCACAACACTTCTTCAGGATGTCACAAGGCAACACTAACCCTGACACAGTAATGGGACAAGGAGGCTGAGGAAATGTGGTTTTGGTCCTCCTGCACCAACATAAAGTCGAAGGCTGAGGGAAATTTAAGCTATTGCAGATTGTCAGAGATCAGAGAGGAAACCAAACCTGGGGATTGCAATCAGTGTTGCTGAAACATCAGTGCTACTCTTGAAAATACCTGACCCAGAAACCGGGGTCTGAAACCTCCTGAACTGTTTACAGCACATCTCTCTCACACACACAGTCTCCTACGTGGTTTGAACTGAAAAAACTTCCAAAGTCACACAGGTATGGCGAACCCAGCAGGGAAACCTCACAACTGACTGAGCTAACAGGGTCTGGACAAGCAAACAATCAACACTAAAACGTGTTTGGCGTTCAGCTCCCTTAGCTTTGACACAGACCTCTGACCAAGCTTTGATGAGCTTGCCCAGCAGAACAAGAACAAAGAGGCAGAGGTATTCCAACTTCCCTATGAAAATCAGTGACCTACAAGCTTGTTTGCTCCCTAAGCACTTACCCCCAACACACAGCAGTGCCACCAGGCCTCACTCCCTGCCGCAGAGACGGACAGGGTTCTGACAGGCGGCCGCTGTGCTCTCCCTCCTGGGCCTCGCTTTCAGCACCTTTCCACTAACTCAAGCTCTTAGAGGAGCCCAGGCCCAGCACCGAGTGCAGCCTGGTGGGGAAGCCCTGCAAGGAGGCTCTCCTCGCCAGCGAGCCTGATATGTCATTTACAGCACACCCACACGCCCTACGATTAACTTCATTTCGTCTTTAATCGGGTTTAGAAGCTCTTACGTGCTCCTGTGTGCAGAGTGGCCAGCCCCGAACAAAGAGGGGAAAGAGGGAGGGAGGCAGGCAGGGGGAAGCCTTCGCCCCCGAGGGGCTGGCTGCGGGTACGCGGCCCCCCGCCCGCCGCGGCGCCGAGGGCGCGGGGCAGGCCGAGGGAGCGGGGCCCTCCAGGGCCGCCCTTCGCCTCAGAGCACCCCCGGCCCGGCAACGGCTCCGGGCCGCGCTCCTCCCGAGGCCGAAGGAGGCCTCTCCGCGGCCAGGCCGCGCCACCCGCCCCTCGTCGCCCACCCGCCGGCCCCCGGCCCCTGCGCTCCGGCGGCGGCCTGCAGCCGGCGGGGCCGCAAGCGCCGCTTCCGGAGCCGGGGCCGGGCCCGCGGCCTCCATGTTGGGCCCGGCGCGGCGCTCACCTGCATACCGGGCACTTGCACCGCCACGGGCGAGTGGGCCATGGCGGGCTGCGGCGGCCGGGCGCCGCCCGCTGCTCCTCTCTCGGCCTCCCTGCTCCTGGGCGGCGGCGGCGACGGGGCCTGGAAGGACAAAGCGGCGGGGAGGCGGCTTTAGCGCGGCCGCGCTCCCTCCTTCCCGCGCCGCGGCCCGCCCCGCCCGGCAGCCCCCGCCCGCCGCCGGCTCACCTCGGGGCCGCGGCCGAGCTGCGCGACGCGGGCGGGAAGGGGGAGTCCCTAGCACCGCTCTGCCATGCCCGCCGGGCGCCTAGCAGCGGCCCCGCCGGCTAGCGCCGCTCGCCCTGCCCATTCCCCCCCCTGCCCGGTGCCTGCGCGGACGTGGCTGCTCTGGGCACTGCGGCGGCGTGCGGAGCGGCGGCTCTCGGGACGGCCGGGGCTGGGCTCAAAGCGCCATGTCAGACTCCGGCAGCAGGAGGAGACGTCGGTGGCTCCTGTGCGGCGGCGTCTTCCGTCTCGGCTCCGGCCTTGTGGGGCGGAGCCGCCGCCGCACGGGCCCCGGCGTCACTGCCTCCCCCGCCTCCTGCCCGCGGCGGGTGGGCAGGGACCGGGGCGGGGGGCGGGGCGGGGGCGGGGGGCGGGGCGAGGGCGGGGGCGGGCCCCTCGTGCCGGCGGCCCCTCGGGGCGTTGCGCGGCGCCGGGGTCCCGTCGGGCCTCGTCGCTCCAGCCTGGGCGCCTCGGGGGCTGTCACACTGCTCTTGAACCCCTTCAGGCCCTGCCTCGGGGTCCTGGCCTCCCACACACGTGCTGTACACACGGCCTCGGCCCCTCGTACCCCACTACCCTGTCACACCGTGCCTGCACCTTTGGCTCCCATTCTCCGGGGACCCAGGAGTGCAGGTAACCGAGTGGGTATTTGGGGCTTGTTTGCTTTCGCGACACCGAGAAGTGGTGCCTTAGGAAGCTGCTGGCAGCCAGCCGTGTGAGCAAGTCCGCCGTGGCTGTGGAGGTTCAGCTGGCAGCCGGGGGGGCTGGATGAAGGATTTCCCCACCCACGCCAGCCCTCCCCCAGCCCTCCCCCGGCTGTTGCAGGGCTCTCCCGACGCAGGCTTCTGTCCTTCACCACCACCGCCGCCTTCCCTAGTGGGCTGGGGTGGGCTGCCAGGGGGACGAGAGAAAAATCGTAGTCACAGGATGGTTTGGGTTGGAAGGGACCTTTAAAGGCCATCTGTAGAGTTCAACTCCCCGTAGTGAGCAGGGACATCTTCAGCTCGATGGAGTTGCTCGAATCCCTGTCCAACCTGACCTGGAATGCTTCCAGGGATATAACTACCAGGACCTGGGGAGCAGAAAATAACAGTGTTTTCGGGTGACATTTTTCCCATTCACACATGAGTCACCTAGGAGTGTGCATGATTCACATTCCTGTGCATGGAGGTTCTGCCAGTTACCCAGGCAAAGCTAAATCCAACAGCTTTTATGGCACTGGTCTTTCCCTCACCCCCCTGAGCAAGAATCACAGAAACATTCAGATTGGACAAGACCCTCAGGATCACCAAGTCCAACCCATGACCCTGCTCTACAAGGTTCACCCCAACCACCACATCCAGGGCTGGTGACTCAACCACCTCCCATCAAATCGACCTCCCTCCACACGGGCCCAGCAAATACCCTTGTGTGTATGCAAGGGCTTCATGGAACCACTGAATCACTTGGGTTGGAAAAGACCTTTAAGATAGAATCACAGAATTGCCTGGTTGGAAAAGACCTTAAGATGATTGAGTCCAACCATAACATCTCGCTGCCACGCAGCAGTTAGACCATCTCCCTAAGTTCCTCATCCAAACAGCTATTAAACACCTCCAGCGATGGCGACTCCACCACCTCTCTGGGAAGCCTGCCCCAGTGCCCAACGACCCTGTCAGTGAAGACATTTCTCCTAATATCTACCTAGCCCTCCCCTGGTGTGATTTGAGGCCATTTCCTCTCATCTATCACCTGTAACCTGGGAGATGAGCCCAGCCCCCACCTGTCTCCAACCTCCTTTCAGGGAGCTGTAGAGAGGAATGAGGTCTCCCCTCAGCCTACCCTTCACAGAATCACAGAATTAACCAGGTTGGAAAAGACCTTCAAGGTCATCAAGTCCAACCTCTCACCCAGCACCATCTGATCAACAAAACCATGGCACCAAGGGCCTCAGCCAGGCTCTTCCTAAACACCTCCAGGGATGGTGACTCCACCACCTCCCTGGGCAGCACAGTCCAGTGGGCAATCTCTCTTGCTGGGAAGAATTTCTTCCTCACCTCCAGCCCAAACCTCCCCTGGCACAGCTTGAGACTGTGTCCTCTTGTTCTGGTGCTGGGGGCCTGGCAGAAGAGACCAACCCCCACCTGGCTACAGCCTCCCTTCAGGGAGTTGGAGAGAGCAATGAGGTCTCCCCTGAGCCTCCTCTTCTCCAGGCTAAGCAACCCCAGCTCCCTCAGCCTCTCCTCACAGCGCTGTGCTCCAGACCCCTCCCCAGCTTTGTTGGCCTTTCTGGACACCTTCCAGCATCTCAACATCTTTCCCAACCTGAGGAGCCCAAAACTGGACACAGGACTCAAGGTGTGGCCTAACCAGTGCAGTGTACAGGGGCAGAATGACCTCCCTGCTCCTGCTGGCCACACTGTTCCTGATGCAGGCCAGACTGAACAATCCCAGTTCCCTCAGCTGCTCCTCATAGGAAATGTTTTCAAGAGGGGTCTTGAGATTGTGGAGTCCAACCATTATCTAAGTCAAATTCACAGTTTGTATGTCTAAAAGCCAAAAGAACAGAGAGCAAGCTGGAGATGTTGGCTTGCTGGCCATAGCTGAGCTGCCCTGCCTGGCTCAGAAAGGATGTGTCAGAAGACAGTCTTCCTCCCTTGCGACTCAGAGAAGCACTGCACTGTGGCAGTGAGCACAAAACATCTCTGTTCAAGGTAAGGTTGTGTTAGAAGGGACTAAAGCCAAAAATTCAAAGCCAGGCAGTCTCCATCCTTAACTCACTGTGGTTTTGACCAAAGCCCAAACTCACAGTGGTGTTAGTTAAGGACAGGCTGGTGGCTCATGCTGGAATATGATTTTTTTCCCCCAACGTGCCAGTTTGTTAAGCCTTTACTGTTATGAAAATGTTTACTTTCTTCTGTACCCTTTAAAACATAATGTACTTCTGTGTGCTCCATCTGTGTCTGACTTACCCAAGAGCCCAGGAGGAGTTCATTTGGATGGGTGGAATTTTTCAGGTCAGTATTTTCTGCAAGTTTAGACCACATCCTCAAACTTTAAAAAGGGGTTTTTATTAATAAGCCTCTGGGAGGGAAGAAAGAAGGATTTCTGCTGGAAAAAGCTTGCTCAGTTCTTGTGCAGTGTTATAGTCAATAAACGAATGAGCATCCACTCATGGAACTCCCGCACACTGCCCGGTTCATTCTCATCTAACATAGAGCCATAGAATCAAAGAATGGTTTGGATTGGAAGGGACCTGCAAAGGCCATCCAGCCCAACTCCCCAGCAGTCAGCAGGGACACCTTCCACTAGATCAGGTTGCCCAGAGCCCTGTCCAGGCACACCTAGACTATTTCCAGGGATGGAGCCTCAACCACCTCCATGGGCAACCTGTTCCAGCGTTCCACCACCCTCATGGTGCAGAAATTAGACTAGAATAGGATTAACCAGGTTGGAAAAGACCTCAGAGATCATCAAGTCCAACCTATCACCCAGCACCATCTGATCAACTAACCCGTGGCACCAAGGGCCTCAGCCAGGCTCTTCTTAAAGACCTCCAGGGATGGGGACTCCACCACCTCCCTGGGCAGCACATTCCCATGGCCAATCTCTCCTGCTGGGAAGAATTTTTTCCTCACCTCCAGCCTAAACCTCCCCTGGCACAGCTTGAGACTGTGTCCTCTTGTTCTGGTGCTGAGGGCCTGGGAAAACAGATGACCCCCCACCTGGCTTCAGCCTCCCTTCAGGTAGTTGTAGAGAGCAAGAAGGTCTCCCCTGAGCCTCCTCTTCTCCAGGCTAAGCAACCCCAGCTCCCTCAGCCTCTCCTCACAGGGCTGTGCTCCAGACCCCTCCACAGCTTTGTTGCCCTTCTCTGGACACCTTCCAGCAGCTCAACATCTTTCCTAACCTGAGGAACTCAAAACTGGACACAGGACTCAAGGTGTGGCCTAAGCAGTGCTGAGCACAGGGCAGAATGCCCTCCCTGCTCCTGCTGGCCACACTGTTCCTGATGCAGGCCAGGATGCCATTGGCCCTCTTGGCTGCCTGGGCACACTGCTGGCTCATGTTCAGCCTACCATCAACCAGCACCCCCAGGTCCCTCTCTACCTGGCTGCTCTCAGCCACTCTGACCCCAGCCTGTAGCACTGCCTGGGGTTGTTGTGGCCAATGTGCAGAACCTGGCACTTGGATGTGTTCAATCTCCTGCCCTTGGCCTCTGCCCATCTGTCCAGCCTGACCAGGTCCCTCTGCAGAGCCTCTCCTACCCTCTAACAGATCAACTCCTGCCCCCAGCTTGGTGTCATCTGCAAACTTACTGCTGATGGACTCAATGCCCTCATCCAGATCATCAACAAAGATACTGAACAGGCTGGGGCCCACATCCTCGCATCCAGTCTCAATCTGCTCTAATCTAATTTGAAGCCATTGTCCCTCATCCTATCATGGCAGGCCCTTCTAAAAAGTCTCTCTGCATACTTCCTGTAGCCCCCTTCAGGTACTGGCAGGCTGCTATTAGGTCTCCCCAGAGCCTTCTCTTCTCCAGGCTGAACACCCCCAGCCCCCTCAGCCTGTCCTTGTAGCAGAGGTGGTCCAACCCCCTGATCATTTTCGTGGCCTCCTCTGTATCCATTCCATCAGGTCCAGGTCCTTCCTGTATTGAGGGCTCCAGAGCTAACACACTTACACCACCTCTCAGCTTACCTTTTAATGCTCTTTAGAGTATGAGCCCTGAAAACATCCCGAGAAATGAAACAGGAGGCCTTTTGTTTCACTCTGCTAATGCATCAGCATCCCTCTGCTCCTCTTCTGTCCCTGAGGCTCTGCCTGTCTTTTTCTGTCCATTTGGTACCTTGATTTTCCTCCCCAGATCCCGCTAACTGCTTACCTCAGGCTTGTCTACACTTTATACTCTCCCCCTCAAAGCACCTGACTGCTTTGTGTCAGGGGAGTGCTCATTGCCAATCCGCTCCTCCTGGTTTGGGACCAAATGCTGCTGCCTTTTTATTGTTTTGTATATCTGATTTGCAGGCAGCTTCAATATCCCATGGAAGGGACTCTTGCAAATGTGTTGAACAGAGTAAGAGCAGAGCAACTGCTATGCATGTGATAAGGTATTCTCCAGTGATTATCATAAAGACATAGAATGCTTTGGGTTGGAAGAGACCTTAAAGCTCATCCAGCTCCAACCCCTGCCATGAGCAGGGACCCCTCCCACCAGCACAGGCTGCTCAAGGCCTCATCCAGCCTGGCCTTCAACACCTCCAGGCAGGAGGCAGCCACAGCCTCCCTGGGCAGCCTGTGCCAGAGTCTCCCCAGCCTCACTCTCAACAATTTCTTCCTCATCTCCAGGCTCAATCTCTCCTCTCCCAGCTCAAAGCCATTGTTCCTCAGCCTGGCACTCCCAGCCCTTGTCACAAGTCCCTCCCCAGCTCTCCTGGAGCCCTTCAGGTCCTGGCAGGCTGCTCTAAGGTCTCCCTGGAGCCTTCTCTTCTCCAGGCTGCACAGCCCCAACTCTCCCAGCCTGGCCCCACAGGGGAGGTTCTGCAGCCTCTGCTCATCTTGGTGGCCTCCTCTGGAGCCTCTCCAGCAGCTCCAGGTCCTTCTTGTGCTGGGGGCCCAGAGCTGGAGGCAGTGCTGCAGGTGGGCTCTGAGCAGAGCAGAGCAGAGGGGCAGAATCCCCTCCCTGTGCTGCTGCTCTCCCTGCTCTGGCTGCAGCTCAGCACTCAGCTGGCTCTGGGCTGCCAGGGCCCAGTGCTGGCTCCTGGGGACTTTGTCACCACCTGACACCCCCAAGGCCTTCTGCTCAAGGTGGCTCTTGAGCCACTCCTCACCCAGCCTGGATTTGTATATATGTCTGTAGTTAACTGCCACCGTCGCAGACTGGCTGAGAGCACTGCAGGGACAAAAGCAAACAGCAGAGTGTCCTGCACAGGGCAGTGCTGCTGAGGCCACAGTGGCTCAGAAAGCCTCAGGATGATGTAGTGAGCAAAGCCAGGGAGGGAAATCTGTCAGAGAACCTTAGGTAATCAGCCGGTCACGTAGTGACTGAATCATGGAGCCAAGCTGTGAAGTGAGGTAGGCTGGCACCACAGCATCTCAGGAAAGGGCTGTAATATTGCCTGCCACCCTGTCATTAGCCAGCTCTAATTGGTGTGTTAAGAAACTCTGAGGGTCAGCTGCTGATATTGCTGGGTGAAAGACCTTCCCTACCCCCTTGCAGCCTGCTCTGTCTAAATATCTGTTGCTGCTGTTTTCCAAGGCTTAGAATGTGTCTGTAATTCACTTAGGGCAGCTCTCAGGGCCCAGCAGCAGCACTGTGACCCACATCAGACCTCCTACTGTTTCCTGCATTTCACTACTACCAGTCTGGGGTTGCTGGTGTGAAAACAGAATTGTTTTTCCATCAGGAGGCTGCAAGCAGCTAATAAACACACTGAGCTCTGTGAGAGTGCCTACAGCAGGTGAGTTGTTCAGACCTACCACCTTTCTCTCAGATTTCCAATCCTAAATGAATAAAATTAAATTACTGACACTGCTAAACAGAAAAATGCTGCACCTGGCAGCTGTGGGCTCCAGTGACTCCTCACAGTGATTTGCTGGGGTGAGGGGAGGGAGTCTGATCTGCTTCCAGAAGAGATGGTGCAGACTCACACTAGGAAAGATCCCATCAGAGTCACACATCTGTCTAGGAAATGTGATGCCCAGTTCATACAGATCTGGGTGGGTCTGGGTTTGAAACCTTTAGTGCCTCTTGACAAAGCTCAGCTGGCTGATGCAGCACTGACCCAGGCTCATGGTCACAGTCAGAGAATCAGAGAATGCTTTGGGTTGGAAGGGACCTCAGAGATCATCCAGCTCCAACCCCCTGCCATGGGCAGGGACCCCTCCCACCAGCACAGGCTGCTCAGGGCCTCATCCAGCCTGGCCTTCAACACCTCCAGGCAGGAGGCACCCACAGCCTCCCTGGGCAGCCTGTGCCAGAGTCTCCCCAGCCTCCCTTTCAAAAATTTCTTCCTCATCTCCACTCTCAATCTCTCCTCTCCCAGCTCAAAGCCATTGTTCCTTAGCCTGACACTCCCAGCCCTTGTCACAAGTCCCTCCCCAGCTCTCCTGAAGCCCTTTAGGTCCTGGAGGCTGCTCTGAGGTCTCCCTGTTCTTCACCATGAGGTTGGTGGAACACTGGGACAGGTTGCCCAAGGAGGTGGTTGAGGCCCCATCCCTGGAGCTATTCAAGGTGAGGCTGGACAAGGCACTGCACAACCTGATCCAATGAAGGATGTCCCTGCTGCCTGCAGGGGGGTTGGGCTAGATGAGCTTTGGAGGTCACTTCCAGTCTGGACCATTCTATGATTCTCAACAATGTGACAACAGCCCAATGCCACAAGGAGAATTAGCTGGCAAAAGCCTTCTCCAGCTCTGGGTTCCCCTGGAGGAGCCAGCTCAACCATTTTCCTGGAGCAGGTGAAGGGAGCTCCTTCAGCACAAAAGGGTTGTTTAGAGAATTCATCTGCCAGAGTCTGCCAGTGCCAAGCAGCTGCTCAGCAATGGAGGTTTTCCTGCCCTGTGGCAACCTGTGCATTTTCCCCAGGAGTCAGCAGTGGCACATCCCTGACACCAGGATGAGGACTTTACCAACATTCCATATCCTCCCTCACAAGCAAGGGGGCAAAATGCTACTTCTTAGCAGGGCAAAATGATGCATCTTCCAGAGATCCTCTTAGAGATGGCTGAGCTATTTTTTAATTGACACTCTCTGTGCTTTTAAGGGACTTCATCAGGCTGAGGTAAATGCCTAGGATGGAAAACATGGGTGAGGGATGCTGCTTCACCATCTCATTCGGTGCAGGGACTAAGGATCATTAAATGAAACAAGCAGGTGCCAGGTTCAAAGCAAACAGCAGCAGGCACTTCTTCACACAGGGGGTAGTTAAGCTGGTGAGCTCCTTCCTACAGGCCAAAAGTGCCTGGATGATGTAATGGAAGGGAAAAAAAACCAGCATTGGGAAATACCATTTATAAAACTAGCACCTCTGGTTGAGGAAGTTTGTGAGCTTCAAATCCCTGCAGGCTAGTGCAGGCATTGCCCCTGCTCACTCCCTTCTCAGATGCTCCCCTAAGCCCCTGCTGCATGGAAAAGACCTCAGAGATCATAGCATCATAACATCACAGAGCCATAGAATTGTTTTGCTTGGAAGAGACCTCTAAGATCATTGAGTCCAACCATCAACCTAACACCACCATGGCCACTAAAGCATGTCCTGAAGTGCCAGGTTTCTTGAACACCTCCAGGGAGGTTTCAAATGTCAGCAGAAACACAAAGAAATCAGGAGAGATCGAGGGCAAGGCTGAATTGTGAGCAGAGATCAGGTGGTTTAAAGCCCAAACTGGCAGATTTTGCTTTTAACATATCCACAGAACAATTTTCTTATCAGAGAGCCACAGAATCATTTGGGTTGGAAAAGCCCTTTCAGATCATCCAGTCCAACCATTCTCTAACTTTTCCAAGGCTGGTGCCAAACCCTGGCCCTCAGCACCATAGCTCTGCCTCTCTGAAACACCTCCAGGGGTGGGGATTTAGCCACAACCCGGGGCAGCCTGTGCCAGGCTTGGAGAACCCTTCCAGTGAAGAAATGTCTTCTAACCTCCAACTCAAAACTCCCCTGGTGCAACTTGAAGCCATTTCCTCTCATCCTGTCACCTGCCACTAGAGAGAAGAGCCCAACCCCCACCTCACTGCAGCCACCTTCCAGGGAGCTGCAGAGAGCAATGAGGTCTCCTCTGAGTCCCTTCCTCTCCAGGAAATGCCAGAGGTGAATTCATCAAATCCTCTCCCCAAAAAAGCAGCAGCTTCACAAATGGTCAGCTGCACAGAGGAGAGAAGCTGCATAGTTCCATCTCTTACCTTAGACACCTTAAGGCTTTAAACCAAGCAATGACCAGCTGAGGGCAAAGGCTGCGTGTGGGAAATCCCAAGCTGAAACAGGATTTTCTCTCTCCCTAGAGCTTTTTACCTGAGCAATGCCTCAGTTTTTTAAGGGTTAACAACATCAGCCACACAAGGGGTAACAAACACGAGCAGCATGGGTGCACACAACCATGGAACCATAGAATCATACAACCACAGAACCATGGAGCCATAGAAACATACAACCACAGAACCATGGAACCATAGAAACATAACACTATGGAACCATAGAATCATACAACCATGGAACCATAGAACTGTTGAGGTTGGAAGAGACCTTTGAGATCACCAAGTCCAACTGCTCACCTAGAGCTCCTAATCCCACTGCTGCTGTGGCAGACAGATTGTGTTCTCACATGCTTGACTCGTTCTCTTGTTCAAATTTCATCCTGGAGGGCTCACATTTGGCCAAACGGTACCCAGCCCAGCTGGGAAGAAGTGTCCTGCAACAGTGGGCAGAGCTATATTGCTGACAGGAACAGCAGACATGGTGCCCATGGCACTAGGTGAGTCCACAGCACAGATTTGTTTCTTTCTTGGGAGTTCTTCATGGAAGAGTTCTTTGAAGGAGGTTCTCCTCCCCCTCTACTCTGCTCTGGTGAGGCCACACATGGAATATTGCATCCAGTTTTGGGCTCCCCAGTTCAGGAGGGACAGGGATCTGCTGGAGAGAGTCCAAAGGAGGGCTACAAGGATGCTGAAAGGACTGGAGACTGCCTGGGGAGGAGAGGCTAAGAGCTCTGGGGGTGGTTGGTCTGGAGAGGAGAAGACTGAGAAGGATCTGATCAATGTCTGTCAATAGCTGAGGGCTGGGGTCAGGAAGGAAGGGACAGGGACAGGCTCTGCTCATTTGTGCCCTGTTATAGGACAAGGGGTAGTGAATGGAAACTGCAGCACAGGAGGTTCCACCTCAACAGGAGGAGGAACTTCTGCACTGTGAGGGTCGCAGAGCCCTGGAGCAGGCTGCCCAGAGAGGTTGTGGAGTCTCCTTCTCTGGAGACTTTCAAGACCTATCTGGATGTGTTCCTGTATGACCTGTGCTGGATTCTATGCTCCTGCTCTGGCAAGGGGAAGATTTCCAGAGGTCCCTTCCAATCCCTAACATCCTGTGGTCCTGTGATCCTGTAACCTTTAGTTTTCCATAACAGGAAAAATAAAGAAACCAGTGAGTTGTCTTTGCACAGGTGCTAAGCTAACATCAAGTGTGTGTTGGGTTGGTGTGGTGAATGGTGAGTCACTGCCTGACTAAGGATTGTGATAAACTGAGTGGAGGGCTCACAAGTTCAAGGGCAAGCTTTTCACCTTCACTGCAAAAACAGGTCCTTGTCCTGCTGGACTTTCTGTTTCCATATAGTCTTTGGCTTGAAGAAGCCAATCTCCTGTAGGAGAGTCCTGTACTTCTAGCCAAGTGAGCAAGCTCAGGAAGTGTGGGACGGAAGAGCAGACTGAGAGGGATTAGGAACTCGTTACAAAATAGAGTGCAAAGAGTGGTGCTCAGTGGGGCCAAGTCCAGCTGGAGAGCTGGCACCAGTGGAGTCCCCCAGGGATCAGTGCTGGGTCCAGTCCTGCTCAACATCTTCATCAATGACACTGATGGCAATGACAGACAGACAGACAGAGGCTGCTCAGCAGCTTTGCTGATGACACCAAGCTGGGAGGCTTGGCTGAGACACCTGAAGGCTGTGTGAGACTTGGGCAGGCTGAGAGCTGGGCAGAGAGGAACCTGCTGAGGCTCAACAAGGAGAGGAGCAGAGTCCTGCAGCTGGGCAGGAAGAATCAACTGCAGCAGCACAGCCTGGGAGGGGATCTGCTGCAGAGCAGCCCCAAGGAGAAGGAGCTGGGAGTGCTGCTGGGCAGCAAGGTCTGCAGGGCACAGCAATGTGCCCTGGGGGCCAAGAAGGCCAAGGTGGTCCTGGGGGCATTGAGAGGAGTGTGGCCAGCAGAGCCAGGGAGGTTCTCCTCCCCCTCTGCTCTGCCCTGCTGAGACCTCCCCTGGAATATTGCATCCAGCTCTGGGCTGCCCAGCTCAGGAGGGACAGGGATCTGCTGCAGAGAGGCCAAGGGAGGCTGCAAGGGACTGCAGCAGTGCCTGGGGAGAAGAGGCTGAGAGCCCTGGGGCTGTTCAGTCTGGAGAGGAGAAGCTATCAATATCTATCAATCTATCAGTACCTGAGGGCTGGGGGTCAGGAAGGAAGGGACAGGGAAGAGGTCCCTTCCCACCCCTAACATTCTGTGAGCCTCTGATCCTGTAAGCCAGGTGGGGTTGGGGTTATGTTTCTGACATCTCCATTACAAACACACTCCACTTACACTTCCACCTGTGACACAAACCACACCCCCCCAGGTAATTGTGTCCAGTTCAGGAGTTTCACATCACACAACGTGGAGCCTCTCACATCAATGGCCTCATAGATTCCTGCTTGCAAATAGATTTCATTCTCCTAAATAACTCTTCCTTGCTCTATTTTTTCCCTTAGCAGGAAGCCAACATTTCAGCAAAGCCTGCACTCTTGAAATACCAAAAATAGTTTGGCCACAAGAGTGGAAGGGGTGAAGGAAGTGAGCGAGAGGCCCTGCCAGTGGGCAAACAAAATGCCAGCCCCGTGAGCAGTCTTCTCTGCAATGCTGCTCCAGCCATTACCTCTTTTGAATTGAAGCTTGGGGGTTGTGTGGGTTGGTTGGTTTGTTTTTCTGATCACCCACTCCCCTGTGTATGAAGGAACCAGCCACGAGAGGCTGCAGTTCCTGCAAGGGCACAGCACCTGCTCCAAAGAGGCACAGGCTGACAGCTTCAGGCAGGGCTGGGGCAGGCTGCTTGTAGGAGCAGGCTGCTGCCAGCACCACCTTCTACCAGCACCAAGAAAAGGCTGGAGACAAAATACATACAAAAGAAAGAGATGGTTTAAAAACTGTTTCAACAGGAAAGTGAAAGAAAAGGCAAGAAAATAAACCCAGGAAGAATCAGGGAATTGTCAGGGCGGGAAGGGACCTCCAGGCTCAGCCACTCCCAACCCCCTGCCATGGGCAAGGACACCTCACACCACAGCAGGTTGCTCACAGCCACATCCAGCCTGGCTGCAAACACCTCCAGGGCTGGGGCTTAAGAACTAGTATCTATGCCCGGCACCGGTGTCACTGCCCAGCACCGGTGTCACTGCCCAGCACCGAAGTCTCTCCCCAGCACCAGTGTCTCTCCCCAGCACCAGTGTCACTCCCCAGCACCAATGTCACTCCCCAGCACCAATGTCTCTCCCCAGCACCAATGTCACTCCCCAGCACCAATGTCACTCCCCAGCACCAGTGTCTCTCCCCAGCACCAATGTCACTCCCCAGCACCTTTGTCTCTCCCCAGCACCAATGTCACTCCCCAGCACCGATGTCACTCCCCAGCACCAATGTCTCTCCCCAGCACCGATGTCACTCCCCAGCACCTTTGTCTCTCCCCAGCACCGATGTCACTCCCCAGCACCGATGTCACTCCCCAGCACCGGTGTCACTCCCCAGCACCGATGTCTCTCCCCAGCACCAATGTCACTCCCCAGCACCTTTGTCTCTCCCCAGCACCAATGTCACTCCCCAGCACCGATGTCACTCCCCAGCACCAGTGTCTCTCCCCAGCACCGATGTCTCTCCCCAGCACCTTTGTCTCTCCCCAGCACCGATGTCTCTCCCCAGCACCAGTGTCTCTCCCCAGCACCAGTGTCTCTCCCCAGCACCTTTGTCTCTCCCCAGCACCGATGTCTCTCCCCAGCACCGATGTCTCTCCCCAGCACCAGTGTCTCTCCCCAGCACCTTTGTCTCTCCCCAGCACCGATGTCTCTCCCCAGCACCTTTGTCTCTCCCCAGCACCAATGTCTCTCCCCAGCACCAATGTCACTCCCCAGCACCAATGTCTCTCCCCAGCACCAGTGTCTCTCCCCAGCACCTTTGTCTCTCCCCAGCACCAATGTCACTCCCCAGCACCAGTGTCTCTCCCCAGCACCGATGTCTCTCCCCAGCACCGATGTCTCTCCCCAGCACCAATGTCTCTCCCCAGCACCAGTGTCTCTCCCCAGCACCGATGTCTCTCCCCAGCACCAATGTCACTCCCCAGCACCGATGTCTCTCCCCAGCACCGATGTCTCTCCCCAGCACCAGTGTCACTCCCCAGCACCAGTGTCACTCCCCAGCACCAGTGTCACTCCCCAGCACCAATGTCTCTCCCCAGCACCAGTGTCTCTCCCCAGCACCAGTGTCACTCCCCAGCACCAGTGTCACTCCCCAGCACCAGTGTCTCTCCCCAGCACCGATGTCTCTCCCCAGCACCGGTGTCTCTCCCCACCACCAATGTTGATAGGCATTGATCAGATCCCTCTCAGCCTTCTCCTCTCCAGACTAAACAGCCCCAGGGCTCTCAGTCTCTCTTCACAGGGCAGATGCTCAAGTCCCCAAATCATCCTCCTGGCTCTCCTTTGGACTCTCTGCAGCAGGTCTCTGTCTCTCTGGACCTGGTGAGCCCAGCACTGGACACAGGATTGCAGCTGTGGTCTCGGCAGGGCAGAGCAGAGGGGCAGCAGAACCTCCCCAGCCCTGCTGGCTACACTTTTCTTGATGCCCCCCAGGACCCCATTGGCCCCCAGGGCACATTGCTGTCCCATGCAGAACTTGCTGCCCGCCAGCATTCCAAGGTCTTTCTCCACGGAGCTGCTTTCCAGCAAGGCCTAACTGGGACTTTAAATACAAACCTCTCTACTCCCTGTTTGTAGCTTTGCCTTTGTGTAAACAGCACCAGGACACAGCACTGAGCTGAGTCCAAAGAGGGCAGTGAGCTCTGAGCACTGTTGGGATGGTGTCACTGTCACAGGCAGCACAGCCAAGCACTGCATTGCTGTGTACACCCTTTGCCATCAATGATGATGCCTTAGGAGGGCGCAAACCCTGGCTCCCAGAGACCCACCTGATTGAGCCTTCAGGTGGAACTTAGTAATGATGGCAAAAAGTCTTTTTAATGAGTGGATTGGACATGGCTGAGGCAGGAGTCAACATGAAGGGGCAGCCTGATAACACTGCTGCTACTGAGCTCCTGCTCAGAGCAGAAATGCAGAGGAAATGCAGATGAAATGCAGGAATCTGATACCTTCCTAGGTAGAGGGGACAGAAAGGTTTTTGTCTCCAGGGCAATTCACTGTGCAAATCCCTCCCAGAGTGACAAGCAAAGCCTTCACTGGGAGCTTCCAAAGGAAACAACTGTCTGCATAAAAGCTGCACTGAGTGGAGTTGGTTGTTGAAAAGGAACTTGAGCAAGAGGAGAGGATGGAACAACTTTCTTGGAAAAATGTCCAAAAGCCACTGGATTGTGGGAACTGAGGCTCAACATCTGTGTCCCAGTCAGGCTGTCACTTGACAGGAACAGCAAGCACCCAGCTTTGGGTGTGCTGCATAGACATCACAGATGGTGACTCCTGCACAGAGGAAATCAGGAGGTGCTCCAGGCTTCAGCCAGGACAGTCAGAGGGAGGGCAACGTGAAGAGGAGGTGAGGGCAGCTCAGAGCTGTGCTGGGTTTGCAGCAAGAGGGCAAAAGGAAAGGTCTGCCAGGGGGTCATCTCCATTTGAATACACAAGTAGGTGAGCTGGAAGATTTCCTGCCGTCAGGATTCTTGCTTCTAGGAAACGAACCCTCAAGCAAGGCTGCAAACCAATGCAGCTGCCGGCACTGCTGCAACCAGCTGGGGTGCAAAGGGAGTGACAACAGAGGTGACAAGCCTCAGCCCAGGTTCAGCCATCCAACCAGCACAGGCAAAGCCTGGGAGGTAAGATGTAATTCCAGGAAAGGGCTAGGGGCTCTCCAGGTCAGTGTGTGAGTCCAAGGCACCGGCACCCTGGACTGTGTGGACCTGAGTGGCTTCACTGACAGAGGCTGCAGCAAGGAAGGGAAATTTCCACTACTGCCCTGTGTGTACAGAGTCACTTTTCTGCCAGCTAGAAGCAAACCAAAGAGCGGATGACTCATAAGTGCACATCACTCCAAAGGCTGCTTTGGGAGCTCTCCTCTGTCTGGTCCAACTGCTAGGTACACTTACCCATCAGGTCACACATCAATATGTGGATTGAGGCCAGCAAGGCTACTGGTGAGACTGTAAATGCTCTGATGGTGACAGGGTGACCCATGTGCTAGAGGACATCACTTGGGAGTGTCCCTTGTGTGTGCTGCTGCAGGAACACCTTTGCTTCCAGGAAAGTGTGTGTTGCTTTCACTGAAAGAGGATTGTACAGTCATAGAGCCACAGACTGGCGTGGAAGGGACCTTCAAACCAGCCAGCTCCAGCCCCCTGCCATGGGCAGGGACCCCTCCCACCAGCACAGGCTGCTCAAGGCCTCATCCAGCCTGGCCTTCAACACCTCCAGGCAGGAGGCAGCCACAGCCTCCCTGGGCAGCCTGTGCCAGAGTCTCCCCAGCCTCACTCTCAACAATTTCTTCCTCATCTCCACTCTCAATCTCTCCTCTCCCAGCTCAAAGCCATTGCCCCTTCTCCATGGTCAGACCTAGCTGAGTGCCACTTTCTAGCAGCAGATATTGATCAGCACTCTCTGCCCAGGAACCTGCCACTAGGAAGGTTAAACTGTGGGGAGGATGAGTGAGAAAGGGGAGGGAAGAGGGAGCCTCGCAGGCCCTATTACCACTCCCTGCTAACGAGCTGCTGAATACCTGGGCCATCGGTTCCCCCTTTCTCGATGTGTGAATGAGGAAGGACAACGACACAACCTGGCAGCCAGTGCCGAAGGAACCCCGGGAGACGTGTCAAGAGTGCAGTCCAGAGCCTGATCTTCCTGATAGATTTGGAGAGGCTGCCACAGGGTGAAATGTGTACCAGACTGACTCAGATAGGAATGGGAGTCGGGGGGTAAAGGGGAGAAGAGGGAAACAAAGAAGTCAGTGCAGCAGAAGAGGGCTGAGCTTTCACAAGAGGGAAGTGAGGAAAGCTTGTTGGTGAGCTGCCCTGCCGGGAAGTCCTGTGACTAACCTTGTTTCACACACCAGTTTTATTGTCCAAAACTGTACTGATGGCATGCAGGGCAAAATGCACAGCAGAGCTGTGAAGAGCTGGCCTCAGCACTGCTTTGAAAGGCTATAGCACACTCCCTGAAAAGCCTCCTGCTATGAGAACATCCCACCAGAGCACAGCATTGCCTGTGCAGCTGAGAGGGGCACACAGGGGCCTGGGAGCAGATTTTGTAACCCTGAGGAGGAAACAAGCTCGGAAGAGCTGTGCATGCTTGCAAAAAGCATTTTCTGCTGGCAGGTTGAAGAAAGGAGGTTGGGTGTGCACTATGCCTGCACCATGCCTGCCTGGCTGCTTCCAGGCACTGCAACAGCACATCTCCTTCCAGCTGAACAGGAGCTAGCAGTGGGCTCAGGTGGCCAAGAAGGCCAGTGGCATCCTGGCCTGGATCAGCAACACAAGGTCTAGGGATGTGGTTGTTCCCCTCTAATCAGCACTGGTCAGGCCATGGCTTGAGTCTGGGTGCAGTTTTGGGCCTCTCACTCCAAGAACGACATTGAGGGGATGGAGAGTGTCCAGAGAAGAGCAGTGAAGCTGGGGAAGGGTCTGGAGAGCAGGGCTGGGGAGGAGCAGCTGAGGGAGCTGGGGGTGTTGAGCCCGGAGCAGAGGAGGCTGAGGGAGAGCTCATTGCTCTCCACAGCTCCCTGAGAGGAGGCTGGAGCCTGGTGGGGGTTGGATTCTTCTCACACATAACAAGTGACAGGACAAGAGGAAATGGCCTCAAGTTGTGCCAGGGAAAGTTCAGGTTGGGTGTTATGAAAAATGTCTTCCCAGCAAGGGTTCTCAGGCACTGTCCCAGGCTCCCTGGAGGTGATGCTGAGGGCTGTGGTGCAGTGGCAGTGGCTCAGCAGCAGTGGTGGATTGTGAGATCTGGGTGAGCTTGGACTTGGTGATCTCAACAGTTCTATGACTCTGTGATTCCACTGCACCTCTCCTGCACTTGCCCTCTCATTTTTGCCCTGAAAGGGAACCAAGACTCTACAGCTGCCATGGCAGCTTATGGATCGTGTGGGAAATGCCTGGGATTGCACAGGAGCCTTCCCCAGCAGATCTTTCCACTTTCCAGACATCCTACAGACAATGTGGACATGAAGTACAGTGGCACCTTGAGAAGCCTGGGCTCCTGGCAGAGCAAGGCAAGGAAGATGCTGAGAGAATGACAAAAAAAAATCAGGGGAGGAGAAAACAAAATTGGTTCTCCATCAACTGACAGAGAAGAGGACAAAGAGAGCCTCTGACAGGGTTTGTATGAGCTAAAAGGATGAAATGTTTGGCAAAGACCATGTAGACCTGTATCAAATGCAGGGACTGCAGAAGCAGGCTGAGTACCAGGCAGGAGCCACAAGGATGCTCCCGGGGCTGGAGCAGCTCTGCTGTGAGGCCAGGCTGAGGGAGCTGGGGCTGTGCAGCCTGGAGAGGAGAAGGCTCCAGGGGGACCTCAGAGCTGCCTGCCAGGACCTGAAGGGATCCTGCAGGAAGCTGCAGAGAGACTTTTGCTGAGGGGGTCTGGAGCCAGGCCAAGGGGGAATGGTTTGGAGCTGAGGCAGAGCAGGGTTAGAGTGGAGCTGAGGAAGAAGTTCTTCAGTGTGAGGCTGGGGAGACTCTGGCACAGGCTGCCCAGGGAGGCTGTGGCTGCCTCCTGCCTGGAGGTGTTCAAGGTCAGATTGGATGAGCAGCCCGGGCTAGCTGAGAGGTTTCCCTGCCCATAGAGTTTGGAGTAGATGATCTCCCAAGTCCCTCCTAACTTGAGCCATTTCTGACTCTGTCATTCTGTGATTCCATGATGGGAAATCTGGTGGTGACAGGAGGCATTAGCCTGGCTAGTGGGGCCCAGTGAGGGGAATGTGATGTACTTGATGTCTCAGCTCCACTGTCCATCCATGCTGCCTGTACCTATGCCACTGCCACAGGGACAAGGGACTGGCACACATGTTGCTGGGCAGGGTGAGCAGACACCCCCAAATGTTCTCCCTGCCCCACATCATGCTGCCAGGAAGGGGAAACCCTGCAAAGTGCTCTGCCTGCCCTGCCAGCTCTCAGGGAAAAACAGGTCACAGGTCTACAAGTGTGAGGTCAGAAAGGACAAGCCATGTCCCCGGGCTGGCCCAACATGGTTCCAGGCTGCAGAGGTTCACACTTCAGCTGCTTCCCACAGTCTTTCCTCAGCCTGTGAGTTGCTCAGGGCAGTACCAAGCCCTGAAGAACAAGCCCAGCCATGAAGATAGTTGCTCTGATGCCCCCACGGACTGGGTAGGGCCCACCTGGTCAGTTTATTGTTCTGGATGCCTTCTCTGGCACATCTTCCTCTGCTGTGCTTTGGTGGTTCTTAGCTGCTGTTATGGTTTGCCCCTGTGAAAATGCCAACCTGATGAGCAGGGTTTGACCTGCCTGCTATTGACAAGGCCATGTTATCCCACAGGGAGGGAAGACCTCTGCCCTGTGTTTTGATCTGTAGTGCTTCCTGTCACCTCTCCCTGCTGTGAGGGGCAAAGAGGGAGGAAATCTCCTTTTCTCTGGTGATGGGCTGTAGAGGGACTGGGGACGTGGCCAGCAGCTGTGGATGACCCCTGGCAGAGACCATGGCACTGTTCCACAGGGGCTCTAGGTTTGCACTAGCCAGGACACTGGCATTCCTCATGCCAGTCCTATTGCTCTCCCTGCCCATATGCCTCCTGTCCCTCCTGCTCCTGGCACAGGCAGTGTCAACAGCAACGGGCAGCATATCCTGCTTCTCCCCCATCTGCTTGTCCCCTCCACAGCACCAAGGGGCTGTGCAGTGGCCCTTGCACAGGATGAGTGGTGATGGACACAAACTGGAGCACAGGAGATTGCACATAAACATAAGCAAACAATTCTTCACCTTGAGGGTGGCAGAGCCCTGGAGCAGGCTGCCCAGAGAGGTTTACCAGGAACCTTCTGTGTTCCACTTTGTGTCCTTTGCCCCTTGTCCAGTCACTGGACACTGCTGAGTTTGCCCCAGCTGATGCCAGGGCAAGAGCTCAGTATGTCCCACCTTCCTCCAAATTTCTGCTGCATCTCCAAGCTGGGAAAGGAAAACACAGCCTGGGCCAGCACCCTGCAGGCTGGAGGAGAGCAAGGGTCAGAGTCAGACCTTACTCAGAGTCAGGCAAGATGGAGATGGAAGCATTCCTGTGTGGGGTAGTCCCCAAGCAGGGCACTACCCCCATAGATATCTGCCCTTCTCAGGAAACCTCCTCTGAGGAGCGCTGCATGTCCCTGCACAGGTCCCAGGCCCTGGAAACCACTGCACAAGGTCCCTTTCCACCCAGAGATCTCCACTTTCCTCTGCTTTGGGGGCAGAAGGGGAAAGGGACTTGGGGCAGCAGGCTGCCCAGCTGTGGTTAGCTGGGAGAGGCAGCTGAAGTGCAGCCAGATGTCTGGAAGAGGTGGAGAGCACCTGGTGGAGCAAGGCAGAGCCTCTCCCTCTGGCAGATACTTATCAGCTAGCACCGACACCTGTTGCAGAGCCTCCTTGAAGCCGGAGCGTTTAGGAAACAAAACCCCGGAGAAGCTGAGCAAGCCACCCGAGGTGTCTGAGCACCAAAAGGAAGCTCAAGAGTCAATTAGCTTCCCTCTGATGTCTGAAGGGGATGGGGATTCGGGGGCGGAGGGGAGATAAGGCAGCAGATTAGCTGACTCTCAGTCCCTGCCGGTCGGGCCGGTTGGGCAGCATTGCTGGCGGCTGAGATCAGAGTTCCCCACCAGACAGCAGGGCAAAGCCAACCCAGGAAGCTGGCAGGAAATGCCAAAGAGATGGTCATTAGTGGCTGATGAACGAAATGGCACCCTTCCCTGGCATCTCAGGCTTTCAAACAGGCCCTCTGGCCCTCAGGGACTTCCCCAGTGTCACAGAATCACAGAACTGTCAGGGTTGGAAGGGACCTCAAGGCTCAGCCAGTCCCAACCCCTGCCATGGCCAGGGACACCTCACACCACAGCAGGTTGCTCACAGCCACCTCCAGCCTGGCTGCAAACACCTCCAGGCAGGAGGCTTCCACCACCTCCCTGGGCAACCTGTGCCAGGCTCTCACCACCCTCCTGGGCAACAACTTCTTCCTCACAGCCAAGCTCAATCTCCCCACTTCTACTTCTGCTCCATCCCCCCCCAGTCCTATCCCTCCCTGACACCCTCCAAAGTCCCTCCCCAGCTTTCTTGGAGCCCCCTGCAGATCCTGGAAGGCCACCAGAAGGTCTCCTGGGAGCCTTCTCCTCTCCAGCCTGCACAAGCCCAACTCTCTCAGGCTGTCTCCAGAGCAGAGCAGCTCCAGCCCTCTGCTCCTCCTCGTGGCCCTGCTCTGGACACCTTCCAGCCCCTCCAGAGCCTTCCTGGCACAGAGGCTCCAGAGCTGGCCCCAGAGCTCCAGCTGTGGTCTCAGCAGAGTGGAGCAGAGGGGCAGAATGCCCTCCCTGGCCCTGCTGGCCACACTTCTCTTGCTGCAGCCCAGGCTCTGCTTGGCTCTCTGGGCTGCAAGTGCTCCCTGCAGGCTCCTGCTGAGCTTCTCCTCCCCCAGCACCCCCAAGGCCTTTTCTCCAGGGCTGCTCTCCAGCCAGTCCCTGCCCAGCCTGTGTCAGTGCCTGGGATTGCCCTGCCCCAGCTGCAGGACCTTGCCCTTGGCCTTGTTGAACCTCCTGAGGTTGTCCTGGGCCCAGCTCTGCAGCCTGTCCTGGTGCCTCTGGATGGATCCTTCCCTCCAGCTGTCAGCAGCACCACACAGCTTGGTGCTGAGGGAGCCTCAGTGCCACTGTCCCTGGCACCAACAAAGATGCTGAACAAGCCTGGTGCCAGCACTGATCCCTGAGGGACTCCACTTGGAATGGACCATTGCCAGCCACTCTCTGGGTGTGGCCATCAAGCCAGCTCTGTAACCACTGGAGGGTCCATTCATGGCACCCATGTCCTTTGTCTTTACCACTTCAGGCTGTGCTGGTGCAGCAGCCCCGGGTTCTTTCCTGTTTATCTGTCCCGTTGCACTGATTTCTCTTGACCTGGCAGGAGCAGAAATCCCCTTTGTGTTGCTCCAGGTGCCCGCACTGCATGTCCACAACCCCATGGGAAGCTGTGGTAGTTTTAGGCTGTGCCTAGAGAATGTTCTGCAGGTGTTGAACAGAAAGTAGTAGAATATAAATAAATTACTCTTGGGTGTAAAAAGGAAACTGATGGCAGGCTCTAAACGACCCCTTTGGACAGCTATCTGCCATAAAACTTAGATAGGTAAATTAACTTTCTCTCTTTTCAGCTTCCTCGCTCTGGGAGACACTACCCTGTGCTTTCTGCTGGCTTTGTTGACCTTGGCTGTGCTCTTTGTTGTGGCTGAGTATCTTAACAAACAACCCTCTGCTCTTTGTCTTGTCCCTTGTGTACAGGGGCAGGGGGAGCAGGCAGGCAGTGGAGAAGCTGTTGTTGGCTCCCCTGGTTTGTCCAGGGCGGGGTTTTGTGCCGCTTATCAGTTGTAAATACCTGTAAATATTGAGTGCTTTGTACCTGTTCCTTGCATTTCATTGCAGATTGCAGTTGTGCTTGTAAATAGAGCTTCATTTGCTTCCAGCAGAGCAGAGTGCTGGGGGGGATTTTCAACCCATCACAGAAGCCCGTGGTGCACAGGTAACCTGCCAGCTGTGGCAGCAGGGGGGGCTCCTCACTGTCACATGCTGCATGACCACGGCATCCCAGTTTCTGCTCCTTAGAGCCCTAAAGCAGGGTGCAGCGTGTGGTCAAACATCCAAGAGTGGCTGGTCACAGGCCACAGCCTGCTCAGTCCTGCTTGTTAGAAAACACAGATGCAGTTAAACAAAGAAAACAGATCGTGTTGAAGCTCAGAGGTTGGCTGTTGCCAGTTAGAAGGGGTTGAAATGGGACTGCAAGAGCCCTCTCTGCAAAGCAGAACAAGAGACCTGCTGCTGGCAGAAGGGAACTCTTGGCCTAATGCAGCCATGGGCAACTGTCAGCCACTGCAGTCACTTAAAAAGGGATGGATCCGTAGGTGGCTTCTGGCAGGTGCACAACATGAGGGCCCTACCACAGCACCACGGTGAGGGAGAGGTTGGAAGGGACCTCTGAAGATCATCAAATCCAACCCCTCTGCCAACTCAGGGGCACCTAGAGAAGGTCATGCAGGAATGCATCCGGGAGGGGTTGGGATGTCTCCAGAGATGGAGACTGCACACCAGGGTTCCAGCACCCTTAAGTTAAAGAAATTCCTCAGGTTTAGATGGAACTTCTGCTGTTCCAGTTCCATCCATCCATCTACTCTCCTCTCACCCTTGGGCTGCATTTTGCACCTTGACCAAAGTCTCTCCAGGTGCCACTCAGTGTCTGGGACCGGGGCTGTGGCTGAGTGGAGAAGTGGGGAGAGCAGGAGTTTGGCAGGAGGCTATAGATTTGGCTCATTCCCAGATGGAAAGTCCTCTACTCTGAGAAGTTCTTGGAGCTGCCAATCCCTCCGGGCCAGACAACCTCCGGTTTATTGGAACAGCTGGAGGGGTGCACTCCCTCTGCTCATCTGCCCAGCCCCGGCTGTGCCCCGGAGGCGGTGGTGCTGCGGGAGCACACCTGCACCCCTCCAAGCAGCGCTGCCCGCCCGTGGGCACAGCTGCACACCCAGCCCCTCGGGGCTGCCAGCTGCCCGGGAACGCATGGGGCGGGGGCTCGGCGTGCACGGGGGTGCCAGGGCATCTGCGGGGGTGGCCGGATGTGCATGAGGGGTCCTGGGAATGCCCAGGGGGTGCAGAGAGAGCTCACCCCCTGGCGACCGGCCGGCAAAGGACGGCCCAGGCAGGACCTGTTCGCGGGAGGCTCCTGCCCCCCAGTGTCAGCTCCAGCCAGCGCTGCCTGCGTTCCCTGCGCCGCCTGCTGCCTGCGCTGCCTGCGTTCCCTGTGCTGCCTGCGTTCCCTGCGCTGCCTGCTCTCTGCACTGCCTGCGTTCCCTCTGCCGCCTGCTGCCTGCACTGCCTGCGTTCCCTGTGCTGCCTGCTCTCTGCGCTGCCTGCGTTCCCTGCGCCACCTGCTCTCTGCGCTGCCTGTGTTCCCTGTGCTGCCTGCTCTCTGTGCTGCCTGCGTTCCCTGTGCTGCCTGCTCTCTGCGCTGCCTGCGTTCCCTGCGCCGCCTGCTCTCTGTGCTGCCTGCGTTCCCTGCGCTGCCTGCTCTCTGCACTGCCTGCGTTCCCTGCGCTGCCTGCGTTCCCTGCGCTGCCTGCTCTCTGCACTGCCTGCGTTCCCTGCGCTGCCTGCGTTCCCTGTGCTGCCTGCTCTCTGCACTGCCTGCTCTCTGCGCTGCCTGCGTTCCCTGTGCTGCCTGCTCTTTGCGCTGCCTGCGTTCCCTGTGCTGCCTGCTCTCTGCACTGCCTGCGTTCCCTGTGCTGCCTGCTCTCTGCACTGCCTGCTCTCTGCGCTGCCTGCGTTCCCTGTGCTGCCTGCTCTCTGCACTGCCTGCTCTCTGCGCTGCCTGCGTTCCCTGTGCTGCCTGCTCTTTGCGCTGCCTGCGTTCCCTGTGCTGCCTGCTCTCTGCGCTGCCTGCGTTCCCTGTGCTGCCTGCTCTCTGCACTGCCTGCTCTCTGCGCTGCCTGCGTTCCCTGTGCTGCCTGCTCTTTGCGCTGCCTGCGTTCCCTGTGCTGCCTGCTCTCTGCACTGCCTGCTCTCTGCGCTGCCTGCGTTCCCTGCGCTGCCTGCTCTTTGCGCTGCCTGCGTTCCCTGTGCTGCCTGCTCTTTGCGCTGCCTGCGTTCCCTGTGCTGCCTGCTCTCTGCGCTGCCTGCTCTCTGCGCTGCCTGCATTCCCTGCGCTGCCTGCGTTCCCTGCGCTGCCTGCTCTCTGCACTGCCTGCGTTCCCTGCGCTGCCTGCTCTCTGCACTGCCTGCGTTCCCTGCGCTGCCTGCTCTCTGCGCTGCCTGCGTTCCCTGTGCTGCCTGCTCTCTGCACTGCCTGCTCTCTGCGCTGCCTGCGTTCCCTGTGCTGCCTGCTCTCTGCGCTGCCTGCGTTCCCTGTGCTGCCTGCTCTCTGCGCTGCCTGCTCTCTGCGCTGCCTGCGTTCCCTGCGCTGCCTGCTCTCTGCACTGCCTGCATTCCCTGCGCTGCCTGCGTTCCCTGCGCTGCCTGCTCTCTGCACTGCCTGCGTTCCCTGCGCTGCCTGCTCTCTGCACTGCCTGCGTTCCCTGCGCTGCCTGCTCTCTGCGCTGCCTGCGTTCCCTGCGCTGCCTGCTCTCTGCGCTGCCTGCGTTCCCTGTGCTGCCTGCTCTCTGCACTGCCTGCTCTCTGCGCTGCCTGCGTTCCCTGTGCTGCCTGCTCTCTGCGCTGCCTGCGTTCCCTGTGCTGCCTGCTCTCTGCACTGCCTGCTCTCTGCACTGCCTGCGTTCCCTGCGCTGCCTGCTCTCTGCGCTGCCTGCGTTCCCTGCGCTGCCTGCGTTCCCTGCGCTGCCTGCTCTCTGCGCTGCCTGCGTTCCCTGTGCTGCCTGCTCTTTGCGCTGCCTGCGTTCCCTGTGCTGCCTGCTCTCTGCACTGCCTGCTCTCTGCGCTGCCTGCGTTCCCTGCGCTGCCTGCTCTTTGCGCTGCCTGCGTTCCCTGTGCTGCCTGCTCTTTGCGCTGCCTGCGTTCCCTGTGCTGCCTGCTCTCTGCGCTGCCTGCTCTCTGCGCTGCCTGCGTTCCCTGCGCTGCCTGCTCTCTGCGCTGCCTGCATTCCCTGCGCTGCCTGCGTTCCCTGCGCTGCCTGCTCTCTGCACTGCCTGCGTTCCCTGCGCTGCCTGCTCTCTGCACTGCCTGCGTTCCCTGCGCTGCCTGCTCTCTGCGCTGCCTGCGTTCCCTGTGCTGCCTGCTCTCTGCACTGCCTGCTCTCTGCGCTGCCTGCGTTCCCTGTGCTGCCTGCTCTCTGCGCTGCCTGCGTTCCCTGTGCTGCCTGCTCTCTGCGCTGCCTGCGTTCCCTGTGCTGCCTGCTCTCTGCGCTGCCTGCGTTCCCTGTGCTGCCTGCTCTCTGCGCTGCCTGCTCTCTGCGCTGCCTGCGTTCCCTGCGCTGCCTGCTCTCTGCGCTGCCTGCATTCCCTGCGCTGCCTGCGTTCCCTGCGCTGCCTGCTCTCTGCACTGCCTGCGTTCCCTGCGCTGCCTGCTCTCTGCACTGCCTGCGTTCCCTGCGCTGCCTGCTCTCTGCGCTGCCTGCGTTCCCTGCGCTGCCTGCTCTCTGCGCTGCCTGCGTTCCCTGTGCTGCCTGCTCTCTGCACTGCCTGCTCTCTGCGCTGCCTGCGTTCCCTGTGCTGCCTGCTCTCTGCGCTGCCTGCGTTCCCTGTGCTGCCTGCTCTCTGCACTGCCTGCTCTCTGCACTGCCTGCGTTCCCTGCGCTGCCTGCTCTCTGCGCTGCCTGCGTTCCCTCCGCCGCCTGCTCTCTGCGCCGCCTGCGCTGCCTGGGTGATTTTCAGAGGTGCCTTCCAACCCCTCCCTTTCTGTGATTCTGCTCCAGTTCCTGTAGAGGCCGCACACAACTCACTTGTGGGGCTGTGGGAGGAGGAGCTAATACAAACTCTGTCCCGGCATGAGCTGTGCGTGCTGAAGATGCTGCTTTGCAAGCCTGTTTCATTTATCTGACCTAGCAAGGAATAAGAGTGGGAACAGAACTGACAAGGCAGGAGATACATGTAAAAGAAGGACAACAAGCACAAGTGCAAGGTGCTCCATCTGGGGAGGAACAACAGCAGGCACCAGGACAGGTTAGAGGCAGTCCTGCAGGAAAGCAGCTCCATGGAGAAAGACCTTGGAGTGCTGGTGGGCAGCAAGTTCTGCATGGGGCAGCAGTGTGCCCTGGGGGCCAAGAGAGCCAATGGGGTCCTGGGGGGCAGCAAGAGAAGTGTGGAGCAGGGCTGGGGAGGTTCTGCTGCCCCTCTGCTCTGCCCTGCTGAGACCACAGCTGCAATCCTGTGCCCAGTGCTGGGCTCCCCAGTTCCAGAGAGGGATCTGATCAATGCCTATCAATAGCTGAGGGCTGGGGGTCAAGTGGAGGGGCCCAAGCTCTTTTGGGTCATGCACAGGAATAAGTCAAGGAACAACAGGCTCAAGCTTGAACATGGAAGGTTTCAGCTCAACATGAGGAGCAACTTCTTTGATGTGAGGGCTCTGGAACCCTGCAGCAGGCTGCCCAGAGAGGTTGTGGAGTCTCCTTCTCTGGAGACTTTCCAAACCCTCCTGGATGCATTCCTGTGCAGACTGCCCTGGGTGATGCTGCTCTGGCAGGGGCTTGGACTGGATGGTCTCTGGAGATCCCTTCCAACCTCTAGTGCTCTGTGGTACTGTGATACAATATCAGCAGAAGCACATCCATAAAACCACTCAGACAATGCCTGTGCTTTGCCATGCCTGCTATTTAAAGGTGAAGAATGATGGCCATGTTCCAGATCTTCCAGAAAGACAGAAGGGGAGTCCATGCCTTGCACACTGCCCAGTACAGAGCAGAAGAAAAGCTGAGAGCCTGGGAGCAGCCATGCCCAGGGCACAACATCCTGGGAGATACCCAGGGCTGCAGCAAGCAGAGAGAGATCTGCAGCAAGCAGAGATCTGCTGCCCTGAGCTCCCTTGCCCTGGCTGTCCCACACTGCAGGCTGAGCAGAGCAGGATGCCTGCTGGCTCCTTAGCTGCTCCTCAGCTGAAGGGGCTTGGAATGCTGTAGATACCTCAGCTCTGAATAAGCCAGCACTGCCTGGGCTGCCTGCCCTTACCTGTGGGAGGGAAGAAGAGATTGGTGGGGGTCTGCTTTGCAGCAGTGACAAAGTTCTTGGCTGCTTATTCTCCCTAGCTGCTTTAAAAAGCAAGTGCATAAGTATAGAAATCCAAACCTTAGCTTTCCCAGTGGCAGGCAGAGGGTACATCCCCCAGCTGCAGCAATGCTGCACAACAGCTGAATCAGCTTGGGCTGTGCAAAGGGCACCTCCACACAACAGAGTGCAAAGAGTGGGGCCAAGCCCAGCTGGAGAGCTGGCACCAGCAGAGTCCCCCAGGGATCAGTGCTGGGTCCAGTCCTGCTCAACATCTTCATCAATGACACTGATGGCAATGACAGACAGACAGACAGAGGCTGCTCAGCAGCTTTGCTGATGACACCAAGCTGGGAGGCTTGGCTGAGACACCTGAAGGCTGTGTGAGACTTGGGCAGGCTGAGAGCTGGGCAGAGAGGAACCTGCTGAGGCTCAACAAGGAGAGGAGCAGAGTCCTGCAGCTGGGCAGGAAGAATCAACTGCAGCAGCACAGCCTGGGAGGGGATCTGCTGCAGAGCAGCCCCAAAGGAGAAGGAGCTGGGAGTGCTGCTGGGCAGCAAGGTCTGCAGGGCACAGCAGTGTGCCCTGGGGGCCAAGAAGGCCAAGGGGGTCCTGGGGGGCATGCAGAGTGTGTCCAGCAGAGCCAGGGAGGTTCTCCTCCCCCTCTGCTCTGCCCTGCTGAGACCTCCCCTGGAATATTGCATCCAGCTCTGGGCTGCCCAGCTCAGGAGGGACAGGGATCTGCTGCAGAGAGGCCAAGGGATGCTGCAAGGGACTGCAGCAGTGCCTGGGGAGGAGAGGCTGAGAGCCCTGGGCCATAACCTGACATTTCCTCTACATGACTTTGACATTTGAAGGACTGGACAGTTTCACCTTTTAAGAGACCCCAGCTGGCATTTCTGAAGTTTCCACACTGACATTTTGTGTGAAGGAAGGAAGCTTGGTGAGGCTGAGAGGCTTTGAAGTGCAGGAAAGAGAAAGGCTCCAACAGACACAAGCTGATTTTGGTGCTTTCACTGCCACTGGCAGAAAAATCAGTGGATTTTGTTTCAGCTTGGTACATTTAACCAGGTTTAGGAGCAGTGGCAATGGCATAGCCTTAGGAATGCCTCATTTCTGGTATTTCAGCCTTTACAGAGTCACAGTGTCCATGTGCAGAGAGTATCACAACATCACCAAGGATGGGGACTCCACCACCTCCCTGGGCAGCACATTCCAATGGCCAATGACTCTCTCAGTGAAGAACTTTCTCCTCACCACCAGCCTAAACCTCCCCTGGCACAGCTTGAGACTGTGTCCTCTTGTTCTGGTGCTGGGGGCCTGGGAGAAGAGACCAACCCCCACCTGGCTACAGCCTCCCTTCAGGTAGTTGTAGAGGGCAATGAGGTCACCCCTGAGCCTCCTCTTCTCCAGGCTAAGCAACCCCAGCTCCCTCAGCCTCTCCTCACAGGGCTGTGCTCCAGACCCCTCACCAGCCTCATTGCCCTTCTCTGGACACCTTCAAGTCTCTCAATGTCCTTCTTAAACTGAGGGGCCCAGAACTGGACACAGGACTCAAGGTGTGGCCTAACCAAAGCAGAGTACAGGGCACAATAACCTCCCTGCTCCTGCTGGCCACACTGTTCCTGATGCAGGCCAGGATGCCCTTGGCCTTCTTGGCCACCTGGGCACACTGCTGGCTCCTGTTCAGGCAGCTGTCAATCAGCACCCCCAGGTCCCTCTCTGTTTGGCAGCTCTCAGCCACTCTGACCCCAGCCTGTAGCTCTGCATGGGGTTGCTGTGGCCAAAGTGCAGCCCCTGGCACTTGGACTTGTTGAATGCCATCCTGTTGGCCTCTGCCCATCTGTCCAGCCTGGCAAGGTCCCTCTGCAGAGCCCTTCTGCCCTCTCACTGACCAACATCTGCTCCCAGCTTGGTGTCATCTGCAAACTTGCTGATGACTGACTCAATGCCCTCATCCAGATCATCAATGAAGATGTTAAAGAGCACAGGGCCCAGCACTGATCCTTGGGGCACACCACTGGTGCCTGGCTGCCAACTGGCTGTGGCACCATTCACCACCACTCTCTGGGCTCAGCCTCCAGCCAGTTCCTAACCCAGCTCAGAGAGCTGCTGTCCAAGCCAGGGGCTGACAGCTTAGACAGCAGTTTGCTGTGGGGACAGTGTCAAAGGCCTTGCTGCAGTCCAGGCAGACCACATCCACAGCCTGCCCCACATCCACCAGGCAGTCACCTGATCATAGAAAGAGATCAGGTTGGAGAAGCAGGACCTGCCCCTCCTAAATCCATGCTGGCTGGACCTGAGCCCTTGGCCATCCTTCAAGTGTGCAGTTATTGCCCCCAGGATAATCTGCTCCATCACTTTACCTGGCACTGAGGTCAGGCTGCCAGGCCTGGAGTTTCCAGGTTCCTCCATCCGACCCTTCTTGTGGATGGGGACCACCTTGGCCAGTTTCAGTCACCTGGGACCTCTCCAGTGAGCCAGGACTGGAGGGAAATGATGGAGAGCGGCTTGGCAGCTCACCTGCCAGCTCTCTCAGCACCCTAGGATGGATCCCATCTGGTCCCATGGACTTGTGAGTGTCCAAGTGGCTCAGCAGGTCCCCAACTAATTCCTCATGGATTACCAGGGCACTACACTGCTCCCCGAGCCCATCGCCCAGCTCCAGAGGCCACTCCTCCTGAACTCCTCCTGCCTTGCTGTTAAACACTGAGGCACAGAAGGTGTTCAGGACCTCAGCCTTTTCCTCCTCTGCAGTCACCGTGCTCCCCTCCAGGTCCAATAAGGAGTGGAGGTTCTTCCTGCCCTTCCTTTTAGTGCTGATGTATTTGTAACAATGCTTTTTATTGCCTTTCACAGAGCTGTTCAGCTTCAGCTCCAGCTGGGCCTTTGCCTCCCTAATTTTATTCCTACATAATCTAACAGCTTCCTTGAACACACCTGGAGAAGCCTTCCCCTCCTTCCAAAGGTGATACAGCCTCTTCTTCCCCCTTAAATCCTCCAGGAGCTGCTTGCTCATCCAGGCCCAGAGCCTTCCCCTGGGCTCATCTTTCAGCACGTGGGAACTGCCAGTTCCTGTGCCTTCAAGAGCTCCTGTTTGAAGTAGCTCCAACCCTCCTGGACCCCTTGGCTCATGAGGGCTGCTACCCAGGGGACTTTACAAATAAGTTTCTTAAACAGGCTGCAGTTTGCCCTCCTGCAGTCCAAGGTGAAGGTTCTCTTGGTGCTCCTCCCTCTCTCCCTGCATCTTGAAAACTTCACTCTCTCGTGGTCACTGCACCCTAGGCAGCCTCCCACGAGCACATCTCCCGCCAGCCCTTCTCTATTGCAGAACAGCAGGTCAAGCAGAGCCTGTCCCCTGGGAGGCTCGCTTAACAGCTGTGTCAGGAAGCAGTCCTCCATTCGCTCCAGGAATCTTCTGGACTGCCTCCTCCCTGCTGAATTAAGTTGCCAGCAGATATCTGGCAGGTTGAAGTCACCGACAAGGACAAGATCTGGTGATCTTGAGACAGCCTCCAGTTGCGTGTAGAACAATTCATCAGCCTCCTCCTCCTGGTTGGGTGGTCTGTAACAGACTCCAACCAGGATGTCAGATTTGTTAGGCTGCCCTCAGATTTTAACTCACAGGCTCTCAATCTCTTCTTTCTCCACCTCAAGTTCCGTGGCAGAGAGTGACTCCCTAATATACAGAGCCACCCCTCCTCCTCTTCTCCCTCGCCTGTCTCTCCTACAGAGCCTGTAGCCCCCCACTGTAGCACTCCAATCGTGGGTGCTGTCCCACCATGTTTCTGAGATGGCGACTACATCATAGTCACCCTGATGGATCAGGACCTCCAACTCCTCTTGCTTGTTGCCCAGGCTGTGTGCATTGGTGCACACGCATCACAGCTGGGTTCCTGACTTCTCAATTGACCCCAGCTTGTGCCCTACTCTTTGCAGAGGGACCGATTTCCTCACCCACCCCCTTCAGACCTCAGAGCTCTAAGGCAGCATGAGCTCTAAATAAGCTTTCCTGAGATCAGTAGGGAAGGATGCACACAGCAATTTGTTCCTAGCATGGAGCTCATGTTCCTACTCTTCCCAGTGAGGCTGGGGAGATTCTGACACAGGCTGCCCAGGGAGGCTATGGCTGCCTCCTGCCTGGGGGTGGTGAAGGCCAGGCTGGATGAGGCCTTGAGCAGCCTGTGCTGGTGGGAGGGGTCCCTGCCCATGACAGGGGCTGGAGCTGGATCATCGTCTAAGTCCCTTCCAACCCAAAGCATTCTGTGAATCTCTGATTCACTTGGGTTTTGCTTTGGTTTTAGCACGGAGGTTGGCCCAGCTCTGCTTTTAAAGGAAGACATTAGTTTAACTGCTGGTTCAAGACGCTCCTAACTCTTGATCTTAGCTCAGCAATTTTTGCCCAGAAAAGTTGACAGTGCCTGAGCTTATCTAAACCTCTTTCTCACTAAGCTTTCAACCTCCTCCTGCTCTTAGCCAAGTCTATTTTAGGAGTTTGAGCCAAACAAAACAGAGGAAAACTTCCAGTTCGGAGTGTGCTTACTGGAAGCACTGCTGGCTTGCTGGAAAGCATCTCTTTGCAGATGCTTTGTACAAGAGCCATCAAAACAATTGCAGCACTCTGGCAGAAGCAAAAGAAGGATCAGAGCCCATCACTAGAAGGCACTGGTGGTTGGACAGCACTGCAGTGACTGCAGCAATCAGCTCTCCCTGCTGAATTATGACCTTCAGCAGACTAGCTGGCAAGAAACCAGAGTACAGCTGGAGAAGGGCTATTTCTTCATCAACAACATGGGTCTTAGAAGCAAAGAGAACAGATTTCATTACTTTCACCAGCAGAGCTGGAGAGCAGAGAGGGGAGAAAAAAAACCCAAACCCCAAACCCTGAAGTCATCAGCAAGCTTTCAGGGTTTTTCAGTGTGTGTGCTCCAAATCTAAGGCAGAGTTTCCGGACCTGAAAGCAAGTTTGCCTCTCCCCTGTGCCTCCCACCCAAACCCACATGGCTTTGCTGTGGTGACAGCAGATGGAGTTGCATCAAAATGCTCTCGAGTCTCCTGCTTTCACTGTGATTCAGGGTAGCTAGCAGGAAGCTCATCCAAAGAGAGAGGTTTTAGTACAGTTTGGTGTTGATTTGAAGCATTACTGAGAAGCCACATTTCCACAGCTGGCAGTGCAGCTCCTGGGGCTTGCTCCTATAATATTTGCTTGCTATTTGAAATATCAGGTGAAAAACTGAAGCTTTTGGGAATCATAGAATGGCTTAGGCTGGAAGGGACCTTAGACATCCTCTAATCCAACCTCCTGCCATGGGCAGGGACGCTTCCCACCAGCCCAGGTTGCTCAAAGCCTCAGCCAGCCTGGAACATTTCCAGGGAGGGGGCAGCCACAACCCCTCTGGACAATCCATTCCAGAGTCTTGCCACCTTCCTAGTGAAGAATTTCTTCCTAAGATCTTGCTAAGGCTTCAACAACCCTGGCAGATCTACCTGCTCCTCTCCGCCCCACAGTGCCCATTCCTGGACGTGAAGCTCTCAGTCAGTGCCCAGCCACGGGGTGAGAAGGCAGGGAGCTGCCCTGACTCATACCTGGGCTTCCATTCACCTACCTCCCAGCCTTGCTTGGCTGAGGGGAAACCCCTCCCAAACTGAAGGTGTCTTTATTTATTTTGGTGAAAAACTAAATCACCACTTCCCTTCCAGGGGAAATTCTGAAGAGTTGAAGCTCCAGTTCAGAAGAAGCTTCTTGAATACTTTCCAGTGAGTGGAAATACCCAGCCTGTGAGTGGTTCTACCCAGAGAGCAGTGGAAATGCATGGCTTCAGCAGCTAGCAAACACATCAAATATTGGAGGTACATGTGCTGAGGCTGCAGCAACCTCAGTTAAAACCCAGCCCGAGAAGTTAACTCTCCTGCGTGCTGCAAACACAGCCCAGGGTCAGGAGGTAGCAGGCTGCTGAGTACAGAGCAGATAAGAGCAGAAGGCTTCTGCAAAGCTCCATCTGTTTCATTAGGGAGGAATTCTTGAGGGTGAGGAGACTCTGGCACAGGTTGCACAGGGAGGCTGTCCAAGCCAGGCCCTGAGCCCTTGAGCAAGCTGTGCCGGCGGGAGGTGACCCTGCCGTGGCAGGGGCTTGGAACTGAATGGATTCAGGAAGGGCAGATCCTGCCTCTCCAACCTGATCTCTTTCTATGATCAGGTGACCCGTCTGGTGGATGTGGGGCAGGCTGTGGATGTGGTCTGCCTGGACTGCAGCAAGGCCTTTGACACTGTCCCCCACAGCAAACTGCTGCCTAAGCTGTCAGCCCCTGGCTTGGACCATTACACTCTGAGCTGGGTTAGGAACTGGCTGGAGGGCCAGGCCCAGAGAGTGGTGGTGAATGGTGCCACATCCAGCTGGAGGCCAGTCACCAGTGGTGTGCCCCAGGGATCAGTGCTGGGCCCTGTCCTCTTCAACATATTCATTGATGATCTGGATGAGGGCATTGAGTCAGTCATCAGCAAGTTTGCAGATGACACCAAGCTGGGAGCAGATGTTGGTCAGTTAGAGGACAGAAGGGCTCTGCAGAGGGACCTCGACCGACTGGACAGATGGGCAGAGTCCAATGGGATGGCATTCAACAAGTCCAAGTGCCAGGGGCTGCACTTTGGCTACGGCAATCCCATGCAGAGCTACAGGCTGGGGTCAGAGTGGCTGAGAGCTGCCAAACAGAGAGGGACCTGGGGGTGCTGATCGACAGCCACCTGAATATGAGCCAGCAGTGTGCCCAGGTGGCCAGGAGGGCCAATGGCATCCTGGCCTGCATTAAGAACAGTGTGGCCAGCAGGAGCAGGGAGGTCATTGTGCCCCTGTACTCTGCTCTGGTTAGGCCACACCTTGAGTCCTGTGTCCAGTTCTGGGCCCCTCAGTTTAAGAAGGACATTGAGAGACTTGAAGGTGTCCAGAGAAGGGCAACAAGGCTGGGGAGAGGCCTTGAGCACAGCCCTGTGAGGAGAGGCTGAGGGAGCTGGGATTGTTTAGCCTGGAGAAGAGAAGGCTCAGGGGTGACCTCATTGCCCTCTACAGCTACCTGAAGGGAGGTTGTAGCCAGGAGGGGGTTGGCCTCGTTCTCCCAGGCAACCAGCACCAGAACAAGAGGACACAGTCTCAAGCTGTGCCAGGGGAGGTTCAGACTCGAGGTGAGGAGGAAGTTCTTCACCGAGCGAGTCATTCGGCATTGGAACGGGTTGCCCAGGGAGGTGGTTGAGTCATCGACCCTGGAGGTGTTCAAGAGGAGATTGGACGTGGCACTTGGTGCCATGGTCTGGTCATGGGGTCTGTGTTGATAGGTTGGACTCGATGATCCCCGAGGTCCTTTCCAACCTAAGTGATACTGTGAGACTGTGATACTGTCTTTGAGGTCCCCTCCAACCCAACCCATCCTGTGGTTCCTTTGTATCTATTTCATTTTATATTAAAAGAGGACAAGAGAGTTCCAGTCCTTCAGCAGTGCCAGCAAGTTTTGCCTGTGCTGCTGTGTGTGTTGATGAGGTTGCCAGGCCTGCAGGTTCACAGAGTGCACTGAGTTGGAAGAGACCCACACAGCTGTGTCCAGATATTGAGATGCAGCTCTAAGGTCTCCCTGGAGCCTTCTCTTCTCCAGGCTGAAAAGCTCCAGTTCCCTCAACCTGTCCCCATAGCAGAGGTTCTGCAGCCCTCTGAGCATCGTGGTGGCCTCCTCTAGACCCTCTCCAACAGCTCCAGGTCCCTCTTATGCTGGGGGGTCTCATATCTGAACACAGCCCTGCAGGTGAGGTCTCCCCAGAGCAGAGCAGAGGGGCAGGATCCTCTCTCCAGCTCTGGCCACACTGCTTTGGATGCAGCCCAGGCTGCCCTTGGCCTTCTGTGCTGCCAGTGCCCAGTGCTGGTTCCTGCCCAGCTTCTCCCCCCCCCCCAGCACCCCCAAGGCCTTCTCTGCAGGGCTGCTCTCAATCTCTCCACCCCTAGCCTGGGTTGGGACCAAGGGTTGCCCTGAGCCAGGGGCAGGACCTTGCCCTTTGCCTTGTTGCACCTCCTGAGGCTCTCCTCAGCCACCTCTGCAGCCTGCCCTCTGGATGGTTCCCATCCTGTCCTTGAGTCTTATCAGCTCAGCTTGGTGTCATTTGCACACTAGCCCAGTGTGGCTCAATCTCAATGATCTTTAAGATCCCTTCCAACCCAAAGCATTCTGTGATTCTATTCCCTTGGCCCAAGAGCCAGGAGATGTCACATTCCCCCCTGGGCTGAGTTCACTCTGGAGAAAGAGGATAAAAGCAACAAAGTTTTTTTCCTCTGGATTCTGCATGCCTCGAATATGGTTTCTCACTAACCCCCTACCATCTCTTCTGTCCAAGTCTATCATCTGCCCATGGTAAGTGCAGATCAGGTTGGTGATCACCTGAAGAACCTGAAAGTGTTCAAGTCCATGGGACCCGAGGGGATACACCCACGGGTGCTGAGAGAACTGGCAGAGGAGGTTGCTAAACACCTCCCTATTATATTTCAAAAGTCCTGGCAGTCTGGGGCAGTCCCCACAGACTGGAAAAGGGGAAACATTGCCCCCATCTGCAAAAAGGGAAAGAGGGAGGAACCAGGGAACTCCAGGCCAGGCAGTCTCACCTCTGTGCCTGGAAAGATCATGGAGCAGATCCTCCTGGAGGCACTACTGGCTCAGAAGAATAGTGAAGAGGTGATTGGGAACAGTCAGCATGGCTTTGCCAAGGGCAAGTCCTGCCTGACCAACCTGGTGGCCTTCTCTGAACAGGTGACAACATCAATAGCTGAGGGGAGAGCAGCTGCTGTTGTTTGCCTGGGCCTGAGCACAGCCTTCAACACTGCCCCGCACCACATCCTGGTCTCCAGGCTGGTGACACATGGGTGTGATGGGTGACCACTAGATGGATAAGGAACTGGCTTGATGGCTGCACCCAAAGAGTGGCTGTCAATGGCTCCATGTCCCAGGGGAGGCCAGGGACAAGCAGAGTCCCTCAGGGATCAGTCCTGGGACCTGTCTTGTTCAGCATCTCTGTGGGTGCCATGGACAGTGGCATTGAGTGCACCCTCAGCAAGGTTGCTGATGACACCAAGCTGTGTGGTGCAGCAGACAGGCTGGAGGGAAGGGATCCATCCAGAGGGACCTGGACAGGCTGGAGAGGTGGGCACAAGCCAACCTCATGAGGTTCAACAAGAGCAAGGGCAGGGTCCTGCAGCTGGGTCGAGGCAATCCCAGGCACAACTACAGGCTGGGCAGTGAGTGGCTGGAAAGCAGCCCTGAGGAGAGAGACTTGGGGGTGCTGGGGGAGGAGAAGCTCACCAGGAGCTCTCAGTGTGCACTTGCAGTCCGCAAAGCCAATCAGATCCTGGGCTGCATCAGGAGAAGTGTGGCCAGCAGGCCGAGGGAGGTGATCCTCCCCTTCTACTCAGCCCTGGTGAGACCCCACCTGGAGTACTGTGTCCAGTTCTGGAGCCCCTATTGCAAGAGGGATGTGGAGGTGCTGGAAGGTGTCCAGAGAAGGGCCAAGAGGATGAGCAGAGGGCTGGAGCACCTCTCCTGTGAGGACAGACTGAAGGAGTTGGGGCTGTTCAGTCTGCAGAAGAGAAGGCTCCCAGGTGACCTCATTGTGGCCTTCCAGCATCTGAAGGGGGCTCCAGGAAGGTTGGGGAGGGACTGCTCAGGATCTCAGGCAGTGATAGGACTGGGGGGAATGGAATGAAGCTGGAGGTGGGGAGATTCAGGCTGGAGGGGAGGAGGAAGTTCTTCCCCATGAGAGTGGTGAAGCCCTGGAATGGGTTGTCCAGGGAGGTGGTTGGGGCCCTGTCCGTGGGGGTGTTTAAGGCCAGGCTGGATGAGGCTGTGGCCAGGCTGATCTAGTGTGGGGTGTCCCTGCCCATGGCAGGGGGGCTGGAACTAGATGATCCTTGTGGTCCCTTCCAACCCTGAATGAAACTACGAAACTATGACCTGGACAGGCTGCAGAGCTGGGCCCAGGACAACCTCAGGAGGTTCAAGAAGGCCAAGGGCAAGGTCCTGCAGCTGGGGCAGGGCAATCCCAGGCACTGACACAGGCTGGGCAGGGACTGGCTGGAGAGCAGCCCTGGAGGAAAGGCCTTGGGGGTGCTGGGGGAGGAGAAGCTCAGCAGGAGCCTGCAGGGAGCACTTGCAGCCCAGAGAGCCAAGCAGAGCCTGGGCTGCAGCAAGAGAAGTGTGGCCAGCAGGGCCAGGGAGGGGATTCTGCCCCTCTGCTCCACTCTGCTGAGACCACAGCTGCAGCTCTGGGGCCAGCTCTGGAGCCTCTGTGCCAGGAAGGCTCTGGAGGGGCTGGAAGGTGTCCAGAGCAGGGCCACGAGGAGGAGCAGAGGGCTGGAGCTGCTCTGCTCTGGAGACAGCCTGAGAGAGTTGGGGTTGTGCAGGCTGGAGAGGAGAAGGCTCCCAGGAGACCTTCTAGGATCTGCAGGGGGCTCCAAGAAAGCTGGGGAGGGACTTTGGAGGGTGTCAGGGAGGGATAGGACTGGGGGGGATGGAGCAGAACCAGAAGTGGGGAGATTGAGCTTGGCTGTGAGGAAGAAGTTGTTGCCCATGAGGGTGGTGAGAGCCTGGCACAGGTTGCCCAGGGAGGTGGTGGAAGCCTCCTGCCTGGAGGTGTTTGCAGCCAGGCTGGAGGTGGCTGTGAGCAACCTGCTGTGGTGTGAGGTGTCCCTGCCCATGGCAGGGGTTGGGACTGGCTGAGCCTTGAGGTCCCTTCCAGCCCTAACAATTCTGTGAGTCTATGATTCTCAGCCCAAGGATGGAACACCACACAGCTGTGCTGAAAACCATTGTGGTGTATTTATTCACTCTTTAAACAACCTTACAGATCAAGTAAGTGCAGTGAAGAACAAGGAAACAATGACAAACCCTGGAAACTCACCATCTAAAAAATAACATGACCACGGGGAAGAAAAGATACTTGGGGGATGGCAATACAGCCAGGCACCTACCTGGCACCCCCACCCCCACCAAAAGGCTCAGAAATCCCTCCCTTAGGAAGTGTGGCAACTACAAGAATTCAGGAGACAAAGATCTCCCCCTAACACTTCTGCATGGCCATTGAAACCATCCCAGCACCTCACTCTCCTCACCTGGCTTTCTCTCTGGGGGTTTATGTTGATGTTTTCAAGCAGACAAGCTTTGGCTTTACCTAAAACACCAAAAACACAGGGCCAAGTACCAAGGATCACCTTCCTAGGTTGCTGTTGTGCTCTCTTACCTTTGTCTGCTGCTCTGTGATGAGCAGCCTTCCAGATGAGGTAGATTTGGGAGATTATTGATGTTGCCATCATGGCAGCAGGGCTGCAGGGCAGAGGAAGTGAAGCTGGCATAGGAATTGAGTGACCTGTTCTCCCCTCCCACACTTGTCCTTTGCCTCTGGAATACCTGATAATGCTGCTGGCTGACTTGGTGGAACCTGAGTCCTGTTTGAGCTCTCTGAGGCTTTTGTCTTTTTAACCAATTTTAACAAGAACTTTTGTTTGTCAGCCTGATGGCCAAGTAAAAGATGTCAGCCAAGAGGAGCTCTGATAGTTCTGCTACATTTCTCCTCCCTTCTCTACCCCCAGTAACAAGAGGTAGAGAAGAGATGTGGAGGAAACTTCACCTTTGAAGAGTGGGCAAAAAAACCCTGATGTGTTGGGAGGGAGGGGATACATCAGAGGGGAAAGGAGGCAAATGTGTAGAGTTCTGACAGAACCAGATGTCCTGGAAAGGTAGCACTTCATCTGGGAGGTTGGATGGAATTCAAGAGAAGGAACTGAGGTTGGTGAAACCCTGGCACAGTTTGCCCAGAGAAGTGGTAGAAACCCCATCCCTGGCACCATTCCAAGGCAGCTTGGCTGGGGCTCAGAGCAGCCTGATCTACCTGCAGATGTCCCCTGCTTACTGCAGGGATGACCTTCAAAGGTCCATTCCAAACCTGAGATTATGGGAATTTGAGGGCAGGGCTGTGCTTAGTTTGCTCCTAGCAAGCTTCTGAGGAGATCTTTTCCCAGCCTAAGAGTGACTTTATCACTGTGGGCACACGAGGAGGAGGAGCAAGAGATTCCTGACCATGAGCAGCTTGCATGAATCCCTTTCTTCCCATTCCAGCACCTTCTGCCTCCAACACAACAGAGGCACTGCTGGGAGCATCCTTGCAACAACAGGGCAGAAAATAATGCTTAGAGTTCAGGGCAGAGAGATGTCACAGCTGGGGCAGAAAAGGGCTTTGGAGATTTGCTGGGCAAAGCAATCTCAGAACAAAGCCATGAAAAAGAATCAACAGATCAAGACATAGAAAACAAAACAAGGAAAAAAGCAGGGGGGGGGAAGCAAAAAAAAGAAAGCTGCTGCAGTAACATACAGAAGAATTTGCTTTCCAAGCCAGCACCTTGCTTTAAACTGCTAAGCTCCTGGAGGGGAATCTCCAATCACAGCCTCACCAGTACAGAAAGAGCAAATCTTCTCCCTCAGAGGGCAGGCCAAGGCTGCCTCCCTCTCTTCCCCCACACACAGCAGACCAGCAGTGAGGTCCTGAAGCCTTGGCATCAGTTCAGGTTCAGTGGTTTAGTATTTGCTGATCACTGTGACCACAGAGCCTCAGCCTCGTGCTTCCGCCCTGGGAATTCTGCAGGACTGAGCCAGGATGACTTTAGCTTGCAAAAATCAGAGGTTTTGAGGCCAATATGGCCAAAGTAGAACCAGAGTCTGGTGAGACTCAGCACAGTTACCTGCCACTGTACAAAGCAAGTTGAAAATACTATTTACCATTTTAAACAATGTGTAATAATTCACTCAAGCATTCCATGAAGGCATCCAGGGACAGGCACTTGAAAGCAGAAATAAAATGAACAGTCTGGAAATCCCAGCTGGAAAGCAGAGAGGCTTTGCAGACACAGTTTGAAAGAAAAAACCCAACCAACCCTCTTCTGTAGGGTTTCACCAGGCCACAGCTGACACCCATCAGCCCAAAGTGTAAGAAGGTTGGTCCATGAATGCCCTCTGGAAAATGCCCTGCCCTGGAGCGGAGCACAGCCAGCCAGGCCATCCACAAAGCATCCATTCTCTGGCAGCATATGAGCCATCCACATTTGCCACCATGAGTCAGACACTGGAATCCCCTCCCAAGGGCAGCAGGGGAGTGCCCTGCACTGGGCAGTTTGAGACTCAGCTTGCCAGGGTGCTGAGCCAGCTCATGGCAACTGCACTGTCACCTGGAGAGGCTGGGGCAGAGCATCCTTGGGGCCCTTCCAGCCTGGCAGTCTCTAACACTACTGTAAATCAGCCTCACCTCACCTGCTGCCAAAAGCTCTGAGGGGTCACAGTGCTTGCTCCACAAACGGTCTGCAGTGCAACGTGAAGCACAAACAAACACCAAGTGCAAATAACAACAGGGCAGAGCTGGCTGGAGCCAGGAGAGGGGCTGCAGGGCAGTCCCATGAAATTTATGTCCATGCTCATCTGGAGGGCTCCAAGATGGAGCATTTCTAGCAGAAATGGAGGGATGGCCATGGTTAGTGATGCATCTTCTGAGCCTGGGAGAGGACTGAGTAAGGTGGCAGCAGGTGAAGGTCTTGCAGGCCTCCTCGCATCGACATTGTCACCTGAGCACAAGGCAGGACGAAAGCTTCCTCCCTTTTCACTGGCAGAGCAGAGCCCCTCAGGTCTCCTTGTCAGCATTAGCACACACTGGAGTCTCTGTCACAATTAAAGAATGGATTTCTTCTTCCTTGATGAACCTGTCACAAGTGTTCAGGGAGTCGTCCTTGGCACAGCTCTGAAAGAGAAGAACATTTGGAGCTTCGTTGCCGTTTTCAGCCCTTACTGCCAGAGCCATTTCACAGCACACTGCCTGTGCTGTGGGGAACAAGCTAGCTGGGCAACAAACTCTGCTTCACAGGGGCATGGCTTTGGTCTGCTTGACAGAGGAATTGTCCTCTCTGGAGGACAGGAAGAGCTGAAGGTTGGTCTCCATCGAGGGAATGCTTTCAGCTACAGCTACTAGGTGAGGCTCAGGCAGGAGGATGTGGAAGTGAGGATGCACACACTCAGCACAGCTCTCACTGAGACTCAGAGCATGGAGGTGGTCACAGACATCCCTTAGGATTTTATAGAGGGCTGTTCCTTCAGAAATCTAAATTGCCAGAACATTGTTTACATTTCATAGAATCAAAGAATGGGAGGGGTTGGAAGGGACCTCTGGAGATCACCCAGTCCAAGCCCCTGCCAGAGCAGGGCCATCTAGAGCAGAGCACACAGGAATGCATCCAGGCAGGTTGTGAAAGTCTCCAGAGAAGGAGACTCCACAACCTCTCTGGGCAGCCTGCTCCAGGCCTCCAGCACCCTAACAGCAAAGAAGTTTCTCCTCATGTTGAGGTGAAACCTTTTGGGTTCCAGCTTGTACTCATTGTACCCTGTCCTATCACTGGACACCCCTGAAAAGGGCCTGGCCCCTTCACTTTGACACCCAGCCCTCAGACATCAATAAACATTGACCAGATCCCCTCTCAGCATTGTCCAAACTAAACAGTCCCAGAGCTCTTAGCTTTTCTTCATAGAAGAGATATTCAAGACCCCAAATAATCCTTGCAGGCTCCATTAGACTCTCTCCAGCAGATCTCTCTCTCTCCTAAATTGGGGAGCAAAAACTGGACACAGTATTGCAGGGGTGGCCTCAGCAGGGCAGAACAGAGTGGGAAAGGACCCCCCCCTGCCATGGGCAGGGACACCTCCCACCAGCCTGGCCTTCAACACCTCCAGGCAGGAGGCAGCCACAGCCTCCCTGGGCAGCCTGTGCCAGAGTCTCCCCAGCCTCACTCTCAACAATTTCTTCCTCATCTCCACTCTCAATCTCTCCTCTCCCAGCTCAAAGCCATTGTTCCTCAGCCTGGCACTCCCAGCCCTTGTCACAAGTCCCTCCCCAGCTCTCCTGGAGCCCTTCAGGTCCTGGCAGGCTGCTCTGAGCTCTCCCTGCAGCCTTCTCTTCTCCAGGCTGCACAGCCCCAGCTCTCCCAGCCTGGCCCCACAGGGGAGGGTCTGCAGCCTCTGCTCATCTTGGTGGCCTCCTCTGGAGCCTCTCCAGCAGCTCCAGGTCCTTCTTGTGCTGGGGCCCAGAGCTGGAGGCAGTGCTGCAGGTGGGCTCTGAGCAGAGCAGAGCAGAGGGGCAGAATCCCCTCCCTGTGCTGCTGCTCTCCCTGCTCTGGCTGCAGCTCAGCACTCAGATGGCTCTGGGCTGCCAGGGACCAGTGCTGGCTCCTGGGGACTTTGTCACCACCTGACACCCCCAAGGCCTTCTCCTCAAGGCTGCCCTTGAGCCACTCCTCACCCAGCCTGGATTTGTGCTTGGGATTCCACAGACCCAGGGGCAGGACCCTGCACTTGGCCATGTTGAACTTCATGAGGTTAGCTTGGCACCACCCCTGCAGCCTTTCCAAGTCCCTCTGGATAAATCCATTCCCCTCCAGCCTGTCAGCTACAGAACTTAATCTGCACACGTACATCCAGTTGGTGCCAAGCTAGACATAGGCATGAGGAGAAAGAAAATCAGAAGCTTACAGAGGTTGGTTCATCAGATTCATTGTCCCAACAGCTTCTCACTCACCTGGGGATCCTCATTCTGCTCTCCAAACATACGCTTCAGGATTTCTCGAGGGTCTGGAATTGGTGGAAGGATTAATATCTGCAGCCTTCAGAGCAGGAAGAAAGAAACATGTTGGCATGAAAGATGATTTCATGGAAAAAATCCCCATTTCAAAAGAAGTACCTGGGGTGCAGTCAAGAAAATGGAGGGGGGGGGGCATGACAGGGAGAGGGGGGCAGGGAAGTGCTCTATTGGAAGGCTCTTTCCATGTTGCCAAAGCCTGCAGCAAATGTCAATGTAAATAGCTAACCAAATACCAGTATGATGTGCTTGGCACCTGAGATTGATTCTGAATGTAGAATTCCTTGTTTCAAGAGACAGTGCAATAAGAATGGCCAGCAGACACCATCAAGGTTACCCAAGCACAACCAGAGCATGCAAATCCCAGCATCACAGAAAGGTGGGGTTGGAAGGAACCTCCAGAGATCACCCAGTCCAAGCCCCTGCCAGGGCAGGGTCACCCAGGGCAGGGCACACAGAACACAGCCAGGTGGGCTTGGAAGATCTCCACAGAAGGAGACTCCACAACCTCTCTGGGCAGCCTGCTCCAGGGCTCAGCAGCCTCACAGGGACAAAGGTTTCCCCTCCTGTTGCCCTGGCACCTCCTCTGCTCCAGCTTGCCCCCAGTGCCCCTTGTGCTGCCCTTGGCCATCCCTGAGCAGAGCCTGGCTCCAGCCCTGCACATCTTTATCCCCAGCCACGAGGGCAGCCCTCAGGCTCCTCTGCTTCAAGCCCCAGCTCCCTCAGCCTGGCCTCACAGGAGATGTTGCACTGCCTGCAGCAGCTCTGTGCTGGACTCCTTCAAGAAGTTCCCTGAGCTCCTTTTTGAGCTGAGAAGCCCAGAGCTGGACACAATATTCCACTTGTGGCCTCAGCAGGGCAGAGTAGAAGGGGAGGAGAACCTCTCTGACCTACTGACCACAGCCCTTCCAATCCACCCCAGGAGGCCCTTGGCCTGCTTGGCCACAAGGGCACATTGCTGGCTCATGAGCATCCTTCTTTGCACCAGGACCCTAAGCTCCTTTTCCTCAGATCTGCTGTTCAACAGCTCAGTCCCTGCCTATCCTGCTCCATGGGGTTGTTCATTCCCAGGTGCAGGACTCTACACTTATCCTTGCTAGATTTCGTTCCATTTCTCCCCACTCAGCTTTCAGCCTGTCCACATCTGTCTGAATGGCAGCACAGCCTGAGGGCTGTCACCACTGCTCCCAGTTTGGTGTCATCAGCAAGCTTGCTGACAGTGCCCACAAGCAGGGGGTTGATGAAGATACAGAACAATCCTGGTACATCTGGGGTATACATCTGGTCTGTACCCCGTGACCGTTTGAGGCTGTGCCTTTAAGAAAGGGACAGTGCTGGGACACTCTGGCTGAATGTTTTGGTGAAGACAATGAAAACATCAATATTCTAAACAAATTTCATTGGTAGAATGCAGTTTTAAGTCTTAGTGCAGCTGGAATTTTTTCCTCAGTTCACTCCTTTCCTTCTCCCTTCCAGCTTGGCTGCTTCTGGGCTCCTAGCCAGAGCGACCTTGGACACCAGATAAGCACTAATCACTAATACTGCATGTGCTTCTAAGGCCTAACCTAAATTTCATCCTTAATTAATTACCTTTTCTTTCTCTCTAGCCCTCTTTGGGAAAACAGGGAGGTAGGGGGAGAGAAGGGGGAGCCGCTTCTCCGGCTGAGTTAGCTGTGGTTTTTTTCCTCTTTGTGGGGGAGAGAAAGCCAGGCCTTCTCTCTCAAACCACCACATTTCTTTTTGGCGCCCAACGTGGGGCTTGGGAATAATTAGCTTGGTTTATTGCTTGCTTGACTCGGAGAAGCAAACAGGAAGGTGCTTTGGATTTTTAAGCAATTGCTCTTTCCAATATGTGCTGTTCTGATTTACAAGTATTGTCTGGGCCTCCTTATCGATCACCTAGGTAAATATTTAATGCAGAAATTATATTTGTGGTTCAAGTATAAGATTCAGGTTCTGTATGATCACTGTCTGGGGTTCTTTTGGCTTACGAGATACAGAAATGTGACCTCTAGCACTCTCCTGATTAAGGCAGTTTAAGAATCCCGTAGGTGAAAGAGTAATTTTAAGTGATGGCTGGGATCCAAAGGTGAGTTATTTCATGTTTGTAATCCTGCTGCTGGCGATAATTAATATCTATTTGTTATATCCTTTGCGTCGGGAGAGAAAGGTATCTAAGGCTTGTTTCATTTTTAAGCATAGATCAAAGAAGAGGCGGCGTACTTCTGGGTCAGCCCCAGAGATGTCCAGTGATGAGGAGAATGTAGAATCTGTGTCAGTTAAAGATAAAGCTAAAAAGTCTATTGGAAAGGCTGCTTTGAACGGTTCTGTTGCCGATTCTGGCAAGCAGCCAGGCTGGCAGCAGCTCCCAACATGGCGGCTCCCCCGTCTTCTTCGGCCATTAACGAGGCAAAGTCATTTCTGCCCTCCTTCTCAGCAGGACCGGAAGCCCCCTCCACAGCAGCTGATCTGTCTCAAAACCTGTCAGCTTCTGTTAAGGCAGCTGTAAATTGAAACACAGCTCCAATTAAGCAAGTAGCAGTTTTAAAGACTAGAAGTGGAAGGGCCAAAGCTGATCCAGGAGCTAATGGGGGAGAAGAGCAGGAGACTGATCCTGGTGAGGGACCCTCTACTAGAAAAGATCCTGCTGAGGAGGAAGAGAAGGTTTGTTTTAAAGATATAGCTGAATTATATCGACACAGGATGGAGATGCAGCTAGGGGTGCTTCTCAGCTTAGAGAGATCCTTAAGAGAGTGACAGCAGGATTATGGGGACAACATGTTCAGGAAGATGTGATAGACGGAGAAGAAGATGACCTTCAGGGATGTTCTTCACCTCGTGAAGAGGTTCGCAACGTCCGTAAAGATTACATCAGAGCAGATACGGAGCCAGTTCTAGCTTGGCTTAGTAGATGTTATGATACAGGTGCTCCAGCTCTAACAGTTGGAGACAAGTCAGCAGCTCAGTTAGGAACTCTCTCGAGGGATAATGGAATAGATAGACATCTAGCCAAGATTCTCGATAAGGTTAATCTGTGGGTACGCCTTTTATTTGCAGTTTTCCTGAGATACCCTTCCTGAGATGATCTCCCATGGAATCCTAAGCCCTGGACTACCATAGATGAGGGAATTAAGCACCCGAGAGAATTTGCTGTTAGAGAGCTACTCTATGGTGAACATGAAACTCTGAATCCTGATGACATTCCTGTGGGTATTGGTCTTGCTAAAAAGATCATCAAACTTGCTCCTTCCAATTATGCAAACATTCTGGCAAGCAGAATTGTGTCAAGAAGTTATGGTGGAGCTTCTCCTACGGTTGGCCAATTCAGTGATCAAATGAGACAACTGGAGGATAGCATGACACGTGGTTCTTTGGTTTCAGCCATTGAAACTCTGTCTGGTGAAATAAAGAATTGCATGAAAGAGCTGAAAGATTCCATATACCAATTGGCACAGAGATAATTCCAATTCTTCTTCCAGGTGGATACAAGTTTCATCTGTGAGGATTAGACATCCTCCAAGGAGGTCATTCCAAAATAGATCAAACCAAAGCAGACCACCAAGGCAGTCACGTAGGACTATTTGGATAGCTCTGTGTGATCAGTTTGGTGAGAACATGAACCGCTGGGATGGCCAACCAACTGCTAATCTTTTCAGGAGACTGAGGGAACTGCAAAGTGGCAGAACCCGAGGTAGCAACACCAGAAGGGTAGCTGTCACTTCCACAGTTCCCCAGAACAACTCTAGTAGCTCCAACAGTGGCTCCAGTTATAACACTGCACACTGTGCTCAATGCACATGTGGGCATGTTCCCCATAACTAGGGGTGCCCTGCCTCCCGCCAGGGGGAGGAGAGGGATAACAGAGATAACAGAATCTATTGGGATGTGTACATCCAGTGGCCTGGCACTTCACAATTTTGGAAGTACAGGGCCTTGGTTGACACAGGAGCTCAGTGCACCATAATGCCATCAAATTATCAGGGATCAGAGTCTATAACTATTCTGGGAGTCACTGGTGGATCTCAAGAGTTAAGTAAGGTGGAGGTTAATATAAGTTTAACTGGTAGACAATGGAGGAAGCATACAGTTGTGACCAGACCGGATGCACCTTGTATTTTGGGAATTGATTTTCTGAGAGAAGGGCGTTTCAAAGACCCTAGAGGTTACAAATGGGCTTTTGGAGTAGCTTCTGTAGAAATTGATGGACAAAAACTGAAGCTGTCTGCTAGACCTGAGCTTTCTGATGAATCTGCAGTTGTGGGACAACGTAAGATACAGGACATTAAATTGCCAGTTGCTTCTCAGACTGTGCATCACAGACAATACAGAACCAACCGTGACTCTTTGTTGCCCATTCAGAATCTGATTCGTCAGTTGGAGAGTCAGAAAGTTGTCAGCAAAACTCATTCACCTTTCAACAGTCCAGTGTGGCCTGTGCGGAAGCAGAATGGAGACTGGCGTCTGACGGTCGACTACCGAGCCCTGAATGAAGTAACACCACCTATGAGTGCAGCAGTACCAGACATGATGGAGCTACAGTATGAGCTGGAATCCAAAGAGGCCAAATGGTATGCTACCACGGACATTGCTAATGCTTTCCTCTCTATTCCCATAGCAGAGGAATGCAGGCCTCAGTTTGCTTCCACCTGGAGAGGAATCCAGTACACTTTCAACAGGCTGCCAATGGGCTGGATCCACAGCTCAAGCATCTGTCATGCAGTGATCCACGATGCTCTGGAGAAAGGCGGTGCTCCAGAACACATCCAGTTCATCGATGATATCATCGTCTGGGGTAAAACTGCTGAGGAAGTCTTCGAGAAAGGTAACAAAATCATTGACATTCTTCTGGATGCAGGTTTTGCCATCAAGCGAGACAAAGTGAAAGGACCTACCACAGAGATTCAGTTTCTGGGAGTGCAGTGGCAGGATGGACGCCGACACATTCCAGTGGATGTGGTAAATAGAGTCTCTACCATGGCAAATCCCACCAACAAGCAAGAGACCCTACGTTTCTTGGGGATAGTGGGATTTTGGAGACTGCACATTCCTGGATACAGTCAGATTGTGAAACCTCTGTATGATGTGACTCGAAAGAGAAACCATTTCCACTGGGGACCTGAACAACAAGCAGCCTTTGACCAGATAACGCAAGAGGTAATTCAAGCAATGGGTCTGGGACCTGTCCGAGATGGTCCAGACATTAAGAACATTTTGTACACGGCTGCAAGTGACAATGGTCCAACCTGGTGCTTGTGGCAAAAAGCTCCAGGTGAGACACGTGGACGACCTCTTGGTTTCTGGAGTCGAGGTTACAGAGGTTCAGAGGCTAATTATACTCCAACAGAAAAGGAGATTCTAGCTGCCTATGCAGGAGTAAAAGCAGCTTCTGAAGTGATTGGAACTGAATCACAACTTCTCTTAGTTCCCAGACTACCAGTTTTGAATTGGATGTTCAAAGGCAAAGGTTCCACACCACATCATGCCACAGACTCAACACGGTCTAAGTGGATGGCTCTGATAACACAGAGAGCTCGAATGGGAAATCTTGAAAGGCCTGGTCTAGTGGAGGTGATCTCAAGTTGGCCTGAAGGTACCAACTGTACTAAGCCTCCAGAGGAGAAAGTAACTCGTGCTGAGGAAGCTCCTCCTTACAATGACCTTTCTGATGATGAAAAGAAATATGCTTTGTTCACAGACGGTTCCTGTCGTCTTGTTGGGAACAAGCGAAGGTGGAAGTCTGCAGTGTGGAGTCCAACACGCCGAGTTGCAGAGGCGAAAGATGGAGAAGAAGAATCCAGCCAGTTCGCAGAGGTAAAAGCTGTCCAGCTAGCTCTCGACGTGGCTGAACGTGAGAGATGGCCAAAGCTTTATCTCTACACCGACTCATGGATGGTAGCCAATGCTCTATGGGGTTGGCTAAAGAACTGGGCAAAAGAGCACGGTATTGAGTGGATATTCCACATTCCCTACTATGCACCAGCTTCAGGGAAGATTGAACGCTATAATGGTTTGTTGAAGACCACTCTCAAAGCCATGGGAGGTGGATCTTTGAAAAACTGGGAAAAACATTTAGCACAAGCAACCTGGCTGGTAAATAGTAGAGGTTCAGTGAATTGAGCTGGACCTGCACATTCAGATCTGCTACAGAAAGTAGAAGGTGATAGAGTTCCTGTTGTTAGAGAAAAGAATCTGTTAGGTAAAACTGTTTGGATATTTTCACCCTCAGGAGAGGCTAAACCTGTCCGAGGGGTGGTTTCAGCTGAAGGTCCGGGTCACACTTATTGGGTAATTCAAGAGAATGGTGAAATTCAGTGTATACCACAAAGAAATTTAACTTTAGCTGAAAGAGTTTAATTTTGAACTGTTGTGCACCTACATCACGTCCAAAGGAAGAAACTACAAGGAATCTACGGTGCGCGAACCCTGGGAACCCTGAGTCAACTAAGAGACCCTGAGAATCCCCGTTTCCTTTTCGTCGCTTTGTCTGCAAAGAGATAAACTGCTTTCCATTTTTCTCATTTCCTGAATTTCTTGGACTTCTGAATCATCTACATCTGAGTATAGCTGGAATGGACTATGGACTTTACTTACAAACTGCAAATATTGCTTTGGATTGGATGGACAGGATGAACAGCCAATGAAATTGTTTAGAAGGGGTGGACTGTGACCGTTTGAAGCTGTGCCTTTAAGAAAGGGACAGTGCTGGGACACTCTGGCTGAATGTTTTGGTGAAGACAATGAAAACATCGATATTCTAAACAAATTTCATTGGTAGAATGCAGTTTTAAGTTTTAGTGCAGCTGGAATTTTTTCTCAGTTCGCTCCTTTCCTTCTCCCTTCCAGCTTGGCTGCTTCTGGGCTCCTAGCCAGAGCGACCTTGGACACCAGATAAGCACTAATCACTAATACTGCATGTGCTTTTAAGGCCTAAGTTAGCTGTGGGTTTTTTCCATTTGTGGGGGAGAGAAAGCTAGGCCTTCTCTCTCAACCCACCACAACCCCTAAATCTAATGGCTGAGGCACTATGGTGCTGCCATTTTTGTGGTGCGATTCATGGTCTGGATGAAACAGATGCTCTTGAAACATGCCACATCATGAGCAGTTACCTGCATGAGAGCAGAGTTGCAGAGGAAGCCAAAGACCAGTTGGAAGGAAGGGACTGAAAAGGGAAAGCTCATTAATTACCTTTTCAGATAGACTAGAAGAATTATTGTAGACACTGCTACAGTTAATGGCAGGGTGATTAGTAAAGCCAAAGGGAATGTGGAGTCCATCTTCTCGCCTGCAAAACAAAACCTAGGCACTTAGGGATGTTTGGAGAGGCTCTTTAGAAATAATGATGACAAATTCATTAACTCACTCATCTGTGCACAGACAAGATGGTTTTGCACATGGCCAAGCACACAGGTAGACAAGGGTTCACTTTTCAAAGCATGATATGGTACACAGGCACTGGGCAAGGAAATGCAATGCTGCAAGCTCAGGCCTGAAAAACTGACAGCACTGAAAGGGGTCCCTGGCCAGCTCCAGGTATGGCAACCCCACCAATACACACAGCAGCACAGACAAAACCTGCTGGCACTGCTGAAGGACTGGAACTCTCTTTTAATGTAACATTACATAGGTACAAAGCAATCAGAGTGGGTTGGGCTGGAAGCCACCTTACAGACCACCCAGTTCCAGCCCCCTGCCATGGGCAGGGACCCCTCCCACCAGCACAGCTTGCTCAAGGCCTCATCCAGCCTGGCCTTCAACACCTCCAGGCAGGAGGCAGCCACAGCCTCCCTGGGCAACCTGTGCCAGAGTCTCCCCAGCCTCACTCTCAATCTCCCCTCTCCCAGCTCAAAGCCATTGTTCCTCAGCCTGGCACTCCCAGCCCTTGTCACAAGTCCCTCCCCAGCTCTCCTGGAGCTCTTTCAGGTCCTGGCAGGCTGCTCTGAGCTCTCCCTGCAGCCTTCTCTTCTCCAGGCTGCACAGCCCCAACTCTCCCAGCCTGGCCCCACAGGGGAGGTTCTGCAGCCTCTGCTCATCTTGGTGGCCTCCTCTGGAGCCTCTCCAGCAGCTCCAGGTCCTTCCTGTGCTGGGGGCACCAGGACTGGACAGAGTGCTGCAGATGGGGTCTGAGCAGAGAAGAGGAGCAGAATCCCCTTACTCATGGAAGATGACCTTCAGCTTCCATTTGTTTATCGGACGAAAGATATTAGAGGCCTTACAGAAGTAAACAAGGTGCAACAGGTTGCAGGAATGCTGCTTCTCACCAATACTCTTTTCTTCACTCCAGTCACTGTAGAGGTGGCTGCTGTAGCACTCAGGCTTTGGGCTTGCTCTCACTTTGAAGGTGTACTTGCTCTTGGGATCAACACTGGGAACTGACATATAACTGCTCTCAACCTAAGGCAAAAAGAAAATTGTTGTTAGTTTATTTCAAGTAGCAAGGAACTCCCAGCCATTCTCAAGCCTATTTTCACCAGGCCCAGTTAGCAACTTGAGAGTTTTGGTGGGAGATTGTCTTGTGAATGCTGAGCTTCATAGAAAGGACCAAGCAGTATTTAACCAGCTCACACTGCCCAAACAGAGACTCCAAAACTGAGAGCTGATTTAATTCATTGCTACATCCATCACATAGCATTGGGCATCAATGATTAAGCTGAGAGCCAGCATCTGGAACTATGCCTGTATTGGATTTTTTATGCCTTTGCCTCTTTGCCAGGGCAGTAATGTTGATCTAATGTTGACCATAGCAAAAATTTCTGTGATGCCTCTTGAGATTCACAGATTGCATTGGGCTGGAAGGGATCCTCAAAAGTCACCTTCTCCAACCCCCCTGCAGGCAGCAGGGACACCTCCAGCTAGAGCAGGCTGCACAGAGACACATAAAGGCAGATCTTGAATGTCTCCAGGGATGGAGCCTCAAGCACCTCCCTGGGCAGCCTGTGCCTGTGCCAGTGCCTCACCACCCTCCCTGTGCAGAGCTTCCTCCTGGGTCCAACCTAAATTTCTCCTGCTCCAGTTTCAAACCATTGCCTTTCATCCTATCCCCACAGTTCCTTCTGAACAGTCCTTCCCCAGTCCCCCTAAAGGTTCTCTGCAAATACTGAAATGCAGCTCTGAGCTCTCCCTGGAGCCTTCTCTTCTCCAGGCTGCACAGCCCCAACTCTCCCAGCCTGGCCCCACAGGGGAGGTTCTGCAGCCTCTGCTCATCTTGGTGGCCTCCTCTGGAGCCTCTCCAGCAGCTCCAGGTCCTTCTTGTGCTGGGGGCCCAGAGCTGGAGGCAGTGCTGCAGGTGGGCTCTGAGCAGAGCAGAGGGTAGAATCCCCTCCCTGTGCTGCTGCTCTCCCTGCTCTGGCTGCAGCTCAGCACACATTCAAATGCAGCATATCTAATTTTCCATTTTTAAACAACAAATATTTGACTTACTGTGAGCATTAACACAAGTTACAGTAATAATAAAACTGGATAGCTAGAAGGAATGAAAAATTACTTGGATTATTTGAGCAGTGGTCAAGTCTCCAGTGTGATACTGAACTTCATAAACCAAACAATTTTCTGGGAAGGTTTCTGATTCACTCCATTCTACATGTATTTCATCCTTGACATTTGACAGTGTGAGCTGTCCTGGGGTGGCAGGTTTTACTGAAATGCAAGATGGAAGAATTAATTAGAAACTGTATTTCACTCTTACAAATATTACTCAAGTCCTGTATTCATAGACACACAGAATGCTTTGGGTTGGAAGGGACCTCAAAGCTCATCCAGCTCCAGCCCCCAGCCATGGGCAGGGACCCCTCCCACCAGCACAGGCTGCTCAAGGCCTCATCCAGCCTGGCCTTCAACACCTCCAGGCAGGAGGCAGCCACAGCCTCCCTGGGCAGCCTGTGCCAGAGTCTCCCCACCCTCACTCTCAACAATTTCTTCCTCATCTCCACTCTCAGTCTCCCCTCTCCCAGCTCAAAGCCATTGTTCCTCAGCCTGGCACTCCCAGCCCTTGTCACAAGTCCCTCCCCAGCTCTCCTGGAGCCCTTCAGGTCCTGGAAGGCTGCTCTGAGGTCTGCCTGGAGCCTTCTCTTCTTCAGGCTGCAGAGTCCCAACTCTCCCAGCCTGGCCCCACAGGGGAGGTTCTGCAGCCTCTGCTCATCTTGGTGGCCTCCTCTGGAGCCTCTCCAGCAGCTCCAGGTCCTTCTTGTGCTGGGGGCCCAGAGCTGGAGGCAGTGCTGCAGGTGGGCTCTGAGCAGAGCAGAGCAGAGGGGCAGAATCCCCTCCCTGTGCTGCTCTCTCCCTGCTCAGGATGCAGCCCAGGGTACAGCTGGCATAATACTACACTTACACCAGTCTAGGAACAGAAAGAGGAATAATTTAGCACGAAAAAAATGCAGGAAAGCATAGAAGGGAATAAGTCACTATCAAAACTGACAAGAAAGAATAAAAAAAGGAGTAAATTAGCATCAAAAAAGACAAGGAAGAATAAAAATGAATGAGATAGCACCAAGAAAATGTCAAGAACAAAGCAAAACAACTAACAGCTAAGAGTAGAAAGTGACTCTGCCATCGCCCAAACCTACTGCCCCCAGAGCAAACCATGTGTCATTCCCAAATCCAAGATCAACAGGAGGAGGGAGTATCTGATCAGCTTGTCTGACCCACAGCTTATGAGGTACAAGCTCCTCAGACACAGCAAGATCTAGCAATCATTTTTCATGAAGTGCTGTCCAATTTACCAATGGTGGTGGGATTTTTACTTGCACACACAGGCCTGATTTCCTCAGAGTGATCTCTAATCAATATCCTTACAACTGGGTAACTTCTGGTGATGTTTGGGAAGCTGAGATTGAAAGTGCACCCATAGAGTCCCTGGTGCATGAAGTAGTTCCTGCACTCCTTCGAGCCGTTCAAGCCATCGAACCTACAGGAATAAAAAACGTAAGGGAATAAAACCATCAGGGGGTTCAAATTCCAAAGAACAGAAGAGGCAGGCTTCTTTTTAAACCTTGTCTTAGTTTTTTGAGCCCTGAGCTGCCCATGGCACAAGGACAGAAGAGATCTGGAGCACTGCCCTATGAGGGGAGGCTGAGAGCCCTGGGGCTGTTTAGTCTGGAGAGAAGGCTGTTTATAACTACCTGAGGGCTGGGGGTCAGGAGGGAGGGGGCAGGCTCTGCTCAGCTGCACCTTGTGACAGGACAAGGGATGGAAACTCCAGCACAGGATGTTCCACCTTAACATGAGGAGCAACTTCTTCACTGTGAGGGTCCCAGAGTCCTGGAGCAGGCTGCCCAGAGAGGTTGCGGGGTCTCCTGCTCTGGAGCCTTTGCAGCCCTGTCTGGATGTGTTCTGTGTGACCTGTGCTGGATTCTATGCTCCTGCTCTTGCAGGGGTTGGAGTTGATGATGTTTGGAGGTCCCTTCCAACCTCTAATATCCTATGATCCTGTGGCCTTTTCCCCCTCCTTCCCAAGGAGTAAAATAAAAGTGCTCCACACTGGATGGGAAGCTCAAATGGGAACTCTATTTACAAATACACACAAAAGGTATCCAGACAGAAGGAATCCATTCACAAACTAGGCTCAGTCTTTCACCTGGGCTCAGCAGGCCAGAACCTTCCAGAGCTTTCTCAAAGCCTCCACCCCCCTCAGCCTGAGCAGGCACAGGTACAGCCACACTGCATCCCCCCAGGCCCTGTGCTGTAGCTGGAAAGCCACTGCCAGCCACGGCCTGGAGAAAGCCTCTCCCCCATGCATCATAGAGATGACAACACACAGGTTCCAAGACAGAGCAGAGAGAGAGCTTTGGCTGTGCACTGCCTTAAGTAGAGAGCATAGCCCTAAAACTGTCACCTCCAGTTGGATCAGATAAGGCAGAAAGTCGATTTCAAACTACAGAAAGGGCTTCTGGAAAAGAAAGCTTCATCCTGTCCCCAGGGGCTGCAGCAGTCTGGCACTGCACAAGCCCCACGGACGTGAGGAAGCAGACAGAGGTCAGCAGGCAGGGGTCTGGATGCCAAAGCCCTGCTCACACCACCAGTCTGCCGCCCTCAACACAAGCCCATTTATGGCAGCCAGCTGGCAAGTAGGGAGGATGATGAAGAGCATCCAAGGTGAATCGGTCACTTCTGACATCAAAGACACAAACAAGAGCACTGCCAAGTGCTGCCAGTGCTTGCAGCGGGTTAGGAGCTGACCCATCCATCTGTGAGCCACATTTGCTGGGCTGCAAAGCAAGCAATTAACACATTAGCCTCGCTCTGCTCTTCATCCCTCCTTTTTTGAATGCACCATCAGGAAAGCACTGGGCAGCAAGAGCACTTACTTGTCAGTGGGCTCCAGCAGCAGCCAGTGCACTACATCAGTTACATTAACTCTCCAAAAGGACCCAGCACCAGCAACCTAACCCTTCAGCAGTGAAGTTTTCTCTTGGACAGGACCCAACACTAATGCCCTCAATGCCCTAGGATCTTACAAAGCAACAGGAAGCAGACAAAAGGATGTGTAATGCAGAAGAGCAGCACTGAAGCACTCAGGGGGTAAGGGGGGGAACAAAGAGCCCCTACGAACCAGTAGGACAAGGTGTAATTGGTGTCCCTGCTTGCATTCTCCCCAGCACACCAGGTACAAACCATGGACTCCAAATTGTGCCAGACACAGCTCAAGTTAGCAGCAGCAGTACCTGGAACACCTGCAAGGAAAGGTCTCTTCAGATTTATTTTGCCAGCAAAGCCTTTGCTCTCATCTCCAGAAGTTTTAAAAAATCCCTTTTTCCATAACCAAAACCATCTGGAAGGCCAAGGTGGGCCAAATGAGCAAGCTGCAAGGCTGCCTGGTTAATGCACTGAATGAGCAGGTGGAAGGCTCTAAATTCAGTAGTGGGACAGTGGTTTCCCAAGTTGACAGAGGTAATTCTGCCCCTCTGCTCTGCTGAGACCTCACCTGCAGTGCTGGGTCTGGCTCTGGAGCCCCCAAAACAACAGAGACATGAAGCTGCTGCAGAGGGTCCAGAGGAGCTACATTTCAAGATCTGCAGGGGAGCTGCAGGCAGCTGGGGAGGGACTGTTCAGAAGGGGCTGTGGGGATAGGACAAGGGACAAGGGTTTGAAAGTGGAGCAGGGCAGAGGTAGGTTGGACACCAGGAGGAAGCTCTGCACAGGGAGGGTGGTGAGACACTGGCACAGGCTGCCCAGGGAGGTGCTTGAGGCTCCATCCCTGAAGACGTTCAGCTCTGGGCCACCTGCTCTAGTTGGAGGCTGTTAGGGTGTGCTCCAATCCTTCCCCATCTCCATCAGCGGAGGTTTGAATGGGGAGAGACAAAGGCACCAAGCTGCCTTCCAAGGTGGGAAATTGCCTTCCCCGTCCCCTGGACAGGTAAACAGTGCTGGGGGAGGTCCCTTATAGGTACTTACCTGTGGGGGAGGTTTGCTGGATTTGGGAGCTATGATTAAGTGGGGTGCTTCACGCCCAGCGTGCACTGGCCTTGGACACATTGTCCAGAACACCTTAAACAGCGCACCCAGAACGGCAGCGGGGCTCTCACTCTCCTGTTCCGCTCTCACCTTCGCCTCGCTCGCTACCTGGCTTCCCCCCGCACCTGCCTGCCTTGGGGTCCTGCTCCTGGCTGCTGTGACCCTGCAGCTGTCTTGCAGCGCTCAGGCAGCAGCCGTGTCCCAGGTCTCGCCGGCTCTGGTGGCGCTTTGCCTTCAGACCGCGCTGCGTTAGCCACACCTGCGGCTCCCGGAGCCTGCCGCCGAGAGACCTATGGAGCGATGCCCAGCCCCTGCTCTGTCCTCCTGAGCCCAGCCCGCCGCCCCATTGGCTTTCCCGAGGCTCCTGGCTTGCCTCTGATTGTGTAAGTGGGGTGCAGCTATTCTGTGGCTTAGCCCTTTCCATTTTCTGAATGGCCCAGAGCGTCCTGGTCAGAGTCGGGACCGAGGAGAGCCTGCCTGTAACCAGATGAGTCTTGTGGCTCATTTGGGGCAGGGCTGTCAGGAAAAATAAAGATAACCCTGTGTAATCCCTGCCTTGTTAGTTTAACCCCAATCAAATCAGAGGTGTCCCTGCTGCCTGCAAGGGGTTGGACAAGATAACCTTTGAGGGTCCCTTCCAACCTGCTCCCCTCTAATCTTTGGCACGAGCAGCTTCACCGTTCCTTGGCCATAACAAAGGGTTTTCTGTATTTCTTTTTGGTTTGTGTTTTGTTTGCAGTAGCTTTGGGATGTGGTCTGGTGGTCTCAGAGGTGTGGTCATCACCTCCTCCATGATCTTAAGAGGCTTTTTCCAACCTTTATCGATTCTGTGAAGTTAGCTCTTATGTCACAACAGCAGCAGAGCAGGGACAAGAGGAATGAGAGGAACCACATCACTATCTTGGAAGAGTACTTGAATTCTACAAGCTTGCCTACAAGGCTGTGTCAGAACACTCCAGCTGTGTTTAAAGAGAGCTTAAACAGAAGAATTATGTTACATCCCTGGAAGCAGCCCCAGGCCTGGTGTCTGCCTAGCTCCCCATGATTTGTTACGGCAAAATTGTGTTATTTATCCTACGACGTTGGCTACTATGTTGCCATGAGGCAATCACAGAGTGGCTCTGATCAGAGATCACCTACAACAACCCCCCCTGCCATGGGCAGGGACACCTCTCAACTTGACTTGGTTGCCCACGGCTTCATCCAGCCCGGCCTTGAACACCTCCAAGGAGGGGGCATCCACAACCACTCTGGGCAACCTGTGCCAGAGTCTCACCACCCTCGTACTGAAGAACTTCTTCCTAAGCTCCAGTCTGAACTTGCTCTCCCCCTTGGCTTACAACCATTGCCCCAGTGCTGTGCAGCAGAGAAAAGCAGGTGGTGGTGTCTCCCCGGGCCAGGAGGGGCAGGGCTGTGGCTGGGCTGACTGCTGCAGGAGTTACCTTTCGGCAGAAGGGAGGTCTCCAGCCAGCTGCTGGGCTGGGTGGTGTTGTCGTGCTTGCACTCGCTTCTCACTCTGAAACGCAGCTCCTCGCTCAGGCAGGTCTCGGTCACACGGGAGCGGCTCTTGCTCCACGCCTGCGTTTAGGGGGAGGTGGAAAGAAAACCAGAACGTTTGGCAGACTGCATCAAGAGAAAAAGGGAATGCCTAGGAATGTGAGAATGCACTGCAGCCCCTGCCAGCGTGGGAAGCCACTGCATCACCGCATCACCCAGGCTGGAAAAGACCTCAGAGCTCATCAAGTCCAACCTATTACCTACTAGCTAACACCTCCTGACAGCTAAACCATGGCTCCAAGTGCCACATCCAAGCCGTTCTTGAACACCTCCAGCAACGGTGACTCCACCACTTATCTTTGTCCTCATCAGAGGCACAGCAGAACTCGCCAAAGGAAAACTGCTGCTCTGGTGACAAGCAAAGGCCCCACAAGGATCAAGCGACAACTATAAACACAGAATAGTAGGGGTTGGAAGGGACTTGTGGAGATCATCCAGTCCAACCCCCCTGCCAAGGCAGGTTCACCTAGAGAACATGCCACAGGAACAGGCTGAGTTACATTTTGAATGTCTCCACAACTCTCTGGGGAGCCTGCTCCAGGCTACCCTTAAGTTACAGATGTTCCTCCTCATGTTTAGATGGAACTTCTCATGTTCAGCTTTGTGCCTGTTACCCCTTGTCCTATCACTGGGCACCACTGACAAATGACTGGTCCCATCCTCCTGAGACCCACCCTTTCTGGATTGATCAGCAATGATGAGATCCCCCTCATGCTGCTCTTTTCCTGACTAAAAGCATCCAACACAACGTGGACTAAAGCAATCCAAGAGTAAGTCTTCATAGGTAATGCAAACTAAGATGCAGAGATGTGGTGCTGAGTGCCATGGTTTAATACCAGCATTGGGAAGGGTTAGAGAATGGTTGGAGTCTATGATCTTAAAAGCCTCCTTCAGCTGAAGCCACTCTATGCCAAGCATGTTTATACTACAGTGATATAAATAGGAGCTTACACACCTAACCTTCAGCCTTCTGTGTGTGCACAAGTGTATGACAAACAGAAGAAAGAACATTTGGAGTTGTCAGCAAAAAGCAACTAGGAGAGTTTGTAGGCAGTTAAGGAGCAGAAGAAGAAGAAGAGTCCATCAAGAATTCACAAATGGCTATCAAACACAGTGACACCACAGCTTCCATCATCACAAGAGACAATGCAGGCAGGGTGCCTGTGCAAGAAAAAGGCTTAGGAAAAGGCTTGGCTCTTCAGCATACACTTCCTTGAGCAGCCTTCACTGGGCTGAGGGGATGGGCTTTGCTCAACTGGTAACAAGATCAAAAACCATGTTGCAAAGCAAAACTAAACAAACAATTGATATGACCAAAGAATAGAGAATAGGAATGGAGAGAGAGAGGGAGAGCCAACCAACCAACCACGAGACAAGGAATAAGAAAGACTTTGTCAATAAGAAGAGATGAAATAAAATGTAAACAAGAAAACAGTAAAATTAGACCCCCAAACAATGAATCACAGAAAATAATGTAAAAAATAATCAAGTGAACTGACAACAAAATAGAACAACCAAAGAGCATCTTGGCAGTGATGAGAGGGCAAGGAAAGCCAATGGCCACGAACAGAGCAGGTTCCACGAGCTGTGATGCAAATAAAGCTGCTGCAAAATGATACAACCTGCTCCATCCTGTGGTGGGAGACCACTGGCCCACCACTCCTTGCTGCTGACCTTGCCATCTGCTGGAGCCTTTCTCAGGCTCTCTCAGTGCATTACCCAAGCAGGTTCCCAAGGTGTCAATTTGCTAATGAGCCCAGCAGGAGAGGTAAGTACATTTCTGCTGAGCTACCAGGTTTGCCAGACTCATCTGAAGGTCCAGTGATGAAAGGAGGGTGTGCCAAAGATCTAAGTATCACCCTTTCAGCACTGTGAGGCCATTAAACAGCTTAGCTGTTTGTGAAACCACAGCCTTGCTTCAGGCCCAGGATATCCTGGAGCTGTCAGAAAGGTGAGGGCAGCTGCTGTGGAGAGACCACTGTAAACGTGGGGCCTTAGAACTGCCACAGGGCTCAACACCACCAGCTGCTTCAGGAGGCTCTGGATTCTCCCTGTCTCTCTTGAACTGGGGAGCCCAAAACTGGACACAGCTTTCCAGGTGTGGTCTCACCAGGGCAGAGCAGAGAGGGAGAAGAACCTCCCTAGCCCTGCTGGCCACAGTTTTCTTGATGCACCCCAGGATGCCCTTGGCCCTCTTGGCCCCCAGGGCACATTGCTGTCCTAGCAGAACTTGCTGTCCACCAGCACTCCAAGGTGTTTCTCCAGGGAGCTGCTCTCCAGCAGGGCAGCCTCTAACCTGTCCTGGTGCCAGTTGTTATTCTTCCCCAGGTGCAGGACCCTGAACTTGTGCTTATGGAACTTCATGAGGTTTGCCTTCCCCCAGCCTGTCCAGCTGTGGATGGATGGCAGCACAGCCATCCAATGAGATGTGTTGACTTCAACCACATTGGAAGCAGCGGTGTGTGTCAACCCCACATGTCAGCATGTGCCCAAGGCCTCACATTCTCGTGGTTCAGAACTATGGACTGGCAACAAAGTGTAAAAACATTTGTCACACAGCTCCTCTGGTGCCACGGCAGTCATAGAATCATAGGGGTTGGAAGGGACCTCCAGAGATCATCAAGTCTAACCCCCCTGCCAGAGCAGGGTCACCCAGGAACACATCCAGCTGGATCTTGAAAGCCTCTAGAGAAGGAGACTCCACAACCTCTCTGGGCAGCCTGCTCCAGGGCTCAGCACCCTCACAGTGAAGAAGTTCCTCCTGATGTTGTGGTGGAGCTTCCAGTCCTGACCAAAGAGCTGCTAATCCACATCAAAGATGTCACCTGGGCTGCAAACCATCCAACAGAGATGTACAAACAACGGTTCCAAACAAAGTCATACAATTTCTGTTCCGGGGAACAAATGTTGCCCCAACTGTGAGTGCAGGAGCAGGGCAAACACAGGAATGAGTTAACACTTGGTGTTCCCTCCAGAAGATGCCAAGCTGCCCAACCCCAGCTACTCCAGGGTGCACCCCTCCTCCCTAAATGGAATCCAAAGTGAAGGAGCTCAGCCTTTGCAAATTCCCATTTCAATCTCCAGGATGCAGATGGCCCAGCAGAGGTTATTGTTATTGTGGAAAGCTGCATAATCAGAGACTGAAACGGGTTTTGGTTTTATTACTATTTTGGGGGGATGGACTTGATGATCTTCAAAGGTCCCTTCCAACCCCTAGCATCCTATGATCCTATTGTTATCATCATAAATTAAACAATGTTATTATGGTTCTCATTGTTATTAACTTATATAAATACAATAATAAAATAAAAGTAACAAGAAGAACTAAAAATGAAGAGGAGGAGGAAGACAGACAGAGAGTTGGAGTTGTTCAGTCTGGAAAGGATTGTGGCCTTCCAGTATCTGCAGGGGGCTCCAAGCAAGCTGGGGAGGGACTTTTGAGGGTGTCAGGGAGGGACAGAACTGGGGGGGGATGGAGCAAAACTAGAAGTGGGGAGATTTTCCAATCCTGACAATAACAACATCATCATCATCGTCTTTGTTTGCAGCAGCAGCTCAGCTGCCAGAGAGTGCCAGCCAGACATTTCTGATCTGCAGATCCCACAGGCTGCTGTGACTCATTGCTAAGGTTTTGCTCCCCTGACAAGACCTCCAGGCTGTTTCTGTATCCCTGCACACACAGAGACTGATCCCCAGAAGGCACCGTCTGCGGGGTACAGCTGAGCTGCGAGGGTGATGCACTTACCCTGGTGTCCTGCGGGACCTCACCGATCACAACCTCGCTGGAATACTCCAGGTCGCAGCTACTGCCGACGTTCTCTGGGGGGTTCCACGTCCAGTTCAGGGTGCAGATTTGGACAAATGAGTAGCTCAGGTTGGATGGAGGTGAAAGAACTTTTCCTCCTGAAAGAGAGAAGTTATCCCTGTTAACTATCCTGTTTTCCCACATTTTTGCATTAGTCACACTGACACAAATGAAGGCAAATGACTTCACTTCCTCAGCTCGCATTTGCCACCAGTACGTTACTGCCCACTACGCTGCTTCTACTCTTCCTGTTACCTCAGTCCATCACTCAGTTCAATAACTTTAAGAAGTACACCCGAAAGAGAAAACATTTAAAAGAAATTGCAGGATGCAGCCACGTAGTGACTGTGGTAACGAAAGGGAAGAGGAGCCTGAGTTTTCAGGTCTTTCTGCTGAGAGCTCATGTCAGGCACGCCGAATCTTTAGCAAAAGGAGTCTGCACATCTTGAAGAGCAATTATTGCTTTATTCCACCCCACAATGACCCAACAAGGCAGTTCTGGAAAGAAAACTGCGACAAGACCTCTTGCCCGATGTCAGAACCTCAATTATTTGAGCCAAATCCAAGCAAAACTGAGAACATTAAGAAACCAAGAAACCACAGTGCTTTGCCAATTACTCATCTATTAAACGTTTATTGCTGTGCTCTGGCAGCCTGGCGCAGTCATTTACTGCAGGCACACTCCTGCTGCCCGTTTTTTCACCTCCCCAAAAGCAAGACAGAAGCAGAAGAAGAGCCATGAAACCAAGATAGCTGCCGGGATAGAACCCTTGCCTGCTCTTGTGCACTGAGTCACAGTCTGCTCAAGACAGTCACAAGCTCTCAGATGAGAAAAGCAAGAAGGGAAACGTGGCAGAAACTAGGAAACTGACAGGAAAAATTCAAGTATGTGTCAGACTCCAGTTCTAGGAAAAGCAATGACCAAATGATAATTCCCTGAGAAAACGAAAGTGAAGCCTTTTGTTTTAAAAGGCTTTTCTAATGTGTGCTATTAGATGTTAAAGAAGAGACCAAGCGAGGCTGCTTCTGAAGGTTATCTACAGCAACACTGTTGAGCCATCACTGCCTATTTGTAGCAACCAAACACCCTCAAAACGCAGCAGTTTCACCAACACTTCCAACTGTTATCAGCCTTTTGTGCCGAGCCCTGGAGCAGGCTGCCCAGAGAGGTTGTGGAGTCTCCTGCTCTGGAGACTCTCAAAACCAATCTGGATGCATTCCTGTGTCACCTAAGGGTGATCCTGCTTTGGCAGGAGGGCTGAACTCGATGGTTCTTTCCAACCCCCACCACTCCATGATTCTATCATTCTAGTGCTGCTGGTCTTGCTCATTCCAGGAAATATCCTTGTCCCGGGAAACCAGCCTCAACGCACCTTAACGTTTGAGGAAGCACATAAGGAAAGGGCAGAATAATCCCACCCAGAGGAGTTTTCCCATCCAGCTCATGGCACAGCAATGTTCCCTTCTGCTAGCACAAGAGAGCAGATAGTTTCATAGTTTCCTTCAGGGTTGGAAGGGACCACAAGGATCATCTAGTTCCATCCTTGTGGCCCTTCTCTGGACACGTTCCAGCACCTCCACATCCCTCTTGCAATAGGGGCTCCAGAACTGGACACAGTACTCCAGGTGGGGTCTCACCAGGGCTGAGTAGAAGGGGAGGATCACCTCCCTCGACCTGCTGGCCACACTTCTCCTGCTGCAGCCCAGGATCTGATTGGCCTTCTGGGCTGCAAGTGCACACTGAGAGCTCCTGGTGAGCTTTTTGTCCACCAGCACCCCCAAGTCTCTCTCTTCAGGGCTACTTTCCAGCCAGTCACTGCCCAGCCTGTAGTTGTGCCTGGGATTGCCTCGACCCAGATGCAGGACCCTGCCCTTGCTCTTGTTGAACCTCATGAGGTTGGCTTGTGCCCACCTCTCCAGCCTGTCCAGGTCCCTCTGGATGGCCTCCCTTCCCTCCAGCCTGTCTGCTGCACCACACAGCTTGGTGTCATCAGCAAACTTGCTGAGGGTGCACTCAATGCCACTGTCCATGGCACCCACAGAGATGTTGAACAAGACAGGTCCCAGGACTGATCCCTGAGGGACTCTGCTTGTCCCTGGCCTCCACCGGGACATGGAGCCATTGACAGCCACTCTTTGGGTGCAGCCATCAAGCCAGTTCCTTATCCATCCAGTGGTCACCCATCACACCCATGTGTCACCAGCCTGGAGACCAGGATGTGGTGCAGGACAGTGTCGAAGGCTTTGCTCAGGTCCAGGTAAACAACAGCAGCTGCTCGCCCCTCAGCTATTAATTTTGTCACCTGCTCATAGAAAATGATGATGAAAAGACAAAGCAGCTTAGTTCACCAAACGATCCTTCTGCTCAAAACCTCTGTGCACCACGAGCTTATGTTTCCCAGAGCTGCCTGAGCAGGAGGAGAAGTCCTCAGAATCTGGAAGTTTTCTCAGACCTTTGCACGGTTAAAGGAGAGGCAATGGCAGAGACCAGACATCACTGCCATCGGGGTCTCTGTGTGCCACACGCTCATGCTGAAAGTAAGAGTACTCCTAGGAGTTACTGTTCTGGTCTAAATATGCTTAGCTTTTATTTTGGAATATTTAAAGTTCTGGGGATTTTTGTTTGTTCAGTTATTAGCTGGCAAAAATGCAGGGGCCTTGGAGAAAGCTGAGCCCACCCAGAGCACTTTTGCCTGTTACCCATCCCACTAGGAAAAGAAAACGCTCAGGATGAGTTTTAGGAGCAGGGAGGCGTTAAGTTTGCAAATACTACAGTCCTTCAGAGCACGTGAAAAAGAAAATTACTCACTAAGCCTACCCAGCTGCCAGCATTCTGCCGTTTCAGGAGCTAAGTTTTGGTGACCCACAGCAGGCACAAACCATTACAGCAATTTGAAGGGTCAGCCCAGCTGCCAGTCTGAATCTTCATAAATTGCCTTTGCATTAGATTTGATTAGAAGCGGTTGTGCTTAAGGTCGGAGATTTCTAAGCACAGAAAGTCGAAAGGGGGAACATCCAACTCATAAATCAACCAATGCATTTTATCAGCACAAAAAGCTTAAATCTAGTAGGTTTTTAACCTATCGAAATCTGAACCTGATGCGTTAACGTCACATTCGGCCTAAGATTTGCTTTTATGTATCGGGCTGGACAGCCCCATACTTTCGTTGTATGAAATCTACAGGACACAGCGATTCGGCAGAACGATTCAAAGACCAACCACAAAAGACAAGCAAGAGATTGTCTCCGCTCTTAACCCTCAACCCCAGGGCGCTGCAGCTGAGGAAACACCGCGCAGCAGCCAGCCGAGCTCAGCGCAGCTAAGAAGCCTGCGGAGCAAACCCTTCATTTCCAAAAGCCCTCCTGGAGAAACCGCAACAAATCCTTCCCGTCAGCTATCCCCAAAAGCGTTGCAAAATAAAAGTCTCTGTATTTCGTCCTCCTTGATTTTCTTAAGGTAAATTTCACGGCTAGAAGACGAATCGTGGCCAGTGGGGGGGAAAAAAGAAAAAAGGAGACAAAAAGAGCAGTTGGCTGATGGTTAGAACCAATTCCGCGGCACCTTAGCCAAAGAGCAACACTCAAGCTCGGAGCCCTGCTTCTTATCGAGCCCTGACAGCCACGCACACCTTCCCCGCGGCCAACCTCAAAGATTTGTTTTCCAACCGAAACGATTCCGTGATTTTCGGATTCACGAAACGTTTGTGCTCACAAAAACCGGAAACGAAAAGTACCGCAGAGGTGAGCAACCGAGGCCCCGGCACCGGGGTCTCGCTCCGGGATCTTCCGCCTCATTTCCAGGAACTCCATGCAGAGGGACGAGGCAGAGGCTCTGCCGCGGTTCCAGGGCAGAGGCAGCCCCGACAACAGAGGACGGAGATGCAAAGATTCCTGCCCGTCTCGCCGAGCGCTGCCGTCCCGGGAAGAGAAGCGAATCCCCCGGCGCTCCCGGCGCTGCTGTCGCCCGGGCAGTGTCCAACGCAGAACGACAGCGTTTCGCTGAAGGACGCGGACCTGCCCGCACCGAGCCGGCAGGAAGGGCTCTGCAGCGCCTGCCTCGGCGCTGGCCCAGCCACGGCCCCTGCAGCGGCACCGCGGGCCGGGGAAAGCCGAGAGGGGCTGGCCCGGCAGCCGGCCGGTGCTCCCGCTCCCCGCCGTCCCGTCCCGTCCCGTCCCTTCCCTTCCCTTCCTTTCTCTCGCCTTGCCGTCCCTGCCCTTCCCTTGCCGTCCGTTCCCGTGCCCACCTGCGGCGGCTGCCCCCGCGGTGCCCAGCCAGCAGACGGTGAGGAGCAGCGGGACCCCGGCGAGCCCCATCGCTCCAGCGGCCCTGGCGCGGCCCCGCGCTCCCACTTCCCGTCGGAGGGGCAGGGCCAGACGGGAAGAGCGAAGCCCTGGCCCGCCCAGGTAATCCGATCCGAGCGGGGGAGCGGCGGCGGCCAGCCCGGCCCCCGATACCTGGGCAGCACCGCCCTGCCCGCCCCGGGGCTGGGCTCCGGCTCCCGGCGCCGCTGCCCACCGCGCTGCCCACCGAGCTGCCCACCGAGCTGCCCACCGCGCTGCCCACCGCGCTGCCCACCGCAGCCCCTGTTCCGCTTAGGATCCTCCAATGTTACGGGTTGGAAGGGACCTTTAAAAACCATGCAGGCCACCTCTCCCGCAGCCAGCAGGGACATCCCCAGCTGGAACAGATTGCTGAGCCCCAAACAACCTGACCTGGAATGGTTCTAGGGATGGGAGCATCTCCCACCTCTGTGGGCAACCTGGACCCGAGTTTCACCACTTTCGTTGTATAAAGTGTCTTCCTTATGTCTTGTCTAAATCTCCCTCTCAGTTTAAACCACCACCCCTTGTCCTGTCACAACAGGCCCTGCTCAGAAGTCTGTCCCCAGCTTTCTTTTTGGCCCTCTCCAAGTACTTGAGAGACCACAGTGAGGTCTCCCTGGAGCCTTCTCCTAGAATCATTTTGGTTGGAAAAGACCATCAAGTGCAGGGACCATCCAACTCCACCAGGCCTGGTGCCAAACCATCTACCTCAGCACCACATCCCTGTCTTCCAAACACCTCCAGGGACAGGGACTCAACCATTCCCTTGGAGAGCCTACCCCAGTGTCCAAGAACCCCTCCAGGACAGAAGTTCCTTGTAAGAGCCAAACTAAACTTCCCCTGAGACAACCCAAGGCCATTTCTCCTGTCCCACCAATCATCACCATGGAGAAGAGACTTTCCTCCCTCTATTGTCACCCCTAGTGTCACCCCCAGCCTTCCTTCCAGAGCCTGCTGGCCACTGCCATCTTCCACGCACACATTATAGAGACACTTTTCTCTCCCCAGGAGCCTGTGATGCCTCCCAGGGGCCCCTTCGCTAGCACCACCATGGCTCCACCACCAAACCACAGCCTGGGTGTTGCTGCAGCCCCTGAGCACTTCCCACACAGCCCTGGCCAGTGTTCCTGATGTTACACCAGTCCCTGGCACAGCTCCTCTCTCCAAAATCCCTCCTGCAAATTCAGGTTGTTCCTACAGTTCTGTATTAAAAATGCAATGCACATTGTTCTCCTTCTGACCCACCACTGCAGGTTCTTCTTTCTATGAACCCCCAAATGTCACAGAAACACAGAATCATTTGGCTTGGGAAAGCCCTTTCAGCTCATCTAGTCCAAGCTTCTCTAACTCTGACAAGGCTAGGGCTAAACCATGGCCCTCAGCACCACAGGATCACAGCTCACAGGATGTCAGGGGTTGGAAGGGACCTCTGGAGAGCTTCCAGCCCAACCCCCTGCCAGAGCAGGAGCAGAGAATCCAGCACAGGTCACACAGAACACATCCAGACAGGGCTGGGAAGGCTCCAGAGCAGGAGACTCCACAACCTCTCTGGGCAGCCTGCTCCAGGGCTCTGGGAGCCTCACAGTGCAGAAGTTCCTCCTGCTGTTGAGGTGGAACCTCCTGTGCTGCAGTTTCCATCCACTGCCCCTTGGCCTATCCCAGGGTGCAGCTGAGCAGAGCCTGTCCCCTCCCCTTGCCCCCAAGCCCTCAGATATTTATAAACACTCTTCTCCAACCCCCACCTCACTTCAACCTCCTTTCAGGGAGCTGTAGAGAGCAATGAGATCTTCCTCAGCCTCCTCTTACCAGATTCAACAGTCCCAGTTCCTTCAGCCTCTGTTTTCCCTGCCCTACCTCCAAAGATGCTATGGTCATATGCACTTTTACACCTACTTGTCCATATCTGGAGGTGTTTAAGGCCAGGCTGGATGTGGCTGTGAGCAACCTGATCCAGTGTGAGGTGTCCCTGCCCATGGCAGGAGGGTTGGAACTGGAGGGTCGGAACTGGAGGGTCCTTGAGGTCCCTTCCAACCTTAACAATTCTATGACTCTGTGACTGTGCAGAGTATGATGTGGCAAGCAGTTTCCCCACATTTTCATTGAGGAAGGAATAGAAAGCAAATTATATTTTGATGCATTCCAGGCCAAGAAAACCTCCAGGGTAAGAGTTTTCCCTCTGAAGTAGATGTTTGCAGTGCTAGCAGCTTTGCTCTGGCTGTCATGCAGCTGCAGGTACTATCCAAACCACACAGATCCAGCAGGGAAGAAACTCTGGCAAAGTGCCAAGGGCAATTGCCCGCTCCTGAGCCCACAGGAGCCTTCAGGAGTCGCTCCTCAGGGAGTTTTGCAAGAGGCCCTCTGCTCTTTGAGATACTCATTCTAGAAGAAAGGGGAAGTGGATCTTTCATGGCAGGGTGGGGAATATCCTGTGCTAATGGGGGTATTAGTTTGTTATTTAGTTTATTGAGTTTTGGGGTTATGCTGCTGGGAAAAGAAGAGGATTTGACAGATGTCCTACTTGCTGTTAGGAAATGCCCAAGGGACTGCAATTATAACCCCATAAAAATAGCGCATGAAGGTCCAGGACGTGGAATGCTTGAGCTGTGTGCCTGCCCTCAGCTGGTGTGGACTCTGCCTGCTAGCCGTTAGCTCGGGCAGTAAAGCCGATCTGAGCCGCAGCCATCTCTCCTTTGCTTTCACTTTCCTTGACGGAGTTTTCTTTCCTTCCTTCCTCCTGCGCTGTCCTCTCCTTCTCCTGGCAGAGCCGGTGCCAAGCACACATCCCGTGGCTCACCTGCTGTTGGCTGTGTACGTGCTCTGGGAGCTGCTGAAAGGTTTTTCCTGGGCTCTCTCCTTCCTGCCCAAGCACTCAGCCTCACATCCCCACCTCCGTGCACAGCAAACAGAACTCCTGGTCCCTGCCACAGCCTCTGATCCCTGCCACCTCCCCAGGACTCCCTGTGTGCAATTGCACCAAGCCCTGACCCGCACCTTTCTGCCGCAAGCCTCATGCTGGCTCACGCTGTGGAGGGGGCAAGGCAGCTGCAGCTGGCACAGACACACCTCGGGTATCTGTGGAATGATCTGCTCAAGGAGTTCTTGGGGCACGGCCCCGTGCCTGCTCTAAATGATTTATGGTGGTGCCAATGATCTGCCCTTGACTGTGTGTTCCTGATGCTTCCACCCACACAGCCACAGACAGCGACCATGGGGCTGTGCAGCGCCTCGGCCAAGGCACCACCAAATAACCCCACCCCAAATACCCATTCTCTAATGGACAGGGTCCCCAGCTCAGGTGAAGAACTCAGGCTGCAGGATGGGGAAGGGGATTCTGGGCCTCTGCTCTGCTCTGCTCAGAGCCCACCTGCAGCACTGCCTCCAGCTCTGGGCCCCCAGCACAAGAAGGACCTGGAGCTGCTGGAGAGGCTCCAGAGGAGGCCACCAAGATGAGCAGAGGCTGCAGAACCTCCCCTGTGGGGCCAGGCTGGGAGAGTTGGGGCTGTGCAGCCTGGAGAAGAGAAGGCTCCAGGGAGACCTCAGAGCAGCCTTGCAGGACCTGAAGGGCTCCAGGAGAGCTGGGGAGGGACTTGTGACAAGGGCTGGGAGTGCCAGGCTGAGGAACAATGACTTTGAGCTGGGAGAGGAGAGATTGAGAGTGGAGAGGAGGAAGAAATTGTTGAGAGTGAGGCTGGGGAGACTCTGGCACAGGCTGCCCAGGGAGGCTGTGGCTGCCTCCTGCCTGGAGGTGTTGAAGACCAGGCTGGATGAGGCCTGCCCTGCCCATGGCAGGGACTTGGAACCAGTGATCTTTAAGGTCCTTTCCAAGCCAAACTATTCTCTGAATCTATCAATCTGTGATCAGGTAGCAGGTTTGTCCTTTACCCACTGGTGAGAGGAATCACAACAGTTACACTTGGCTGCCACTACATCACCTAACAGCCAGTACAAGTGCCTGGGCTTGGCACAGCTGTCAGCACCCTGACCGCGTCAGCTGAGCTGGCTGGAGGTGCTCCCAAGGAGCAGGAGTGTGTTTTGCTGGGAACTGCAGCAACAGAAGACAGCAAAAACCTCCTCACAAACACTAACTATGCTTGAGCAGAGCTGGGTGGTTTTCTGGGACCTTTCCTTACTATGAGTCACACCTAGCTTCTATTTATAAATCCCTGTGCACTGCTGTGGTTTCCTGGTGAATCATTTTTGTGTTTTGATCCCCTGAGCTGGATGTGCAGCATTTGTACTCCTGTGGGATTTCCAAACCTATATCTTCCATTTGGCACTGAATAATTTGGCCTTAATGACTTCATTTGATGTGTTTGGGGGTCTAGTACAGTAACCCTCTTCATAGATTCATAGCTCCATAGAATGGGTTGGGTTGGAAGGGACCTTAAAGCTCATCCAGCTCCAGCCCCCTGCCATGGGCAGGGACCCCTCCCACCAGCACAGGCTGCTCAAGGCCTCATCCAGCCTGGCCTTCAACACCTCCAGGCAGGAGGCAGCCACAGCCTCCCTGGGCAGCCTGTGCCAGAGTCTCCCCAGCCTCACTCTCAACAATTTCTTCCTCATCTCCAGGCTCAATCTCTCCTCTCCCAGCTCAAAGCCATTGTCCCTCAGCCTGGCACTCCCAGCCCTTGTCACAAGTCCCTCCCCAGCTCTCCTGGAGCCCTTCAGGTCCTGGCAGGCTGCTCTGAGGTCTCCCTGGAGCCTTCTCTTCTCCAGGCTGCACAGCCCCAGCTCTCCCAGCCTGGCCCCACAGGGGAGGTTCTGCAGCCTCTGCTCATCTTGGTGGCCTCCTCTGGAGCCTCTCCAGCAGCTCCAGGTCCTTCTTGTGCTGGGGGCCCAGAGCTGGAGGCAGTGCTGCAGGTGGGCTCTGAGCAGAGCAGAGCAGAGGGGCAGAATCCCCTCCCTGTGCTGCTGCTCTCCCTGCTCTGGCTGCAGCTCAGCACTCAGCTGGCTCTGGGCTGCCAGGGACCAGTGCTGGCTCCTGGGGCTCTGTCACCACCTGACACCCCCAAGGCCTTCTCCTCCTGGCTGTGTTTGAGAGCTCACCTGGCAAGGTTTCAGTCCCATGAATCTGACACCAATATTAGTTTTTGATCACACATCCTGTCAGTGAAGGCAAAACCTCCCCTCAGCAAAACATGTTTATTGCTAAGCTTATTTTTCCTGTTTTTGTGTCTTTGACCTCCACTGAACTTTCTTTTATCTGCACCAGCTGAAGCACGATTGTGCCCTGGCTCCTTTTCAAAGGCACTGAGTCTCTGAGAGAAAGCAAACCCAAACAAAACAAGAGCAATGTGGGCCGAGTGTTGTCAGGAGGCTCTGCAGCAGCACTGAGTGTCACTGGGAGCCACAGGCACATCAGCTCACAAGCAGGGCACCCTGGGGGCACTGCTCTGCCCTCACACACTGCCAGCCCAACAGGGCTGGTACAAAACACAGCTGTAGAGCAGGCAAGAGAAGAGCACTGCTGTTATGAATATACAGCAGCAGCTGTTCAACCAGCCAGCAGGGCCAGGGAGGGGATTCTGCCCCTCTGCCCCACTCTGCTGAGACCCCACCTGGAGCTCTGGGTCCAGTTCTGGAGCCTCTGTTCCAGGAAGGATCTGGAGGTGCTGGAAGGTGTTCAGAGAAGGACCACAAGGAGGAGCAGAGGGCTGGAGCTGCTCTGCTCTGGAGACAGCCTGAGGGAGTTGGGGTTGTGCAGGCTGGAGAGGAGGCTCAGGGCTGGAAGGGACCTCAAGGTTCAGCCAGTCCCAGCCCCCCTGCCATGGGCAGGGACACCTCACACCACAGCAGGTTGCTCACAGCCACATTCAGCCTGGCTGCAAACACCTCCAGGCAGGAGGCTTCCACCACCTCCCTGGGCAGCCTGTGCCAGGCTCTCACCACCCTCATGGGCAACAACTTCCTCACAGCCAATCTCAATCTCCCCACTTCTAGTTTTGCTCCACCCCTCCAGTCCTATCCCTCCCTGACACCCTCAAAAGTCCCTCCCCAGCTTGCTTGGAGCCCCCTGCAGATCCTGAAGGCCACCAGAAGGTCTCCTGGGAGCCTTCTCCTCTCCAGCCTGCACAGCCCCAACTCTCTCAGGCTGTCAATCTATTTTGAGACAGAAAAAAAGGTTTTGTATTTCTGTAAACTCTTATTCTATGATCAAAATGTCCCATGGCATATGTTCATAAGGCTTCTGGACCAAAACCAGCACCAGACACACCACAGGTATTCCCACATCACAGTATCACCAAGGTTGGAATAGACTTCAAAGATCATCGAGTCCAAGCTGTCACCACAGACCTCATGACTAGACCATGGCACCAAGTGCCACATCCAATCCCCTCTTGAACACATCCAGGGATGGGGACTCCACCACCTCCCTGGGCAGCACATTCCAATGACCAATGACTCTCTCAGTGAAGAACTTTCTCCTCACCTCCAGCCTAAACCTCCCCTGGCACAGCTTGAGACTGTGTCCTCTTGTTCTGGTGCTGGTTGCCTGGGAGAAGAGACCAACCCCCACCTGGCTACAACCTCCCTGCAGGTAGTTGTAGAGAGCAATGAGGTCTCCCCTGAGCCTCCTCTTCTCCAGGCTAAGCAACCCCAGCTCTCTCCCCAGCCTCTCCTCACAGGGCTGTGCTCAAGGCCTCTCCCCAGCCTTGTTGCCCTTCTCTGGACACCTTCAAGTCTCTCAATGTCCTTCTTAAACTGAGGGGCCCAGAACTGGACACAGGACTCAAGGTGTGGCCTAACCAGTGCTGAGCACAGGGCACAATGACCTCCCTGCTCCTGCTGGCCACACTGTTCCTGATGCAGGCCAGGATGCCCTTGGCCTTCCTGGCCCCCTGGGCACACTGCTGGCTCATGTTCAGGCAGCTGTCAATCAGCACCCCCAGGTCCCTCTCTGTTTGGCAGCTCTCAGCCACTCTGACCCCAGCCTGTAGCTTTGCCTGGGGTTGCTGTGGCCAAAGTGCAGCCCCTGGCACTTGGACTTGTTGAATGCCATCCTGTTGGCCTCTGCCCATCTGTCCAGTCGGTCGAGGTCGCTCTGCAGAGCCTTTCTGTCCTCTAACTGACCAACATCTGCTCCCAGCTTGGTGTCATCTGCAAACTTGCTGATGACTGACTCAATGCCCTCATCCAGATCATCAATGAAGATGTTAAAGAGGCTGGGGCCCAGCACTTTCCCGTTTGTTGGCCTCTCTTAGGAAGATCTCTGTTAGCAGAAGACATTTAAATCACAGAGAATTATCTAAAAACACATCCTTGGCTGCAGTGAATTCCACGTTCCAGGTTTTCTGGGGGACAAAGAAATGTAACCCTGAAGTTATTTGTCTTGCAATAGTGGTTTCTAATATCTCTGCAGAGAGAAAAGCAGCAAGTCAAAGAAGAAGGTCAATATTTACTCTTGGCTCACTCTGCCTTGCTGGATAAATCTTTAGAAGTTTCTTGCACACAAGGTACTGCCTGATGGCCAGGCTGGATGAGGCCTGGAGCAACCTGCTCTAGTGGGAGGTGTCCCTGCCCATGGCAGGGGGTTGGAACTGGATGAGCTTTAAGGTGCCTTCCAACCCAAACCATTCTATGAATCTGTGGGTATGTCCTAGTTGCAACCAATCCGGCTCCAACATGTTCTCCGTAGCTGACACTGAAAAGAGCCAAGATCTCCATCCTTGTGGACAGATACTTGATCCCATTTTTTCTTCCTGTCTGCACAATGAGCACTGCAGCCCTCTGAAGACTTGATGGTTACAGAGCAGTCCATACAGCAGTCCAGCTGTATTGATTCACTGATTCACAGATTCTGAGTGGGTTGGAAGGAACCTTCTTGTCCAACCCCTGCAGGCAGCAGGGACAGCTCCAGCCAGAGCAGGCTGCACAGGGACACAGCCAGGCTGAGCTTGGATGGCTCCAGGCATGGAGCCTCAAGCACCTCCCTGGGCAGCCTGTGCCAGTGTCTCACCACCCTCCCTCTGCAGAGCTTCCTCCTGATGGCCAACCTACCTCTGCCCTGCTCCACTTTCAAACCCTTGTCCCTTGTCCTATCCCCACAGCCCCTTCTGAACAGTCCCTCCCCAGCTGCCTGGAGGTCCTCTGCAGATCTTGAAATGCAACTCTGAGGTCTCCATGGAACCTTCTCTGCTCCAGGCTGAACAGCCCCAACTCTCCCAGCCTGTGCCCACAGGGGAGGTTATCCATCCCTCTGATCATCTTAGTGGCCTCCTCTGGACCCTCTCCAGCAGCTCCAGGTGCTGGGGACACCAGAGCTGGAGACTGTGCTGCAGGTGGGATCTCTCCAGAGCAGAGCAAGCTAAGCCTTTAGTACTGATGTTCAGAGTTTCATGAGCTCTAAAACAATCTTGCAGTGGATCCACTTTCAAATAGCTTCATCACCTTTTAGTCAAGGAACTTAGAAACCTGTCACTATCTGCTTTCGGAGATCCCTTGCTGCAGGATGACCATCGAGCAAGTAGTGATCCTTGGCAAACACTCCACTCTCTCTGCCTCTTTCTGTTGAGCTAAATTCAGAGCCTGCCTGGCACAGAAACACAGGGAAGCAGAACTGTGACCTGCTTGTTCCATAGGCACATCTGCATTTTGCTGGCAACAGCTATTGGGTGCCTTTATGGTTTAACTGTCAGAAGAGAATTCATTCTAAAGCATGGTGCAGCCACTGTTTGAAGAGCATTTTCAAGGCAGAAAAGCAGCAGCTTAGCATTTTATAGACCCTGCAGCCAAGCTCAATGCCCAGCCGGAGTGCTTCTGCTACAGCATGTTCTTACACATCCCTAGGAACCTCCCACCCTTTCCCCAGGGAGCACTGGAACCATACTTACACCTGATGGCATTTGGAAAAACTTAGAATCCTTTTGGGTGGAAAAGATCTGTGAGATCATTGAGCAACCTGATCTAGAGGAGGATGTCCCTGCTGACTGCAGGGGGGGTGGACTGGATGAGCCTTGGAGGTCCCTTCCAACCCAACCCATTCTGTGACTGTGATTATCTCACTGCCAAGTCTGGTGCTAAACCATGCCCCTCAGCACGTTAAACATCTGAAATGTTAGGATGCTAAAAATGCTGCTGGAGAAAACACTGAAACAGTTACTGATGTGTTTGCTTCTGCCTGCATCTGAAAGTGTCTCTTTAGAAAGAGAGAGTTTTGGGGAGGGGAAGAACCACAGAATGGTTCAGGTTGGAAGGAACCTCAGAGATCATCTACAGCAACCAGCCTGCCATGGCAGGGACACCTCTCAACTAGACTTGGCAGCTCAAGGCCTCATCCAGCCTGGCCTTCAACACCCCCAGGCAGGAGGCAGCCACAGCCTCCCTGGGCAGCCTGTGCCAGAGTCTCCCCACCCTCACACTGAAGAACTTCTTCCTCAGCTCCACTCTAACCCTGCTCTGCCTCAGCTCCAAACCATTCCCCCTTGGCCTGGCTCCAGACCCCCTCAGCAAAAGTCTCTCTGCAGCTTCCTGCAGGATCCCTTCAGGTGCTGGCAGGCAGCTCTGAGGTCCCCCTGGAGCCTTCTCCTCTCCAGGCTGCACAGCCCCAGCTCCCTCAGCCTGGCCTCACAGCAGAGCTGCTCCAGCTCTTGGATCATCTTTGTGCCCTCCTCTGGCCTCACTCCAGCAGCTCTGTGTCCTCCTTCTGCTGGGGACACCAGAGCTGGAGACAGGACAGAGAAGAAAAACAGAGATCTGTGTAAGCAGAGGGCACACACATCTCAGGTGACGCTCAAAAAAGCCTCTCAGTTGTGGATGAGTTATTTTCATTTGCCACTTTTCTGGGTGCTTGATTGTTGGGGTTTGGGTTTTGGGGTTTTTTTGGTGTGTTTCTTTAAGCACATCTCACAGATTACTGCAATCTTTCTGAAAGGTGTTAACAGATTTTATAATTCCTGACTCACTTTAAGGTGTCCTCAGAGTTTACACTTGTGTGACCATGAGTGGTGTGGAGAAAAAGTTGTAACAAGAAGTTCTCCAGTATCAGGCTGGGGAGACTCTGGCACAGGTTGCCCAGGGAGGCTGTGGCTGGGGAGGGACTTGTGACAAGGGCTGGGAGTGCCAGGATGAGGAACAATGGCTTTGAGCTGGGAGAGGAGAGATTGAGAGTGGAGATGAGGAAGAAATTGTTGAGAGGGAGGCTGGGGAGACTCTGGCACAGGCTGCCCAGGGAGGCTGTGGCTGCCTCCTGCCTGGAGGTGTTGAAGGCCAGGCTGGATGAGGCCTTGAGCAGCCTGTGCTGGTGGGAGGGGTCCCTGCCCATGGCAGGGGGTTGGAGCTGGATGGTCCTGAAGGTCCCTTCCAAGCCAAACCATTCCATGATTCTATCAAATGACAAATCCCTTTGGCTGTCCTCAATGAGCAGCACATCCTTCTGTGGAAAGGAAAGGTGAGCTACAGCGAGCTCAGCTCTCGTGGGGGTCACTTTAGAGTGATCTGCTCAAGGATGCACAAAAACAGAACCACAGAATTTTTTTCAGTTGGAAAAACCATCTAAGATCCTTGAGTCCAACTCTCAGCCCACCACCACCATGGCCACCAACCCATGCCCCCAAGTGCCATGGCCACAGGCTTCTGGAACACCTCCAGGCATGGGGGCTCCACCACCTCCCTGGGCAGCCTCTGCCAGTGGCTGAAAGATGAACAAAATCAACACTGGGTAAGCTGAATTTTTAACTGAAACCCAAACACCTTTAGACATTCAACTTCAACATAGTGCTTCTCATTTCTGATTCAGGTGCTAATCATTCCAGACCAGGACAAGTTTAATGACAGATTTTTCTGAGTTCAGCAGAAGCATCTGGACCCCCCCCGGTCGCTTTTTCGAGGGGGAATGGCTGTTACCTAGTGACTACAATTTCTCCTTCACGTCCCTGCCCAGCAAAGCTTTTAGCAGTAAAGATGATGAAGCTAACTTCTGTGTCCTCTCTGCTCCTTCTCTATTTACAAAGGACTTTCACATTTTATTACATCCCACTGTACAAGTTTGCAGGGCAGCGGTACCGCCGGGCTCCAGAGGTCGGCAGTGCCACAGACACTGAGCCAACTCCCTTTCCATGGCCTCCTCTACATTTAGTTTAAAAAAACACACCAGCAAAACCCATCCACAACAACAAAGATAGGAAGGAAGCACAGTGGTGCAGTGTCCAGGCACTTTCAATGCTGCTCAGCAAAAGAAGCAAGCACCGTGTTTGAAAGCGTTGGCAGCTTCAGTGCGGGGGCAGAAACAAAGCTGGAATCATTGCTCATCCTGTTTGGGGCTGGGGTTTTTCTGTTTGCTTGCTTTTTGTTTTCTTTTGTTTTGTTTCAAACACTGCTTGCACAGTTCCAAGTGTTCCTGAGAGAGCTGTGTGAAATGTGAGTTGATGTGTTTAGAGCTCGGCAGCAGCTCTGAGGGAGCAGTAACTTCCGTCACCGGCCGTGCCGCTGATGGCGCAGAAGACGTGCAGGGAGTCCTGCATCCAGGGGGAATGCACGGTGTCTTCCTGGTAGATCTGGGAGAAAGAAAAGCACCACAAGATTCAGTACAGGTTTATGCTGGGTCATTAAGCTGCTCAAAAAAAAAAGCATGCAGAAGAGAGAGCCAACCTGGTCTTCAAAGCTGTTTCACAAAGGCAGCATGACAAAGGAATGAGAGAGAACAGTTTAGCCATTTCTGGAACACTCAGAGAGCATCAGAGAATTGTTTGCCTTGGAAAAGCCCTCCATGATCATGGAGGCCAACCAGCAGCCCAACCCCACCATGGCCACTAAACCATGGCCATAAAGTGCCATGGGCACAGGGTTCTGGAACACCTCTAGGCATGGGGACTCCACCACCTCCCTGGGCAGCCTCTGCCAGTTCCTGACCACTCTTGCACCAAAGACATTTTGCCTCCTCTCCAACCTAAGCCTCCCCTGGCACAGTTTCAGGCCAGTTCCTCTCCTTCTATCACCCAAGACTAGGGAGCAGAACCCAACCCCCACCTGACTGCAGCCTCCTCTCAGGGAGCTGCAGAGAGCAATGAGGTCTCCCTCAGCCTCCTCTTCTCCAGGTTCACCACCCCCAGCTTCCTCAGCTGCTCCTCCCCAGCCCTCTTCTCCAGACCCTTCCCCAACTACCTTGCCCTTCTCTGGGCCTGCTCCAGCTGCAGTTTATCCATTTTCAATCTTTACACTTCCCTAAGTGAAAAGATCTGAAGCTAGGCCACAGGCTCACCCTGTGAGTTACCCTGCATCTGCCCTGCTATCTCCAGCCAAGCCCTCTGCCCATGGCCTCTTGGGGCACTGGCAGAATTTAGGAAAGCAGAATGTCATTGGCAATGAGGACCCTAAATGAATGTTGTTTGCTTTTTAACTGAGTGATTTTGAAGTAGAGGAGAACATGTTCCAGGAAGTTTAATGTTAGGTTCTTAGGTCATCTGATGGCAACACAAAGTCCAAGTCATCACAGAATGGTACAGGTTGGATGGGACCTCCAGAGACCATCCAGTCCAATCCCCCTGCCCCAGAGCAGGGTCACCCGGGGCAGCTCACACAGGAACACATCCAGATGGGTCTTGGAAGTCTCTAGAGCAGGAGACTCCACAACCTCTCTGGGCAGCCTGCTCCAGGGCTCTGTCAGCCTCACACCAAAGAAGTTTCTCCTCATGTTGAGGTGAAACCTCCTGGGTTCCAGTTTGTGTCCACTGACCCTTGTCCTGTCACAGAACACCACTGAGAAGAGCCTGACCCCTTCTTCTTGACACCCACCCCTCAGTACTGATAGACATTGATCAGATCATTGATCTCGGCCTTCTCTTCTCCAATCTAAACAAGCCACAGGGCTTTCAGCCTTTCCTCATCACACAGATGTTGCAGTCCCTTCATCATCCTCATAGCCTGCATTGGACACTCTTTTGAACTGGGGGGACCAGAACTGGACCCAGTGCTCCAGATGCGTTGAATACCCACAAAGAACAGTGCTCCTGAACGTGATCTTTAAGCTGCCTTCTGATCCAACAGAAGCAGAAAGTGACAAGTGTGTCCTTCCCCGGGAGCCCTGAGCTGTGCCATTTCAGTGGCTGCAACGTTTTGCCCATTAACCAAACACAAAGCAGTGAATTTGCAAAGCTATCAAGGCAATGGGAGTGTGCTCTAACAACCCTTCTTTGCTCCAAGGTCCCCTTAATTGTTGTGCCGCTGAGCCATTTGCTTTTGATTTGACTGTTGTGGAATTTCCAGCAGCTGCATGCAAATGAAATGCCTTGGAAAGGTTTAATGCAAACAGCTTAGAACAAGCAGGTGGCAGCTCCTGTGAAGGAACATCTCTGAGCAGACTTCAGCGGGGGGGTACACAGGCGAGGCAGTGCCTGTGGGGGAAATAAGCCTGTGGAGGAAATAAGCCTGTGGAATGGGCCAAACACTGATTTGATTTCACTGGCAGTTTGCACACCAGCAACACGGTGCCCGTGAGCCAGACTAACAAGGGAACCTAACCAAAGATGCACAGGCCTTGGAGACATTCAAGATCAGCCTGGATATGTCCCTGTGCAGCCTACTCTAGTTGGAAGTGTCCCTGCTGCCTGCAGGGGGCTGGTCAAGATGTCCCTTGAGGGTCCCTTCCAACCTGATGCAATCTGTAAAGCTGTGGTAGGTGCCAGCCAGGACCTCCCACCTTGCACACTGCACCAGGCTGGGACCTCGGATGAACTGATTTTAGGAGGCCCCCAGGGGTATTGTTTCCTCCTGACGTTCAGCTTCTGGCCTCTCTTGTACACTCAACGACAGGAAGAGTGGCTGAGCTGCCATGGGGTACGTGCCTGCTCGTGGATGATGTCAGACAGCTCTCTCGCCATGTCCCGGAAGTTTGATTTCAGCCCTTCGTGGTACTCCACCTGGTCCTCCTTAATGAGCCTCTCATTGAGCTCCAGAGCAATTCCACAGACTTGTATGAATTTCCTGGGGAGGAAAGGAATGAACTTTGGGCATTACCATATCCCAGTCTTCTACTCAAGGAACCAGCCAACCAGCCAGAGAGGCAAATTTCATTTGTTTCCCCCTTTTCTCCAAGGTTTGGGACAAGTCACATTCTAGGAGCATCCCTGGCATAGTGGATCAGGGAATGGGGAAGGGCTGTCACAGATACTGGGCTTTCTGCTGAAGCTCCTTCAAGCCTGGATCCTCAGGAGATGGGAGATGCCTGCAGGGCAGCACAGTGGTCTTGCACCTCCACCCCAACCTGTGGGACCACTGGTACATCTTTATGCACTAAAACATCCCTCTGGAAAGGCTGGGAAACAGTGCAGAGTTTGAGAGATCCTTGCAGACAAGACCTCTGGCTTCTTCATGTGGTGACTCAAGCAAACCTCTCCATGGAGACCACAGCCCTGAGCTTAGGAACTCAGTATCACTAAGGTTGGAAGAGACCTCAAAGGTCATCGAGTCCAACCTGTCACCACAGACCTCATGATTACAGTAGGGAGGACACTACTGCCCACTGCAGGCTTGAACTCACGACCTTCCCATTAGGGGTCTGATGCGCTACAAACTGAGCCATGACTGCCCCAAACTCTTGACATAGAGCATCACAGAACGTCAGGGATTGGAAGGGACCTCGAAAGTTCATCCGGTCCAAGCCCCTGCCAGAGCAGGAGCACCTAGAGCAGGCCACACAGAACACAGCCAGGTGGGTTTGGAAGATCTCCACAGAAGGAGACTCCACAGCCCCCCTGGGCAGCCTGCTCCAGGGCTCTGGCACCCTCACAGGGACAAAATGTTTCCTCCTGTGTCCATGGCACTTCCTCTGCCTCGGCTTCCACCCATTGGTTTTTCTTTACAGGTGTCTGAGCACCCACAGCCCCAGGAGACCTGGACCTTTAGAAGGCACATCTGCTGCTTTTGGAGACAGACAGAACCACAAGCAAAACAGGTAGCAAGTTCCATCCAGCTGATTTTTCTTACATCAGAAATCCTACCTGAACATTTCTTTTAACTCAGTCACCTTCTTAGCGGGATATTTGCTGGACTGGCTGTCACTTAGGAAAGCTCTGGCATAGGCCAAGGGACCTGCATTAACCTAGAGCCAAAGAAACAAGAAACCATTTATCCCAGAGCTTCTGCTGAGTTGATGAAGGCAGTTGTGAAGGGAGCAACAACAATTCCTTTTTACCCCCACCCCGTGACAGTTTTAGGCTATGCCTTTAAGAAAGGGAGAGCTGCTGAGACACCCTGGCTGAACGTTTTGGGGTGAAAAGGAAAACAAAGATAATTCTAAAGGGATTTCATGGGTAGAATGCAACTTTACATTTTAGCTTTAGTTCAGTTTGAGTTTCAGTCTGTCTGTTTTCAGTCTGCCTGAGCAGCTGCTGTCTTCCTTCTGTGCTGGCTGGAGCTGACCTTGAGCTAAGGAGATAAGAAACTAATTCTTTCCTTCCCTGAGCACACCCTTGGAGCTAACAGAACTTCCTCCTTGATAATCACTTCTCTCTCTAACCCTTTTGGGGAAAAAAGGGAGGTAGGGGGAGGAGGGGGCATTGGGGGGGCCCTCTTCACTGGAGGAGGGCAGGTTTCCTGTGGTAGGTTCTTTGCTGTGTATCTCTGCATACATTGTGTACAGATTCACTGCACTTCATCCTGCTTGTGAAATAGAGCTCTTGGCCGTGTGCTCCTCCGACCGCCTTAGCCGTGGGGCGGGTGGGGAGAGACCTGCTCTCACCACCCCCCCAACATTAGCATATTATTGGAATGCCTCTGACTCTGCATTCCTAATGGCCCCTGAAGCTTCAAAAGCTGAATAGTAGGGCTCTTTTAATCTAGGTTTTATAAAGATCAAAAGATAAATGGAGATGTGTTGTGGTTTGAGGCTGGATGCCCTTAAGAACCATAAAGAAGTCTTCCAGGGGACCAGACAGTCTGGAAGATGCACATGGGAAAGTGTAATCCTTTGTTACTTCATCCCTCTAATGCCTGCATCTCCCCTTTATAAGCAACAGCACAAGCTGCCCAGCCCCCTCTCCTCCTTTTCTCTGTTCCTTCTCCTGGTGTGGGTGGGGGAGTGGGCCCCACAGCAGCCTGGTTGGGGCCTGGAGCTGGCAAGCTGAATTTTAGCTGCATCACTTGGGTTTGGTAGAGAGGCATGGGGGGTGGGGGGCATTGTAGGCCTGGGGTTATTGGCCTGGTTTGAGAGAGGTTTTGGAGAAGAGTGGCCAAGGTGGACTATAAAGCTTTGGCCTAAGGAGGTTTTTGGAGAACCATGGCCAAGGCAGACTATGAATTCTGTGTATTTGCTATGCTTTTGCGAAGAGTGTTTCCATTCAAACCTCTAATTCTTTACAATCCAGTGTGGAGCATTTTTCCTTTACTCCTTTGGGAAGGGCTGAAGTGCATCTGCCTTGCTCCTTAAAATGAAGACAAGAAGAAAACAGGGATGCAATCTGTGTCCTCACACTTCCTTCTCATTTCCCTTTGGAAAAGCAGATGGCCTGAGCTGTGAGGTCATTTATGCAGCCTGGAAAGCCAGGCTGACAGAAAGGCTGTTTGTGTTCACACAGCCTTCAAGAGCTAAACACATTTCAGCATTTACCTGTGGCCAACCAGTGTGCAGTTACTTTGGACCTGACTGGACAAAATGTTTTTAACCAGCAGACAGCTGCTGCTGCAGCCCTGCGCTGGCAGGCTGATGGCTGCTGAGTTGCGAATGAGGCAGGTCTTAAGTCCTGGGAAGGAAACATTGGGAAGAGCTGACTTAACCCCGGGCTGTGGTCAGAAATGTGCTTTTGAAGGGCCACGGAGCCTTACCTGCACAGAAACACAGCCCTGCAGTTTGAGCTGCAGCTGGATCATGTCAACATCAGCGGCAGAGCAGAGCTTCTGCAGCTCTGCGGTCTTGTCTTTTATCTCATCAGTAGCCACATCGATTGGTTTTAAGTTAACCTGATGTTCATAATTGACTGGAATCCTCTTCTTGACATATGGAAAGGAGTTCAAAGCTGACAGAAACAGCAAAGGAAGCGTACAGATTGAGAAGTCATGCAAACAGCAGCACTCTTCAGAGAATCATAGAATGGTCCAGGAGGGAAGGGACCTTCAAAGCTCATCTAGTCTGACCTCCCCGTGGCCAGCAGGGACATCTCGAAGGGGATCAGGTTGCCCAGAGCCCTGTTGAGCCTCACCTTGGATGTCTCCAGGGATGGGACTTCAACCATCTCTCTGGTCAACCTGTTCCAGTGTTCCACCACCGTTAGAGTGAAGAACTTCTTTCTGATATCCAATCTAAAACTGTTCTCCAATTTGAAGCCATTGTCCCTGGTCCTGTCCCTGCAGGCCTTTGGGAACAGTCTCTCTGTATCGTTCTTGTAGCTCCCTTCAGATCCTGGCAGGCTGCTATAAGGTGTCCCCAGAGCCTTCTCTTCTCCAGGCTGAACACCCCCAGCTCCCTCAGCCTGTCCCCAGAGCAGAGCTGCTCTAACTCCTTCAGCATGTTCATGGCTCTCCTCTGGACCCTCTCCATCAGCTCCAGGTCCTTCCTGTCCTGAGGGCTCCAGAGCTGCACACAGCACTGCAGGTGAGGTCTCAGCAGAGCAGAGCAAAGAGGCAGAATCACCTCTCTGGGGCTCTGGCAGTGCTGCTCTGGATGCAGCCCAGGCTGGGATTTGCCTTCTGTGCTGCAGTCTCACCCTGCCTGCTCCTGGCCAGCTTCTCCCCCCCCAGCACCCCCAAGCCCTTCTCCTCAGGGCTGCTTTCTCTCACCTCCTCCCCCAGCCTGTACTGACAGTGAGGACTGTTCCAGCCTAGGTGCAGAGCTCTTGTTGAACCTCAGGAGCTTCACCTGGGCACCACCTCTCCAGCCTGCCCAGGTCCCTCTGGATGCCATCCTGTCCCTCTGGTGGATCAACAGCACCACAGAGCTTGGTGCCATCTGGTAGGTCCTTACCCATGGGGCTTTACTGGGGGTGTGTGTTAAACCCCAAAGAAGGCTGGAACTTACCAGCACCATTTATTAATCTGCAAACATCTGCACACAGAAACACAAAGGTACAGGACCCTCCCACCTGGAACATGGCACCAGAATTCTGACTACGTAGCTGAGAGCATTTCTGACTCTCTAGGGATGTTCTCATGAGCTGGAAGAGTCTGTAACCACCTGTTGATACAACCTGCCTCATGTACTTACTGGTTAGGATGGTCCTTTTCTTACACTGTTCCTCCACACTGCCATGCTTCTTCCCAGATAAGGTGTAAGGAGTTTCAAAAACAAATCTGTTGATGTTATGGTTCCTTTCAAACTCAGTCTTTCTTTCTGAAATTTCTTTCTCTTCAAAGTAAGGCTTCACATAGGTCACTTGGATGTGGGCATACTTGGGATCAAGGTCTTTGATGTTGACCTGGGAAACAGGAGGGTTACTCACTAGGAGAGCAAAGGTCAGTAACTTCACTTAGAATTGTTTCATTTATCTCCTAGGATCTGATTGAAACCAATTTCCTGCTGACCCAGCCTGTTGCATGCTGGTGACCACCACACCAAATCCTCCCTTTGACCTCAGCTGTGATGCCTTGACCACGTGCTAGCAGGCACAGGAGACAAGGAGGTGTGGCACAGGAAACACCTCCTCTGGTGCCAAACAAGCTGCATCTGGACAAGGGACCCCTATCACCTCACCCTTCAATGCAGCACATGCCTGAGCCACTCAGTCCTTACATGACCACACTGACTGCAGGCCCTGAGCCAGTACTGAGCTGTGGCATGAGAAGCTGCAGGCTGGCACAAAGCAAGCTCTGGGATCACCAGCAGTGTCTTTGGTAACCTGGGCATACCCATAGTTGTATCCTCTGAGGACAGCATCCAAGAGTTGGTGCTGTTCAGCCTTTCTTTGCTGGGCACCTCTCCAGCCACTCTGCCCCCAGCCTGGAGGGTTCCTGTGGTTGTTGTGACCCAAGTGCAGGACCCAGCACTTGGCTTTGGCAAATCTCATCCCATTGGCTTCAGCTCATGGGCCCAGCCTGGCCAGTTCCCTCTGCAGACCCTTCCTACCCTCCAGCAGATCACCACTCCCACCCAGCTTGGTGTCCTCTGCAAGCTCACTGAGGGTGCCTCAATCCCCTCAATGCAGACCATTCATAAAGACCTTAAAGAGAAGTGGCCTCAGCACTGAGCCCTGGGGACCACTGGTGACTGACTGGCCCCCATCTGGGGTTAACTCCCTTCCCCACCACTCTTGAGGCCCAGCCAGTTTTTAACCGAGTGAAGCAAATCCTCACACAGGCCATGAGCAGCCAGGAGGATGCTGCAGGACACAGTCTTGAGCTCTACCTTGTTAGAATCCTGGATGATCTTTACAGTCTCTGACCCAAATTTTTCTCCATAAAGTTTAAGCAGTCTGAAGGAGATCTCTGAGAGGCCTGTCAGCTTGGGTTCCTTGTAGATGTATTCCTTCCCATCTTCTTCTTCAAAGAATGCCTGGCAGTAATCACGAACAAGCAGTGAGGAACAGCTGGGTTTCTTCACTTGGAAAACTGTACTTTAGATTTGCTGCTTTGGAAGCAAGTTTCTAGTAACATTTCAGAAAGGCAAGAAGGTTTGGAAGGTTATGGCTTGCATAAAGCCTCCCTGAACTTGGCTTGTTCAACTGGGTCCTTCAAAAATGGTGCAGAAACCCCCATACAATTCCCCACCCAACACAAAGAGGTCCTTACTGAACACAAAGGCTTGAACAGGGGCAGTGAGAAATCTAAACAATGTGGAAGATGGTCAGCAGTTGACTTTTTTTGAAGGTTGGAAAGAGGCAAGCAGGGGGCAAAAACCACAAACCCAAGGCATGGTAGAGAAGGAGCAGAAAGACACAGAAGCTGAGGAAAGCCCTGATAGCAGAGCCACAAGGGCAGACTGGAGAGAAGGATTTTGTATAGGCTAAAAGGGACTACAACCAATAAAGAAAGAAATGGGTTTCCTCTGCTCTGAGTCCTCTTGTATTCAGGGAAGTGGAACTTGGTGTCTTTGTTGTAAGCAGAGACAAAACTGCAAGAAAGGTGGTGCCTGCAGCACCAGTCCTCCCTGTCATGGGAACAGTAGGAAAGCTGCATGCTTTGGGGAGCTCTTCCAGTCAGCAGCTGTGAGAGAGGCTCAGAGCTGTCTGTGTGTAGCTGGGACGTAGACCTGGCAGAGCTCTGAAGTGCACAACTGCAGCAAGTGTTGCTTGTCAGATGATAGAGAGCTAAATTTTAGAGGCTGTCAGCAGACACAGGAGACAAGGAGGTGTGGCACAGGAAACACCTCCTCTGGTGCCAAACAAGCTGCATCTGGACAAGGGACCCCTATCACCTCACCCTTCAATGCAGCACATGCCTGAGCCTCTCAGTCCTTACATGACCACACTGACTGCAGGCCCTGAGCCAGTACTGAGCTGTGGCATGAGAAGCTGCAGGCTGGCACAAAGCAAGCTCTGGGATCACCAGCAGTGTCTTTGGTAACCTGGGCATACCCATGGTTGTAACCCCTGAGGACAGCATCCCAGAGTTGGTGCTGTTCAGCCTGCAGAAGAGAAGGCTCTGGGGAGAGCTTAGTGCAGCCTTGCAGCTGCACCCAACACTGCAGGTGTGGCCTCACCAGTGCCCAGCACAGGGGCACGGCCACCTCCCTGCTCCTGCTGGCAAACCTGGCAACAGCTCTGAAGTGCACAGGTGGCTCAAGGGGTGCTTGTGAGAGCTACATTTTAGAAACAGATCCAGCAACTTTTACAGCTTCCAGAAAATTCAGCTGGCAGTTGTTTCCTTTTGCCTATTGCTAACCTTCTGTGATTTCTACATCCCCAAAGCTGAAGTTAGGGACAAAAGGAAAATCACAATGTTTGCTGCAGCAAAAGCCAAAGCTCTGGTAAGTTGTGCCTGTGGTGACAGAGGTGTTCAGAGGCACAAACCCAAGGTGGTTTCAGGGGTGTTGAAAGCTACCAATCAAGATGGTTTCAGGGGTGTTCACCATATGCTCTAGAAGAAGGAAGGAGGAAAAGCAGGGCCAGTCTCACACAGCATGGGGGGCTCTGCATCTCTCCCGTGGTTACAGAGCAGCAGGTAGCTCAGAGCCAGAAAGAAGAGGAGGTGTAACACACTTGATCAGATTACCTGCTAGAGGTGGAGAAACAACCCAAACCCACAACTACTTTTGGGCTCAGAGGACTTCACCAGGTGTGACACATTTTCCCTTCCTTCCAGGGACTCTGAGCTTGTCCTCCATTTTTCCAGCTAACAAAAACTTCTACAAGTATGGAACCAACACTGGTAGATGTTTTGCCTCCAGTTTCCCCATAGCCTTTACTAACATCTAGAAGGGAGCAGCAGTTGTCTGTAGAAGAAAATGTTACTCCTGTTTCTCTCCCATAGCTTTACACTGTTAGTGGCTGTATACTATCCACACTACATTGTGTTTGTGGAACTTACAAAACTGTACCTACAAAAACTCTGGTGTTTTGGGGACCCACTGAGCCACTTCCTGCCAGCTCAGCTCTTTTCTGAAAGCCCAGCACCAGGATCATAAATGAAGTGCTCCTGGACAGAGACACAAAGCTTCACCTCAAGGGTGTGAGAACACTCAGGTGGATGAGCCAGGGGCTGTACCAGAAGCTAGCAGGCTTTGCAACTTCAGCCCTGATAGAGTAGCAGCTTTAGGGGCCAGGGCACCTGCTGAGGGGTAGCTGGCAAGCCCATGGCTATACTTACTTGTCCATAAAAGGCCACTCTGAAAAAGGTTCCAAGAAGCCTCTTCCTTGAGTGCATTACTTCCAGGATCTTGGCATATGCTCCATGAAGTGTTCTGTACAGCTGAGTAAGTTTCTAGAAACCAGATTTTGGCATCATTAAAGCAGATTCTAGCTAACAATGGAAGCTGCTGAGATAGCTGAACACACTCCTTTGGAGAATTCAGACTTTGGTTTCTAGAGGCTGAATGCATGGAGTTTCCTCTGCAAATCACAAACTTCAGCACATGCTGAGCTTCAGGGCTGAGAGGAACCACAGACTGCAGCAGTGGCAGCACCCTCAGAGAGAAGGCTGAGCCTCCACCTGGGCATGGTCCCCAGCCTTGAAGGACTGAACAGCTTGGACTACTTTCCCATTTTACAGACTACTTTACAGCTTTATGGTGGAAAAAATACATCACAGCTTCCTCTAGCTTCAGTGATCTAGCTGGATGCTGTTCTGCTGTGGAGGGCATCGTGAAGAGAGGCTGTAGCCAGGTGGGGGCTCATCTGTTTTCTCAGGCAACCAGCACCAGAACAAGAGGACACAGTCTCAAGCTGTGCCAGGGGAGGTTTAGGCTGGAGGTGAGGAGAAAGTCCTTCCCAGCAGGAGAGATTGGCCATGGGAATGTGCTGCCCAGGGAGGTGGTGGAGTCCCCATCCCTGGAGGTGTTTAGGGAGAGACTGGATGAGGCACTTGGTGCCATGGTTTAGTTGATCAGGTGGTGCTGGGTTGGACTCTATAATCTCAAAGGTCTTTTCCAACCTGGTTAATTCTATTCTATTCTATTCTATTCTATTCTATTCTATTCTATTCTATTCTATTCTATTCTATTCTATTCTATTCTATTCTATTACTACAAGGGAAAGAGGAGATCTATTCAGCAGTTGAGCAACAGCCTCAGCAAAGCACAGGTGACAGCAGGCGTTGGGAAAGAGCAAGGCAGAGAGCTGGTTACAGCTTCCTTCCTTCCTCTCCACTTGCCACTGACTGACCTGCAGTTGTAGTCCTTTCTTGGAACAGTTCTCACACTGTTTTTAACCCTCAAAATGCCTCAAGTCTAAAAAAGAATCTGGCTTTGATGAGCATGTGGCATGAGGACAGCTCCATTGAGGGGAGGGAAGGTAGGGATGAGTCACTACAAGTCTTCTGTGTCTTTAGGTTTAATGATTACTATCCAGAACACTGCTTCCATTGATTTGATTCATCACCAGCAGTCACAGAACCATAGCACTATTGAGGTTGGAAGAGACCTTTGATATCACCTCACCTGCAGTGCTGTGCTCAGCTCTGGAGCCCTCAACACAGGAAGGACATGAAGCTGATGGAGCAGGTCTGGAAGAGGGCCATGAAAATCATCAGGGGGATGGAGCACCTCTGCTACAAGGACAGGCTGAGGGAGCTGGGGGTGTTCAGCCTGGAGAAAAGAAGGCTCCAGGAAGACCTAATAGCAGCCTGCCAGTACTGAAGAGGGCTACAAGAAGGCTGCAGAGGGACTGCTTACAGAGGCAATGAGGGGCAATGATTTGAAATGAGAGCAGAGCAGATTGACATTGGATGTGAGGAGCAAATTCTGCACCAGGAGCATGGTGGAAACTGCAACAGGTTGCCCAGGGAGGTAGCTGAGGCCCATCCCTGGGCCCCATCCAAGATCAGGCTGGACAAGGCTCTGAGTAACCTGATCTAGAGGAGGATGTCCCTGCTGAGTGCAGGGGGTTTGGGCTGGATGACCCTTGGAAGTCCCTTCCAACCCAAACCATTCTATGATCATCAAGTCTAAGCTCACAATGCCACCACTGCTGCTAAGCCAGTGACACTGCACCATGGCCCTCAGCACCATATCCAGGCAACTTTGAAACACCTCCAGGGATGGTGACCCTAGCAGCTCTCTGGGCAGCCTGGGACAGTGCCTGAGAACCCTTGCTGGGAAAAAAATGTTCCTAATATCCAACCTGAATCTCTCCCAGGGCAACCTGAGGCTGTTTCCTCTTGTCCTGTCACTTGCTGCATGTGAGAAGAGACCAACCCCCACGTGGCTCCAGCCTTCTCTGAGGGAATTGCAGAGGGTGATGAGGTCTCCCCTCAGCCTCCTCTTCTGAAGACTAAACAACTTCAGCTCCCTCAGCTGCTCCTCATCAGCCTTACTCTCAGGGCCCTTCACCAGCTTGGTTGCTCTCCTCTGGACACACTCCAGCACAGTGTGCTTTCCTGCCACCAACTCAGTAACTCTTAACATCCAAAATAAAAAGAGCCTCCTGGTTTTTCTTTTCTTCTTTTCTTAGATGTGCAGAAGATGATCTGCTGCAAGCCAAGCAGCTTGGCAAACACCCACCTCAAATTCTCTCCTCTTCTCATAAATAGGAATGATCAGTTTGGAAACTTCGGAGATGGTTTCGTAACGCTCCGCTTTCCACAGGCCATCCACACACTGCTCCAGCAGCTCCAGCAGCACTTCCTGAGAGCCCAGCCCAGACGGGCGGTGTCAGTTAACAGGCAAAAGCAGAAGAGAAAACAACTTGAACTGCAGATGCTTTAACAGCTCCCAGTAGAAGCAGGCACAGTTACATGAGTTGAACCCCTGAGTCTTTCTGCCCCTTCCAAAGGTAGTCTACATTGTAGAAAAAGAAGAGAACTCAAGGAAACAGAATACTTCCTGGTTGTTCAGCTGCCTCCACAGGAGAGTGCCAGAACTCTGGGATGGTGCCATAAAATGGTTTGAGTTGGCAGGGACCTTACAGATCATCCAGTTCCAGCCCCCTGCCATGGGCAGGGACACCTCCCACCAGCACAGGCTGCTCAAGGCCTCATCCAGCCTGGCCTTCAACACCTGGCATTCAACAAGTCCAAGTGCCGAGTGCTGCACTTTGGCTACAGCAACCCCAGGCAGAGCTACAGGCTGGGGTCAGAGTGGCTGAGAGCTCCCCAACAGAGAGGGACCTGGGGGTGCTGATTGACAGCTGCCTGAATATGAGCCTGCAGTGTGCCCAGGTGGCCAAGAAGGCCAATGGCATCCTGGCCTGTATCAGGAATAGTGTGGCCAGCAGGAGCAGGGAAGTCATTGTGCCCCTGTACTCTGCTTTGGTTAGGCCGCACCTTGAGTCCTGTGTCCAGTTCTGGGCCCCTCAGTTTAAGAAGGACATTGAGAGACTTGAAGGTGTCCAGAGAAGGGCAACAAGGCTGGGGAGAGGCCTTGAGCACAGCCCTGTGAGGAGAGGCTGAGGGAGCTGGGGTTGCTTAGCCTGGAGAAGAGGAGGCTCAGGGGAGACCTCATTGCCCTCTACAACTACCTGAAGGGTGGTTGTAGCCAGGAAGGGGTTGGTCTCTTCTCCCAGGCAACCAGCACCAGAACAAGAGGACACAGTCTCAAGCTGCACCAGGGGAGGTTCAGACTCGAGGTGAGGAGGAAGTTCTTCACCGAGCGAGTCATTCGGCATTGGAATGTGCTGCCCAGGGAGGTGGTTGAGTCATCGACCCTGGAGGCATTCAAGGGGAGATTGGATGTGGCACTTGGTGCCATGGTCTGGTCATGGGGTCTGTGTTGATAGGTTGGACTCGATGATCCTCGAGGTCCTTTCCAACCTAAGTGATACTGTGATACTGTGAGACTGTGATACCTCCAGGCAGGAGGCAGCCACAGCCTCCCTGGGCAGCCTGTGCCAGGCTCTCCCCAGCCTCACTCTCAACAATTAGAAATCCTCATCTCCACTCTCACTCTCCCCTCTCCCTGCTCAAAGCCATTGTCCCTCATCCTGGCACTACAAGCCCTTCTCAAAAGTGCCTCCCCAGATTTCTTGTAGGCCCCCTGCATGGAAAGGACAGCACTGGAAGTCAGAGGTATAAGGAATGTGTCTAAGGAACATGTGTGCCCTAGCAGTGGGATGTGGTGCTAAGGATCCTCAAGCCTGGTCTAGAAGAAAGGGCAATGGGGCAGCTAGAGTGCAGGGCCAGCTTGCTTGGGCATGTGGCCTACTCAGGGCAGCAGCACAGGGATGGAGCAGAAATAACCTTGGGGCCTTGTGACTCAGGAAGCAGCTGCCCACTTCCCAGTGTCCTGCTCTGGCTGCTGGGTGGTGTCCTGCAGCTCAGCCCTAACTCACCAGGGGACTCTCTGAGCTGACATCTGACGCAGCAGAGCTTGGCTTGCACTCTGTCCCTCCCTAGGAAGGCCAAGCTGCTGCTGGCAGAGGGGACATTTGCATATCCTGGCAGGCAAAGGCTGCAGTGAAGCTTTTTCAGTCCCAGGGCCAGAAATGTCCTTCCTTGGAATCACAAACCTACAGCTGCTGGCCTGAGCTGCCCGCAGACTGACTTGGGGGCAGTCTCTCTGGGGGCATTGCCGTGGGGGACAGCCTCCCTTACAGGTGTCACTGCAACCATTAGAGCTCTCATTGGAGCTCTCAACATTCATTAAAGCTCACACCAAGGAAGGCTAAAGCTGACTTCTGCGCAGCTCTCAGTCAGCCTGCAGGACCTCACCTCGCTGTAATGGACATCCATCATCCCACCATCCTCCTTCATCGCACCTTCTTCATCGATGTTGGGAGTGATCTTCCTGAAGGCAGTGCACCCACTGGGGAAGAGCTCTGTAGGAGACCAAAGCAAATAGATCAGTGGAATCCCCACTGCATGAGGCTCCAACAGCCAGTCTAGCTGACAGTGAAGTCCTACAGGCAGCAAGGGACCCGACTGCCATTTTTGCCACTGATTTGCTTTATGAGGCTGAACACCCCAGAACATCCCCAGCCATTTTAGGAGTCATTCCTAGATTGCAATTAACACAAAGCACAACAGATTGCCCTGTGTGCTATCTGGAAGTCATCTGACTGGCTGTGACCAACTGAAAGTCAGGAGAGAAGGACAAGGATCTATCTTTAACAGAAGATGCAGGAAGAAAGTTACTGCTTGATGCTGGAGAGGTTGGTTGTAAGTCAACAGGACTCTACATTCCTAGCAGGAAGCACGGTTATGTATCCAAAAACCTTGAGTATCACAGAATCACAGAATAGAGCTGGTTGGAAGAGGCCTCTAAGCTCACCCTCAGCCCAGCACTGCAGGGTCAACACTAAACCATGTCCCTAAGCACCAGCTCCACAGCTGCTTGAACATCCCCAGGGATGGTGATTCCAGCACTGCTTTGGGCTGACCATTCCAATGTTTGAGGTCCCTTTCAGTGCAGAAATATTTCCTGATCCCAGCCTGAACCCCACCATGTGCAGCCTGGAACCATTGCCTCTGCTCCTGTCCCTCGCCACCAAGGAGCAGAGGCTGCCCCCTCCTCACTCCAACCTCCTTTCAGGGAGTTGCAGAGAGCAATGAGGTCCCCCCTCAGCCTCCTCCTCTCCAGTAGTTCAGTCTTTACTGAAAGGAGATTTCAGTGAGGCCAGTGTTGGGACAGATGAGAGGAAATGAGCTAAAATTGTACCAGGAGAGGTTTAGGTTGGACATTAGGAAAAATTTCTTCCCTGAAGGAGTGGTCAGGGACTGGCAGAGGCTGCCCAGGGAGGTGGCGGAGTCCCCATCCCTGGAGGTGTTCAAGAAGCTGTAGATGTGCTGCAGGATATAGTTTAGTGGTCATGGCAGTTGGGTTATGGTTGGACTCAGTGATCTCAGAGGTCTTTTCCAATCTGAATGATTCTCTGAATCATTATATACTGAACCTTTCCTCCAGCCCATGTATATCTGCAGCATGCCAGTGCCAGAGGTAACTCAGTGTATTCACTAGACAGCACTTGGGCTTTGTTCCTCTTCTTCTGCAGAAGTTCTCCTTTACCATTGGTTGTGGTAAGCAGCCTCCAGGATATATAAAAAAAGACTTTCCGGTTTCCAATCCTCTCCCCTCTGCAGCCAGGTGAAATGTGTACACAGCAAAAGAAGTCTTGGCTTTTCCCCACACACCCAACACCAAGTGCAGAATCTGGAGGGGGTCCAAGCCCCCTGAGCAAGGCACTCAAGACCTTTCCAGCCAAGGCTCTAGTGTAGCCAGCTCTGAATCAGTCTTAACTTTCTGACATGTCCATTTCAGCAAGGACTCCCTGGCATGCAGATGAGCAATGGAGTCGATGCATCAACTGTGGCACAGATGTTTGGAAGAAAGCCAGCAAAGTGGAGTCACTTAAGCAGACACATCTGTCCTTCCTTCTTCTGCAGCAAACCACAACACTCCCTCTTCTTTTCTGATTGTTCTTCACAGGTTTGGATAGTCAGGCTGCAGCCTCTTTCATTCTGTATTTTCTGCCCTGCCTATAACAGTACTTCTGATGAAGATGCTGACAGCCAGCTTCTAACATGAGCTTTCCCTCAGGGCACACCTCCAGGCAGGAGGCAGCCACAGCCTCCCTGGGCAGCCTGTGCCAGAGTCTCCCCAGCCTCAGTCAACAATTTCTTCCTCATCTCCACTCTCAATCTCTCCTCTCCCAGCTCAAAGCCATTGTTCCTCAGCCTGGCACTCCCAGCCTTGTCCCTCCGCAGCTCTCCTGGAGCCCCTTCAGGTCCTGGAAGGCTGCTCTGAGGTCTCCCTGTAGCCTTCTCTTCTCCAGGCTGAACAGCCCCAACTCTCCCAGCCTGTCACAGAATCACAGAATGCTAAGGGTTGGAAGGCACCTCTGGAGTCCAACCCCCTGCCAGAGCAGGAGCATAGAGTCCAGCACAGGTCCCACAGGAACACATCCAGACAGGGCTGGGAAGGCTCCAGAGCAGGAGACTCCACAACCTCTCTGGGCAGCCTGCTCCAGGCCTCTGGGACCCTCACAGTGCAGAATTTCCTCCTCCTGTTGAGGTGGGACTTCCTGTTCTGTAGCTTACATACATTGCCCCTTGTCCTGCTCCCACAGGGGAGGTTCTCCAGCCCTCTGATCATCTTCATGGCCTCCTCTGGACCCTCTCTAACAGCTCCACACTCTTTTTATGGTGGGAGCTTGGATTCCTTTCTTTGAAACCACTCATCTTCTTCTAGCTGTATCCACTGCATTCTGGTTTGGCTTTGTCCTCTCCTGTCTGGTGTGCTGGCTGGTTTGTGTAACCCCTGCAGCTTGTCTCTAAAACAATTCACCAAACGGAGAGAGCTTTTGTCTTTAAAAGCTTCGACCCCCACGCGCCCCCTCCTCACTGCATCACCTCCCAAACAGCTCACACTTACTTTTCCTGTGCAGAAACTCTGCCACCAGGGCTGCTACATGAACGTAACACATGGCTGCCTGCAAAGGAGAGAGGGAGAGTGAAGGCAGTGCCCCGTGCCTGCCCCGCCGCGCCCCCAGTGCCCCCGGCCCCACCTCCGAGAGGTCTCCGTTCTTCACGTGGATCTTCGCCATGCTGTCCAGCCAGGTCTTGCGGAGCTCTGGGGTGCTGGCATAGGATTTGGCTAAGCTGTACTGCAGATCTATCAGCATCTCTGGGTCCTTTTCGTGTTCTTTCATTTGAGCAGTAGCCATCAGCACGGTTCGGATCCTCTTCGTCAGGTCCTTGACTTCAGAAGGAAAAGCAGTTGCCTGACATGGAAGAAATCCACTTAGCAAATCCAGAGAGAAAAGCTGTTCCAGGCTTTGCCAGAGCCTTCCAGCCAGCCCTGCACACACTGCCAGGCTGGAAGTGCACAGAGCTCAGGAGGGAAAGCTCAGTACGCGTCTACATCCTGCTCTCACAACCCACCTAGTTTGGGGCAATCCCTGTTGTCAGTCCAGGCTGAGTAGTGGTGAGATTTAGAGTAGCAGCACAGAAAAGGACCTGGGGTTGTTGAGGTGCTGGACAGGAGCCAGCACTGGGCACTGGCAGCACAGAAGGCCAAGGGCAGCCTGGTTGCATCCAAAGCAGTGTGGCCAGAGCTGGAGAGAGGATCCTGCCCCTCTGCTCTGCTCTGGGGAGACCTCACCTGCAGGGCTGGGTCCACCTCTGGGACCCCAACACAAGAAGGACCTGGACCTGCTGGAGGGGGTCCAGAGAAGGCCACTAAGATGTTCAGAGGGATGGATAACCTCTCCTGTGAGGATAGACTGAGAGAGTTGTGGCTGTTCAGCCTGGAGAGGAGAAGGCTCCAGGGAGACCTCAGAGCTGCAGTTCACTATCTGCAGGGGAGCTGCAGGCAGCTGGGGAGGGACTGTTCAGAAGGGGCTGTGGGGATAGGACAAGGGACAAGGGGTTGGAACTGGAGCAGGGCAGAGGTAGGTTGGACATCAGGAGGAAGCTCTGCACAGGGAGGGTGGTGAGACACTGGCACAGGCTGCCCAGGGAGGTGCTTGAGGCTCCATGCCTGGAGCCATCCAAGCTCAGCCTGGCTGTGTCCCTGTGCAGCCTGCCCTGGATGGAGGTGTCCCTGCTGCCTGCAGGGGTTGGACAAGATGACCCTTGAGGGTCCCTTCCAACCCAATGCAGTCTGTGATTCTGCATGCAGTGTGCTGTATGTGTCAAGCAATTAGAGATGTTTCACTATGGACATGCACAAAATGCAAGGTTAGCTCCTCCTGTGCTACAATGGTACCTTGGCATCCTGAGGAGCTGGTGTGAGAGCAGGACACCAGTGCTCCATGCATACAAGTGTCCCAGGCCTGGACTGTAAACCATGCCTGAAGTATTCCTCATCTCATTCAACATCCAGCTCATCAGCCTTTGATGTGGTCACTCTCCAATTCCCAAAGCACCAAAGGCATTTGTAGAGTTTCCCAGCACAGGAATGTCATAAATTAGCAGAGGCTCCCTGCTGCTGCTCTGCCCAGGCAGGCTTATCTGGCCAATGTCATAATTTCCAAGGAGAGAAAACCTGCCTCCTTTCTGGGCCCTGCCCTAGGGCTGCACCATGTAGTGGACTGGAAGATCTCTCAGGTGAGGAGAGGCTGAGGGAGCTGGGGCTGCTTAGCCTGGGCAAGAGGAGGCTGAGGGGGATCTGATCAATGCTTACAGATAGCTGAGGGCTGGGGGTCAGGGAGATGGGGCCAGGCTCTGCTCAGTGGTGCCCTGGGACAGGACAGGAGGCAGTGGGCACAAAGTTGAACAGAGGAAGCTCTGACCATGAGGAGCAACTTCTTGAGTGTGAGGCTGCTGAGCCCTGGAGCAGGCTGCCCAGAGAGGTTGTGGAGTCTCCTGCTCTGGAGCCTTCCCAGCCCCAGCTGGATGTGTTCTGAGTGCCCTGCCCTGGCTGACCCTGCTCTGGCAGGGCCTTGGACTAGGTGATCTCCAGAGGTCCCTTCCAGCCCCAACCATTCTGTGATGCTTAGGAAATGTATTTTTCCTGAAGTAAAGTTGGAATTTGCCTTGCAGCAACTTGTGGCCACTGTCTCTTGCTCTGCCACTCCACACTTGTGAGCAGAGCCTGACCTCCTGTCTCTCTAACCTCCCTTTCAGTAGTGAAAAGCAGCAGTTAAGTCCCCACTCAGCTTCCTCTCCTCCATGAGCCTGGCTCCTGCTCCCTAGCTATCTCTGTGGCTCTGCACAGCATCCTCTCCAGTGCACTGCAATCTGTGATCCTGGACGTGGCAAATGGCCATCTTTGTGCACTGGACGTGGCAGATGGCCATCTTTGTGCACTGGATGTGGCAGATGGCCATCTTTGTGCACTGGATGTGGCAGATGGCCATCTTTGTGCACTGGACGTGGCAGATGGCCATCTTTGTGCACTCAAAAGGAAGGAGGTCTACAAACTGCTGTGGGAAAAAACCCCAAGATTTCATGCTCACAAAGCTGTGCAGCTTGGAAACATGGAGCTGTTCATAGAGCTGTATCCAGAGGAACACAGCCTGAGCCTGTGCATTCCTCTTGTTGCTGCAAGGTTCACACACACATGGAGTCACTGTCCCTGGAGGTGGTCAAGAAATGTGTGGGGCTGGCACCTGGGCATGAGTGGCTGTGGTGCTGTTGGGTTGGTGGTTGGACTGGATGACCTTGGAGGGCTTCTCCAACCCAAACAGTTCTAGGGTTCTATGAAATCTCTCTTGCACTCCTACAATTTATACACAAATTGAATGCAGTGAGTGCTGTGATGTAAAACATGAGTGGCCAAGGACAGCTGAGTGAAACCCTCACCCCCTCTGCATACAGAAGGCAGTGGAGGTTTTTCCAGGTATAAGCTGATGCCAAGCCTGTGACAGGACAAGTCTGAGGTTCACATTCCACCTCTAAGTCACATGATAATCACAGGACTGCACAAACACTTCCTCTTCTCTGTCCTAGGCAGTGTGCAATGGAGCAAGCTGCAGTGCAGAGTGGAGGGGGGGAGCTGTGCAAAGCCAGACAATTATTCCCCAGAGAAACACAACCATTAATGCCCATGAAAGAGTGCTTAGTTAATATTGCTGCTAATTTCTGCTAATGATTGCCTTCAGGCAGTGAAGTACCAGACCCTCCCTTGTCTTTCCTCTCAAACCTGGCAGTTCTTGGAAAGCTCTTTGGCCACCCTTGTGAGCAGCAGATTTTGCACACCTGAATTGCAGAGCTGCCTCCTCCTGGCAGGAGGCCTCAGGGAGGGAGCACGACCTGCCTGTGCAGCTGGTCCTGTTGCTGTAGGCACAGCTCTGGTTTGCTGGGCAACACACAGCCCCACTATAGGCTTGGAAATCACAGTTCCAGCCATCAGCCTTACCCTCAAACACCATTTCCTTGAGTGCATCCCCAGGCTTGCAATGATGGCTGGCAGCACATGGTGCGATGGCAGCAAAGGGCAACAGAGGTGAGAAAGGGTCTGGAGAACTTGAGGGAGCTGGGGTTGTTCAGTGTGGAGAAGAGGAGGCTGAGGGAGACCTCATTGCTCTCTGCAGCTCCCTGAAAGGAGGCTTCAGTGAGGTGGGCCTTGGCTCTGCTCCCTAGGCTCAGGTGATGGAAGGAGAGGCAACGGCCTGAAACTGCGCCAGGGGAGGCTTAGGTTGGAGAGGAGGCAAAATGTCTTTGGTGCCAGAGTGGTCAGGGCCTGGCAGAGGCTGCCCAGGGAGGTGGTGGAGTCCCCATGCCTGGAGGTGTTCCAGACCCCTGTGGCCATGGCACCTGGGGCCATGGTTTGGGGGCCATGGTGGGGTTGGGTTGCTGGTTGGCCAGGTGATCTTGGAGACCTTTTCCAACCCCAACAATTCTATGATTCTCTGCTCTCCAACTTACCTTCATAGGCCTGTCACTGTTTGCAAAGTTGTTAATGATGAGCAAGGAGTCCTGAAACCTTGTCCCACCGCTGAGTGCCACATCTGCTATTAACTGGCTCACTGCAATTATTATCTGTTGGAACAGGGGAGGGCCTTTACTGAAATGAGCCCTAATGAGAGGAGTGACATCAGAGGACAAGGTCAGCCCTTTCCCACAGCATAAGCAATGCTGCTTGTTGTGGCTTTGCTTTCAGGTCCCCCAAGGACATCTACTCCCCAGAGGATCAACTTGCTTGGCTGAACAGCGCGCTCACGGAATCAGCCATACAACAATCCCAAGAGAAATCCCTGTCTGGACATCAGTTGCCTTCTTTCCTGATCCATTCCAACCCAGAGGGCATTCATCTCTCCATGACCTATCTGAAGTTCCTTCAAGAAAGACCATGCTGCAAAAGCAGCTCCAGGAGAATCCCTTCTCCTGCCTCAAAGGCAGCGCTTCCTGCTCTCCTTCCCACTGCAGCCCACACGGACATGTATCTTGTGCCTCTGACTCCAGACACTCAACAGCTTGGAGGAGCTGAGGGCAGGGGGTTTAACCCAAAGGGCCCAGGGCCAGTCACTGCCTGCAAATCAAGAGCACGGCTGCCCAGGTGACAGCCGCCAGATGCTCTGCAGATCCGAGGTGCCACGGTGACACTGACACACCTGCCCATTAAGTGTGACCTGTCCTGCTCTCGAGCTCCTCCCCAGCCACTCACCTGGAGATGTGTCCTCAGAAACGTTCTCCTTTTGGTGAACTCAAAGTTGTTCCTCATCAGGAGGTAGAGCAGGGCTGAAGCTTCGTTCCTTGTGGAGGACACCTTGGAAGTACAGCACTTCAGGAGCTCGTAGCAGAGGGCAGCACACATGTTCACCCTGCCCTTGAAAAATGCTGAGGGGAACTTCACAAGAGGTACACAGGTATTAGGAAACACACCACTGAAGCACACCCCCAGCGTGAGAAGGGACACAGGGCAGCACACTGGGCTCCAGCCTGGACAGCCTCAATGAACATCTGGGCCTGCAAGAATGTATGGGATTGGACTTGGGGTCTATTTCTAAGCACTCTGCCTAGAGCAATGTAGCTTGGTGTCACCCATGCTTGGGATGTGCTTCTGTATGTCCATGCATCCTCTCCCCCAACAGCTTTGGGGTTCATTAGTAAACTCTCAACAAATTGGTCAGGCAGAAGTTTTATGTACTTAGGAAAGCCATAATCAGCAGCAGCAGCAGAGGAAGGAGGAGACCCATGGACATCCCCTCCAAAGGCTGCCACCTGGGACATCAGCAAATCCGCCTAAGCCCACCCAGAAATCCCACCTTGTTGAGATGCTCACACAGCATCCACACACCCCCCCAGAAGGGAAAAAAAAGCAGCCTGAAGTCATGCTTGACTCATACTTGCTGTCCCAGAGAGCCTAAAACAGACAGGGATGTGCCCCAGGGAGCAGCAGGATCAAGGCAAAGCACAGCCTGAGCCACCTCGGTTAGCAGTGGGGCTCAGAGGGCTGCAGCAGCATGGAGAAAAGCAGAAGGGGAAGGCCAGCACCCTGCAGGGCTGTGCAGCATCTCTCACCTCACCAAACACCTGCTTCCAAGCAGGGCTCTGAGGTCAAGCTGAGCTGTGTCTGAACAACAGAGAGCTGCAGCAGTGCCCTGCCCCCACAGGCAGCTGGCTCCATGCAGGGCAGGCCAGAGCGGAGCCCACCAGCTTGTCTGTCTGCCCATGCTCATGAGTGGTGGTTGGTAAGGAGGAGGCACCACACTCAGCTTCCTCCCATCCCAGCCACAGCAGGCTGAGTGCAGGGAAGCAGAACAGGGAAGGGTTCTGAGCTGGCACGCAGCTGCCTCCGCAGCCCCCGCGGGAGCCTGGCTGCAGCAGGGGGACACCAACACCTCCCAGAGCTGCTCTCTCTGTTGCACTGGGGACCTGGCTGCAGCAGGGGGACACCAACACCTCCCAGAGCTGCCCTCTCTGCTGCACTGGGGACCTGGCTGCAGCAGGGAGACACCAACACCTCCCAGAGCTGCTCTCTCTGCTGCACTGGGGACCTGGCTGCAGCAGGGAGACACCAACACCTCCCAGAGCTGCTCTCTCTGCTGCACTGGGGACCTGGCTGCAGCAGGGGGACACCAACACCTCCCAGAGCTGCTCTCTCTGCTGCACTGGGGACCTGGCTGCAGCAGGGAGACACCAACACCTCCCAGAGCTGCTCTCTCTGCTGCACTGGGGACCAGCCCTGGGGGACTCCCTGGTAAAGCGCCAACAGACACAACCATGCCTTCAGACCTTCAAAGGAAAGATGTGCTCAGTTCTTTCAAGACCCAATGGTCCATATGGGGCATGGTCCATAGCCACTCCCATCTGCCCCCCCCTGCTCACCAAGGGAAATGTGAGTAAATATTATCAGTGCTGTCACTCACAGCTTGGCCAACAAGGACAGTGGTGTTTGGGGGGCAGGAAAAAGAGTGTGGCCAGCAGGTTGAGAGAGATTCTCTTGCCCTTCTACTCTGCCCTGGTGAGGCCACACCTGGAGTACTGTGTCAGGTTCTGGACTCCCCCATTCAAGGAAGACAGGGATCTGCTGGAGAGGGTCCAGTGGAGGGCCCCAAGGAGGGTCCTGGAGCATCTCTCTTACAAAGAAAGCCTGAGAGCACTGGGCATGTTGAGCCTGGAGAAGAGCAGCCTGAGAGGGGATCTGATCAGTGCTGATCAGTATCTAAAAGTTGGGGGTCAAGAGGATAGGGCTGGGCTCTTTTCAGGGGTGGCCAGTGATAGGATAAGGGGCAAAGGGCACAAACAGAACACATGAGGTTTTACTTGAACTTAAAGGAGAAACCACTTTGGTGTGAGGGTGCTGGAGCCCTGGACTAGGCTGCTCAGAGAGGTTGTGGAGTCTCCTGCTCTGAAGAGGTTCCAAACCCACCTGGATATTGTGATCCTGGGTCAGCTCCTGTGGGTGACTTTGTGGGGCAGAGGGGTTGGACTCGATGATCTCCAGATGTCCCTTCCAGCCCTCTCCATTCTGTGATCATGGATTCATAGAATGGTTTAGGTTGGAAGGGACCTTAAAGATCATCCAGTTCCAAGCCCCTGCCATGGGCAGGAACACCTCTCCCTAGACCAGGTGGCTCCAGGCCCCAGTCAAAGCCTGGCTTTGAACTCCTACAGGGAGGGATATTTCCAGTCAAAGGCTGGAGCTGTTACCATGGCTCTCCACTCCTTGCATTAAACACACATGACTCAGATGTAGCTACTTCAGTGACCACCACCATGGCATGCTGGTGGCAACGTCTCAAAAGAGGAATCTAGAAGCTGTGGCTAGCAAGACTACACCACTGGGCCACACAGGTTACCAGGCTGCATGAAGATACTGCCCAAACACTCATGAGCATGGGCAGACAGACAAGCTGGTGGGATCCACTCTGGCCTGCCCTGCATGGAGCCAGCTGCCTGTGGGGGCAGGGCACTGCTGCAGCTGCCAGCTGTTCAGGCACAGCTGAGCTTGACCCCAGAGGCCTGCTTGGAAGCAGGTGTTTGGTGAGGTGAGAGATGCTGCACAACCCTGCAGGGTGCTGGCCTTCCCCTCTGGCCAAGAATATGTGAGAAAGAAGAGCAGCAAGAGCAGCAGAGGGCCAAGAGGCCCATGTGTGCACTTGGAAAGGGGCTGTTAAGTAACTGCTGCTTGCTGTGATGCAATCCTTCTCCACAGTCAGATGGGGTCACACTCAGAGCCAGGCTTAACCTAAAGCTGGCCACAGTGATGTGTGATTGGGCATGCACAGGACTAGCCAAGAAGCTATGGCTGGCACTTGCTTTCAGCAGGCACCACTGCTTGCCACAGAGGCTTTGCAGACATTTCCAAGTAATGCTAGGGAGAAAAGCTTTGCCTGGGAATCTGCTGCAGAAGAAGCCCAAGATCCCTCCCTGTGCACTTGCCCTCCACACTGCACCAGACCTGGAGGAAAACCTGTGTGCCCTGTTCCTAGGGAACCTGTGTCCACACACAGCTCCTCCCTGGAGGTGTTTGCAGCCAGGCTGGATGTGGCTGTGAGCAACCTGCTGTGGTGTGAGGTGTCCCTGCCCATGGCAGGGGGCTGGGATGAGCATTGAGGTCCCTTCCAGCCCTGACAGTTCTGTGATTCTGGAGACTGAGCCCAAACAGATGCAATTGCTCCTGATGCCAAGCTCAGGGCAGCAGACCCAAGGGTATCTACCTGCTGGAGGTCTAGACAGGTGCCTGCCTGCAGCTCTCCAGCTGGCAGGAGAACATGAGCTGGGGAGAACTGTGAACCAGTGCCCTGGAGGAGCACATTTCTGGTTCAGCATGAGATAGAGGGCCAGAGCAGGACTCAATGCAATGAGCAGCTTCCAGAGAGGCCTCAGCATAAAAGGGACATGAGGGCAGGTCAGCCACAGCAGCAGGCAGGGCATTCCAAGTGCCCTTCACCAACTGCAGGGGAGGCTGTAACCATGCTGCATCCTGAGAGCACTAATGGGGAGGGAAAGCACAGTCTGACATGGCCACAGGAACTGCTACCAGGCAGGGGACAGGCTCCCAAAGGGGATGATGAAGGAAAGAACCAAGGCTCTGGTGCCCAAGTCCTTCAAGGCTTGGGATTTGTGATGCCTCCAGTGTGCCCTACCAGTGCCAACACACCAGGGGACAGCCAGGTGCAGAGCTGGCTTTTCCATGGGGCTTCCATCAAGCCCACATCCATGTGTCTGAGCTGCTCTTTAATGCAGAGCATATCAGCTCAGCCCCTCCTCTGGCCATGTTTTCCTTCCTAACCTTTACTTTCAAGACCATTCCCAAGCAAGTGTAAATCTCTTTGTCTGTTAAGTGGTGCTCTGAAAAGAAGGACCCCCCAGCCCTGGAGTGCAAAAGGAGAGCCATCCAGCTTGTGTTGCTTCTTCCCAGCTTTCTCCCCAGAGTCCCAGCAGCCAGGCATGCAAGTGGCCTTCATTCTGAAACCAAAACAAATCTGCAAACACTTTCAGAATTAGTTTGCTCTTTGCTTTCTGGTGACATTTCCTTTGGAAGGCTCTTGCCTATCAAGCAACCAGATTTAGAGGGCAAGCTGTTTTTAAGCCAGGTTTGGGGATGCAAAACCAAATCACTAAAATCTCCTTTTTATTTATGTTTTCCCTCCAGCAACCATTTGCTGTGAGCCTGGAGAAGAGAGGGGTTCTTGATTCTTTCCATGGCAATATGGTAATATGCAACTCAGAGCAGTGCAGCTCTCATATTGTCAAACACACTTGCAGGAGAACCTGCAACCCTTGCACTTGTGGGAGGCTGTGGATGGAGGTGACTCTGCCCCTCTGCTCTGCTCCCCTCAGACCCCATCTGCAGCACTGCCTCCAGTTCTGGGGCCCCCAGCACAAGAAGGACCTGGAGCTGCTGGAGAGGCTCCAGAGGAGGCCACCAAGATGAGCAGAGGCTGCAGAACCTCCCCTGTGGGGCCAGGATGGGGGAGTTGGGGCTGTGCAGCCTGGAGAAGAGAAGGCTCCAGGCAGACCTCAGAGCAGCCTTCCAGGACCTGAAGGGCTCCAGGAGAGCTGGGGAGGGACTTGTGACAAGGGCTGGGAGTGCCAGGATGAGGAACAATGGCTTTGAGCTGGGAGAGGAGAGACTGAGAGTGGAGATGAGGAAGAAATTGTTGAGAGTGAGGCTGGGGAGACTCTGGCACAGGCTGCCCAGGGAGCCTGTGGCTGCCTCCTGCCTGGAGGTGTTGAAGGCCAGGCTGGATGAGGCCTTGAGCAGCCTGTGCTGGTGGGAGGGGTCCCTGCCCATGGCAGGGGCTGGAGCTGGATGAACTTTGAGGTCCCTTCCAACCCAACCCATTCTTTGATTCCATGAACTGCAGTGACACCCTCAGCTATTTTAACATCACTTTGGCCTCAGAAAAGCCCTTCAGAGAACTTAAAAGGAAGTCTGGGAGTTGTGTGGTTTTGGAGTTGGCAAAGAACACACTTCCTTATAGATACCATCTGCTGGGCTCCTATCTTGCTTTTACAGAAGCAACCCTGCATCCTGCAATAGGGGAAATGGGAGAGAGCAACTGAAACCAATCTTGCACATCTCTGAGGGCCAGGCTGCTAACTGCAGCATGGATTCAGGTTGGCCTCAATCCCAGAAAACAGCTCTGCTGCCCCTCCTTGCAGCAGCCTAGGGGCTGTAAGGGGTGTTTGGAAAGCAAGCATGGAACCCCTGAGAAGCTCCAGGATTCCTGAAGGGCTCTAGGATTCCTGAGGGACTCCAGGATCCCTCAAGGGTTCCAGGATTTCTGAAGGGCTCCAAGCTCCCTGAAGAGCTTTACAACTCCTGAAGGGCTCCAGGTTTTGAGGGCTGATGGTGAAACCAAATTGAGTGGGCCTGCAGGTTGGCCTAGGCATTGAAACCGTCACAGATTCTTGCCAGGAAGGCAGGGAAGGTCCATTGTTTGCTGAGGCACAGAACAAATACTCCCTGGGTAAACAAAACTTTGACTAGCAAGGGGAAGAGACTTGCATAAAGGCTGTGTCTGAGCAGGGTGTGTGCTGAACCAGCAGGCTTTGAGAGCCCCTTGGAGAAACAGCTCTGAGGAGAACACACTGTCTCGAGCCAGGTAGCTAGAAAGACTTCTGCATTTGCTGCTTTGCTTCTGACTTTGCTTAGGGCAATCCAAAATTCAGCCCTAGACATGATCAAAGAATCATTTTGGTTGGAAAAGCTATTTGAGATCATTCAGTCCAACCCTCCTCTAACTCTGCCAAGGCTGGGGCTAAACCACAGCCCTCCAATCACATTCTGGGCTGCATCAAAAGATGTGCTGCCAGCAGATCCAGAGAGGTCATTACCCCACTTTGCTCTGCTCTGCTGACACCACATCTGGAGTACTGTGTGCAGCTCTGGAGCCTTCAATACAGGAAGGACCTGGAGCTGATGGAATGGATACAGAGGAGGCCACGAAAATGATCAGGGGTTTGGAGCACCTCTGCTACAAGGACAGGCTGAGGGGTGTTCAGCCTGGAGATGAGGAGGCTCTGGGGAGAACTAATAGCAGCTTGCCAGTATCTAAAGAGGGCTACAATAGGATGGAGAGAGACTGTTTGCAAAGGACTGGAGTGACAGGGTGAGGGCCAATGGCTTTAAGCTGGAACAGAGCAGATTGAGATTGGATGTGAGGAACAAGTTCTGCACCAGGAGGCTGCTGGAACACTGCAGCAGGCTGCCCAGGGAGGTGGTTGAGACTCCATCCCTGGAGATATCCCAGGTGAGGCTGGACATGGCTCTGAGCAGCCTTATCTAGTGGAGGATGTCCCTGCTGCCTGCAGGAAGGTCATACTTTGGACATCCCTTCTGGCCCAGACCATTCTATGATTCTGCCTCTTTGAAACTCCTCCAGGGATGGAGACTCAACCACCTCCCTGGGCAGCCTGTGCCAGGCTTTCAGAACCGTTTCAGTGAAGAAGTTTCTTCTCATGTCCAACCTAAACCTCCCCTGGTGTAACTTGAGGCCATTTCCTCATCCTAAACATCACAGCTATATCACACTGGTTCTTGGCTTTGTGTAAGTGAAAGGTGCCCAGCAGAGACTTTTTCCACCTTTGTAAAACCATTCAGCAGTCTCTTCCTTTAACCAAACCTTCCTTGGCAACTAGAGCAAGACCTCCTTCGAAGGAACACTTTGCTGCATCGTTCACAGACTTGTGCTCTGCCTGGCTGCAATCTCACACCCCATGGACTGACTTCATGGATGAAATATTGCATTCAAGTGAATTGAGAGGATTCAATTTGGTTTGAATTTCAGGTACTGGAGCAGTTTGGTAGGAAGGGAATTTGTGATCTTGGAAATGTACTGATGAGAAACGGCAGATTTTGAGCAGCATGAAGGGAAATGTCTGCAATAGCATCCCTCACTGCTCTGATGTGGTGAGATGTGGCTCTGATACTGCTCAGGCTCCGGGGGTTAACCACAGATTCACAGATTAGGTTGGAAGAGACTCTCCAAGATCATCGTGTCCAACCCCCTGCAGGCAGCAGGGACAGCTCCAGCTAGAGCAGGCTGCACAGGGACACAGCCAGGCTGAGCTTGGATGGCTCCAGGGATGGAGCCTCAAGCACCTCCCTGGGCAGCCTGTGCCAGTGTCTCACCCTCCCTGTGCAGAGCTTCCTCCTGATGGCCAACCTACCTCTGCCCTGCTCCAGTTCCAAACCCTTGTCCCTTGTCCTATCCCCACAGCCCCTTCTGAACAGTCCCTCCCCAGCTGCCTGGAGGTCCTCTGCAGATCTTGAAATGCAACTCTGAGGTCTCCATGGAGCCTTCTCTGCTCCAGGCTGAACAGCCCCAACTCTCCCAGCCTGTGCCCCAACTCTCTCAGTCTATCCTCACAGGAGAGGTTCTCCATCCCTCTGATCATCTTGGTGGCATCTTCTGGACCCTGTCCAGCAGTTCCAGGTCTTTCTTGTGTTGGGGACAGCAGAGCTTGAGACAGTGCTGCAGGTGAGGTCTCCCCAGAGCAGAGCAGAGGGGCAGGATCCTCTCTCCAGCTCTGGCCACACTGCTTTGGATGCAGCCCAGGCTGCCCTTGGCCTTCTGTGCTGCCAGTGCCCAGTGCTGGCTCCTGTCCAGCTTCTCCCCCACCAACACCCATAAGACCTTCTCTGCAGGGCTGCTTGCTGTGTACCACAGCCCAGAGAGGTGCAGACAGAGGTTCAGCAGGTACTGCTCTGTTTCAAACACAGTGGAAGAGGGGCAGCTTGGCACTGCAAGTATTATTCAAGCACTAGCACTGTCAGCAATACAGACAGTCTGGGGCAAAGACACAAGCACCACAGCTTTTGGTCTAACAGATACTACTGCTGAACAGTAGCTGTGTGACCAAGGCAGGTGAAGGAATTCCTCCTGATTTCTCTTTCTGTTTTTTATATCCAACAAATAAATAATTGTTGAATTAGATAAACTGGGCTCATTTGAAACCTGTTTTCTATAACAGGTCTCCAAACAGGAGGTTCCACATTAAGACAAGGAAAAACTTCACTTGGAGGGTGGCAGAGTACTGGAGCAGGCTGCCCAGGGAGGTTGTGGAGTCAGCACCTCTGGAGGCATTCCATACCTGCTTGGATGTGTTTGTGTGGGGTTTACTCTGGGTGATCCTGCTCTGCCAGGGGGGTTGGACTGGATCATCTCCAGAGGTTACTTCCAAGCCTCACTATTCTGTGATTCTGGGAAACATCACCAAATCTCAGTTTAACAGGAGTGGAAGCATGGTGGTCTCCTCTGTCACACCTCTGGACTCATGTTCAGGCTGAAGAAGAACAGACTGGGAAAAGATCTGATCAATGTTTACAAATATCTGAGGGGTGGGTATCAAGAAGGGGCCAGGCTCTTTTCAGTGGTGTCCTGTGATAGGACAAGGGGCAGTGGACACAAACTGGAATCTACCTCAACATGAGGAGAAACTCCTTTGGTGTGAGGGTGCTGAGCCCTGGAGCAGGCTGCCCAGAGAGGTTGTGGAGTCTCCTGCTCTGGAGACTTTCCAAACCCACCTGGATGTGTTCCTGTGCGAGCTGCTCTGGGTGACCCTGCTCTGGCAGGAGGGTTGGATGGGATGTATCTGAAGGTCCCTCCCAAGCCCCAGCCCCCTGTGACTCTGTGCATTGCATACCTTGCTAATGAAGGCTCTCAGGGAGGCAAAGACATGCTTAAGAGCTGCTTCGGACTGCCCGTTTTTGAGAAAAGCCAGGTGAATATCAAACACTTTCTTCATGAGTGGGTTGTGGCCCTCGTTGCTCAAAAGCTGAGTCTGCAAAACAAGGAGAGAATTTATTCTGCAGAAATGCTGGGCCTGGGCCTGGAAAGGACAGAAATCATTGTGTGAGACCGTTTGAGGCTGTGCCTTTAAGAGAGGGACACCATGGCTGAATGTTTTACAAACAAAGGAGAGGTCTAAACGGATTTCACTGGTGGATTGGTAGAGTGCAGCTTTAAGCTTTGAGTCCAGCTGAGACTTTCCTCAGTTCACTCTCCCTCCTCCCTTTTCCCAGCTTGTGGCTTCTAGGCTCTCTGCCAGGCTGACCTTGGACTGATGAGCGTGGGGCCTGCAAACCTACTAACATTTTGCTCTAATTTATAACTGCTTTTAATTAACAACTGCTCCTTTCCTCTCTTTCTAACCCTCTCTGGGGAAAAAGGGGAGAGAAGGGGGTACAGGGGGGGAACCCTCCTCCAGCAGGGGGGAGGGGAATTTCATTCCTGTATTACTTTGCTGTATATTTCTGTGTATATATTGTAAATACTGTAAATTGTGTATCTATACCCTGCAGCCCCTAAAACTGCTTGTAAATACAGCTTTCCTTTGCTCACCCGGCCGTGGTTAGCTGTGGTCATTTTTCCCTTCACTTTGTGGTGGGGAGAAGGCTGGGCCTTTATCCCAAACCCACGACATTGTGCATAACTGACTGCATCAGCTCTGAAGCCAGAGAAGGAGGAGGGCCTGCAGTGAAGGTATAACCAACAGACATGCTGGAGGGAAGGGAGGCCATCCAGAGGGACCTTGACAGGCTGGAGAGGTGGGCACAAGCCAACCTCATGAGGTTCAACAAGACCAAGGGCAGGGTCCTGCAGCTGGGTGGAGGCAATCCCAGGCACAACTACAGGCTGGGCAGGGACTGGCTGGAAAGTAGCCCTGAGGAGAGAGACTTGGGGGTGCTGGTGGACAAAAAGCTCACCAGGAGCTCTCAGTGTGCACTTGCAGCCCGCAAAGCCAACCAGATCCTGGGCTGCATCAGGAGAAGTGTGGCCAGCAGGTCGAGGGAGGTGATCCTCCCCTTCTACTCAGCCCTGGTGAGACCCCACCTGGAGTACTGTGTCCAGTTCTGGAGCCCCTATTACAAGAGGGATGTGGAGGTGCTGGAGCATGTCCAGAGCAGGGCCAGGAGGATGAGCAGAGGGCTGGAGCACCTCTCCTGTGAGGACAGGCTGAAGGAGTTGGGGCTGTTCAGTCTGGAGAAGAGAAGGCTCCCAGGTGACCTCATTGTGGCCTTCCAGTATCTGCAGGGGGCCTACAGGAAGGCTGGGGAGGGACTGCTCAGGATCTCAGGTAGTGACAGGACTAGGGGGAATGGAATGAAGCTGGAGGTGGGGAGATTCAGGCTGGAGGTGAGGAGGAGGTTCTTCACCATGAGAGTGGTAAGGCACTGGAATGGGTTGTCCAGGGAGGTGGTTGAGGCCCTGTCCCTGGAGGTGTTTAAGGCCAGGCTGGATGAGGCTCTGGCCAGGCTGATCTAGTGTGGGGTGTCCCTGCCCATGGCAGGGGGGTTGGAACTAGATGATCCTTGTGGTCCCTTCCAACCCTGAATGAAACTATGAAACTAAGATGTGGCCATGGGTATGAATCTGTACTAGTTGGCCAGAGGTTCTTTTGACAGCAGAGAGGAAAAGACCAATATTTGAACTCTGACTCCAAGACTTCACTCAGCCACCTGTACAACTTTCACCACCTGCCTAGAGTTGGTTTCAATCAAAGAGGCTCTTTCCAGCTTACTCATACTGGTGGTTTTCATTTTTATTTCTCCCAGCAAACAACTCTAGGGCTGGCTCAGATGAATCTTTTGGCACGCCCTGTGCCAGGGTAAATTTAGGATCCATGCTTTTGAGCTGAGCTCCTTTAGCAGTAAGAAGAGGCTCAGCACTTGTGCTGCAGCACATTTGTTTGTGGCAATACTGAGTGCCCAGAAAAGGCCATTAAAGAGGAAGGGAATCCAGTCTGTCCTGTGGGTTGAAAAACCACAGTGCAGTGTGGTACACTCACACCCAACTGAGGAAAGTCAACAAAGTCCTAACTCTTGCATCTGAAACCCTTCTGCTGTTGCCAGACTTTTAAGGAGTAATTTAAGATATGCACCAGGGTGGTGGTGCTCAGGGACAGCGGGGCAGGACATGATGACCTTTCTCTGCATGGTCAATTTACCTAGAAAAGAAACCTTCATTGTGCTTATCCAGAGCTGCTCTGGTGACATCTGCAAGACACATTGTGATGAGGAGGAGTTATCCAACCACACTTTGAGGAAGAGCTTTTGTGGAACAGCAGTTCAGTGTTTTGCTGCCAGCCTGGGGCTCTCTTCACCACAGAGGCTCTGATTCAGTGACTGCCAGGAGTGTGAGTGTATGGCGGAGAAGACTCCTACCAGGGGTCTCGTCCTGGCTGAACTACCAGCCACAGCTGGACTGCCTCAGCCCCAGAGGCACTCTGGGTCTTGCTGCTAGGCAGTTTATGGTAGCAAACAACTCTAAGAACGCTACTCCTTCATTTCTCTTTCCTCTAAGTCCCTCCTTCCTACATGATGGACATTTCCTCTTCTTCTCTTGCACTGCCCACACTCAGAACACAAAAACATCCCCCTCATTGTCTGTGCTCTTGCAGTTTTGAAGAAACTGCAAGATTGCATAAGTGCCCAAATGCTCTGGGACCTTGTGCAACACCAAGCTTGGTGGAAAAGAAATGAGCTGCAAGCCATTTGCTTTGGTAAAGCTTGCCATAAGCTGCCACCCTGGCAGAATGGCTCCTGACAATCAGCATGCACAGACACACGCAGCACACTCTGCTACCTTCTGGTTTCAATGCTGACCTTGAAACTCTGAGTGAAAAAAGAGATGGTGTCCAGGACTGTCAGGCACACTTCAGTGGCTATATTGCCCTCCAGTAATGCCTGGTGCATGATATCTGCTTCTGAGGTGCCTGCATCTGTGGAGGGAAAGCAAACCAGGAGGAAACAGTGTTCAGAGCTCCAGCTCCCACAAAGTCTCAATGCTGATACAGACAAAGCTCTCCCCTTGCTCTTCACTTGGATACAAACTAGAACATAGAAAATTCCACTCAGCAGGAGGAAAATGTTCTTTCCTGTAAAGGTGCCAGAGCCCTGGAGCAGGCTGCCCAGAGAGGTTGTGGAATCTTCTTCTCTGGAGACTTTCAAAACCCACCTGGATGTGTTCCTGTGTGACCCACCCTGGCAGAGGGCTTGGACTCCATGGAGGTCCCTTCCAGCCCCTAACATTCTATGATTCACTGGGTTTGAGGATGAGGTAAAGTTAGCTGAATTTGCCAGCTCTATTCAGAGAAGCTTCCTTAGCCTGATGCCAGCTGAGACAACCAAGGGCAGCATTTCCCCTTAGTCTCACTGGCACTGAAGCCAGACGGAGGATGAGGTGTTCAGGTTGCATCCACAGAGGGCAAATGTCACCTACACAAATACTGAGACAAGGAGCTGAGCCAAGACAGGTGAGAGGAAAAAGCCAGGGAAGTCCCAAGGGTGATTTTTAAGGCCCTGACTGGAATGTCACCTCCCTCCCCAACCTAGGGGTGTAGCAGAGAGGGGTGGTGACCATTGCAATCCTGCAGACTTTGAATACCCTCAAGCAGCAAGTGGAAAATGGCTATGTGCAATTTTCAGCAGGGAGCAGAGCGAGGAGTCCCCTGGCCCCACCTAGCTCTGCTGTACATACTGTGGTTAAGGGTGAAGGAGGTCTCCAAGCTGCTCAGGTGCTGGAGCCGCACCTGCATGCCCCCGGCTCTGCTGCGCAGCGCTGGCATCGTCTGCGACTTCCGCTCGGCTCCCGTGTGCTTGGAGAACCAGGCCTCCTGCACCCTGCAAGGGGGACACAGGACAAGGTTAGACAAGCAGCAATGGCCACAGCACTGCAGAGTGACACAAGGCACCGGGATGGAGGCCTGGCCTCCCTCCATCACTCTCATCTGGTGAATCCTGGGTAGTCCCAGGGGGACCGGTCAGGCTACCCTGGTCTGGCTTGTGCCAGACGGCCCTGGAGTTACTGAGACAGCATCTCAGGGAGCAGAGATGCACCTGGTGTCTCACCTGGAGCTGACTGGGGGACACGCTGTCGACCTGCGTGGGCAGCCGGGAGCGCTGGGGCCTGGGGGTTTCATGCAGGAGCTGGCGGGGAGGGAAGGGGCAGGGTGCTAAGAGGAAGGGGCTCTGCTCGGGGTGTGGTGTGGAGCAGAGTCCCAACCCTGCAGGCTTCCTGCCTGCTTGGCTCTGCATCCTCCCTTCCTGCCTCAGATGTGGCACCCCTCCACGTCAGCCCCAGAGAGGAGGTACAGTACCTGGCAATATTCCTCTTCCCCACGTATCTGAAGTGGAACAAGCACACCCTAGAAAGAGACCACGTGTTTGTTACAGGCCCTGCAGGCCAGGAAAGATCCAGGACGTTTCGAATCTGCCCTGTCCGCCCTGCAGACACTCCTCTGTCAGGAAGCTTTGGGTCTGTATGTGCAGAGCGCTTGACCTCATGCCCTTGGTTTCCAAACCCTGTGGCACATCCCTGTCTCCTTCACCCATGTGTTCCACCAAGCCCACTGCAAAGTGGAGGTTGCGCCTGTTAGGGTGGGAGGCTGTGAGCCCTACTTGCCCACAGGTGGTGGGACAGCCTCTGCACAGCCCAGACCAAGCACAGTGCACTGCTCCTTCACCATGCTCCCTCAAGCTGCTCCTGCTCAGAGGGAGGAAGGCCATTCCACTGCAGCCTGGGCAGACAGCTCTGGTGCACAGGACCACGTGCATGCTGTGAGGCACACCCCACCGTGCCTTCCCCTTGGCCAGTGCTGCCTGCACAAAGGCACAGTGTTTGAAACGCAGTCTCATGATACTCACTCCAGAAGCACAAGGACATTGATCAGCTCCTGGGGGGAGAATTTGTTCCAGTAAGCTAAAAGAGTATCTGAAAGGGAAAAAAAAAAGCAAACAACAGTGCACTGAGATCTAAAAAATAACAACTACAGAGAGACCTGACAGACCAAAGCTGCTGCTGGTCTCTCATCCCTCTGGCTGCCCTCCAGTGAGCAAGAGCCACCAACCTTCAGAGAGCATCTTCACAAGGTGGAGGTAGCACATGAGCAGTGTCCGGATCTCAAAGTGGTCCAGGCGGCTGCAGTGCGAAACGCTGCTCCTCGTGGAGCTTCTGCGCATCTGCTGGACACAGACAGGGCCCTGGCTGCCGGCGCTGTGCAGGGCACAGGAGCTGCCATGCGGCACGGGAACGGCAGACCTGACAGACACCAGACGTGCCAGCATTCCTCCTGGCCCCTTACAGCACCACGCCTGGGAGACATCTCATAGAATCATACAATGGTTTGGGTTGGAAAGGACCTTAAAGGTCATCCAGTACCAACCATCTAGGTCTTGCACACCTCCAGGGAGGGGCAGCCACGGCCTCCCTGAGCAACCTCTGCCAGTGTCTCCCCACCCTCACTGCCAAAAATTTTTCCTAATATCCACTCTGAACCTATCCTCCCCCAGCTTAAGTCCATTCCCTCTTGTCCAACTCCAACAAGCCCTTGAATAAAGTCCCTCTCCATGCTCTGAGGTTGCAGCCTGTGCAGTGAAGAACAGCCTGGAAATCCTGGACAAGTGGCTGAATATTCCTCTACCCTGAACAAAAAAGTGTCAGGGAACAGGGTAATGACTGATGGATGATAGGCAGGTGAGCTGGCCGAGCCACTCTCCATCATTTTCCTCCAGCCCTGGCTCACTGGAGAGGTCCCAGGTGACTGAAACTGGCCAAGGTGGTCCCCATCCACAAGAAGGGTCGGATGGAGGAACCTGGAAACTCCAGGCCTGGCAGCCTGACCTCAGTGCCAGGGAAAGTGATGGAGCAGATTATCCTGGGGGCAATAACTGCACACCTGAAGGGTGGCCATGGGCTCAGGTCCAGCCAGCATGGATTTAGGAGGGGCAGGTCCTGCCTCTCCAACCTGATCTCCTTCCATGCCCAGGTGACTGCCTGGTGCATGTGGGGCAGGCTGTGGATGTGGTCTGCCTGGACTGCAGCAAGGCCTTTGACACTGTCCCCCACAGCAAACTGCTGCCTAAACTGTCAGCCCCTGGCTTGGACAGCAGCACTCTGTGCTGGGTTAGGAACTGGCTGGAGGCTGAGCCCAGAGAGTGGTGGTGAATGGTGCCACAGCCAACGGCAGCCAGGCACCAGTGGTGTGCCCCAAGGATCAGTGCTGGGCCCTGTGCTCTTTAACATCTTCAGTGATGATCTGGATGAGGGCATTGAGTCAGTCATCAGCAAGTTTGCAGATGACACCAAGCTGGGAGCAGATGTTGGTCAGTTAGAGGACAGAAGGGCTCTGCAGAGGGACCTCGACCGACTGGACAGATGGGCAGAGGCCAACAGGATGGCATTCAACAAGTCCAAGTGCCAGGGGCTGCACTTTGGCCACAACAACCCCATGCAGAGCTACAGGCTGGGGTCAGAGTGGCTGAGAGCTGCCAAACAGAGAGGGACCTGGGGGTGCTGATTGACAGCCACCTGAACATGAGCCAGCAGTGTGCCCAGGTGGCCAGGAGGGCCAATAGCATCCTGGCCTGCATTAGGAATAGTGTGGCCAGCAGGAGCAGGGAGGTCATTGTGCCCTGTGCTCAGCACTGGTTAGGCCACACCTTGAGTCCTGTGTCCAGTTCTGGACCCCTCAGTTTAGAAAGGACATTGAGAGACTTGAATAGAATAGAATAGAATAAATCAGGTTGGAAGAGACCTTCAAGATCATCGCGTCCAACCTATCACCCAACACCACCCAGTCAACTAACCCATGTAACCAAGCACCCTGTCAAGTCTCCTCCTGAACACCTCCAGTGACGGCGACTCCACCACCTCCCCAGGCAGCCCATTCCAATGGGCAATCACTCGAAGGTGTCCAGAGAAGGGCAACAAGGCTGGGGAGAGGCCTTGAGCACAGCCCTGTGAGGAGAGGCTGAGGGAGCTGGGGTTGCTTAGCCTGGAGAAGAGGAGGCTCAGGGGAGACCTTATTGCCCTCTACAACTCCCTGAAGGGAGGTTGTAGCCGGGAAGGGGTTGGTCTCTTCTCCCAGGCAACCAGCACCAGAACAAGAGGACACAGTCTCAAGCTGTGCCAGGGGAAGTTTAGGCTGGAGGTGAGGAGAAAGTTCTTCACTGAGAGAGTCATTGGTCATTGGAATGTGCTGCCCAGGGAGGTGGTGGAGTCCCCATCCCTGGAGGTGTTCAAGAGGGGATTGGATGTGGCACTTGGTGCCATGGTCTAGTCATGAGGTCTGTGGTGACAGCTTGGTCTCGATGATCTTTGAGGTCTCTTCCAACCTTAGTGATACTGTGATACTGTGAGGGTGATGGATGATGGGCAGAGGGTGATGAGTGATGCATAAAGGATGATGGGTGATGGATGATGGGCAGAGGATGATGAATGATGGGCAGAGGATGATGGATGATGGACAGAGGATGATGGGTGATCAGCAGAGGATGATGAGTGGTGGGTGATGGGCAGAGGGTGATGGATGATGGGCAGAGGATGATGGGCGATGGATGATGGTCAGAGGGTGATGGATGATGGGCAGAGGATGATGGGCGATGGATGATGGGGAGAGGGTGATGGATGATGGGCAGAGTGTGATGGGTGATGGATGATGGGCAGAGGGTGATGGGCGATGGATGATGGGCAGAGGGCGATGGATGGTGGGCAGAGGGTGATGGGTGATAGTCAGAGGGTAATGGATGATGGTCAGAGGGTGATGGATGATGGGCAGAGGGCGATGGGCGATGGATGATGGGCAGAGGGTGATGGATGATGGGCAGAGGGTGATGGATGATGGGTGATGGATGATGGTCAGAGGGTGATGGATGATGGGCAGAGGGCGATGGGCGATGGATGATGGTCAGAGGGCAATGGATGATGGGCAGAGGGTGATGGGCGATGGATGATGGTCAGAGGGTGATGGATGGTGGGCAGAGGGTGATGGGTGATGGATGATGGTCAGACGGTGATGGATGATGGGCAGAGGGTGACGGGTGATAGTCAGAGGGTGATGGATGATGGGCAGAGGGCGATGGGCGATGGATGATGGGCAGAGGATGATGGGTGATGGATGATGGTCAGAGGGTGATGGATGATGGGCAGAGGATGATGGGTGATGGATGATGGGCAGAGGGCGATGGATGATGGGCAGAGGATGATGGGTGATGGATGATGGGCAGAGGGCGATGGATGATGGGCAGAGGGCGATGGGCGATGGATGATGGGCAGAGGATGATGGGTGATGGATGATGGGCAGAGGGCGATGGATGATGGGCAGAGGATGATGGGTGATGGATAATGGGCAGAGGGCGATGGGTGATGGATGATGGTCAGAGGGTGATGGATGATGGGCAGAGGGTGACGGGTGATAGTCAGAGGGTGATGGATGATGGGCAGAGGGCGATGGGCGATGGATGATGGGCAGAGGATGATGGGTGATGGATAATGGGCAGAGGGCGATGGGTGATGGATGATGGTCAGAGGGTGATGGATGATGGGCAGAGGGTGACAGGTGATAGTCAGAGGGTGATGGATGATGGGCAGAGGGCGATGGGCGATGGATGATGGGCAGAGGATGATGGGTGATGGATGATGGGCAGAGGGCGATGGATGATGGGCAGAGGGTGATGGATGATGGGCAGAGGATGATGGGTGATGGATGATGGGCAGAGGGTGATGGATGATGGGCAGAGGATGATGGGTGATGGATGATGGGCAGAGGGTGATGGCTTATCCAGACAGATACATGACAGCCCTGGTCTTATTTCCCTCCTCTCTGCAGCTTCTAAGCTCCCAGGCATTTCTGAAGCCAGCTCCTGTCAAACAAGATGGGCAGATGGTGATGGGTGATGGATGATGGATGATGGAGTTCATCATATGCCAATGTTTAAAGCAAGAATCTAACTTTCTATTCCAGACAACCCCAAATGTCTGGGTGTAAAAAACCAGGAAATTCCAGATTAAGAACTTTCCCCCCTGATTTTTTGAAGTGCCTCCTGCTTAGGCAAAGTGAAATGAAATCCTGCTGGTGAGTCAGTCTGTGTGGGAGAGGCTTGGGCATTTTGTGGTGGGAAACACAACTTCACTTTTTTTTTGTTCACCATAGCCATATCCTTCTACAAATGGACACAATTAAGCCCACAGCAGGGCATTCCCCTTAAAGCTGTGCCTCACATGTTTGGAGAGCAACCTACGGATACTATTTGTTGTTTATTTTAGGACAAGCTGTAGATGTGAGTCATCACAGAAGAGAATTAAACATGCAGTTTGGAGCTGGAGATACAGTGCTACAGCCAGGAGCTTGGTGCTGACCATGCCAAACTTATCAAGTCAGCACACAACTCCAAGGGAACAGGCAACAAGTAGCATGTGCCTCTCTGCACAGCAGCCTTGTGGCTTCTCAATACAGTACCTCAACACCAGAGAGCGGTGGAGGTGCTGAAGCCAGGGCAGAGCAGGGCAAGGAAGCTTGGAAGGGCCTGGAGAAGAAATCTGATGAAGAGAGAGTGAAGGAGCTGGGGCTGGTTAGTGTGAAAGAGGGGAGGCTGAGGGCAGACCTCCTGGCTGTCTACAGCTCCCTGAAAGGAGGTTGTGGAGAGGCTGCTGCTGGTCTCTGCTCCCAGTAATTAGTGACAGAACAAGAGGGAAGGGCCTCAAGCTGCAGCAGGGAAGGGTTAGACTGGACAGCAGGAAACATTTTTCCCAGCAAGAGTGGTCAGGGGTTGGAATGTGCTGCCCAGGGAGGTGGTGGAGTCCCCAAGGCTGGCTGTGTTTCAAGGTGGTTTGGATGTGGTACTTGGGGCTATGGTTTAGGGGTGACCCTTGTAGAGTAAGGTTCTGGGTTGGATTTGGTGATCCTGAGGGTCTGTTCCAACCTGAATGTGTCTGTGATTCTGTGATTCTCCAGAGGCATTACTTGCACCTGACTTTGTGGATTCCCTAACAGGAAGCTTGTTTCTAATGGCACTGAAAAATGCACCTTCAAGGACACAGCAGAGGATGGGTAGCTGTGGGGGGAGGAGATGAACTGCTTGCCCCACCACTTTCTGCAGAGCCTGGCAGCAGGATTGAAGCCTGTGCTCAGAGCTTTGTGGAATATGAACAGCTGAGAGTCAAGTGTTTGGCTCCACTTGGGTCTTGCAGCTTTGTGCTTCATGTGGGAGAGCTTCAAAGGCCCCACCTCTGCTGAGCATGTCAGGACAGAGCCAGCAGGAACCCAGATAATCTTCTGCTTATTTTAAGGGCCAAAGTTTTTAAAGATGCATTGAGTGACTCACACCAATCCAAGACATCTGGAAAGTGCCTTGAGGAAAATCAAGGGCTGGTTTGCACAAAGCCTTCATTTCCATGGGTGCAGTCTGCCAACCAGCAGAGGACAGCCTGCCTGAGGAGGGGGCTCTGAGCTGTGACTGTTGTCACCTTCTGCAAGATTGGAGCTGCTTTTCCTAAAAGTATGTCACCTGCTCAAAACTGGACACAAGCTGGGACACAGGAGGTCTCATGTAAATGTAAGGAAAAAATTCTTCCCTGTGAGGGTGGTGGAGCCCTGGAGCAGGCTGCCTGGAGAGGTTGTGAAGTCTCCTTCTCTGAAGGCATTCCAAACCTACCTGCACACGTTCTTGGGTGCCCCTGCTCCTGCAGAGGGTTGAGCTAGGTGATCTCCGGAGCTGCCTTCCAGCCCCCACCACTCTGTGACTCTCTTCAGTCAGTGGTCACAGGCAATCACCTCAGCAGTGCTTTGCCTCCCAGCCACGTGTGGAAAGCAGCTTCCAGCAGTGTGCTCTGGGCACTGGCCAGGCTGAGCCCCATCCATGCACAGGGAGCACATCTGAGTACAGATAGAAGCTCCATGGCAGCAGAGGTTTTCCTTGTGGATTTTCACTTTGCTAAGTGATCTGTCAGCCAGGCCATGTGTAGCTCAGAGATGTTTGAAGAGTGAAAGCAAACCAGAGTCCTGAGTCTGCCCCCCTCTGCTGCACAGCAATCTGCTTCATTCACAGGATCACAGGACCACAGGGTGTTAGGTGTTGGAAGGGACCTCCAAAGATCATCGACTCCAAGCCCTCTGCCAGAGCAAGACCATACAATCCAACACAGGTCACACAGGAGCACATCCAGATGGGTCTGGGAAGTCTCCAGAGCAGGAGACTCCACAACCTCTCTGGGCAGCCTGCTCCAGGCCTCTGTGACTCTCACAGTGAAGAAGTTCCTCCTCATGTTGAGGTGGAACCTCCTGTGCTGGAGTTAATATCCAGTGCCCCTTGTCCTATCCCAGGGTGCAGCTGAGCAGAGCCTGGCCCTGTCCCCTCCCTCTTGACCCCCAGCCCTCAGATATTTATAGCCATTTATTAAATCCCCTCTCAGTCTTCTCTTCTCTAAACAGAGAGAGTGAGAAGCTGGCTCTGAGACTGCAACCACAGGGAACTCCTTTTACCTCCCCCTTATGAAGCACAGCCCAGAGCCTGGTGCAGTGGCCGCTGCGGTTGCTAACCCGGAAGCCTTACATTTTCACTCTGATCTGGGGAGCTGGTTGCCCCTTCTGAGTTCAGGGATCCTTTTGAGTCTTCTCTTTTCATTGCATGGCCATTTGAAAGGGCTGCTCCACAGGCTGGGGAAAAAAAAAGCCAAACCCTGCAGTTAAGCCCTTGGCAGCAGCACTTCTGAGCTCAGCATGGACAGGGAGCACTGGGTACAACTCAGAGCCTACAGCACAGAGCTTGGCCAGTGCCTCATGTTGAATGCTGGTTGATCTGGAAAGGACAGTTGGGTTGCTATCACATCTATGACAAAGCATTTACACTCTGAGAGGTCTTTTGACAGATGACTACTTCAGGTTTTGAGTACTGGGTTTGGGGACTGGTAATAGGATATGCACTAAAGAAATAATTAATGTACCTGAATCTTTGTCTGCCAGCAGACTGGATCTGTTTGAAGGGGAGGCAAAACTGCATACAAAGTCATCTCTGGATGCCTGGAAAGCAAGGACAGGGTTTTGTGACCCATGGAAGTTAACACCTATGCTCCTAAGGAAGAGAATAATTACATAAACCAATAAATAAAGGCAGATTGGAGCCACTTTTAAAACACAGATGAAAAAATCGTGGGGTTTTTTCCTTACTTCTGCAACAAGGAGACAAATTACTTGGGGAGGACCACAGAGAATATCAGGCTATACTACAGTAAGTCACAGCAGGTTTTCCCCTTTTGTTTTTCATCATAGAATGGCCTGGTTGGAAATGACCTTAAGATGATTGACTCCAACCATAACCTAACATCTCCCTGCACATAGCTGTTAGACACCAACCCTAAGCACCACATCCAAATGGCTTTTAAACACTTCCAGGGATGGTGGTGACTCCACCTCCCTGGGTAGCAATCATTTGAGTTGAAGTTGGGAGTTACTCTTCTCCACTCTTTTCTTTTTTTCTCAGTGGAGGTTGTTTTGCCCTGCAGAAGGAGGACAGTTTGCTGTGCAAGGCTCAGCCTGCCTGGAAATCACCGACAGCCTGCAGGCGGATGGCACCTCCCTTCAACTGCTAAACACTGATGCTGAGTCCTGGTGCAGCTCATTGCACTTGGAGGGACTCACCTCATCCCACAGCACTATGGATGTGGTAAAGACATGCTAAAAGTTAAAGGAATGTTCAATGGCAGGGAGAAAAAAGGGCAGAGCCATTGTGAGGTGTCCGTGCCCTTGGCAGGCAGGTTGGAACTGGAGGATTTTTGAGGACCTTTCCAAGCCTGACAGTTCTGTGCTCCCGGTGCTGCACTCAGAGCAGAGCCACAGGAAAACCAAATCAAAAGAAACAAACCCACCATGGGGCTGTGGGGCAAAGAAAACCACACCTCTTCCTAAAGCTGAGCCTGGCTGCAGGCAGGGGAGGCTGCACACAGGAAGTCTGAGTGAGGAGGGCAAAGGAGCCTGGCTGGGCTGTACTCACAGGGCTGGAGGCAGCTGAACAGGAGTAGAGGGCCTCACGGCTGGCCACTCGCTGCAGGTTCTCCAGGAGCAGCCCAAACAGGGGCAGGTAGAGCTGGGCAATCTTTGCCTGCTGGTTCTGAAAAGACACAGGGGAAGATGCAGGGAAGAGATCAAGCTTCCAAGAGAGCAATAAAGGGAAAGTCTGGAGCCAGAAAACACACACACAAAACCACACAGACACATAGACACAAACACACAGACACACAAACACAGACACAGACACACACACAGACACACAAGCACAGACACACACAGAGACACAGACACACAGACACACATAGACACAGAGACACAGACACACACACAGACACACAGACACACACAGACACACAAACACACAAACACAGAGACACAGACACACAGACACACACAGACACAGACACACACAGACACAGACAGACACAGACAGACACAGACAGACAGACAGACAGACACACAGATGCTGTATGCAGAATGCAAAGAGGGGTTTTTACTTATTTAAATATTTTTAGAATGAGTTGGGCTGGGAGGGACCTCAAAGCTCACCCAGCCCCAGCCCCCTGCCATGGGCAGGGACCCCTCCCACCAGCACAGGCTGCTCAAGGCCTCATCCAGCCTGGCCTTCAACACCTCCAGGCAGGAGGCAGCCACAGCCTCCCTGGGCAGCCTCTGCCACAGTCTCCCCAGCCTCACTCTCAACAATTTCTTCCTCATCCCCAGGCTCAATCTCTCCTCTCCCAGCTCAAAGCCCTTGTTCCTCATCCTGGCACTCCCAGCCCTTGTCACAAGTCCCTCCCCAGCTCTCCTGGAGCCCTTCAGGTCCTGGCAGGCTGCTCTGAGGTCTGCCTGGAGCCTTCTCTTCTCCAGGCTGCACAGCCCCAACTCTCCCAGCCTGGCCCCACAGGGGAGGTTCTGCAGCCTCTGCTCATCTTGGTGGCCTCCTCTGGAGCCTCTCCAGCAGTTCCATGTCCTTTTTGTGCTGGGAGCCCAAGTGAGGTCTCACCAGAGCAGCAGGGGCCAAATCCCCTCCCTGACCCTGCTAGGCACAAGACATCATTTGGGTTGGTTTCTAACCTCCTCTTCTAGAGCTGCCAGGTAGGTATTACCCTCCCAGCTCCTCGCCTGGTGCTGACTGTAGCTTCCAGTCAGGAGATGTGCACAACAACTGATTCTAGTTAAACCAGTTATAGGAATAGATCAACTTGGATGGAGTGACACAGACCAAAAGTGCTCTGGTTGAGCTTTTCTAAAGGCAGAGCTCTTTCCCAGCCAATTCTTTTTGTTTGTTCATAACTAAATGACTGTTCTGGGCTTGGTGAACTGGTTAAATAACTAACTAAAGGTAAGGCTTGCAAGCTGGATGATGCACTTTGATTGATAAAAGAATCCAATCTATTGTTTGGTTTTTTCTCATCTGATTCATCATGACAAAAGATAAAAGAAATCTGGAAAAGATCCTTGTGTTGAGAAAACCCTCTCTGAGCTGTTGATGGGGCCAGGGTTTCCTTGTTGGTGCAGGCCTGCAGCTACAGACCTTGCCATGCTCAGGCTGGCCTGCCTGGGATGTGATTGGGGTTTTTGCTGAGCATCCTACCCTGGCTCCAGGCACTTTCCTGCTCATGCAGCCTGGAGCACAACACAGGTGCAAAAAACCAAAGAGCCAGTGGGACAATTTAATACAGAAGGAGCTGCCTCTGAGCCACTCCTGGCAGAGATCTGGTGATTCTCTCCTGAAATATCAAATATTGCCAGCTGCCATGGGCTGCATTCTGTTTCCAGGCTGTGCAGAGCAATGCAAGCCCACCTCCCGCTCAGCCCTTGCAAACAGACAGAGAAGGGAGAGGAGAGGAGCTGGCTCTAGCTCCGTGCAGAGTGCAGGAGCGCCAGGCACAATCAAGTCACCTCTCCCACCATTCATGAATCACAGAAGTGTCAGGGTTGGAAGGGACCTCAAGGATCCTCTTGTTCCAACCCCCCTGCCATGGGCAGGGACACCTGACACTACATCAGGTTGCTCACAGCCACATTCAGCCTGGCCTTAAAATCTTCTAGGGATCCCAGCAGGCTGCCCACATTCCCAAAAGCCCTCAGGAATGCAATGTGAGGAGCTAAACTTGAACAGAGGTTTGTCTTCAGTCTAGATCAAGGACAGGTGGTGTCTGCAGAGGGCACTTTCAAGGACATGTAGAGCAGCAGGAAAGAAACTAAACCTATCTTCAGGCTCCATCAGCAATGCCACCGGCTGAGCCTCTGACCTGAGAGCTGAAAGCTACCCAGCAGAAATCCAGCACTCCCTGACAGTCCCCAGCCCCTCTCCTCTGATTCACTAATCAGCTTGGAACAGAGACCAGCCCCATTTCCTAATTAGAGTACAGTAGTGCAGGCTGTTAATTTAAGCCCAAGCCCAGAAGAACATTGACCTTGCTTCATTTCGCTGAACAGCCTCTTGGCTAAGGCCACTCTCAACCTCCTTAACGGCTCAGGGCTTTTATTGTCTAAATACTCAGCATGCACGAGAGTGCTGCAGTTCTCTGCCTGCCTTCTTTGTGTTCCTAGATCATTTTTCAGAGCCATAATTATCAGTTACTTACCTCAGATCCCTCAGAGTTCATGAGAAAACCCTTGGTGCACCCTGCAAGATCTAAAGCTCTGCCCTGTGTTTCTTTACAGAAACCAACAGCCAACCCAATGTGCCTGACCTTGTGCTGGTATCTGTTGTCAAAGGCATGCTTTATCAGGAGGTTCTTCAAGATTGAGATGGCTGTGTATCTGATATCATAGTTGTCCTGCAAGGCAACAGAGGCTTCCCTGAGAAGCAGCCCCACCAGGAAGTGATGCCTGCAATACTCATCGGTTAAACTGTATTCAAGAGTCATGTCTGAAAGAGAGAGCAGGAGAGTGGTTAAGGGAACTGTCCTGAGGATCAACTCCATCCAGCAGGAATCACAGAATCATTAAAGTTGGAAAAGAACTCCAAGATCATAGGATCACAGAACTGCCAGGGCTGGAAGGGACCTCAAGGCTCAGCCAGCTTCAACCCCCTGCCATGGCCAGGGACACCTCACACCACAGCAGGTTGCTCACAGCCACCTCCAGCCTGGCTGCAAACACCTCCAGGCAGGAGGCTTCCACCACCTCCCTGGGCAACCTGTGCCAGGCTCTCACCACCCTCATGGGCAACAACTTCTTCCTCACAGCCAAGCTCAATCTCCCCACTTCTAGTTCTGCTCCATCCCCCCAGTCCTATCCCTCCCTGACACCCTCCAAAGTCCCTCCCCAGCTTTCTTGGAGCTCCCTGCAGATACTGGAAGGCCACAATGAGGTCTTCTTGGAGCCACCTTCTCTCCAGACTGCACAACCCCAACTCTCTCAGTCTGTTTCAACAGCAGAGCAACTCCAGCCATCTGGTCACCTTCATGGCCCTGCTCTGGACACATTCCAGCACCTGCAGATCCTTCATGTAATCAGAAAGGTTTGGGTTGGAAGCGACCTCCAAAAGTCATTTAGTGCAACCCCCCTGCACTCAGCAGGGACATCCTCCACTGGAGCAGGTTGCCCAGAGCCCTCTCCAGCCTCACCTTTAATATCTCCAGGGATGGAGCCTCAACCACCTCCCTGTTGCAGTGTTCCAGCAGCCTCCTGGGGCAGAACTTGTTCCTCACATCCAATCTCAATCTGCTCTGCTCTCATTTCAAACCATTGCCTCTCATCCTGTCATCAAGTCCAATCTTCTCCCCAACACCTCCACGACCACTAGACCATGTCCCAAAGTGCCACATCATTTTCTGAACACCTCCATTAAGCCTGCTGACTTCATGGCTAACATCTAAGTCAGTTTCTTTTGCATGTTTTTTTCTGTCCAAGCAAAACTTCCTACCAAATAACTCTGTGTTTGTGAATGTTGGGTTGATGGTTGGACTGGATGATCTTAGAGGTCTTTTCCAACCTTCATGATTCATAGAATCATAGAATTGTTTCAGTTAGAAAAGACCTCCAAGATCATCCAGTCCAACCACCACCCAACACCAGCATGACCACTAAAACATGTCCCAGAGTGCCATGTCTCCAGGGCGCAATGGCCATGTAAGGCACAGCAGTCTATGAGTGTGGTTGATCACTCTCCTACAGTGCACTGGGTTTAGGTTGTGCCAGGGGTGGTTGAGCTTGGACATTAGGAAAAGTGTCTTTACTGAAAGAGTGGTCAGGCAGTGGCACAGGCTGCCCAGGGAAGTGGTGCAGTTTATAGTTGGACTTCATGACCCAACCCCTGCCATTCCATGATTCTGTGACTGGAGAGACAGGGCAGGGGTCCAGGCAGCTGCTTGCCAGGGACTGGGAAACTCCCTTAGCTTCCCACAGGCAGGTACTGAATATTGCTCCCTAAAAGCTGCCCCAGGAGAAAGGCAGCTGAATACCTAATCACCTTGGTGAACTTGTATGGAGGTGGCTAAGGCCCCAGCCCTGAAGAGATTCAAGGTGAGGCTCCACAGGGCTCTGGGTAAGCACAGCTACTTGAGGATGTCCCTACTGACTGCAGAGGGGCTTGCAATGAATGACCTTTGGAGGTCCCTTCCAACCCAAACCATTCCATGATTCTATGATCCCAGGTGGATTCAGGCTAGACCATGTAGATCAGGCTGTGTACTGTGAGCAAAGGAGCAGCTGCTACAAGGGCAAGGTGGCATCTCCACCGAGTGCCTGGATCCTGCAGCAGAGCAATGACAGAGACACAGACTCTGTGCAGGAAGTGTGGTGCACTCAGGCTGCCATGAATGACCTTGCCCTGACATCCTTATCTCTGTCAGGCACCCCATAACCAGAGCCATGACAGGCACCATTTGACTTTGATAACCCCAGAGGTGGGTGTTCTTCCCCAGGAAGGCACAGAGGCTGTGTGCTTAGCTCAGGCTTTTTGATGTTCTGAAAACCCCACAGGTGTGAAGGTTTTCCTGTGCATAACACACAGCTCTGAAACTCCCAGCTAAAGTTTTCCAAGGGCTCTGTGGGGCTGCGAGAGATGCTTTCAGGTTGGTTGATTCATAAGTAGCACTTAGTGGTTTGCAAAAGTCTGATTCAGAGGAAAGGGAAAGCAATGTGGAGCATTATCTAGCTTTCATTGTTAGTCATGCTAGCCCAAGTGTCACATACCATGGGTCTCATTACCTGGATCACAGTACCACACAGCATTAGAGGTTGGAAGGGACCTCCAGAGATCACCCAGTCCAACCCCCCTACCAGAGCAGCAGCACCCAGGGTAGTCTGCACAGGAATGCATCCAGGTGGGGTTGGAAAGTCTCCAGAGAAGGAGACTCCACAACCTCTCTGGGCAGCCTGCTCCAGGGCTCAGCTCCCTCACACCAAAGAAGTTTTTCCTCATGTTGAGCTGAAACCTTCTGTGTTCCAGTTTGTATCCATTGGTCCTTGGCTTATTACTGCCCCACCAAAAAGAGCTTGGCCCCCTCCACTTGACACCCACCCCTCAAGTATTGATAGGCATTGATCAGATCCCTCTCAGCCTTCTCCTCTCCAGACTAAACAGCCCCAGGGCTCTCAGTCTCTCTTCACAGGGCAGATGCTCAAGTCCCCTAAGCATCCTCCTGGCTCTCCCTTGGACTCTCTCCAGCAGGTCTCTGTCTCTCTTGACCTGGGGAGCCCAGCACTGGACACAGGATTGCAGCTGTGGTCTCAGCAGAACAAAGCAGAGAGGGGAAGAACCTCCCCAGCCCTGCTGGCCACACTTTTCTTGATGCTCTCCAGATGCCCTTGGGAGCTGTCTACCAGCACTCCAAGGTCTTTCTCCATGGAGCTGCTTTACAATAGAATAGAACAGAATAAACCAGGTTGGAAGAGACCTTTGAGGTCATCAAGTCCAACCTATCATCCAACACCATCTAATCAACCTACCCATGGCACCAAGCACCCCATCAAGTCTCCTCCTGAACACCTCCAGTGATGGTGACTCCACCACCTCCCTGGGCAGCACATTCCAATGGCCAATCACTCTCTCTGTAGAACTTCTTCCTAACATCCAGCCTAAACCTCCCCTGGCACAGCTTGAGACTGTGTCCTCTTGTTCTGGTGCTGGCTGCCTGGGAGAAGAGACCAACCCCCACCTGGCTACAGCCTCCCTTCAGGTAGTTGTAGAGGGCAATGAGGTCTCCCCTGAGCCTCCTCTTCTCCAGGCTAAGCAACCCCAGCTCCCTCAGCCTCTCCTCACAGGGCTGTGTTCCAAGACCCTCCCCAGCTTTGTTGCCCTTCTCTGGACACCTTCCAGCATCTCAACATCTTTCCTAACCTGAGGGGCCCAGAACTGGACACAGGACTCAAGGTGTGGCCTAACCAGTGCAGTGTACAGGGGCAGAATGACCTCCCTGCTCCTGCTGGCCACACTGTGCCATTGGCCCTCCTGGCTGCCTGGGCACACTGCAGGCTCATGTTCAGCCTGCCATCGACCAGCACCCCCAGGTCCCTCTCTGCCTGGCTGCTCTCAGCCACTCTGACCCCAGCCTGTAGCACTGCCTGGGGTTGTTGTGGCCAATGTGCAGCACCTGGCACTTGGATGTGTTCAATCTCCTGCCCTTGGCCTCTGCCCATCTGCCCAGCCTGTTGAGGTCCCTCTGCAGAGCCTCTCAACCCTCCAGCAGATCAACTCCTGCCCCCAGCTTGGTGTCATCTGCAAACTTGCTGATGACTGACTCAATGCCCTCATCCAGATCATCAATGAAGATGTTAAAGAGCACAGGGCCCAGCACTGATCCCTGGGGCACACCACTGGTGCCTGGCTGCCAGCTGGCTGTGGCACCATTCACCACCACTCTCTGGGCTCAGCCTCCAGCCAGTTCCTAACCCAGCTCAGAGAGCTGCTGTCCAAGCCAGGGGCTGACAGCTTGGCCAAGAGTTTGCTGTGGGGGACAGTGTCAAAGGCCTTGCTGCAGTCCAGGCAGACCACATCCACAGCCTGCCCCACATCCACCAGGCAGTCACCTGGGCATGGAAGGAGATCAGGTTGGTCAGGCCGGACCTGCCCTTCCTAACTCCATGCTGGCTGGGCCTGATCCCTTGGCCATCCTGTAAGTGCTGTGTGATTGCACTCAGGATGACCTGTTCCATGATCTTGCCTGGCACTGAGGTCAGGCTGACAGGCCTGGAATTCCCTGGCTCCTCCTCCCGGCCCTGCTTGTGGATGGGCACCACGTTGGCCAGCTTCCAGTCACCTGGGAACTCTCCAGTGAGCCAGGACTGCTGGAAAATGATGGAGAGCAGCCTGGCCAGCTCCTCTGCCAGCTCTCTCAGCAGGGCAGCCTCTAGCCTGTCCTGGTGCCTGTTGTTCTATATATGCATTTCTGCATATATTTGTAAATAGCATTCATTTAGCCTCCAATTCTGTGCAAGCTGATTTACTTCTATTAGTCCCTTGGGGTCAAATACCTTTCTGTCCTTGAGCCCTGGGCAGCTTGTGGCACAAGCTGAGCACACCAGGGCATAACTTTGTGTGACACTGTCATGGTTTGAGGTGGATGCCTTTTTACAAAAAACCAGCCTGAGTCCTCCAGGAGGAGCAGAAAGGTCCAGGGGAGGGACTGGCAAATTGAACCTTTGTTCCTCAGTCCCATGACCCTGCTATCTCCTCACAACTTGGCAGCAAGGCCAACTCGCTGCTTCTTTCCCTCCCTCCTGCTGGCTCTCTGGAGGGAGTACCTTGCCTGGTAACCCATGGGGGAGTAGGGCCTGGTTATGACTAATTTTTACTGTGCAGTCTTGGTCTGTTTAGGCCTAATTCCAGGGGCCAAGGGGAGGCGGTTTCAGGCCTGGCCAGCCTGAATCCAGCCTAGCAATGGGGGGAAAGAAAGCCCTGGGGTGTATGTTAAACCCCTGGTGGGGAAAAAAGGATCTGTCCTGTGGTTTATTCTGGTTTGGGGGGGGGTGGGGGGTGGGGTTGGTAGGTTGTTTTATGTATCCTGTCTATATATTAGGTGTTAGGGAGTTATGTACTCTGCATTTTCCTGGATATTTTTGAATATAATTCTGTATTTCTTTCCAATTCAATGAGAACCTCTTGATTTTACTTCCTTTGGAGAGTAAAATCATTTCTGTCTGCTCTTTAAACTAAGACAGACACCAAACCAGATTCATCTGGCCAGAAGCCATGAAGACTAATAGACCACAAGTGCCTTGAAAAGGACATACCTTGAACTCTCTGCAGCTTGGTTTTGGCAAAGGTCATTGGTAAGTTCAGAGGAATGTAGTGCTCATGATTGCAGATTGTTTGAAGAAATTCAAACTTGTACTCAACCAGCAGCTGTAGTTAGAAAGAAAACCAAACAAAGAAGACAAACAGAAATTGTGTTTACAGTTTGACTCATTGGCTTCCAGTTCCCTGTGCAAGGACTGGGGAATCAGAACAGCATTTGGTGTAACTCAGTAATCCTCAGCAAAGCTTTGTGCTGTTCCCCACAAGGGTCAGTGTCAGAGGCTGTCACCTGGGACTTCTTCACCTTTTTCATCCAGACTATTAACCAATCTCTCCTTTAGTTCTGATTCTTTCTGTGGTTTTAAGCCTTAGCTGCAGATAGGCTCCTGGCCTGGACAGAGAGGTCTCTGCCTCCAGAAGACTCTTGCAGGAACAGTGTCTAAAAGGCCTCCATGAGTCACATAAAATCATCATTACAGAGATTTTGCTGTAGTGCGATGGTTTAACCACCCGACATCAACAAAGAGCTCAGCTGAGCCCAGCTGGAGAAGCCAGTGGAGCTGTTTTACAAGCAATAATGGAAGGCAATCAATATCTACAAGACAGACAGCATTTGCAAGAGATCAAGAATACAAGAACTCACAGGAAAGAAACCACACAGAAAACCCGCTGGAGGATTCCACTGCGGGTGCCCCCCAAGCTCTCTCCCTCCCCTCCCCCTCTGGTTAATTAGAAGAAAAGAGAAAAGGAAAAAAATACTAGGGGCATTTCAGTTAGCTCAAGGCTGTGTTAAGAAGTTAGTTTTGCTTCTCTGAGGGTTGGATAGATAAAAGAGGTCTCCCTCTCTGTCCAAGGGCAACACGCACGCCAAGAGACAGACAGAAGCCAGAGTGCCTAAGAGAAAGGAACATGAGAGGTATTTGCTATGGCACATCTCACAGCTGGCCAATGACATTTGTTTAGAATTAATCTTTGTTCACCTTTTGCACCAAGACTGCTCAGCTAGAGAACTCTGCAGCTGTCCTTTCTTAAAGGCACAGCCTAACTGTCACAGCTTGGGATGATGAGGATATGTGCAATCACGAACCACCTTTCAAGAAGCAGACTGCTTACCTTAGGGTCTTTTGGGCTGAATCCAGAAATGTAATCATTTATCAAGTTAAAAACAAATCCTCTGTCCATAAAGGTCAAACAACGCTGGAGGAAACAACAGCAACATGTGACCCACCAGTCAAAACAAAAGCAGCCACCCTAAACCATCCCCATGCCACCCTCCTGCCAGCAGCCAGGCTTGATCCTCCAGGCTGCTGTTGACTTTCCAAAATACACCTGATCCTGTCTCTCTGAAGTTATTTCATTCACAGACTCACAGAATGGTTTAGATTGAATGATCCTTAAAGCTCATCCAGCTCCAACCCCTTGCCATGGGCAGGGAACCCTCCCACCAGCACAGGCTGCTCAAGGCCTCATCCAGCCTGGCCTTCAACACCTCCAGGCAGGAGGCAGCCACAGCCTCCCTGGGCAGCCTGTGCCAGAGTCTCCCCAGCCTCACTTTCAAGAGTTTCTTCTTCATCTCCAGGCTCAATCTCTCCTCTCCCAACTCAAAGCCATTGTTCCTCAGCCTGGCACTCCCAGCCCTTGTCACAAGTCCCTCCCCAGCTCTCCTGGAGCCCTTCAGGTCCTGGCAGGCTGCTCTGAGGTCTCCCTGGAGCCTTCTCTTCTCCAGGCTGCACAGCCCCAACTCTCCCAGCCTGGCCCCACAGGGGAGGTTCTGCAGCCTCTGCTCATCTTGGTGGCCTCCTCTGGAGCCTCTCCAGCAGCTCCAGGTCCTTCTTGTGCTGGGGGCCCAGAACTGGAGGCAGTGCTGCAGATGGGGTCTGAGGGGAGCAGAGCAGAGGGGCAGAATCCCCTCCCTGTGCTGCTGCTCTCCCTGCTTTCCTGCAGGAAAGGATTCAGCTGCCTGCTGGGCTGCCAGTGACCACTGCCAGCAATGTGTGCACTTTGGATGATCTCACTTCAGTCTCCAGTGTGCAACAGAAATACTTAGAATGAAAGAAGATGTATTTCTTCTTACGTCCTGGACAGCTGCTAGGCAGGGCAGCAAACTAGATAATACATAGAGCATGCCAGCCTCTCTCTTGGAAAAGAGGAAAGCCCTTTCCCAGCAAAGCTCCAGAGTTCTCATCATTGCAGACACCAGAGAGATGTCCAAGTACAAACACATTTGTTTGCTTGCTGCTTATTTCTAACTGCTTGGATTTTGTTGTTCAGTTTGGCTTTGTTTTCTCTGACAAAAGCCTGGGTGAAGGAAAGAAAGTGCTGACCTTCAGGAAGTTGGCCAAGCTGAAGTTGACATTTCTGGACTCTTCAGGGATCTCGTTGTAGCGAATGGTGACATGAGGAATGATGGCCAGCAGCAGGGAATGCAGGGCGTGCTGGTAGGAGTCAGGGAAGCGCTGGGCTCGGGGCAGCTGAAACCAAAATGCACATCCCACACTCAAGAGCTGCAGGCCAGCAGCTGGAAAGGGCCAGGCACAAGGTCCTGTTACCATTTGTTTGTGTTTCCTAATCAAATACTGGCATGCAGAAAGCACTGGTGGAAACTGTGGCAGCTAGGGACAGAAGAGGAGGCTGCAGGAGCCAGGAGGAGACCTGGAATTTTCAAATTAGCCTTGAGAATGAAGAGGGAAAGGAGGAAAAAGTGAAGGGGGGGAAGGAAAAATCTGGCTAGTTAGAATAGAATAGAATAGAACAGAACAGAATAGGATAGGATAGGATAGGATAGGATAGGATAGGATAGGATAGGATAGGATAGGATAGGATAGGATAGGATAGGATAGGATAGGATAGGATAGGATAGGATAGGATAGGATAGACCAGGTTGTAAACGACCTTTGAGATCATGAAGTTCAACCTATCACCCAACACCATCTGATCAACCATGGCACCAAGCACCCCATCCAGTCTCTTCCTAAACACCTCCAGTGATGGTGACTCCAACACCTCCCTGGGCAGCACATTCCAATGGCTAACAACTCTTTCTGTATGAAGAATTTCTTCCTAACATCCAACCTAAACCTCCCCTGGCACAGCTTGAGACTGTGTCCTCTTGTTCTGGTGCTGGGGGCCTGAGAAAACAGATGAGCCCCCACCTGGCTACAACCTCCCTTCAGGAAGTTGGAGAGAGCAAGAAGGTCTCCCCTGAGCCTCCTCTTCTCCAGGCTAAGCAACCCCAGCTCCCTCAGCCTCTCCTCACAGGGCTGTGCTCCAGACCCCTCCCCAGCTTTGTTGCCCTTCTCTGGACACCTTCCAGCAGCTCAACATCTTTCCTAAACTGAGGAGCTCAGAACTGGACACAGGACTCAAGGTGTGGCCTAACCAGTGCTGAGCACAGGGCAGGATGAGCTCCCTGCTCCTGCTGGCCACACTGTTCCTGATGCAGGCCAGGATGCCCTTGGCCCTCCTGGCTGCCTGGGCACACTGCAGGCTCATGTTCAGCCTACTATCACCCAGTACTGCCAGGTCCCTCTCTGCCTGGCTGCTCTCAGCCACTCTGACCCCAGCCTGTAGCACTGCCTGGGGTTGCTGTGGCCAATGTGCAGAACCCAGCACTCAGAGGTACCTACAAAACATACATGAGTGCCTGTCGAGTAGGATTTATAGCTACATCATACATGTCACAGATACAGTGGCAGGGGTTTGTGTTTGAAATCTTCAGGGATGTGTTTGGCACAGAATGCACAGGTTGGAAGGAACCTCTGGAGATCATCCAGTCCAACCCCACTGCCAGGGCAGGGTCACCCAGGGCAGGGCACACAGAACACATCCAGGGGGGATGGAAAGTCTCCAGAGCAGGAGACTCCACAACCTCTCTGGGCAGCCTGCCCCAGGGCTCAGCACCCTCACAGGGACAAAGTTTTCCCTCTTGTTCCCATGGTACCTCCTCTGCTTCAGCTTGCCCCCAGTGCCCCTTGGCCTGTCCTTGGATGTCCCTGGCTCTCTCTTCCCCGCACTCATCTCCACACTCATTTATAAACCAAATGTGGAGCTCTGGAAATGTGTTTTGGGGTGGGCTTGGAAAATCTAGGCTGGAGGTTAGGAAGAAGTTCTATACAGAGAGAGAGATTGCCCATTGGAATGTGCTGCCTGGGGAGGTGGTGGAGTCACCATCACTGCAGGTGTTCAGGAGGAGACTTGATGGGGTGCTTGGTGCCATGGGTGAGTTGATTAGGTGGTGTTGGGTGATAGGTTGGACGCCATGATCTTGAAGGTCTCTTCCAGCCTGGTTTGTTCTAATTCTAATTCTAATTCTAATTCTAATTCTAATTCTAATTCTAATTCTAATTCTAATTCTAATTCTAATTCTAATTCTAATTCTAATAATTCTAATTCTAATCAGTGTTCATCCTGATGGTCATTTTTGGATCACAGAATTGTCAGGGTTGGAAGGGACCTCAAGGATGATCCAATTCCCACCCCCCCATCATGGGCAGGGACACTTGCCACTAGATCAGGTTGCCCAGAGCCACATCCAGCCTGGATCTAGCTGAGTACCTCACCTCAGCTGTACTGCAATGGATGGAAGTGTGCTGCTGGGGCAGAAGGCAGAGCCAGAGCACCACAGATTATTTAGTTGCAGTTGCTTCGGGAAAAAAGCAAAAGTTTCCCACAATCTCTCGAAACATCTTTTGGAGGAGAGTTTGTGATGGCTCTGGAATGCAGCACTCAAGCAGTTTGCTTTTACCTTGATTTTGTTTTCTTCCAGCAAATACATTGCCATCGACTTTGCCAGTGCTTCGAAGAAAAACCAGGAGTGCTAAGAAAGAGAAGAAGGCAAATTGTTGTTATCTCAGCAGGATTCAAGGTGCTTGGCTGTGTGGGGCAGCAGCAGTGTGGGAGGGAGGGCATTTTGTAAGCACAGCTGTGTTTGCACACCTTGGCATGGCTGTCTTTGCTACCTGGAGGAGTCCTGCCAGGCTTGGGGTGGGAAGGGCTCCATGCCCTCTGTATCCCAGTGCACCCTGCAGGGAGCCACCAGAGTCTGGGTGCAAGTCCTGAGAAACTCAGCCTGCCTCCTCTGAGACAGCCATCAGGCATGGCCAGAAGAAAATGGATAAAACTGGCAAAGAGAAAATTCCTTTGCAGTGTCCTGCCATGAGCCACAGCACAGTCAGGCCTCCTGCAAGGACTCATCTCTGTTGTAAGGGGAGAACCTCAAGCATATGTATGGCCCAAGCTGCCCTCGGAGCTTTGCTCCTGTGGCAGGTTTGGATAGGTCAAAGTCATGAGCTTTAAAGTTAGACACCTCCCCTCCCTTTATTCCCCTCCACCCTTGGCAGTCAAACCCTGCCAGCACTTCACCTTGAGCAGCTTATTGATGGCCAGAAAATCTGCTGACTGCTTCAGGATGGTGGCCATGGCAAGCACCAGGATCTCGTGGGTCATCTTTGCCTGGGTGGCACTGGGTTTCTCAGCTCGGAAGACATACTGGGGCAAGAGGAACAGTGTCAGCAGTGCACCAGCTGCCAGCAGTGTGCCAGCTGCCAGCAGTGTGCCAGCTGCCAGCAGTGTGCCAGCTGCCAGCAGGCAGTCCCATGGAGGGGGGGGGTCACGACTGACCTTTATGAAGGAGCGCAAGTAGTGGTCTAGACCTTCTTCGTGGCACTTGGACACAATGTGCAGAAGAACCCTGGCAAGAAATGTGGTTGGTGTTCAGCATGCAGTGCAAGGGTAATTTCCCCCAGCTCACAAAAGCAGGCACCATCTGTGGCCTGCCCTGCTCATCCCCAAAGGCCTGAGACCTGCTACAGATGGCTTCACAGGGAGCCAGCAGCCCTCCCAGCTCCTGTGGCTGCAGCAGCCTTGCTACACTCAGAGCTGAGGTGGCCAAAGCCTCCTCTTCACTCTGGTGCTGGACTAGCTGCCAGCCAGACCAGCTGCCTTCATTGTTCTTTGCTTTCTGCACACAAAGATGATGTGGAGCTCTGTGCATGGCAGGATCAAAGCCTGCTGCCACTTCAATTCCTGATGCAGTGAGCATTAGACACCTGGACAAGGCTCAGGTCTTAGATAAATCAAATCCACAACTACTCAGTTAGCCAACCCTACACCCAGTTCTTTATGGCTAAACCTACAGAGCTTCTGTGAGGTGAACCAGCCCACTTTTCCCTCCTGCACAAGCTACACCACCCACTCCCTGCAGCTCATTATGTGTGGAGCTCTTTCCTGATGGTAATCCAAGTGCCAGCGAGCAACCACACCGCTCCATCAAGTCTGCCAAACGAGCACACACCCTGCAAAATCTCTGCTGAGAAGTGGGAACAAATTTCCCCCCCATTGTTGTTATCCTCTGACACCTGAATCCCCTGAATTAATTAATTCTGGAAAGCTCTTTTGAACTGCATTTCCACTATAAGTTCCTTGCTGCATGCACTGGATGGATGCCAGACTCTTGCCTTGCAGCTGACTGGGGCCAGGCAAACCCTGGGTAACCTGCCAGCTCCTCTGGATGCACTGCAGGTGGCTGATGAAGACAGAAAGGGCCTGGTTTCTCCAGCCAAGAGTGGGGATTTACATTCCAGTCCCAGCCAGAGGGAACAACAAACTATTGCACATTGTCACAAACGTCACAGGCCAAAGCACGGGGAGGAGCTTACAAACCATCGGTCAGATGAAGTGGGGGTTTAAAGTGCACTCTGAAAGTCTAGAGGAGAAAACAGTCAGCAAGCAGAAGGCTGTTGACAAGCTGAGAGGCACCAGGCCAGGACAAGCTTTAGAAAAACGTCTGCCAGTGAAGGTGGGAGCTGGATACCCAGCACAGAGCCAGGGGCACTTTTCCCTCTGCCTTTGCCCTCTGGGGAGCCAAGCAGACTGGGGTTACAGTGCAGAGAAGTCTCCACAACCTGCAGCACATGGCACAGGACTGTGACTGCAGCTGCCTCCAGAACCCTGGGGCACCAGAGCTCAGGCCCTGCATCTCTGGGGCATTAGAGCTCAGTCTCCAGCCTCTGGTTTCATGGCAGTGAGAGGCTGCTGGTAGCCTGATGCATGGTACCTCCTGAGGTGAGGGAAGATCCCACAGACTGGCATCTGGTATTGCCCTTTGCACTGCAGCATGTCACAGACAAAGCACCATGGGAGAAGGAAGGTGGAGACTCATAGAATCAAAGAGTGGGTTGGGTTGGAAGGGACCTTAAAAATCATCCAGTTCCAAGCCCCTGTCACGGGCAGGGACCCCTCCCACCAGCACAGGCTGCTCAAGGCCTCATCCAGCCTGGTCCTGAGCACCTCCAGGCAGGAGGCAGCCACAGCCTCCCTGGGCAGCCTGTGCCAGAGTCTCCCCAGCCTCACTCTCAACAATTTCTTCCTCATCTCCACTCTCAATCTCTCCTCTCCCAGCTCAAAGCCATTGTTCCTCAGCCTGGCACTCCCAGCCCTTGTCACAAGTCCCTCCCCAGCTCTCCTGGAGCCCTTCAGGTCCTGGCAGGCTGCTCTGAGCTCTCCCTGGAGCCTTCTCTTCTCCAGGCTGCACAGCCCCAACTCTCCCAGCCTGGCCCCACAGGGGAGGTTCTCCAGCCCTCTGATTAGGGCTGTGCCCAGAGAGTGGTGGTGAACAGTGTCACATCCAGCTGGCAGCCAGGCACCAGTGGTGTGCCCCAGGGATCAGTGCTGGGCCCCATCCTGTTCAATATCTGGAGGAGGGGATTGAGTCCATCATCAGTAAATTTGCAGATGACACCAAGCTGGGGGCAGGAGTTGATCTCTTAGAGGGTAGGAGAGCTCTGCAGAGGGACCTTGCCAGGCTGGACAGGTGGGCAGAGTCCAACAGGATGCCATTCAACAAGTTCAAGTGCCAGGTCCTGCACACTGGCCACAACAACCCCATGCAGAGCTACAGGCTGGGAACAGAGTGGCTGAGAGCAGCCAGGTAGAGAGGGACCGAGCAGTACTGGGTGATAGTAGGCTGAACATGAGCCTGCAGTGTGCCCAGGCAGCCAGGAGGGCCAAGGGCATCTTGGCCTGCATCAGGAACAGTGTGACCACCAGGAGCAGGGAGGTCATTGTGCCCTGTGCTCAGCACTGCTGAGGCCACACCTTGAGTCCCGTGTCCAGTTCTGGGCTCCTCAGGTTAGGAAAGATGTTGAGCTGCTGGAAGGTGTCCAGAGAAGGGCAACAAAGCTGGGGAGGGGTCTGGAGCACAGCCCTGTGAGGAGAGGCTGAGGGAGCTGGGGTTGCTTAGCCTGCAGAAGAGGAGGCTCAGGGGAGACCTTCTTGCTCTCTCCAACTCCCTGAAGGGAGGCTGTAGCCAGGTGGGGGTTGGTCTCTTCTGCCAGGCCCCCAGCACCAGAACAAGAGAACACAGTCTCAAGCTGTGCCAGGGGAAGTTTAGGCTGGAGGTGAGGATAAAGTTCTTCACTGAGAGAGTCATTGGTCATTGGAATGTGCTGCCCAGGGAGGTGGTGGAGTCCCCATCCCTGCAGGTGTTTAAAAAGGGATTGGATGTGGCACTTGGAGCCATGGTTTAGTTATCAGGAGGTGTTGGGTGAGAGGTAGGAATCGATGATCTCAAGGGTCTTTTCCAAGCTTATTGATTCTATGATTCTATGATCATCTCTGTGGCCTCCTCTGGAGCCTCCCCAGCAGCTCCAGGTCCTTCTTGTGCTGGGGGCCCAGAGCTGGAGGCAGTGCTGCAGGTGGGCTCTGAGCAGTGCAGAGCAGATGAGCAGAATCCCCTCCCTGTGCTGCTGCTCTCCCTGCTCTGGATGCTGCCATCAGTTCAGGAGTGTTCAAAGCCGGGCAGGGAAGGTGCTTTGCACCTTTTGCTCCCTCTGGGCCATGCACAAAGCCTGTACACAGCAGAAGCTTCCTGCAGAGCCCAGGCCCTGGTCGGTGCTGCCCTCTTGGGGCTGCGGGCACGGCCCAGCACGGCCACACAAACCACCCACTCCTGCCCAGGTATTCCGGGCCAGCAGCAGTGTAGAGGCTCTGGCTGCAGGGCAGCACAGCCAGCCCGTGGGGACTTGGAGCAGAGCTGCTGAGTCAGGGCACTGGGATGAGACAAGGGCATTGCTCCTGCTGGGAATCAAAGAGTCACAGAATAGTAGAGGTTGGAAGGGACCTCCAGAGATGATCCAGTCCAACACCCCTGCCAGAGCAGGTCACCCAGGCCAGGTCACACATCCAGGGAAGGAGACTCCACAACCTCTCTGGGCAGCCTGCTCCACATCTGCTGCCTGCAGCTGGGACGTGCCCCAGTACTCTGGAGGTTTTCATGCCCCCTCACTGCAGGGAGGACATTGAGGGGTTGGAGCATATCCAGAGAGGGGCAATGAGGCTGGAGAAGGGCCTGGAGCACCTGGCCCAGAAGGAGCACCTGAGGGAGCTGGGGTTGAGAAGAGGAGGCTGAGGGAGGCTTCATTACTCTCTATGACTCCATGAAGGGAGGTTGGAGTGAGGAGGGGACAGCCTCTGCTCCTTGGTGTCAAGCAAGAGGAGCAGAGGAAATGGTTGCAAGCTGCAGCAGAGCAGGCTCAGGCTTGGTGTCAGAAAGTATTTCTGCACTGAAAGGGATCTCAAACATTGGAAGAGGCTGCCCAGGGCAGTGCTGGAGTCACCACCCCTGGGGGGGTTCAAGCAGCTGTGGAGCTGGCACTTAGGGACATGGTTTAGTGCTGGGTTGAGAGTTGGACTGGATGAGCTTAGTGGTCTCTTCCAACCAGATGCATTCTGTGATGCTGTAACATCTCCTACAGCCACCCCCACCAGCAAGGCTGTTTCTGAAAACCAAACCAGCAGTATCCTTTAAGGTTGCTTTTTCCTCCCAGGACAAGGTCTCCACAAGGTACCATGCCACCCAGGCGTGCCAGCTGTGCCCCACAGCAGGATCAGAGGAGCAAGCAGCTGTGGACAGCCAACGCTGTCACTTGGCACCTCCTCCTGGGAAACCACACCCTGCTTTGCACTGTGGTTTGTGGCTTTGCATCTGCAAGTGAAGGAGAGCCAATGGTTTGCCAGCCACTCACATGGTGCAGTTGACAGCCACTTCATCTTCCTGGCTCACGTTGGTAAGGACTCTAAAGAGTTGCACAAGAATTACAGGTAGAAACTGAATCATTACTTGGATCTCCATGGCGTGCAAACACTAAAATAGATGTTCAAAACACAGACACTTTTAGTCCAACGTTCTGCAGATGTTAAAACACTTACAGTCCACACACACATCTCTGTGACATTAAGCAAATGCTTCAGGGTGTGGGCTCCAGCCTGCCGGAGGACAGGACAACTTGGCCCCCTAGCAGTGCTCCCCTGCCTGCCTTCCAGCTGACAGATCTCAAGCTGCATGCCTTCAGGGGAGCAACATCAATCACTCATGGCAGGGATTAATTCTCCTCTCAGATGTGCTCAGGCAGCTAGGACCTAACTGGAGGTCAGGTGCTAGGATTTCACCTTAATAACCCAGAATTTAAGGCTGAAGTTTTGTTCTGAAGCCTTTGTGTTGCTTGTGACAGTTTTCCGAAGTGACCAAGTCTCATTTTCTCCAGTGCCTTTGGAGCATGGAAACCCAATGGCTGGTGACTCACAGGAAGACTTTCAGTACTCCTAAGGTTGGAAGGGACCTCAAAGATCATCGAGTCCAACCTGTCACCACAGACCTCCTGACTAGAGCAGGGAGGACACCACTGCCCACTGCAGGCTTGAACTCACAACCTTCCCATTAAGGGTCTTGTGCGCTATCAACTGAGCCACCTGTCCCCCAAGGGGACAGCTTGCTACTGGAAATGAGGTTTAAGTGACTTGGTGAAGGTCAAGATCATCTGGTCCCACCCACCCCATAGACCTCTTGTGCCTGAATCTCACAGCATGAGTCCGGGGAATTTCATTTTCAGTTTTCGAACCTGCAGATCTAATGACAGGTTCTCAAATCCGTGTCTAATTATTTAAATGACTGAAATAATTGAGCTGGTAGTGGTAAGGAGCCCCCACTGGTAGCTGGCCTGTAAATGTCTCCCTGTATGCAGGCTGCAGAGGGCAGGGCTGGGAGCTACCCGCCCCCCGGACAAAATGCTCACAACACAGCAGCTGCTCTCTTAGTGCTTGGCTTCAAAACTTGCCAGTTTGAAAACTTCTTAAGATATTTGTACATGACCTGAAACACACCCAGTACCTCTGTGGTGATGTATCTCCACCACTGGAAGCAGAGCTGTTGCTACAGCAGCGCTCCCCAAACCAGAAACAGAGACAGCAAACAGCCAAGAAACAGATTCCCTGCAGGAGCCTCTGCTGGACCTGCTCCAAGGTCCTTACTCACGCCTCAGCAACTGCCAAAAAGCTGGGTCTGGGTCACAGGTCATCTGTGGTCAAATTTAACTGACTGATAATCTCAGATCCTTTTCAGATGGAAATAAATAAATAAACCCCTGCTTTGAATGGATAAACCTGGAAACAAGAAACTCTGCTATGGGTTCAAAGGTTTGAATCAGTTCTAGGGCAAGAGAGGAGGCATGTGAGGCCACCAGGAGGAGGCTTTGCCGTGAGCACCACACAGCCCTGCTGACGGCTTTGTTCTTCTGCCGTGAAAGGCAGCGGGGAGCAGCAGCCAGCCAGCAGCTGTGTCAGTAAGCACAGGTAAGAGCATGCCCAGTGCCCTGCTGCCAGTGCTGCAGCAGGTGTGCATTCCTGCAGGGCAGGGGTCTGGCTAGTCACTGATGGTCTGTGAAAACACAAAGATGGCCACCAACAGGCACTGTTCACCTTCAGGTATTTAACAAGCTCTCCTGGGACCTCCTTAGCTCCCGCCTGCACCAGCTGGCAGTACTGGAAGAATTTGTGCAAGTGCATGTCCTGGAAGAGACAAACAAGTTCAGTGCAGCAGCTGCAGTATTTGTCAGCCCCTGCTCTGCAGCTAACACTCAAAATTCTGCTGACTGACCTCTGGCAGCTGGCCATGTCCCTGGCAAAGCCCCGTCTCACTACCAGTGGTCCCCAGACTGCCATTTCCCAGCACTACAGTGCTGCCACCTGTCTTTTCCAACGGACCGAGCCACTGCCCAGCCCTTAGCTCCACCTAATCTTAAGGTGGAGCACAGAAGTCCCACAAGTGTTAGAGTTATCCTGTGGCTGCACTACGCCCAGCCCCAGTCCCCATCCAGCACTAGCCTGGAGAAGCGGCTGCAGCTCTGTGAGACTGCTTCACCCACCTCCTGCTGCCAGACTCTCCTTCCCAATCCTCTCCCTCCTCCTCCTCGGTTAGACTGAATGACTGAGTTGTTTAACTCTAAAAAGCATCTGGGAATGTCGTTTGGTGGGGGGTGGAACCACTGTGATGCTCTCTGCGCTGTACAGAATCAATAAGACCCCAAAGCAGACTCAGCTGATGCCAAGAGCACGTTGCTGTGAATGAAGTGCAGCTGACTTCATGCAGCACAGGACAGGTCCACCACGAGCAGTGCTGACAGGTGGTGCCCCAGAGCGTGTGCTGCATGTCCATGAAGCCCAGGGAAGTCCATCACTACTATAAGGTGGCAGGACACATGAGGACATGGTAAACCAGCTGCTGTCAGTAAAGTCTGTTAGTGAAGTCTTAATATCTGGGGAAGCCTCTCATTTGCACCAGCCCTTCTACTTACTGCATCAGCAAAGCAGCTCATTTGCTGCAGTGTTTCCCTGCTCTTGCCAGTTCCAGTGCAAGTGGCCATGAGAACATCAGCCTCCCCCTCGGGCTCACTGACCTATACAACTGTCTCATCACACCTAGCCAAAGCAGCAGATCCCTGCAAGTCAGCCCCAAACAGTATCTCAGTGCTCTACTGCAGACACAGCTACTTCTTTCCCACAGTGCCTGCAACACACCAGTGGAGGAGATACAGCAGTCTCCTCCTCTGCAGCTGTGCTGGAAGTCTTTGAGAGCAAAGTGCTTGACCTACCTGGGTGTAAATGGTTGAGTCCAAGTGGATTCTGATTTTGAACAACGGCTTTGCTCCATCCACCCATTTGGCATCCAGGCTGGGCTGCTGTGAACAGAAAGCACAGCAGTGAGGAGCTGGCACGTGCAGATGCCTGCCGCAGGCTGGGGGTCCCCAGCCAGCACACACAGCTGACTGCAGCCACAGCAGGGCAGAGGGCAGAGGGGCCCCGCGAGAGCGTGCCCGCAGAGCACGTGCCCACGCTCCTGCCCCGTGCCCCCTGCAGCAGCCCGCTCCACCCTGCCACACCAATATCTTCTGTAACCTATGCAGCCATGGAAAGTGGAATTCACCATGTCCTGCCTCCCACCCCTGAGCACCTCGACCTTTAGGGGCTGCCCTGCAATAGGCATCTTCCCAGCAGAGCAGAGCGCCAGTGGAACCTCAGGCCTTAGGGTGGTACCAATAGCTCAGCTTTTCTCTCTTCCTTCCACATGTAAATGCATTTCAAATGGCCACCCTACCCTCCGTGCCTCGGTGTCTGCCAGGCTCAGGTAGGCAGGAGGCAGGTTGGCCGAAACTGGCAAATGCCGTTCCTGGCTGGCAATCCGTCCGTCCTTCAGCAAGGGCACCCAGGAGTATCCCACTGCAGAGGCAACCAGTGACAAACAGGCATACAGCTTTAGCTCAGGCTCCCAAGAGAGCTGGGTCTCAGCCTGAGAATGTCTGACACACAGCTGTGCAGGCAGCTTCAGTGAGGCTGGGTTTGACCATGTCAGCCTCTGCCAGCCACCTGGTGACCTGGTGAGCAGTCATGGAATCAGAGGACTGTTTCTGTTGGAAAAGCCCTTTCAGCTCATCCAGTCCAACCATTCTCTAACTATACCAAGGCTGGGGCCAAACCATGGCCCTCAGTACCACATCTCTGCCCCTCTGAAACACCTCCAAGGATGGGGACTCAACCCATTCAAGCCCCTGGACAGCCTGTGCCAGGTTTTCAGAACCCTCTAAGGGAAGAATTTTCTTCTAATGTCCAACCTAAACCTCCCCTGGGACCATTTCCTCTCATCCTATCACTTGTTACTAGGGAGAAGAGACCAACCCCCACTTCACTGCAACCTCCTTTCAGGGAGCTGTAGAGAGCAATGAGATCTCCCTCAGGCTCCTCTTCCCCAGGCTAGTCACCCCCAGGTCCCTCACCAGCCCTGCTCTCCAGACCCTTCCCCAGCAATGCTACCCTTCTTTGGATACCCTCCTGCATCTCAATGTCCTTCTTGGAGTTAATGGCCCAAAACTGAACCCAGGGCTCACTTTCCTGGTCCTGCTGGCCTCACTATTGCTGATCCAGGCCAGGATGCTGTTGGCCACCTGGGCACACGCTGGCTCACAAATCAGCACGCCGAGGTCTTTCCTCTGGGCATCTTTCCAGACACAGCACAAACAAGATCAGGACTGGGTTTGAGGGATGGCACCAGTGCATGAGCCATAGTTGCTCATCAGGTCAGGGGTCCCTCAGCCATCTGGGGACTGGCTGTATGGAGAGGCATCCCAAGATGTGCTCAGTCAGCCGGTGGTGAGATGGGCCCCCGAGGCCCTGATCTCATTCGTGACCTGACTGACAAGAGGCCATTCATGCAAGCCAGCTCATAAACATCTAGAAAGAGCTGTCAGGCTGCACAGAAACCTGAGCTGTAATACACACTTGGACCTATCAGCTGCACTAGGTTGCTTGCAAGAAAGGAAACTCATTGAGGGCAGCTTTTTAATCCAAAGCTTTTCCACACCACTACAACCACTTTGCTCTTGGCCTCTGCCACTCCAACAGAAGTAGTTTAAGCAGTGAACATACCTTGGGTCTCAACGGTGTCCTGTTTTTTCACTGTTGCCTTTGTGTTAATTTCACAGCTGACATGATAGAAGGTGAAAAGCAAATGATGCTTTTGATGGAGGTGAATTGGAAGCTCAATTTTAATCTAAAATGATACCATGACAGACAAGGCTGTATTTTCAGTTGCAGAGTAATGGTTTCAGTTCTGATTTATTTCACAGAGGCTATGGCTGCACGCAGTTACACAAGACACATCCCTACCCATCTTAAATAACTCCTAGACACCATTTCCATCACCTTTGCACATCATTATGGGGGTGTGTGATCGGTGTGCACAAAGCGTGGCAGGTACAGACAGCAGAAAACAAACTGGCACTGAAAACCGGCAAAGGCTCCGCCTCTGCCCTGCCCTTCTACTGAGACAAAGAGCAGGTGATGCATTTTTTACCCACATTTCACCCAGCTCTGGGAGAAAAAAAGACAAGGCATCCTGAAAGGCCCCTTGGCTTTGTAACATCCAGGACAATCTCTCACTTCCCACCATCCCGTTTTTACCTCATCATAGAACTCTGGGCTTTGGTTGTGGTGCAGCACAGCAGCATAAGCATTTGTCGTCAGGGGATGGCCTCCGGGTTTGCCATATATACACTGGAAACACAAATGCAGAGCTGAATTCAGGGTTGCTGCCAGCCCTGAAGCACCCAGCCAAATGAAAACAGGGAGCATGGAAACTCAGTGCTTTCCTACTGCCCTGCTCAGCCTGCCTGGCACACAGCACGGAACAAATGGCAGCCCCCGACAACAGACACCTACCTTTAATGGCCTGGCATCAGCTTCATCTGAGTCCCTGAACTCAATACAGACAGCAATATTCCTTGCCTGAAGTGGGAGGAGAAGAGGAAGATGAGCCACTGCTACGGGTGAGCAGCAGCCCCCCTGGCCAGGCTGAGCCTGGCTGCAGCCTGCTCTCCACATTGCTCACCTTTGCAAACACCTTCTGGTTCTCATACTTCAGATGCAAAGGGTAGACATAGAGGTGGTTTTTGTAGACAGTGAAGGGATAACAGTACTTTGCAACTTCTGGGACAAGCTCCTCCACTTCAACTGCCATGTTCTCACAGCTCTTCTCAAAAGGCTTTATAGGAATGTAAGAAGCTGTGACACAATCTGGAAGAGAAGGGAAGCTTGGGTAAGTGCACACCTCACAAAGAGCAGAAGTACAGCCCATGGGAAAGTAAATTTGGGGGCCTGAAGCTCTGCCATTGCTTTCAAGCATCCAGTTCTCTCCACATCACAGGACTGAGTGTGCTGAACAGGCCGTCAGACCCTGGCCCATGCTCATTGAATCAATCAAGGGAAAATTCTCCCCCTGATCATGCCACCATGGTTAGTAACACAGAGGAGAGTGCACAGGCACTGTGGGGCTCTGCTCTCCCTGCCAGTGGGGACTGCAGAAGTGGCATTTTGCTGTAGCTCTAGGCAATGTCAACAGGTCCTGTGAGTGAGCCATGGCTAGGCTGGGACAGCTGCTCTGCCCTGGACCTGCACCTTGACTCTCCCAGGCAGATCCATTAAATGCTGGTTGATAAATCACAGACTCATCACCTGACTGAAGCAGAGAGGCTTCTGAGCTGATGACTGGAGATTGATGTCTTGAGATGTGTCAGTCCTTTGCCACTCTGCTTCAGAAAGGTGTTTGATGGTTATGTTGCCTTCAAATACCAGAGCACAAGCCCTGTCTAATTCCCTGAGACTCAGGTCCACCATGAGGGAGAATTCATCTCAAGTGATGCCCTTCCAAAGCACAGAAAACAATTAAGACCACTGAAAAAGCCTTTTGGACAGGCGAGTGGTCTGCAGAGCCTACGACAGGAGCTGCCAAGGGCCCATGGAGTGACACTGAACAGCTCACGAGTCCTTTTTGCCACCATTTCTTTGAATGCAAAGTAAAGAATCCCACTGACCACATTTGAGGAGCTCTCTGGTGTTATGGATCAAAAATGTTACATGAGATTGGTGAGACAATAACGGCAAAGGCAGGCAAGAGGCTTCCTTCAGATTTAGGATGTGATGATGGTCAAACTGCAAGGCAGATGCAGCCCTCAGGTAAACCTCTGCACTTGGACCACACCTCTCCACAGAATCCACCAGAAGGCCTGCCAGAGCAGTGGCTGTGCTGAGTTACTCATTTCTCACTGCAGCCCAGACTCTTGCTAATGACCCAGCAGAACACCCCACAGAAGCAGGAACTCCTGAGGCTGGAGCCATCCAGGTTTCAGACCCCAGATCCTTACTTGTGAAGTCCAGAGGGATGTCTTTGATGATGACATTTAACTGGGCTGGAATGACCTGCAGCTTTGTCTTCTCTGGTCTGCATTAGGGAGAGAGAAAGAAGATCATGAACCCTGAGAGCTCAGGTGCAGAACACATCAGCAGCACTTTCTGTCACTGTTTCAGAAGCTGTCATCTCATGCTTGCACTCAGCTGCTAAAGAATGTGTTTTAAACTGCCTGCTCAGCACCATCTCCTGCACTTACTTCTTGTACTCTGCTAAAAGCTTCAGCATGTCTTCATTTGAGATTTTGCTGCTGTCTTGCTTGTACAGGGGTGAGAACTTCCCTTCAGCATCAAGAGTGCCCTGGGAGTCTTTGAAAACTGGCCTGCAGGAGAGAACAGACACTTCTTGGTGTTGGGAAACAGGCAGACACTGAGGGCTGGGACACACTGGGCTGAAGGGCAGCTTATCAGGGGAGAGGTTCACTGGCCTGTGATTGCTCTGAACACCACCAGATTGCTCTCCCAGCTTCATGTGGTGCTCAGACCCCACACAGACCACAACCCACAGTGTCATTAAAACTGCATGGAACATCACCCATTCCATACATGGATAGAGCCACAGGTTGGAACAGACCTTAAAGCTCATCCAGCTCCAGCCCCCTGCCATGGGCAGGGACCCCTCCCACCAGCACAGGCTGCTCAAGGCCTCATCCAGCCTGGCCTTCAACACCTCCAGGCAGGAGGCAGCCACAGCCTCCCTGGGCAACCTGTGCCAGAGTTTCCCCAGCCTCACTCTCAACAGTTTCTTCTTCATCTCCACTCTCAATCTCTCCTCTCCCAGCTCAAAGCCATTGTTCCTCAGCCTGGCACCCCCAGCCCTTGTCACAAGTCCCTCCCCAGCTCTCCTGGACCCTTTCAGGTCCTGGCAGGCTGCTCTGAGGTCTCCCTGGGGCTGCACAGCCCCAACTCCATCAGCCTGCCCCACAGGGGAGGTTCTGCAGCCCTCTAATCATCTTGGTGGCCTCTTCTGGAGCCTCTCCAGCAGCTCCAGGTCCTTCTCATGCTGGGGGCCCAGAGCTGGAGGCAGTGCTGCAGGTGGGCTCTGAGCAGAGCAGAGCAGAGGGGCAGAATCCCCTCCCTGTGCTGCTGCTCTCCCTGCTCTGGCTGCAGCTCAGCACTCAGCTGGCTCTGGGCTGCCAGGGACCATTGCTGGCTCCTGGGGACTTTGTCACCACCTGACACCTCCAAGACCTTTCCTGCCTCTCCAGCCAGGTGAGCAGGACACACTCAGCCCAGTTCCAAGCCTGGACCATAATGATGAACACCCTTCAATCCTCCCACAAACACCAAGTGACAAAATGTCTTCCTGTGATACTGTGATACATGGGGTCAGAGCATGGAAATCCTCCTAGGAAAGGAGCGTGGAATGAAGAGCAGCCTCAGGACAGATGTCATCAGGAGGCTGGACTCTGCCCTGGATGAATGCTGCATCATTGCCCTTGAATACAAAGGCAAGATCATGAAAGCATCTGTCCTGCCTTTCTGTGCCAACACCTTCCTCTGAAAGCCACAGGGAACCTGTCCCAGGGACACAGAGCAATGCAGCTCTCCACAGCAGGGCCACTCAGCTGCTTCATCTCTAAGTGCAGCAGGGACAAATGTGAAGGCAAAGTCAAGGTCCATACAGAGCCTGCCGTGAGGCTGAGGCACTGTGCAGGCCGTTTGCTGGCTGCCAGGAGGGAGCTGCAGCCCAGAGACACCATCCTGAAGCTGAGCAGCCAGTGCCACAGGACAACTCAGCTCAAGAGCACACATTGCAAGCTGTATACCACCAAATCCCAGCCAGCTGGGAAAGTCATCTGGTGCTCCCATGTCACTAGGGCCACGATCAGGGGGTTGGAGCTACGGGGACAGGCTGAGAGAGCTGGGGGTGTTCAGCCTGGAGAAGAGAAGGTTCCAGGGAGACTTAATAGCAGCCTGCCAGTACCTGAAGGGAGCTACAAGAAGGATGGAGAGAGACTGCAAAGGCCTGCAGGGACAGGACGAAGGGCAAGGGCTTCAAACTAGAGCAGAGTAGATTTAGATTGGATGTTAAGTGCAAGTTCTGCACCATGAGGGCGCTGGAACACTGCAACAGGTTGTCCAGGGAGGTGGTTGAGGCCTCATCCCTAGAGATATTCAAGGTCAGGCTCAACAGAGCTCTGGGCAACCTGATCTTATTTACTGCAGAGGAGGCTGGACTAGATGACCTTTGGTGGTATCTTCCAACCCAGACCATTCTGTGATTTTACTATCCCTTTTGTCAGCAGCAAAGAGCAGTTTAGCAAGAGGAGGCAGTGGCAGGGGGATGACTTTGCCTTCAGGTCTTCCTCTGACCTGAGGAAGGGGAAGGGAAAGGCAAGGGAAGCAGCACTGCTGCACATCAGCAGTCCCAGGCAAAGCTCATGGGGTGAATGGTATTGCTATCTCCAGTCATTCCCAAGAACTTTAATTAAAGCAGAGTCCAAGATGGGAGATAAACCCCAGCTGACCACCAGTGCCAGGCCAGGAGGTCCTCCACACTCCTCCTGCCCCTGGCAAGGGCTGGTGCCAGGAGGGGATGTCTGCACCGACTCCCACAGCAGCACGGAACGGTGCAGTTCATCCCAGGAAGGTTCTGCCCTGACAGCAGGAGCTACAGGTCAGCAGGAAGGTTGCTGCCTTCCCAGCACCATTTACTTTTTGTACTGTTTTGTTTCTAATTCTAGATAGAACCCTTCAGGCCAGCCCCCATTCTGGTTGGGAAGCAGAGCCAGATTCTGCCCTTGGCTGCAGCTTCCCTGACTCCAGTCACTTGGCCCTTTTCCTGCTCAGCCAGATCACATCCCAGAGAACTCACAGCAGCAGCTCCCACCGTGGCCAAGGCTCAGCCTGAGGTGACTAACCTGGCAGCCCAGCCAAAGGGCATCCTGTACTGTCCCAGACGGCTGCACACCTGCTTGGCCACCTTATGGACCTTCTGGGCGGTCTGGAAAACACAAGAGAGGTCAGGCGTGTGCCATGGCTTCCACACTGCCCTGGGAGAGGAGCAAAAGGGCTCCAGGGAGAAGAGCCTCTCCCTGCTCCACAGTGCACAGGTGCCCAGACACACAGCATGTCAGTTGTGGAAGCAGCTGTCAGACATTCCTGGCTGTCACATTTATTAGTTGTGCAGAGTAGCAGCAGATACCTCTGTGGGCACAGTCATCTCAGAACTCCTCTGACTGCCTCACATTCTCAGGGTATTAGTAGTTTATTGTTCAAAGAGCAGCAGTTTCTTTTCCAAACAGAGACTGTAGTTGGCTCTATCAGGGGGGTGGACTAAATGATCTCTAGAGGTCCCTTCCAACCCCCACCATTCTGTGATTCTGTGTGGCTTATCCCAAAGAGGGCTGAGGAAGTGCCATCATCTACCCTGTGTTCTGTACATTGATATTGCAGAGACTGGCTGCAGCAAGGCAGCATCAGCTCCACCAGGGCAGCACCAGCTCCAGCTGGGATGCAGAGATCGATGCTGGCAGCACCAGGCCCTCCCTGGCCATTCTTTGCATCAGTTCCCTCACAGGTTCATGCCATTCTGCACAGAGTATGACAGAGGCAGGGTGAGCAGAATAAAGGGTAAGGCCCAGGGTCTGCTCCTGCTAGAACACTGCTGTTCCCAGTGGGAGTGAGGCAGGACCAGTTCAGGACACAGTGTGCAGCACCATGCAGCAGTGCAGCCTAGTCCTCTGGGGATGATGTGTCAGTGGGTTTTTTGCTGCCAGCTCAGGCTTTGGCTTGGTGAAGTGCAGTGGGGAAAGGTCCCCCTGCCCCAGCTGCCTGGCTCTTCCTAAAAATCCTCTGCCTCTTTGCAGGGGAAAGAACCCAATCTCCCAGGGCAGCTCAGCTGAAGACTGGGGACAGAGCAAGTAGCAGAGAGGATGAATCACAAAATGGTAGGGGTTGGAAGGGACCTCCAGAGATCATTGAGTCCAACTCCCCTGTCAGAACAAGACCACCTAGGGCAGGCCACAAAGGAATGCATCCAGGTGGGTCTTGAAAGTCTCCAGAGAAGGAGACCTAGATAAGACCAGCATCTGCCAGAAAGAAGCTAAAGAGCAGCAAGCCCACCCCATGTTTCAGAGCAGCAGGGGCAGACAGCATTGCCCAGCAGGTGCCCTCCCAGGCCACGCAGTACCTTGCTGGGGTCGGAGTTTTTCATGTAGGGCTCTGCGCAGTGTGCAATGCTGCCCTGCAGCACCTTCTCCACACGGGCCACCAGGAAGATCTCCACATGTGGGTCAGTCACAGAGAAAACCCCCTGCAGCAGACAGACAGGACGCTGTCAGGAAGCAGCACACCTTACCTGCACTGCTGGCTTTGGCCCCAGCCATCTCGCTGCTCCTCTCTACAACCCACACAGACTTCACTTTGCTACAGAGGGGTCATGAGGGCTTACAAGGCTTGAGCATTGTCAAGTCTTAGAGTCACAACCATAGAGCTGTTTGGGTTAGAAAAGGTCTCTGAGATCATTCAGTCCAACCATCAACCCAACCCCACCATGGCCACCAAACTATGGCCCCAAGTGCCATGGCCACGGCGTTGTGGAACACCTCCAGGGATGGGGACTCCACCACCTCCCTGGGCAGCCTGTGCCCTGACCACTCTTGCAGTAAAGGAATTTTTCCTAATCTGCAACCTCACCCTCCCCTGGCACAGTTTCAGGCCAAATTGTCTCGAGCAACTCTACCTCATACTTTGCCCATCACTGCCAGTGAGTCCAAAGTGTCAATGGCTTAACACTGACCAAATCCCAGCTCAGGGGAAAAGCTGTCTTCTGCTTCTCCATGCAGCAGATCACCCCACACCACTGCTGAGCAGCCCCAGCCCAGAGGCTGAGTGAGGGGAAAGCCAGGTCCTCACCCGTTTGATATAGTGCAGGTGGGACTCAGGAACCCCATGGAGAAGGCTCTCTGTTGCAGGATGTCCCTTGGTGCCCTCGCTCCCGGCGGTCTCCAGCAGCATCTCACGGACAGGTGGAGAGTTCAGGTCCACGTGGAAGTCAGCTGAAATCTTGCAGTTGTTTTTCAGGTCAAATAATGCCAAGCTTAGGAAAAAGGGCTCAACCTGGGAAGTGGATTGAACAGATCAGTCAAAGAACCTGTGTGGTATGGGCTGAAGAGCATCAATGTGCACTGAGTTCCCTGCCTGCTTTACCTTCTGCACCTGTTTGTCCCTTTAGGCTTTCCACACCAGTGTTTCACAGAATCCTCACAGACTATCCATGTTTGTTTATCTGCTTTAGAGATACAGAACACACAACCTTTTTTCCTGTATCTTCTTGCATTTTGGTCTAATTAGTTTCACAGAATCACTGAACCTTAGGCATTGTGAGGGGCCTCTGAAGATCATCCAGTCCAAGCACCCTGCCAGAGTAGGGTCACCTGGGGCAGACCACACAGGAACACATCCAGGTGGGGTTTGAAAGTCTCCAGAGACTCCACCACCTGCTCCAGGGCTCTGCCACCCTCAAAGTCAAGAAGTTCCTTCTCAGGTTTATACAGAAATTGCTATGCTCAAGTTTTTTCACATTGCCTCCTGTCCTGTCCCAGGGCACCACTGAGCAGAGCCTGGCCCCAACTCCCTGACCCCCAGCCCTCAGCTATCTGTAAGCATTGATCAGATCCCCCTCAGCCTCCTCTTGCCCAGGCTAAGCAGCCCCAGCTCTCTCAGCCTCTCCTCAGCTGAGAGCTGTTGCAGTGCCCTCAGCAGCTCCCTGGCCCTGTGCTGGACTCTCTCCTGGAGCTCTTTGTCCTTCTGCAGCTGGGGAGCCCAGAACAGGACACAGCACCAGTACACAGAAGAGGGGGAGGAGAGCCTCCCTCAACCTGCTGGCAATTTGAACAGAGCTACTTTAAAGCCATCAATGAAATATAAAGAATGAACTCCACAGGGGGCTTTATATAACTGATAAACCATCAAGTCAGGCAGAAAAGATGCCCCTAGCCCACCAGAGCTGCTTATCCTTTGCAATGAGAAACAAATCACCCTAGGAGTGCTTAAGTTCATATGCTACAAGATCACTTCACTGACTTGTCCAAAGGCAATCGGCTCTGGATGGCCCAACACCCAAAATATTCCAAGGTGGCATGGAGCCAAGGTATCTGTCCCAGCCAGGAAAGCTCACACACAAGGCAGCCACTGCTGAGAATCTGCACATGCCCACCTGCCACCTTGCTTGTAGCTATTGATCTTGACAGCACCAGGCTAAGTGTCAACAATTCCAAGATCCTAGCACGAGTGTGTCCATGTGAAGATCCAAGTGAAGGCCTCAAGATAAGGCTGCAGCATGCCCAAGGTGTTACAGCACAACTTGGAGGCATTACAGCAACACTAAAAATGTGCTGGTGAGGGCTGACTCTGGGGCTGATTAAGGATGAATATGAGAAGGGCCTCTGCTATCAGACACACATTTATCTGCTGGCAGTTCCCAAGCACAACCAGCCTGGTGTGCTGGCTGTGAGCTGTCAGCATGAAACCACCACACAAAACAAAAGCCCCTGCAGTTCCAAGAGGTGTCAGACAAGGCACCAGCAGCAGAGATGCCAGTGCCACTGCCTCCCCTGAGATGCTGTCTCCTGCTCTGGCACCCTTGCATAAAGAGTTGGCTCCAGTCAGAGCAAATGCAGGACATGATAACAGGGATTATCTTTTGGGGAGAAAGTTTGGAGGAGCCTGGTCTGTTGAGTCTGGCAGAAGAGAGACTGAGCAGAGATGTAAGAGATGCAGACATCAGAGGCTCAGAAGAGACAGGGAAGAGCTCATTAGGCTAAGGCACGATGTTGGCATAGTGACAAATGCCTGCGCTAAAGTGAAGCTGGGAGTCAGGGGAAGGCTCCAGAAGAGGGGACTCCCTTAGCACTAGGGGAAATGAAACAAAACACAGGAGTGACTGCTATGGAGATGGAGCTCAATCATTTACCAACAGCACTTTCACAGGGACCCAGAACGTGGCAGACAGGCTCCCTGTTCCCTGTGCCTCTGAACTGCTGGTTTCCCAGCAGCCCCAGTTACTGGCAGGCTGAGGCATGTCAGGACAGACTCTGTCCCCAGACACACTTTCAGAACAGCAAAATACCAAGGCAGACAAATCCTGCAATGACCCTGGCCCAGAAGCCACTCCCTGCCTCAGTCCTGTTGGAGCTCAAGGCAAAATATCACAGAATCATAGAATGACCTGGGCTGGAAAGGACCACCAAAGGTCATCCAGTCTAACCCCCCTGCAGTAAGCAGGGACATCCTCAACTAGATCAGGCTGCTCAAAGCTTTGTTGAGCCTGAGCTTGGACATCTTCAGGGATAGAGCCTCAGACACCTCCCTGAGCAACCTGTGCCAGTGTTCCAGCAGCCTAACATCCAGTCAAGGCTCATCCAGTCCCAATCCCCCTGCCATGGGCAGGGACACCTCACACCACAGCAAGTTGCTCACAGCCACATCCAGCCTGGCTGCAAACACCTCCAGGCAGGAGGCTTCCACCACCTCCCTGGGCAGCCTGTGCCAGGCTCTCACCACCCTCATGGGGAACAACTTCCTGACATCCAATCTCAATCTGTCCATTTCTATTTTTTTCCCATTCCCCCCACCATATTAATCTGCCCAGGATTCTTCTTGCCAGTGAGGGGAAAGAAGACAAAGCAGGACACATCTGAGCTCCCCTTACGTTGGTAGGTCCTGCGTCCGACCTGTCGCTGAGCTGAGCAAGGAGGTTGAGGGAGAAGTCCTGGCAGCACACCAGGAAGCGCCTGCTGCTCTTCTCCTCAAATGGCTTCACGTCTGGCTCAAGCCCTGAGAAGTCCAGCCTCTGGGGAGCAAACAAATAAATCTGTGCTCACTAAAGAGGAAAAGAAGCCCCTGTTAAAGGATCACATTACAGCCAATACTCTCTTTATCGATTGAGCTTATAGTGAAGCAGTAGGAAATGGGAGGAGACATTCACAAATGGGTGCCAGGTGGTGACGTGACACAAATGTATTCAACACATGCATTCATGGGGATGCAGCAGTTTTCAGTGGTCTGGTTTGGAAAGCACAGAAAAATTAAACCTCAGTATGATTTCAGTTCCTTCCTGCTTTGCTGTAACCCTGGGGATCCTCCCAAACACCATTTAGAGCTTGGGGGAGAAAGCGGAACAGACGCCAGAGCTAGAAAAGTATCTTCCACTTTGAAGATTGGATTAGCCTAAGAGATGGTCCCTGTGCCTGAAATGGAGAGCAGGCACATGCTGCTGGGATCAGGAACAACATCTCCCTGTGGAAGGCATACCCAGATGCACAGCAACAGCCAGTGCAGGTAGAAAGAACAAAGACTGCCTGCAGGCTGGCTGGGAAATCCAACCAGTCTTGATTCCAATCACCTCCTTCCGAACCCAGAACACCCACGCCTGCTCTGTGCCTCAGCATCTGCCCTTCTCAGAGAGCAGATATATCACAGAATATAGAATTTGTTTGGTTGCAGAAGAGCTCTAAGATCATCCAGCCCAACCATCAACCCAACATCACCGTGGCCATTAAACCATGGCCCTAAGTGCCATGGCCACAGGGTTCTGGAACACCTCCAGGGATGGGGACTCCACCACCTCCCTGGGCAGCCTCTGCCAGTCCCTGACCACTCTGGCACCAAAGACGTTTTTCCTCCTCTCCAACCTAACCCTCCTCTGGTGCAACTTGACATCATTTCCTCTCATTCTATCACCTATTCCTAGGGAGAAGAACCCAACCCCCACCTCACTGCAACCTCCTTTCACAGGGAGCTGAAGAAAGCCAAGAGGTCTCCCCTCTATATGTGACCAAAATACCATCAGCCAGATAAAGACCCTCAGTCTTCCCCACACCATCACACTGGGCACTAAAGCCCAGAGCCAGGAAACACCTCTGAACACCAGCATTGACCATCTGGCACAGTCCTGCTTGCACTTCCCTCTGAAACCCTGCAGAAACCTGCATGCCATCTCAGCTAAACAGGCTGCAACTCTTGATGTGATCCTGGGAAACTTTTCCCATTGTTTCCTCTGCTTGCTTTGAAAGTGGACAGCCCGTTGCAGGTGTATGCTCCTGCTCCAGTTAGCTCAGCAGCAGGCACAGGAGCATGCACACACACACCAGCACTGACTGGGGCTGAGATTTCCAATGCCCACTGTTACAGCAGATCCAACTGACCCACTGCAGAGTGAAGAGTCCTGGGTGGGGAGGGAGGGCAGTGAATTCAGCCTCATCATTTGGTGAGGGGAAAATAAAAGGCCTCTTAGATGCTCCCCATTGAATAATGTTTCCATTTTCATTATCTGACTAGGATATAGGCAAATTCTCAGAGCTTCTCATTAAAAAAACCATAGATAGCTTTCTGGGTGTTTATATTCTTCCTGTTGAAGATCTTAAAGCAGTGCCAGGAGAAAAGCTCATTTCTACACTAGACCTTTTAAAGACTAATTACATTTCCTTGCCAAACCAGAATGTTCTTTTCTATAGGTGTGAACAAGCCAAAACTTGCCAGAAAGGGAAGCAGAGGCTGTGAACTAACTTGGAAGGGCTCTCAAAAAGTGCGTTAAGGATTGCAGCTCCTTTCACTGAAATCCCACACCTGGACCAGGGAGGGAACAGGGTAGGCACCACACCAAGGGAGCTCTTACAGAGAGCAAAACCTCACATTTGCAAGCATGGGGATTTTTACCTGGACTTCTGGGTCAAAGGAGAAGAGGTTTTGTCTGCCATCATTTCTGCTCAGCTTGTTCAGCTGATCTGTTTCTCTTCCATACTACGACAAAGGAAAGCAGTGGTGTGAGTGCCTGGCCACACAGAGGCAAACTCTGCTTAGCTGGAGAGAATGGAAGCAAAACAAAACAAGTGTTTTCCAGGTTCCCTTTGTGATATGTGAAATGATGCAGCCTCAAACCACGGAGCTCCTCCATCCATGAGACAGGCAGATGAGGTAAGAGACTTGATGCCTGCCCAGCTTCGCCAGAGCTGCAGAAACAGAATGGGGGAAAATCTCTTCCAAGGACAGGGTGGAGAGAGCCAGCTATGGTCACAGAACCACAGAATGAGGGGGTTGGAAGGGAGCTCCTGATGTCATCCAGTCCAAACCCCTACTAAAGCAGGGTCACCCACAGCAGGTTGCACAGGATCACAATGTCCAGGTGGGTTTTGAACGTCTCCAGAGAAAGAGACTCCACAACCTCTCTGGGCAGCCTGCTCCTGGGCTCCAGCACCCTCACACCAAAGAAGTTTGTCCACATGTTCAGAAGGAACCTCTTGGGTTCCAGCTTGTGCCAGCTGCCCCTTATCCTATCACTGGGCACTACTGAGAAGAGCCCAGCTCCATCCTCTTGACCCCCACCCTTTAGAGATCAGATCCCCTCTCAATCTGCTCTTCTCCAGGCTGAACAGCCCCAGGTCTTTCAGCCTCTCCCCATAAGAGAGGATCTGCAGTCTCTTCACAATCCTCTATGTGACTCTCTCCAGTAGTTTTGTGCTTCTCTTGAACTGAGGAGCCCAGAACTGAACACAATACTCCAGATGTGGCCTCACCAGTGCAGAACAGAGGGAGAGGAGAACCTCCCTTGACCTGCTTGCCACACTTCTCACTACACCCCAGGAGATCATTGGTCTTCTTGTCCACACGGCCAAATTGCTGACTCATGGTGAACTTGCTGTCCACTAGCACTGCCAGGCCCTTCTCCACAGAGCTGCTTGCCAGCAGGCCAACCCCTCAGCTGGGGACTGTTCTTCCCCAGGGTGCTGGGAGCAGGTTCTCTGCAAGCACAATACCTTCATCAGCTCTGGGTGCATGCTCCTCTCCAGGCTCTCCAGGATGTTCTCTGATTTTCCCTGCATGCTTGATTCATCATCTGCAAGGACACAAAAACCAGATGTCCAAAACAACTGCAGGAGCACCACTCTGCCAGGAAGCATCCTGCAGCATTTGCTTACAGTAGCACAGAAACAGCCTGGGGAGACTTTTCCACTCCAGCGGAAGCCCTTTTCCACTCACACCTGCTACCAGGGTGTACTACAGCCTGCCAGGTCTCCCCAAAGCACAACCCCAACAAGAAGCCAATTTTCCAGGAGTCTTGAAGCTTTGCCACAGATTTCCCACCCAGAGGAAGAGTCACATTTCCCTCCACTCTTACTCTTCAGACCATTGTCTACAATCCCCTAGAGTCTTTTGCACAAGATGGAGTGCTGGCCACCATTCTGGCCAGCAAGAGATGCCTGCACACTGCAACTGGGGCAGGGGGCAGGAAGGTCTTGCTCTGGTGTGGTGGGTTGAAGTTTCCACCCAACATAAAATTGCCAGACCAGCTGCAAGCAAATGAAGCTGTATTTACAAGCAAAACTACAATCTAGACTGTGGAATGCAATGAATATGTACAAGATATACAACAGTTACAAGTTATAAACAACACAAAACCCCCTCCTGGACAAAACTAGGGGGCTATCAACAGCTTCCTCATCTCCTCCACCTTACCCCGCACATGGGACAAAAGAAAGAAGAGCAGAGAGTTGCTATTAGTACTTAACCACAACAAAGAACACAGCCAAGGTCAGCAAAGCACCAGCCAGAGCAAATAAGCCAGAAAGAAAAGAGAAAATTAGTTTCCAAACCCAAGCTTGTGTTGGTTTCCAGACCCCTGAGATTACTGAGGCCTGACCACTATTGCTGTTTGTACCCAGTGATGATTTATTTACATCCTACCAGCTTTCGCTCAGGAGCCGTGGAAAACTGTCTAGGTACGGCCTACAACTGCCCCAGTGGGGAGCTGACCTTGCACAGATTCCACAGCCTCCTTCTTCTCTTGTGCCAGAGTCTCAGCGTTGCTCTGGATGATCTTCCTGAGAGTCAGCAGCCACTCCTCCATCTCCTGCTCGGTCTCAGCAGCCAGGTAGTGACTGTACTTGTCAATGGTCTTCAGCTCGAAGGCGTAGCGGCGCATCTTGGGGCACTGAATAGAGCACAGCACAAAGAGCTGGGGACATTTCCCTCCGCAGCCCAGCACAGTACCTGCCACGGGGCTCCTCTCTGGGAAAGCACAGAGTCATAGAACCATCACAGAACCACCCTTGCCCTTGTAGCAGCTGCTCCTTCGCTCAGAGCACACAGCATGCATCTACATCATCTGTCCTGAATCCACCCAAGATCATAAAATGAGCTGGGCAGGAAGGGACCTCCAGAGCTCATCCAGTCCAACCCCAGGCACTCAGCAGGGACATCCTTCATTGGATCAGGTTGCTCAGAGCCCTCTTCAGCCTCACCTGGAATATCTCCAGGGATGGAGCCTCAACCACCCCCTTGGGCAACCCGTTCCAGTGCTCAACCACCCTCTCTTTAAAGAATAGAATAGAATAGAATAGAATAAACCAGGTTGGAAGAGACCTTCAAGATCATCACATCCAACCTATCATCCAACACCACCTAATCAACTAACCCATGTAACCAAGCACCCAGTCAAGTCTCCTCCTGAACACCTCCAGTGATGCTGACTCCACCACCTCCCCAGGCAGCACATTCCATAGCGCAATCACTCTCTCTGTGTAAAACTTCCTCCTGACCTCCAGCCTGAACTTCCCCTGGTGCAGCCTGAGACTGTGTCCTCTTGTTCTGGTACTGGGGGCCTGGGAGAAGAGACCAACCTCTGCCTGTTTACAACCCCCCTTCAGGTAGTTGTAGAGAGCAATAAGGTCACCCCTGAGCCTCCTCCTCTCCAGGCTAAGCAACCCCAGCTCCCTCAGCCTCTCCTCACAGGGCTGTGTTCCAAGCCCCTCACTAACTTTGTTGCCCTTCTCTGGACTCGTTCCAGCAACTCAACCTCCTTCCTAAACTGAGGGGCCCAGAACTGTACACAGTACTCAGGGTGTGGCCTAACCAGTGCAGTGTACAGGGGCAGAATGACCTCCCTGCTCCTGCTGGCCACACTGTTCTTAATGCAGGCCAGGATGCCATTGGCCCTCCTGGCCCCCTGGGCACACTGCAGCCTACCATCAACCAGCACCCCCAGGTCCCTCTCTGCCTGGCTGCTCTCAGCCACTCTGACCCCAGCCTGTAGCACTGCATGGGGTTGCTGTGGCCAATGTGTAGAACCTGGCACTTGGATGTGTTCAATCTCCTGCCCTTGGACTCTGCCCATCTCTCCAGCCTGTTGAGGTGCCTCTGCAGAGCCTCTCTGCCCTCCAGCAGATCAACTCCTGCCCCCAGCTTGCTGTCATCTGCAAACTTACTGATGACTGACTCAATGCCCTCATCCAGATCATCAATAAAGATGTTAAAGAGGATGGGGCCCAGCACTGATCCCTGGGGCACACCACTGGTGCCTGGCTGCCAGCTGGCTGTGGCACCATTCACCACCACTCTCTGGGCTCAGCCTCCAGCCAGTTCCTCACCCAGTGCAGTGTGCTCCCGTCCAAGCCAGGGGCTGACAGCTTGGCCAGGAGTTTGCTATGGGGGACGGTGTCAAAGGCCTTGCTGAAGTCCAGGTAAACTACATCCACAGCCTGCCCCACATCCACCAGGCAGTCACCCGGACATAGAAGGAGATCAGGTTGGTCAGGCAGGACCTGCCCTTCCTAACTCCATGCTGGCTGAGCCTGATCCCTTGGCCATCCTGTAAGTGCTGTGTGATTGCACTCAGGATGACCTGTTCCATGATCCAATGTCCAATGGAGGCTACAAGGAGCATGCTCCTTCTCATGCTGTGAAACTTTCAGTATTTACCCAGAAAAGCCAGGAACTGAATTTGTTGGTCACAGTAAGTGATGTTGTATTCCAGGACATTAGAAGCATCTATCTGAAATGGGCCTGAAACTGGGGAGAGTTAGGCTGGAGATGAGGAAAAATGTCTTTGCTGCAAGAGTGGTCAGGGAGTGGCAGAGGCTGCCCAGGGAGGTGGTGGAGTCCTCATCCTTGGAGATGTTCAAGAAACCCGTGGCCACGGCACTTGGGGCCATGGCTCAGTGGCCATGGTGGGGTTGGGCTGCTGGCTGGACTGGGTGAGCTTGGAAACCCTTTCCAAAACAAATAATTCTATGATTTTCTGAACTTAAAAAAAGAATGGTTCAGTGGAACTTTTCCTGACCTCAGCTGGCCTAAGACGCCAAGGCAAATCGGATGCAGCTTGGGAAGCACATCCCGTGCCTGACTGAGGATGTGCCCTGCTTTCACTATGCTCAGGAAGAGAAATAGAAAGGCACAGCTCTGCCTCAGACATGAAGCAAACCACTGTGGGAATTTAAGCCACTCTCTACCAGCTCCACTACAATTGGTGCTTGCAGCTTCTCCAGACACAGCAGCTGTAGAAGGCCCAGCAGCAATCCAGTGCTGCACCTCACTCTCAGCATAAAGCTCACCTAGGTTTAAGCCCTGTTAAGCGCTGCTGCTAAAACCTCCCAAACCCTTTGCAGATCATAGGTCCCAAATGGCTGCACATCCACATGGACTTACTGGGGTGTAACTCAAGACACTAGAATTTGGTGCAAGCAGCACAGAAGGAAGGTAGCCAAGACTAAGTCACACCAATTACTGTCTAGCTTCAACCCTCAGGGTATCTTGGAAGGCACCTGACCTGTGACCAGGTAAAGGAGCTTGACAGAGCAGGGAGACTGCAGATGAGGATTCAGATGGAAAAGACCTTTAAGATTCATAGATTCATAGATCATCCAGTTCCAGCCCCCTGCCATGGGCAGGACACCTCACACCAGCACAGGTTGCTCAAGGCCTCATCCAGCCTGGCCTTCAACACCTCCAGGCAGGAGGCAGCCACAGCCTCCCTGGGCAGCCTGTGCCAGAGTCTCCCCAGCCTCACTCTCAACAATTTCTCCCAGTCTCCAGTCTAAATCTGCCCTTCTCAAGCTTCAATCCATTCCCCTTTTTCCTGTCACTCCCAGCCCTTTTTAACAGTCCCTTCCCAGCTCTACTGTAGCCCCTTGAAGTACTGGAAGGCTGCTCTAAGATCTCCCTGGAGCCTTTTCTTCTCCAGAATGTCCCCACAGGGAAGGTTCTGCAGCCTCTGATCTGCCTTGTGGCCTCCTCTGGACCCTGTCCAGCAGCTCCAGGTCCTTCTTGTGCTGGGGACCCCAGAACTGGAGGCAGTGCTGCAGGTGGGGTCTGAGCAGAGCAGAGCAGAGGGGCAGAATCCCCTCCTGTCCTGCTGGTCACACTGCTTTTGATGCATGATGAATGAGCATTTAATACAATGATCAAATGCTTTTGTTTTACTCTGACAGCAGTTCCTCCATCGCTGTCTTTGCCTCTCTGGCCAAAACATGGCACTCTTGTAGAAACCCTTGCCTGCCTTTTGCTGACAGAGCAAAGCAGCTCAGGCTTGGTTTGTAAATCCACCCAAGGCACAGACCTGGAGGGAAGAGGTCTGCCTCAGAGCTGGCAGTCACAGTGCACCACCTACCTGAACAACATCATTGCAAGCATCCAGGAAAATGCAGCCCTTGGATTCCTTTGAAATCTTCTCATCTTTGTAGGAATTCAGGATGTAGGAGCCATCTGTCAGCTGTGACAGGTAAAAATACCTCCTCTTGAACACCTGCAACAGTACAAAGCCTTGCTCAGCCATGTATCCACCCTGGTGTGCATCAGAAACTACAGCCATACTTTCAGTACCTGCCCTGCTGCTAGGGAGAAAATCCTAAGCCTAGACTCCAGAGCCTCACAGATTCACTCCTTTGAGGAAGACCTAGTTTTACAAAGAGGCATTGCAGCATCCTCTTTCATGTTAAAGTCGAAGTTTGCCTTCCTGAGGGAAAGTCCCAGGGCTACCAACTGGCCTTTCAGCGGGCTCCCGCCTCATTTATCTTTACAGGGTAAAAGCTGCACAGTAAATTCAGATCAGCACGTCGGCTGAATATTCATCCCACCCTACAGCAGGGATTCCAGAGCCTTTTTGATAAAGACCTCAACTGGAATTACAAAGCAATTCTCCAGAAGGCTTTGGAACAGAGAGGTGGAAATGTCTAGCACCCAGATGCAAGCCAGAGGTCACTGCAACCCACGCAGCTGCTTGGGTTTTGTGAGTTTGGTGGTTGGTTTTTTTTCCCCTGAGTTGACTTTGGCTTGGTGTTCAATGCTCACCTCAAGAAGCAGTAAGTCTGGGACAAGTGCTCCTATGTTTGAGCTACTGGTTTTGATGAATCAAGCTCTCCAGCAGCTCAGAACATCTTCCTTCACCTTTGTCAGGCAGAAGGCCCTGGACCAGAACTCAAAAGCACACTTTTGGCAGCAGCTATGGCAGGCTGACAGGCTGCCAGGTCTGTAGGGAGCAGGGTGCATTTCACAGTTGCTAGGTGTCTGCCTCAGAGAAGAAAGCTGGGGCCAGTGGCACTGTGAGTATTTCCACTGTACTGCATCAGCTGAGAGATCTATGAATTAAACAGAGCAGTTTTCATCCCAGATGGGAGACTACTGCCAGCAATTTCTGACACTAGCACATGCTCAATAAACCCACTCACTGGCAGCGGAAGGGAGCATCCTGCTCTGAATGGGTAACCTAAGCCCTCTGCAAGGCAGCCTCTGGCATCATTTAGATGACTGTTAGCTGCAGAAATGCCTCAAGGCCTGTTGAGCTTCAGGATTTGTAAGATTTAACTAAACCTTTAATTCAGCAAAGCACAGAACTCCATGGCAAGCCAAGCATGCTAAGCATGAAGGCAGCTGAAACACCGATTGAGCACTTGACAGAACCCATCTCAGAAACTCTGGCAGTGGATGCTGCAGAAACCCATGATGGGATGGCTGATATCTCCCCTGGCTATGGGATTTGAGGTTAAACCATTTGCAACTTCTCAATTCTGTTCCACAGGAAATGGAGAAGCAAGCAGCAAACACCAGGCTGTGACTTCCCCTGCAAACACTGCTGCCAGCAGAAACTGCTAGAAGACTGTGGCCCTTGGAAAGGAGTACCACAAAGCTGGCAGCAGAGGGAACAGCCTCTCTGAGCAGGCTGCAGATGCTGCTGGTGAGCACTGCAATTGCAGAAAGATGGCTACAGAACCAAGGAAGTTCAGCTGGGAAGAGATGAAAGAAACAGATAGAGAAAGGGGAAGAAAAAAGAGAGAAGGGGAGAAAAAGAGAGAGAGGAAGAGAGAGAGTTGAAGAAAAGAGTAAAAGAAAAAAGGAGAGAAGGGAAGAGGGGAGAAGGGAAGGGAAATGATCCCAATGCCATGGTTGTGATGCACCACACTGACATGCTGCAAAACAGACAGCGATAGAGCTGGGCCACAGCAAGGAGCATGTCTGCCAAAGCAATGCTCCTGTGAAATGCAGGTTGGCAGCTGCAGCCTAACTGCAGTTTGCTGCTGCACTGCCTCTCCACAGCACATCCTCTGCACATGCCTAGCAACAGGCCCCAGCACAGCACCCCCAGCACCGACAGAACCAGCACCCAAAAGCTGGCTGAGCACAGCTATGCTTCAACATGGTGGTAGGACTGTAGCCGTTCAAAGCCCTCTGATTTCTCCCACGTGCCTTAGGAGTCTTTTGTAAGACACAGAGGTGCCCAGGACCACCTCAGAAAATGGCCACAGCTTTTCAGTGCTTTGATATCTGAGTTTCACAGTAGGCTCTCTGTAACCAACTGACACCAGTGCAGTCCAGATTAGGTCTGCGAAAGGGGAGTCTGAGGTGCTGAGCACTCAGGCCAACAAGAGGCTCAGGCTAAAGTGGACTCAGCTGGCTGCTTTGAGCACATATGATACCTCCCCCAGAAGATACAGCAGCAGAAATGGCTTCAGCCTTGCTACTCAGAAAAGCAGCAAATCCAGGTCCTTCTATTGGCTTCCAGCTCATCAGCAACCATTGGAAACCTCAGGTTCAAATGAGCTCTGTGAAGGGTCCTGTCCTAACTCAGTGCATTGAGCCTCAGCACAACTGAGCTTTTGGAGATTTCCTAACACCCTCACAACCAGCCTCACTGCAGCCAGCCTCTAGCTGCATAGCTCAGCATAACTAACTAATACTCTCCCCATGCTGGACCGAGGCAGCTGCATGGTGGAACAAGAGACAGGCTCACTGCTACAGCGAAAACCTGCCATGGAAGTCAACCTCCTCTGCAAAGCCTGAGCAACAGCTAAACCAGGCTATGGACAGCAGAGAGCTGGAGACAATGCAGCTGCTGCTCCCAGCTCAGTGCTGCTTCTTTGCCTCAGTGACAGCAGCCCTGCTTTTGGTGTTTCGGTTCTAAGTATTTCCTACCAGCAAGGAAACTCTCAGCGCAGAGTCCTTGCAGGACAGTTGTCTCAGTTCGTTAAACTGGCTTCCCCTTCTGGGCCTCAGAAAACAGCCTGGGTTAACAAGAACCTGCTTTGTCCTGTTGTTCAGCTTGCCTGTCAGGATTTGAAGTACATTGCTCTTGTACTCTGAGAAAGGAAGGGTTAAAAGCTGTTACCAGACTGGGTTTTTTAGTCCAACTTGGGATACTGTCCTGGGTTCAGCCTGTTGAATCAGCTGGTGAGAAATCAGCTTCTTAGAACAGGCTGCCTTAAACCAGGACAGATACTCTATAAGTTCTGCACCTACAAGGTGCCCATCCAGAGCCACCTGCTGCACTCCTGCTGTTTTAGAGCTGTGCTCTGAGCCTCCCCAGGTCTCTTGCTCACAACTGACGTCAGGGCTGGCTCAGACTCACCTTCATGGTCACAGTGATTGTGCTGTTGACATTGGCTTTGTGCAGCCAGCCTTGCTTTATCACACCACCCTTCTGGGAGCACAGGGAGGAGGAATCCTGAAAGAGAGCAAAGCAATAGAGAAAGAGGAGGTCAGGTGAGCTGCCATCCATGGAACATTCCCCTAGGCCAGACAGACATGCACCCTGGAAAGCAGGGGAGTTACACTGCAGCAACACAGCAACATGGATAATGAAGCAGAATCACACAGATTGGCTCAGGTTGGAAGGTACAGCAGAGACCATCTCTTCCAACCCCCTGCCATGGGCAGGGACACCTCTCAACTAGCCCAGGCTGCTCAAGGCCTCATCCAGCCTGGCCTTCAACACCTCCAGGCAGAAGGCAGCCACAGCCTCCCTGGGCAGCCTGTGCCAGAGTCTCACCACCCTCCTACTGAAGACCTTCTTCCTCAGCTCCAGTCTAACCCTGCTCTGCTTGAGCTTCAAACATTCCCCCTTGTCTTGCCTCCAAACACCCTCAGGAAAAGTCTCTCTGCAGCCTTCCTGCAGGATCCCTTCAGGTAATCATCATCATCAAGCTCTCATTAAGAGATGAGCTATTACTGTGCCACTTCTTCTTCTATTCCCCCTTGTCCTATCACTATGAACATGGAACAGGCCCAGCTACATGTATGGTGCTAGCACAAAACATTTCAAGGCAAGAGGCAAACCAGGCTACTTTGGGTCACCTTTTGAAACCAGCAAGATTCCACCTATGCTGCCAGAGCTGCCTGGCAGCTCTGCAAGGAGGAGCTGCATGGTGGATTTCAGCCCAGCATTTCAAAAACCTGGGAAGAAGGACATTTTCCAACTGCTCTGGTTAGGAAGTTGCCCAATACACAACTCCAGCCTCTGTTTGTCATTTCCTTTCATACAAACCCACTCTCTGCATTAAATTTAGGCAAAAGCCACCGAACCTCAAGAGCTGGAATGGAACTGATTGGTGTCACTGCTAGCAAAACACGAAGTTTCAAGTGACCCAATCAGGCTGTTCCTGCCACAGGAGCTAGGATGTCCATCTCTGCTCTTGTCCCATGGTCCCACAAAGGGAGAACTGCCCTCCATCCATTCATAACTGTGACCTCCCCTGGGGAAATCACCCCACTCCACCTTCAGTTTGCAGATGAAACTAAATAGGGTGGGAGTGGTGAACTGCTGGAGGGTAGGAAAGGCCTTGCAGAGGGAGCTGGTCAGGCTGGACCCATGGGTCAAAGCCAACAGGATGAAATTCGCCAAGGCCAAGTGCTGGGTCCTGCACTTGGGTCACAACAACCCCAGGAAGGCTGCAGGCTTGGGGCAGAGTGGCTGGAAACTGCCCAGCAGAGAAAGCCCTGAGGGTGCTGGGTGACAGCAGCTGAACATGAGCCAGGGAGTGCCCAGGTGGGCAAGAAGGCCACCAGCAGCCTGGCCTGGATCAGCAGTGGTGTGGGCACCAGGAGCAGGGCAGGGATTGTCCTCCTGTACTGAGCACTGGTGAGGCCACACCTCGAACCCTGAGTTCAGTTTAGGGACCCTCACTGCAGGAAGGACATTGAGACCTTTATTTCATCAAGAGATTTCTTTGCCTTGAGTGACCATGACAGAAGCCTGATGTAAATACTCCATCAGGAATCTGCAACAGATATGACCATGCCAAAACATCTGCCAAAGCACCAGAAATACTCTTCCACAACCAACAGCAGTAACTTCACTTGTTTTGAGTATTTGGGACACTAACCAGAAGGAAAAAAATGTCTCCTTCAAATATTGATAGTGCATTTGTGTCCTTTTGCTGATAACAGCTCCAGCCAAGGCAGATATTATTGAGGTTGCTAGGGAACAATGGCATAATGTGAACCAACAACACAGCAGATAACAAAATTAAGGCCAAACTTCCAAAACACATTTCCAGTTAGGAAAAAGCCATCCCTGCTGAGACCCAAGGTGTTCTGGCACACACAGAATCACAGAACAGAGCTGGTTAGAAAAGCTCATCCAGTCCAACCCTTCATCCAGCACTGCAGGGTCAGCACTACACCATCAGCTGCTGGAATGGTGACTCCAGCACTGCCCTGAGCAGCCTCTTCCAACGGTTGAGAACCCTCTCAGTGAATAAATATTTCCTGCTATCTATCCTGAGCCTCCCCTGGTGCAACTTGAAACCATTTCCTCTGCTCCTGTCACTTGCCACCAAGGAGTGGCTGCCCCCTCCTTGCTCCAACCCCCCTGCAGGGAGTTGTACAGAGCAGTTGTATGTGAAACAGAGGCATCAGATCTTCACTTTCGTAAGAAAGAGACTTCCCTTTTCCTCTAGAAGTCCCTCAGCAGCAGCATCTTGGTGTCATTCAGATTTCAAACAGTTGGAGTCAACTCTTCCCATAATAAAACAACCTTTCCTAATGTCATGTGTGTGAATTAAGCTTCACATGGAACTTGAGACAGACAAATGCTCTCCCTCCCTTTGGTAGCAAATGTGACAAGCACAGGGAAATGTGGCAGCTGGACTGGCTAGCAGATTGTCCAGCTGCACAGCCAGCAGATCCAGAGAGGTGATTCTGCCAATGTACCGTGCTCTGCTGAGACCCCACCTGAGGGCTGTGTCCGTCTCTGAAGCCCTCAACACAGCAAGGACATGGACCTGATGGAGAGGGTCCAGAGGAGGCCACAGAGATGATCAGAGGGCTGGAACACATCTCCTATAAGGACGGGCTGAGGGAGCTGGGAGTGTCCAGCCTGGAGAAGAGAAGGCTCCAGGCAGACCTTAGAGCTGCCTGCCAGTACCTGCAGGGGCTCCATGCAGGCTGAAGAGGGACTGTTCCCAAAGGCCTGCAGGAACAGCCCCAGGGGCAATGGTTTGAGATGAGAGCAGAGCAGATTGAGATTGGATGTGAGGAACAAGTTCTGCCCCAGGAGGCTGCTGGAACACTGCAGCAGGCTGCCCAGGGAGGTGATTGAGGCTCCATCCCTGGAGACATTCAAGGTCAGGCTTGACAAGGCTCTGAGCAATCTCATCTAGAGGAGGATGTCCCTGCTGACTGCAGGGGGGGTTGGGCTGGCTGAGCTTTGAAGGTCCCTTCCAACCCAAACCATTCTGTGACTCTATGAAAATGCCCATGAAAATGCCCCAATGACAGAGCCACCAGCTCACCCCCATGGGATGCAAATCTTACCTGCAACCAGGTGAACACAAACACATCAAGGTCCACAGGAAGCAAACCACTTCTGAGCAGTACCCACAGAGTAGGATTACCACACTGTGTGGGTAGCAGCGATTGAGAGCTGCAGGTTACGTGGCAGAGCACAAGTCCTTTGAAGAGGAGAAGCCAATACCAGAGTGCAGATAAACACCAGACATCATTCTGGGTGTGAAGAATTTTACTCAGGAGTTGTTTGGCTTCCTTTTTTTTCCTTTATGCTGTTGCAGTTTCGAGTGAAAAAGCCATGAGAAAAGATTATTCCTAATTTTCCAGATAATTAGGGGATCCTTGGCTCCAAAGGAACATCTTGTCGTGCTTTGAAAGGAATCACATTCTTAGTTTTGGTCCTGTCCTCACAGTAATGAAGCATCTCACCAGAAAACCATTGCTGGGAGCTGAATTCTCACCTTGCCTCAGGAAATCTGCTTTTTAACAGGTCTTAGAGCAGAATACATGGGGGAAAAAATAAATGTCCTTACCTCATCCTTTTCAAAGTCTTCATCAATTTCAAACACATGGCTTGGAATCTTATCTGGCCTAAAGGATTTGCTGAAATCAAAACACATTTGCAATTTTAATGACTGAGACCTAATGAGGGTTTCCATGCCAGCAAGTGGGTGCTGGATGCAGAACCAAGACTGAAACTGCAGACTAGAGAGCACAGCACAACTGCCCTCCTGCAGAAGACAGATTTCAAGAGGCCTCCAGTCACTTACAGCTAGAGAAAGCTAACCTCTGAGTGTGTTCCATGGAAATTAAGCATAAACAGTAGGTAATTTGCTTTCTCCATTAGCTGTCTGCTTCTGCAGAGCTTCCAGAGGCAGTGAAAGGCTGTCTCAAGATTGCCTGACCTTGTTCTCATGGGCAACTTCAACCTGCCTGACATCTGCTGGGATCTCAACACAGCAGAGAGGAGGCAGTCTAGAAGGTTCTTAGAGTGCATGGAGGACAGCTTCTTATCCCAGCTGCTGCAAGAGCCTACCAGGGGCAAGGCTATGCTTGACCTCCTCTTCACCAACAGGGAAGGGCTGGTGGGGATGTGGTGGTTGGAGGTGTTTAGGGCCCATGACCTCCTCTTCACCAACAGGGAAGGGCTGGTGGGGATGTGGTGGTCAGAGGTGTTTAGGGGCCATGACCTCCTCTTCACCAACAGGGAAGGGCTGGTGGGGATGTGGTGGTCAGAGGTGTTTAGGGGCCAGGACCTCCTCTTCACCAACAGGGAAGGGCTGGTGGGGATGTGGTGGTCAGAGGTGTTTAGGGGCCATGACCTCCTCTTCACCAACAGGGAAGGGCTGGTGGGGATGTGGTGGTCAGAGGTGTTTAGGGGCCATGACCTCCTCTTCACCAACAGGGAAGGGCTGGTGGGGATGTGGTGGTCAGAGGTGTTTAGGGGCCTGTGACCAGGAGATAATTGAATTGTCAGTATTTGGTCAAGCTAAGAGGGGCAGCAAGAAGACCTCCACTCTGGACTGCTGGAGGGCAGACTTCAGGTTACTCAAGGAACTAACTCAGAAGGTTCCTTGGGAAACAGCCCTAAAAACAAAGGGGTCCAGGAGAGCTGGGCCTGCTTCAAGGAAGAACTCTTGAAGGCTCAGAACAGTCTGTGCCAATGTGCCAGAAGATGAGCCCCAGGGCAGACAGCCTGGATGGGCAATGAGCTTCTAAAGGAACTAAGGGAAAAAAAGAGGGTGCATCACCTTTGGAAGAGAGGGGAGGCAACCCATGGAATGTCCAAGGATGTTGCTAGGTCTTGTAGGAAGAAAATTAGGGAGGCAAAAGCACATTTAGAGCTTAGACTGGCCTCTGCTGTGAAGGACAACAAAAAGTCCTCCTATAAATACATTAATAGCAAGAGGAAGGGCAAGGACAACCTCCACTCCTTGGTGGACATGGAGGGGAACGTTGTGACAAGGGATGAGGAAAAGGCAGAGTTGCTTAACTCCTTCTTTGCCTCCATTTTTACTGGCAGGACAGAATGTCTTCCAGACAGCTGGCCTGCAGAGCTGGCAGATGGAGCCAGGGAGCAGCAGGGGGAGGTAGTTCCCTGTGTTCCAGGGGGAGGTAGTTAGAGATCTCCTCAGCCACTTGGATCCCCATGGGACTGGATGGGATCCATCCTAGGGTGCTGAGAGAGCTGGCAGAGGAGCTGGCCAGGCTGCTCTCCATCATTTTCCAGCAGTCCTGGCTCACTGGAGAGTTCCCAGGTGACTGGAAGCTGGCCAACGTGGTGCCCATCCACAAGCAGGGCCAGTTGGATGAGCCAGGGAATTATAGGCCTGTCAGCCTGAGCTCAGTGCCAGGCAAGATCATGGAACAGGTCATCCTGAGTGCAATCACACAGCACTTACAGGATGGCCAAGGGATCAGGCCCAGCCAGCATGGAGTTAGGAAGGGCAGGTCCTGCCTGACCAACCTGATCTCCTTCCATGCCCAGGTGACTGCCTGGTGGATGTGGGGCAGGCTGTGGATGTGGTCTGCCTGGACCTCAGCAAGGCCTTTGACACCATCCCCCACAGCAAACTCCTGGCCAAGCTGTCAGCCCCTGGCTTGGACAGCAGCTCTCTGAGCTGGGTTAGGAACTGGCTGGAGGCTGGGCCCAGAGAGTGGTGGTGAATGGTGCCACAGCCAGCTGGCAGCCAGGCACCAGTGGTGTGCCCCAGGGATCAGTGCTGGGCCCTGTGCTCTTTAACATCTTCATTGATGATCTGGATGAGGGCATTGAGTCAGTCATCAGCAAGTTTGCAGATGACAGCAAGCTGGGGGCAGGAGTTGATCTGCTGGAGGTTAGGAGAGGCTCTGCAGAGAGACCTTGCCAGGCTGGAGAGATGGGCAGAGGCCAAGGGCAGGAGATTGAACACATCCAAGTGCCAGGTTCTGCACATCGGCCACAACAACCCCAGGCAGTGCTACAGGCTGGGGTCAGAGTGGCTGAGAGCAGCCAGGCAGAGAGGGACCTGGGGGTGCTGGTTGATGGCAGGCTGAACATGAGCCTGCAGTGTGCCCAGGTGGCCAGGAGGGCCAAGGGCATCCTGGCCTGCATCAGGAACAGTGTGGCCAGCAGGAGCAGGGAGGTCATTGTGCCCCTGTACACTGCACTGGTTAGGCCACACCTTGAGTCCTGTGTCCAGTTCTGGGCCCCTCAGTTTAGGAAGGAGGTTGACTTGCTGGAATGTGTCCAGGGAAGGGCAACAAAGTCGGTGAGGGGTTTGGAACACAGCCCTGTGAGGAGAGGCTGAGGGAGCTGGGGTTGCTTAGCCTGCAGAAGAGGAGGCTCAGGGGAGACCTTCTTGCTGTCTACAACTCCCTGAATGGAGGTTGTAGCCAGGTGGAGGTTGGTCTCTTCTCCCAGTCACCCAGCACCAGAACAAGAGGACACAGTCTCAAGCTGTGCCAGGGGAGGTTTAGGCTGGAGGTTAGGAGGATGTTCTACACGGAGAGAGTGATTGCCCATTGGAATGGGCTGCCTGGGGAGGTGGTGGAGTCACCATTACTGGAGGTGTTCAGGAGGAGACTTGATAGGGTGCTTGGTGCCATGGGTTAGTTGATTAGGTGGTGTTGGGTGATAGGTTGGACTTGATGATCTCAAAGGTCTCTTCCAACCTGGTTTATTCTGCTCTATTCTATTCTGCTGACTTGCATGCATGCAGCACAGAGATGCAGCTTGCTGAATGAGAAGCAAGATCCGACTGTATTACTCACAAATTTTAGTATGATTTCCCAGGCCCAATCCACCTGCTAAAGCAGGGTCTCCAACAGCAGGTTGGACAGAAATGTATCCAGAGAAGGAGACTCCAGAACCTCTCTGGGCAGCCTGCTCCAGGGCTTCAGCACCCTCACAGTGAGGAAGTCTTTCCTCATGCTCAAATGAAACCTCTTGTCTTTGAGTTTGTGCCCACTTCCCCTTGTCTTATCACTGGGCACCCCTGAAAAGAGCCCCATCCTCTTGACCTCCACCCTTTAGCTATTGATCAGCATTGATCAGACCCCCTGTCAGGCTGATTTTCCCCAGGTCTCCTCCTCCTCACAGGCCTCTCAGCACCCTTCTGGCCTCTGTTGGACTCTCTGGTCAGCAGTGTTGCCCCAGTGCTGTTTCACTTCCCCATAATCTCCTCAGAACAGAGCAGTTCAGCCAATTAACAAGAACAAGCACTTCACACGCTGCCAGTGCACCAACAACCTCAGCAGTGGTCCAGACAAGCATGGAGCATAGGGAGGGAGAGCACAGCAGGCACCACCACTGAGAAAACAACCGCCAGGAGATACCCAAGACGCATAAGCCTGTCTGCAAAACCCAACTAGCTTTGGAGCTGGAGGCCCTGGCACAGCCCAGCCCTTCAGAGCACACAACTCCCCAGCACTCTCAGTGTCCATCAGCTGTAAGACAGAATCAGAGTCACAGAAACATTCAGGTTGGAACAGACCCTCAGGATCACCAAGTCCAACCCAGAACCCTACTCTACAAGGTTCAGCTCTAAACCTTATCCCCAAGCAGCACATCCAAATGACCTTTAAACTCCACCACCTCCCTGCACAGCACATTCCAATGCCTGACCACTCTTACTGGGAAAAATGTTTCATCATGTCCAGTCTAAACGTGCCCAGTGGCAACTTGAGGCTAGACTGAAGCTGTAAAACAACATCTCAGTGATGTGGGGCACAGAGGATCTGCTCAGTATAGGAACACTGTGTGCAGCACTCAGACAACAACCCTAGAAGGACAAGGCTCCTGGTTTGGGATGAGCAGACACTGCCAATACTATGCTGCCACATGCCCAGGGCAGAGAAGGGCCACAAGGAGGAGCAGAGGGCTGGAGCTGCTCTGCTCTGGAGACAGCCTGAGAGAGTTGGGGTTGTGCAGGCTGGAGAGGAGAAGGCTCCCAGGAGACATTATGGTGGCCTTGCAGGACCTGAAGGGGGCTCCAAGAATTCTGGGGAGGGACTTTTGAGACTATCAGGGAGGGATGGGACTGGGGGGGATGGAGCAGAACTAGAAGTGGGGAGAGGGGATGGTGTTCCCCAGGAGGGTGGTGAGAGCCTGGCACAGGTTGCCCAGGGAGGTGGTGGAAGCCTCCTGCCTGGAGGTGTTTGCAGCCAGGCTGGAGGTGGCTGTGAGCAACCTGCTGTGGTGTGAGGTGTCCCTGCCCATGGCAGGGGCTTGGGACTGGCTGAGCCTTGAGGTCCCTTCCAAGCCTGACAATCCTGTGATTCTATCATTCTATGCACCCCTAGATGCAGGGGGTGCTGGCATGCTGCTGGGTAGGATGTGAAGCTGTGACCTTGTCTTACTTTAAGGAGTAAGACAAGAGCTGTTTAACCCTTCTCAAAGGACTCAAAGAGAGCAGCTCCACACAGCATTGGACAGAACTGAAAGTTCACATGGAAATGCTTTTCATCCTTACATACTACAGTGCAAAAGCATATAAAATACACAAAACCCATAATTCACCTTGGCCATGGTTCTTCAAGAACCTCCTTAGGCCAAAGCTGCATACAACCTCCCTCCAAACCAGCCCAAAGAGCGAGGCTTCCAATGTCCCCCATGCCTCTCTGCTGCCTCCCCCCCGACCCAAGCCATGCAGCTACAAACTCTGCCTGGCAGCTCCAGGCTGAGCCAGGCCTCACTCCCCCATACCACACTCAAGATAAAGCTCTGCACATCCTCCCAGGTGCAGAGAGGGAGGGAAAAAGGGCAGAAACTGACTCTGCAGCCAGTTTACTATTTTTTATTTGTTATTAATTATGGGATGTGATAACGAGTTACAATTTCCTGGGCCCATCTAGTCCCTTCTGGAGGACCTTAAGGAACTCTATGGTTCTTAAAGGCATCCAGCCTCAAACCATAACAGACCTGTGCTGGCTCTACTGTCAGCATCCCCGTGGGCCAGCTGAGTGCCAAGGGCATGATCACAGCTCACAGGATGCTAGGGGTTGGAAGGGACCTCTGGAGAGCTTCCAGCCCAAGCCCCTGCCAGAGCAGGAGCAGAGAATCCAGCACAGGTCACACAGGAACACATCCAGACAGGGCTGGGAAGGCTCCAGAGCAGGAGACTCCACAACCTCTCTGGGCAGCCTGCTCCAGGGCTCTGTGACTCTCACAGTGAAGAAGTTTCTCCTCCTGTTGAGGTGGAACCTCCTGTGCTGGAGTTTATACCCATTGCTCCTTGTCCTATCCCAGGGTGCAAGTGAGCAGAGCCTGCCCCTGTCCCCTCCCTCTTGACATAAACCTCTAGCTCTCTAACTTTCAGAGCAGCTGCCTGTGGGACAAGCCTCCAGAGCAAGGGCAGACTCTTTCTCCTGAGCAAGCCCCAGAGCTGTGGCCACGCCATCCGCATTCCAAGGGAGCGCACCACTTACCACGGCAACATGCGGAAGTCTCCTGAGTATTCCTCATACTTGTAGTTCACCACGTGCCAGTCGGAGCTGTAGGTTTTAATGCACTGGAAGGAAAACAACACAGCTCTTTGCAGGCTACTCCCAGCCAAACAGAGCTATGCACAGGGGCTGTAAGGTGACAGGGTGAGATAAGGGCGAGTGAAGAGGGTCTGACCAAGCTGCTGCGTTCATTGTGCATCACAACGCAGAATTTCATGAGGAACCTTTTCAGAAGACAGACAAAAACCCCAGAGCACCTGGCCTACCACACAGCTGCTGCTTGTGTATTAACATCACTCCAGGGCACTAAAAAAAGGGAAGATTGATTTGAGAGGCCATTGTCTTCCAGAAAGCACCAGCAGTGTAGTGCCTCTAACCCAACATCAGCCAACAACTTGGCATTTAGTTCCCCTGCACTGGGAGGGAATTGTCCTCGAGAGCTGCACTCTGCAAAACAAAGCTGTGGCCCTGCAGATGCTCCTGCTGCACCCCTGCACCTTGCAGTTGTGGCAGGTGGTGCACAGCAACACATTTTGCATGCCTACAAAACCCACTGGAAAGAAGCCCTGTGCAAGAGGCAGGTGTGAAGACTGTCTCCTGCAGTCAGCCCACCAGTGACTGGTGCTTCCCACACAGGAGCAGCCAAGTGATCTGCCACCTTGCAGGCCAACAGCTACAGCAGAACATCCTGCCCAAGGGCAGAAAATGCTGAAGGCAGGATGTTGAGTGGAATTCTGCCCCTACCTCTTTGACAAAGAGACTCTGTGCTTTCTTTAGAGCATCTTCTGGCACTGTCGACTGCAGAGTCCTTCTCTGCCTGCTGATGACTGAGATCTGCAGGAAAAAGAACATCTTTTCAGGGCAGGCTGGGTCTTCAGGGCTTGGTACCTGTTCAAGGACATGTGGTGGGCCCAAATCATCAGTGGGTCATGCTGCTTTTGTGTGTCAGCAGTGCAGCCCAAATTGACTTGTGGTTAACTGGAAATTCTACAAGGTAAACAGGACTGAAGCTCACAGAGTCCCAGAATGGTGGTGGGGGTTGGGAGGGACCTATGGAGATCATCTAATCCAACCTTTCCAGCTAAAGCAGGTTCACCCAAATCAGCTCGCACAGGAACACTTCCAGGTAGACTGAGAATCTCTCCAGAGAAGGAGACTCCACAATCTCCCTGAGCAGCCTGCCCCAGGGCTCCAGCACCCTCAAGTAAAGAAGTTTCTCCTCATGTTTAAATGCTGAGCGAGCCTCAAATGTGAGAAACAGGCAGTGCCAACTCACAGACACATCCTCAATGGGAAATATCAGCAAGTCTCGGAGGGGATCACTGTAGATCTGAACCTTGCGCTGGAGGATCACGTTCTCATAGTCCAAGGGCTCAACCACTCTGGTTTTTTCCTGCAGGAAAATCATAAGATGGAAAAAAATTACATATACATAATATGTAAAATAGCCAGAGATTAACATAAAGCCACAGAACTGTTAAGGCTGGAGAGGACCTCTGAGATCACCAAGTCCATCCACTCACCCAGAGCTCATAACCCCACCGCTGCTGCTAAGCCACTGCCACTGCACCACATCCCTCACAGCTTTTAAACACCTCCAGGGATAGTGACTCCACCACCTGCCTGGGCAGCCTGCACCAGTGCCTGAGACCCCTTTCTGGGGAAGAAGCTTTTCCAAATATCCAACCCAAACCTCCCCTGGTGCAACTTGAGGCCATTTTTTTGTCCTGTCACTTTTTGCACATGAGAAGGGATCAAGCCCCACCTGGCTCCAGCCTCCTCTGAGAGAGTTGTAGAGGGTGATGAGGTCTCCCCTCAGCCTCCTCGTTTAATTCAGCCTGATGATTTCAAACTGTGCTACCAACAGACTGCTCAGCAACCTGATAGTCCAGAGGTGCAGGTAAGCACTCATGTGCAGGGTGTGCAGAGAGGGAAACAAGGGGTTAAGCTATTTGCGCCAAAGCACTTCTGCTACTCTGGTCAAGCACAGCCTCTGCTTTCTAAATGAATCCAGAAATCCTCCTGGATAGGCCAGAGCTTCAGAGCTGCAAGCTTCAGAGCCTGTATGTATGAGTTGCTGATCCGCGCAGCTCAGAAGCCACCCAGCCTTCCACTCTCAGCTCCAGGCTGGTTTTGCCATAGGAGCTGATGAGAGCCATGCCCTCCCTGCAAAGTTGCTGCTGATGCAAGCCAGATCCCAGCACCTCCTGTACAGGAAACTTGCCCCATGGAGGCAAAAGTGGCATTGCTCTGGAAAGGCAGGGGAAACTCCCTCCATGAGGGCAACAGTGGAAGTCAGAAACAGGTTCTTTACCATGAGAGTAGTGGAACACTGGAACAGGTTGCCCAAGGAGGTAGCTGAGGCCCCATCCTTGGAGATACTCAAGGTGAGGTTCAACAGGGCTCTGGGCAACCTGATCTAGTGGAGGATGTCCCTGCTGACTGCTGGGGGGTTGGACTGGATGAGCTCTGGAGGTCCCTTCCAATCCAGACCATTCTGCGATTCTATGATGTGTTGGTTTGGCTCTGGCCTGGAGGCCAGATCCCCACCAAGCCGCTCTATCACTCCCCCTCTTAAGTGAACAGGGGAAGAAGGGAAAGAAAATACAACAGAAGCCGGGGATAAGAGAGGAGCAATTTAATAACACTAATAAGCAGACAGCAAATAGACCATGTGGAAGCAAAGAAAGCAGAGAGAGAGATGTTAGTCTCTACTCCCCATCAGCAGGACGGTGGTCGGTCTCGGGAAGCAGGGCTCTAAGCTTGGTGGTTCCTTGGGAGGATAAACGCCATGGACGAATCCCCAACACTTCCTTCTTTCACTTCCTTCTTATACCTGAGCTGATGTCATATGGCATGGAATACCTCCTTGGCCAGTCTGAGTCAGCTGGCTCAGTTGTGTCCCCTCCCAAGATCCTGCCCAGCCCTCAATGTACTCCTGGGGCAGGGAAATGTTGAAAGGACACAGCTCAGATACCCAATTCAGCCGTAGCCAAAACACTGCTGTGTTATCAACTGCTGCTGCAAAAGAACAACAAAACAAAACAAAACAAAACCCACAGCTCTAGAACAATGCTGTGAGGAGAATTAACTCCACCTCAGTTCAACCCAATACATATGAACAAACCTGGGGCAGGGTCTGGAGAACAGGGCTGGGAAGGAGCAGCTGAGGGAGCTGGGGGTGTTCAGTGTGGAGAAGAGGAGGCTGAGGGAGACCTCATTGCTCTATACAGCTCCCTGAGGGGAGGTTGCAGTCAGGTGGGGGCTGGGCTCTTCTCCCTAGTATCAGGTGCTAGAAGGAGAGGAATTGGCCTGAAATTGTGCCAGGGGAGGGCTGGGTTGGAGATGAGGGAAAATGTCTTTGGTGCCAGAGTGGTCAGGGACTGGCAGAGGCTGCCCAGGGAGGTGGTGGAGTCCCCATGCCTGGAGGTGTTCCAGAACCCTGTGGCCATGGCACTTGGGGCCCTGGTTTGGTGGCCATGGTGGTGTTGGGTTGATGGCTGGACTGGATGATCTTTTCCTACCCAGACTATTCTATGATTTCTACAAATCACACCTCAGCCACAGATGAAGGCTTGAAAAATTTGGGGCCTGGTTTTGCTCTGACTTCATTTCTGGGAAGCAAAACTAACTTCTCCAAAATCTCTGCAGTAAAAACCATCAGGAGAACTCTGTTCTGTTGGCTATTGCAGCATTTCTATGTTACAAGCCCAGAAAACTGGACTTTAAAACAAGTGAGCAACCCCTAAAGTCCAGAAACAGGGAAATGTCACTTCAGCTGCCCAGAACTAGACTTCAGACTCCACAAGAGTCACTTAGCACTGCAGTTGTGAGCAGGAAAATTGCCCCCAGACCAGCCCCTGGCTCTGTAAATGAACCTTCATCATAAAAAGGGAAGCAAATTCTGACACAGCAACTTTGCCTTGTGTTGGACTTTGGAGATTCTTGATGCCTGGCCACATGTTGTGGTCATGGAGAGTGGTTATGAAACCCCTCCAGCAGCCTCATGATGCCTGCATGGCACATGCCTGGTACGATGGTGTGATTAGGCTCTCCACTCTTGGAAAGGAACCTCAGATGCTTCCCTCTCAGCAGCAAGCTTTGTGCCCCCAGCTGAAGGGTTTGGCCAGGACTGTTCATGTAGAATCACAGAATTGTTTGGGCTGGAAAAGCCTTCAAAGACCATCAAGTCCAACTGGCAACACTACCATGGCCCCACGTGCCATGTCTTACACATAGCCTGCTCCCTGGTTAGAAATTAAACCACCAGAAGGCTTTGCACTGAAGGCAGCAAAACCTGCAGCCTAAGAAAATGAGTCACAGAATCACAGAAAGGTAGGGGGTGGAAGGGACCTCCAGAGATCATCTAGTCCAAGCCCCCAGCCAGAGCAGGAACACCCAGGGCAGGGCACACAGAACACATCCAGGTGGGGCTGGAAAGGCTCCAGAGCAGGAGACTCCACAACCTCTCTGGGCAGCCTGCTCCAGGGCTCAGCACCCTTGCAGCAAAAAAAGATTTTCCTTTTCAGTTCAAGTGAAACCTCCAGCTTGTGCCCATTGCCCCTTGTCCTATCACTGGGCACCACTGAGAAGAGCCCAGTCCCATCCTTCTGACCTCCACCCTTCAGCTATTGATGAGCATTATGAAGATCCCCTCTCAGTCTGCTCTTCTCCAGGCTTAGGTCCAAAACAAGGCTCAAAAGCTCGTCCCCACATAACACCACAGGGCAAACTGCTGCCTCAGCAAGTGTGCAAACAGCCCAGTGCTGTTTGTGGTGTGGGAGATGAGCCATGAAATCAACATTGCTGCTCCAGAAGCAGTCATAGCCCTGTGCCTTTGCCTCTAGAGTCTCTGGGATGCATTAAGGAATGTTTTCAAGCCGTTAGCAGCAAATGGGAGCCAGGGTTTGCTCTAAGGACACCTGAACATCAGTGCTGCAGTGGAGCCAGTGCAGTTGTCATATGAAGGAGTAACAGGCCCCAGCCCCAGGCAAGGCCTCTTTGGGGAGCCTCAGTGCCATGTTATCAGCAGAAGCACTGCAGCCATCACAGAAGCAGCACACCAGATTCCTGTGGGAAAGGCAAAGCTCACTTGGCAAAGAGCCCATCCTGGGTGCCAGAGAATTCAAAGGCTGCTGCCCAGCTCCCCCAGAGAGAGGATTTGGGACACAGGGTGGTGAATACTGCCAGCCTCACTGCACCTGGAGCACCTCTAGCTCCTGCAGCCAGCACCTGAGCTGCACAGCCTCCTGACAAAGAGAAAAAGGCTGTCTGAAAGCAGGAGTCCCCAAACCCCATAAGGAAGATGGAGAAAAGGCACCCATGCTCTTCAAATGCTCAATTGCATTTGGTTAATCATCTGAACCACTGCTCTCATGCCAGGCTAACACTAACCTGCTGCTGAAGACTGGCCAAGCTGAGAACACTAATGGGAATTAGCAGGGCATTCAGGAGCTGCTCTCCCACTTGAAGACCTGGGGCCAGGCGTCTCCAGAGCTTGGCCAGTCCATGAGGTCAGGCAGGACCACCCCCAGCCCAGGCACACAGCTCCCTGCTGACCTGAGCCATTTACTTATCTCACTGCTCAGCTGCTGCACCACTCCCAGCCAAACCCAGCAACCTCAGCTGGTTACAGCAGTGCCCCGAGCCCAGGCACTGCTCCCACCAGCTGCATATCTCACCTTACCCTGGCAGCACTTCCAAAGGTAAATGAGAACCCCTCTAAGAGCCTGTCACATCCCTGTGGCACTAAACTGTCCTCTCAGGGAGCCATGGGGAGCAAGGAGGTCTCCCTCAGCCTCCTCTTCTCCACACTCAACACCCCCAGCTCCCTCAGCTGCTCCTCTCCAGCCCTGTTCTCCAGACCCTTCCCCAGCTTGGTTGCCCTTCTCTGGACCTGCTCCAGTGTCTCAGCGTCCTTGCAGCATGGTCCTGAAACTGGGACTCTGTTTCTAAAGTTGTTCTTCTCAAAAGCTTGGGGTTTGATAACATTTCTTTTCTAGCTTTGACATCTCTGGTGCCCAACAAGACAAAGCCCTGGCAGTGATCCTCAGGGGATTCAATGATGATTAAAGGGTAAGGACTGAAAGGATCCCACATCCTCACATAAGAGGCTTCAAAACACATACAAGACTGCCCACCACTTGAAAAAGCTCCTTAAAATAGCTCAGTCCAGCCCTCCTGCTGCTGGGGGCCTGGGGATGTTGGACAGAACATGGTGTACAGGCTGCTGCTGTGATCTGTATCCTGGGAGCCCAGCACAGCGCACACGGCCAATGACCCAGAGAGCTCCAGCAGGTGAGGGATGTGCACCTGCAGAGAGCTGTGCAGCACCCACAGATGGGCTGGTAGCTCCCTAGAGTTCTCCTTGGCCAAGCTGTGGGAGTTCTCTGCCTCAGCTCACAGCAGCTCTCTGTTGCCTGCAGCACAGCACCCAGCCACACACAGCCAGGGCATCCCAGGCCACGACAGGAACCACAGCGGTGTCTCCGCAGTGAAGCCAAGAGATGCAGGTCAGGCTGTTTGCAAGCAAAGCAGCTGCTCATGAAAGGATGTAGCCTGCTCCCTGCCTGCTGCTGAGGCAAGAGACCCAAACCTTGCTGGCTGCTCAGTGGGCCCAGGGATGCTCACGCACCTGCAGAATAAGGAGGAAGCCATTAACAGTGTTTTTCCCCCTTTGGCCCAGCCTACTGCCCAGCACCCCAACAGGGCTGGAGGTAAAACTTTAAGCCCAGAAAATTAGATTTCAAAGTCTTTGTTTTTCTGACAAGCTTGGTTGAAGCACACAGCTCCCTGCATCCAGGGTCGAGGCTGAGCCTGCTAACGCTGCCTGCTGCTGTCACAACAGCAGATGGCACCCATCGAAGTCATTATGAAAGCAGAGGAAAAACTATTACCTTAATTAGTCTCAGAGGCTACTAATTTCTCCAGAGGGAAAGCAAATATCCAAGAACAAAGAAATTCTGGCTGTCCAGCAGCAAATCCAACCCATTTATGTAGGTAACCATGTGCAGAGCTGCCCAAGCCACCCTGCACTCCAGCACACATGCAGCAGCTCTTCACCCAGGGCAGGCAGACAGGGGCACCATGATGCACCTCAGCTTCCTCCAACCTCTTGTGCAGCAGCAGTTGCAGGGTGGGGTGAGCTGCCATTTCCCAGCCCTCATGGTTGCAGCATCCTGAGCACATCTGGCACAGCCCAATGCACTAGGACAAAAATCAAGACACATGGGAAGACCTCATAGTCTTTTATCAGGCTGTGAGAGCTGGGGCTGTTCAGCCTGGAGAAGAGAAGGCTCCAGGGAGACCTCAGAGCAGCCTGCCAGGACCTGAAGGGCTTCAGGAGAGCTGAGGAGGGACTTGTGACAACAATGGAACAATGGCTTTGAGCTGGGAGGGGAGAGATTGAGCCTGGAGATGAGGAAGAAATTGTTGAGAGTGAGGCTGCCCAGGGAGGCTGTGGCTGCCTCCTGCCTGGAGGTGTTGAAGGCCAGGCTGGATGAAGCCTTGAGCAAGCTGGGCTGGAGGGAGGTGTCCCTGCCATGATATTTGAGGTCCTTTCCAATCCAAACCATTCTATGATAGTGGAAAAACACAACCAAACATGACTTAACTCAACAGAGAGCAGGGAAGTAGTGCACCCTCCCTGAGGAGCCCATTCCCCTCTGCTCAGCAGAGCCTCACACAGCAGCCTGTGCCCAACGCTCACAACCACATCCTGCCCTGCTGCTGCTGCCCGCGGCACAGGGCCGTGCAGAGCACGAAGGAGAGGGCCATCTGCTCCAGTCCCCATGCAGGCTGGGTCACACTGGAGCTGGCAGGACAACAGCCTGTCTATTGGGGTAGCTGCTCTTGCAGCAAGCAAGCTGGGTGGCATCTCAACAGGAAATTCAGTGAAATGACTTCAGCAGAAACCTGCCCACAAACACCAACGCCTTTGGCCAGGCACAAGCACAAAGGGGCTGGCAAAAGGAAAACCCCAGCTTCAGGGCCTCATCCTCAGTGCCCTGCTTGCCCTGCTGCCCTCTGCCAGACTGAGCACAAACCACTACTGCACAGAAACCACCAGAGAGTTTGGAGGAAAGGTTGCAGCAAGGCAATTACATGTTAATAAAGAGGGATTGATCTAAACAAGCCATACTGGCTGCTTTCGGTCTCTGTCTGCAAGGCTTACAAAGAGTCTTGAACGTTTGTACAGACAGGGATGTCAGTGTTATAAACAGTGGTAGCTGGAGATATTCATGTGGGGAAGGCCAGGAAAGGCAATTTCTATTTTCACAGAATCACAGAATGGCTCAGGTTGGAAGAGACCTTAAGGATCATCTACTCCAAACCCCCTGCCACAGGCAGGGAAGCCTCTCAAGTGGACCAGCTGCTCAAGGTCTCATCCAGCCTGGCCTTCAACATCTCCAGGCAGGAGGCAGCCACAGCCTCCCTGAGCAGCCTGTGCCAGAGTCTCCCCAGCCTCAATCTCAAGAGTTTCTTCCTCATCTCCAGTCTCAATATCCCCTCTCCCAGCCCTTGTCACAAGTCCCTCCCCAGCTCTCCTGGAGCTCCTTCTGGTCCTGGCAGGCAGCTCTAAGGTCCCCCTGGAGCCTTCTCCTCTCCAGGCTGCTCAGCCCCAGTTCCCTCAGCCTGTGCTCACAGCAGAGCTGCTGCAGCCCTTGGAGCATCTTTGTGGCCTCCTCTGGCCTCACTCCAGCAGCTCTGTGTCCTCCTGCTGCTGGGGACACCAGAGCTGGAGGCAGGATTGGAGGTGAGGTCTGGGCAGAGGAGAGCCCAGGGGCAGAATCCCCTCTGCTGCCCTGCTGCCCACCCTGCTCTGGCTGCAGCCCAGCACACAGCTGCCTGCTGGGCAGCAGGAGGCACTGCTGGCTCCTGGGGAGCTGCTCAGCACCCAGCACCCCCAAGGCTTTTTCTGCAGGGCTGCTCTCAGCCCACTCTGCACCCAGCCTGGATTGGTGCCTGGGGTTGGCACAACTTCTGTTGCCTGAAAACCTGTAGGTACCTGTCTTCTAGTGTCCTGCATTTGTACATTGTACAAACATGTCAATGTTTTTATTGTAAGTGTATGATTAGTGTTCTGCTGAGATCCTTTCCCCACAGGGTTACAACAAGTGATGTGAATGTGCAGAAAGTAACAGAAAGATGTTTCATTTGAGGATTTTATTTTTAAGATAGCAGCCACAGAATCACAGAATGTGAGGGGTTGGAAGGGACCTGAGCACAGCCTTCAACACTGTCCCACACCACATCCTGGTCTCCAGGCTGGTGACACATGGGTGTGATGGGTGACCACTAGATGGATAAGGAACTGGCTTGATGGCTGCACCCAAAGAGTGGCTGTCCATGGCTCCATGTCCCAGTGGAGGCCAGGGACAAGCGGAGTCCCTCAGGGATCAGTCCTGGGACCTGTCTTGTTCAACATCTCTGTGGGTGCCATGGACAGTGGCATTGAGTGCACCCTCAGCAAGGTTGCTGATGACACCAAGCTGTGTGGTGCAGCAGACAGGCTGGAGGGAAGGGATCCATCCAGAGGGACCTGGACAGGCTGGAGAGGTGGGCACAAGCCAACCTCATGAGGTTCAACAAGAGCAAGGGCAGGGTCCTGCATCTGGGTCGAGGCAATCCCAGGCACAACTACAGGCTGGGCAGGGACTGGCTGGAGAGCAGCCCTGAGGAGAGAGCCTTGGGGGTGCTGGGGGAGGAGAAGCTCACCAGGAGCTCTCAGTGTGCACTTGCAGCCCAGAAAGCCAAGCAGAGCCTGGGCTGCAGCAGGAGAAGTGTGGCCAGCAGGTCGAGGGAGGTGATCCTCCCCCTCTGCTCAGCTCTGGGGAGACCCCACCTGGAGTACTGCCTCCAGTTCTGGAGCCCCTATTGCAAGAGGGATGTGGAGGTGCTGGAAGGTGTCCAGAGAAGGGCCAGGAGGAGGAGCAGAGGGCTGGAGCACCTCTCCTGTGAGGACAGGCTGAAGGAGTTGGGGCTGGACGATGGTCTCTTCTCCCAGGCAGCCAGTACCAGAACAAGAGGACACAGTCTCAGGCTGCTCTAGGGGAGGTTTAGGCTGGAGGTGAGGAAGAAGTTCTATACAGAGAGATTGCCTATTGGAATGGGCTGCCCAGGGAGGTGGTGGAGTCACCATCACTGGAGGTGTTCAAGAGGAGACTTGATAGGGTGCTTGGTTGCATGGTTTAGTTGTTTAGGTGGGTTGGATTGGTTGATGGGTTGGACACGATGATCTTGAAGGTCTCTTCCAACCTGGTTTGTTCTATGTAATTCTATGTTCAGTCTGGAGAAGAGAAGGCTCCCAGGTGACCTCATTGTGGCCTTCCAGGATCTGAAGGGGGCTACAGGAAGGCTGGGGAGGGACTGCTCAGGATCTCAGGTAGTGATAGGACTAGGGGGAATGGAATGAAGCTGGAGGTGGGGAGATTCAGGCTGGAGGTGAGGAGGAAGTTCTTCCCCATGAGAGTGGTGAAGCCCTGGAATGGGTTGTCCAGGGAGGTGGTTGAGGCCCTGTCCCTGGAGGTGTTTAAGCCCAGGCTGGATGAGGCTCTGGCCAGCCTGGTCTAGTGTGGGGTGTCCCTGCCCATGGCGGGGGGGTTGGAGCTGGGTAATCCTTGTGGTCCCTTCCAACCCTGACTGATACTACGATACTTCTGAAGATTATCCAGTCCAACCCCCCTGCTACAGCAGGGCCACCCAGGGTAAATCACACAGGAACACATTCCAGAGATGGAGATTCCACAGCCTCTCTGGACAGCATGTTCCAGGGCTCTGTCACCCTCAAAGTGAAGATTTTTTTCCTTATGTTTGCAGGGAACCACCTGGGTTTCAGTTGTGTCCACCACCCCTTGTCCTGTCACTGGGCACCACTGAGAAGATCTTGGCTACATCCTCCTGACACTCACCCTTTAGCTATTGATCAGATCCCCCCTCAACCTCCTCTTCTCCAGGGTAACCAGCCCCAGCTCTCTCAGCCCCTCCTCATAAGGAACTCTAAGATGTTGCAGTCCCCTCAGCATCTTGGTAGCTCTCTGTTGGGCTCTGCAGTAGCCAAACAAACTCAGTAGCCCCACAAACTCAGAAAGTTTGTGTATTTTCAGTCCTTTCAGGCTGGCTCTCCTTTAAAACAAGCAATATCCAGAGAAGAAAACAACTTCAGGGCAAACCTGGCTGATTTGGCTCTGCTGTGACTAATTCACCCATTAATGTCAGCCCCACAGTGTTTCCTGTGGCATGACAGAAGCCAAGCCCAGAGCAACCTGCACCAGTACTGCCTTGTGCTTCTCAGGGCACCTCAAGTCCCCCAGGCACCCCCACACTGCTCCATCTCCACCTGGCACAGCTGGCCCTCCAGTGCCTCCTCCTTGCCTTACACCCAAACTCTTGTGGGTTTGCAGCACCCAGGCCATGCTGCTTCACTTCCTCAGCAACAGACCTCAGAGCTGCATTTCACTATCTGCAGGGGAGCTGCAGGCAGCTGGGGAGGGACTGTTCAGAAGGGGCTGTGGGGACAGGACAAGGGACAAGGGTTTGAAAGTGGAGCAGGGCAGAGGTAGGTTGGCCATCAGGAGGAAGCTCTGCACAGGGAGGGTGGTGAGACACTGGCACAGGCTGCCCAGGGAGGTGCTTGAGGCTCCATGCCTGGAGCCATCCAAGCTCAGCCTGGCTGTGTCCCTGTGCAGCCTGCTCTGGCTGGAGCTGTCCCTGCTGCCTGCAGGGCTTGGACAAAATGCCCTTGGAGGCTGCCTTCCAACCCAATGCAATCTGTGCACTTGTGAAGCTCAACCTAGTGCACACATCCATGCTCCCAAGGCAGGTAGAGAGACACAAAGGATCTGAGTATTAAAAGTGATGATTGTGTATGTAAAAAGAGGAGATGAAACAGCCCAGAACAGTGAGTCACAGGATGGGAGGGCTGGAAGGGACCTCTGGAGAGCATCAAGCCCAACCACTGTGCCCAGGCAGGGTCACCCGGAGAAGGTCACACAGGAACACATCCAGGAATCTCTCCAGAAAAGGAGACCACAACCTCTCTGGGCAGCCTGCTCCAGGGCCCCAGCACCCTTAATTTGTAGAAGTTCCTCCTCAGGTTTAGATGGACCCTGTTGTGTTCAGGGTTGTGCCTGAACATACATCCATAGAAATGTCCTGCCTCAGACAACTGTTCCCCAGAACTGAGTAAGCATTTCACAGGCTCTGCACTGCTCTGGAGAGCCTGGCAGGACCCACACTTTTCAGTGAATCCCTAAGGCCAGGCAGGTGAAATGAACAGAAAATAGGAGGCAAAGTATCCAGGGAAATGATTAAAAGCTAAAGGGGGAACCCCACCTGGAAGTGTACCAACTACTCCCTGGACAGGCAGGGCACTGTCACATCACTGCACGACTGGCAAGAGCCCAGTATAGAGAGGGCTCAGATCCCACTGCATGCCCTCCCCGGAGCAGTCAGCACTGCTCCCAGGCCGTGCAGAGAACTTCCCAGTTTGGCTCTTGCTCATGAAACCTGGCAGTACAGGGGAGAATTGGAATGGGAACAGAGAGAGGTCACTTGGCAAACCTGGAGGGGCACAGGGAACTGAGGAGTTAATGTCCATAGCAAACTCCAGAGCCATGGATCAATGATGTATTTTTTTCCTTTCTCTTCTTTTCTTTCTTTCTCTTTCCATCCTTCTTTTTCTCTTTCCTTCTTTCTCTCTCTTTCTCTCCTTCTTCCTTTCCTTACTTCTTTCTTTTCTTTCTTTCCTTTTTCTCTTTCTTTTAGTTTTCTTTCTCTCTTTCTCTTTCCTGTCTTTTCTTTCTTTTCTCTTTCTTTCCTTCTCTCTTTTTCTTTCTTTTCTGTCCTTTATTTCCTTTTTATTTTCCTTTTACTTTCTTTTTTCTTTCTTTCTATCTCTTTCTCCCTTTCCTTCCCTTTCCATATTTGTGACTCACTTTCTGTACTGCCATCTGATCCCCTTCACACCCCTGCCTCAAGCTTGCTTCAATTCAAAAACCTGCAAATCACACCTGATTCATCAGCCCAGGGACCTGGCCCTAAATAAGAACGATGGAAAGCAGGAAACCCTGGGCTCGGCTCCCCAGCACCTGGAGCTGCCATAACACCCTGCAAAGCCTGAAAAAGGCCTGCACCACAAAGCCTTTGCACTCAAAAGCAGAGGAGAGAGGGAAGAGGTGGAAACAGGCACTGGGGAGGAAGGGCAGAGAGGGAGCCAGCGTGAGTCAGCACATATGGCAGCAGGCACAGCACCGCACAGCCCTGCTGCTGCCAGGAGGTCTGTGGGCTGGCCAGCAAAGCCATATCTTGGGAGGCAAGCAGAAGGGAGGCAAGGAAGCAGCTCTCACCAGCAGCCTGGGAGCTCGTGCCCATGAGCCTGCTGCAAACCCCACTGCTCAGCTGGATGGAACAGCAGGGCCCAGGGCAAGATGTGCAAGATGGGCTGTGGTAAAACCACAAGGATGAAAAACAGTCAATAACGTTGGGTATGAGCAGGCCAAAGCTATTTTTACCCTGGCCAGAGAGAAGGAAGTTTGCAAACACAAGAGGAATGCCCAGAGAGGAATCCCAGCTGTGCTAAAGGAGCAAAACACTGCTGGAGACCATATCCACCTGGGACAGGGCAGAGACATGAACTGGGCTGTGCACTGGGACATGCCAAGGGAGAGAGAGGGAAGGGTGGCAGGAGCTGGCCCACTGTGGTGCAGGAGCAGGTGAGATGGGGAATGCAGGTTTTGCTCACCTGGGGATGGGGCCATGCTGGAGGGAGGTGAGCACAGTGATGTCAGGAGAAACGGGACTGGTTTGAAGGCTGGGACTGTGCAGCTGTGAGAGGCCAGAGAGGGGGACAAGGAGGCCAAGGGGAGCTGGCAGAGAAGGTGTGCACTGTAGACAGGAGAGAGGAGACCCAGGGCAAGCAGGAAGGGAAGAGGCAAGCAGGGAGAAATTGGATGCCCACACAGCTCAGAGCAATACTCTGTGCAGCCCACCCAAGGGCAACCTCCAAAACCATTCCTGGCAGCTGCCAGCAGCCCAGCCTGCCACAGTGGCACTGCCTGCTGCATCCCACCCCCTGCTCACTCAAATCCTAGAATCATAGATTGGAAAAGGCCTCTAAGATCATTGAGTCCAACCATCAACCCAACACCACCATAGCCACCAAACCATGTTCCTAAGTGACATGGCCACAGGTTTCTTCAAACCTCCAGGGCTGGGGACTCCACCATCTCCCTGGGCAGCCTGTGCCAATCCCTAACTATTCTTGCAGCAAAGAAAATTTTCCTGTTCTCCAACCTAACCCTCCCCTGCTGCAACCTGAGACCATTTCCTCTCATCCTCTCACTTGTCACTTGGCAGAATAGACCAACACCCACCTGGCTCCAACCTCTTTCCTGCATACCACGGCCAAGCAGACAGCACTACCTCACATGGACACTCACAGCACATGCATGCATGCATGTTGGATGCTCTGCAGCCCAGATAAGAACAAGATTAGCAGGACAAAGGCTTTCTTGGGCTGGGGCAACACACAGGAGCAGATCTGTGGCAGGCATCTCCTGATCCAGCAGTAAACAGATCCTCCTTCTGCCAGTGTGGGGCAGGTGATGCTTTAAGCACCTCCTTTTTGCCTTGCAGCGCTCATGCTATGGCCTGCAAGGAAATGTTTCCTCAGCTGCAGTCCAGGCAAGCAGCCTCTCCCTTCCCCATTCCCCTGCCCCCCAACAATGAGCTGCAGGACTCACTTTGTGTCTTTTACACCCAGATCTGGGTACAACAAGGCAAAGAGAGCCCAGCAGCTGGACGGCAGCAGGCACAGCTGCAAATGCCTCATTGCCAGAAAGCCTCTCATAGAGGAGCCTGTGTGAGAGTCCCCACACTTGCCTTTCCCATACAGGAGTCAGGAGGGAGGGGACAGCCTCTGCTCAATTGTGCCCTGGGATAGGACAAGGACCAATGGATGGAAACTCCAGCACAGGAGGTTCCACCTCAACAGGAGGAGGAACTTCTGCACTGTGAGGGTCCCAGAGGCCTGGAGCAGGCTGCCCAGAGAGGTTGTGGAGTCTCCTTCTCTGGAGCCTTCCCAGCCCTGTCTGGATGTGTTCCTGTGTGACCTGTGCTGGATTCTCTGCTCCTGCTCTGGCAGAGGGGGCTGGAAGCTCTCCAGAGGTCCCTTCCAACCCCTAACATCCTGTGAGCTAGGTGCCAGGCTGCACCATGCTCCGACTCTGAAACAAGTGCAGACAGCAGAAGGCTGCTGGTCCCCTCCCTTCCTCTGCTCTGTGTGAAATGGAGGTGGCTGAGTCTGACAGCGGCTCTCAGAGAAATCAAAAGTCATGTGATGGGGAAGGGGAGGGGGTGCACAGCCCTGGCACCCTGCAGGAGAACATTTGCAGCTCAGATGACTCACACTTTCCATCCCAAAGTGCAGAGCAAGAACCTGCCCCTGCTCCTGCACTTCTTTCCAGCTGTGCAGAAGCATCTTACTGACCCACACCTTCCACCTTCTCCTTCCATGGCCCTGGCTGGCAGCAGAATCTCCTCAGAACATTTAAAGGGCAGGCAGGGTTCTATATTTTGTAACGTGGATGTCTCCAAAGAAAGGAGGTGCCAAATTCTCCAGTGAGGAAGCAGTAACAGCAATGGTGTGGGCAGCAGGAGCAGGGCAGGGATTGTTCCCCTGTACTGGGCACTGGGGAGGCCACACTTTGAGTCCTGGGTTCAGTTTTGGGTCCTGCACCCCAAGAAGGACAGTGAGGAGCTGGAGCAGGTCCAGAGAAGGGCAACCAAGCTGGGGAAGGGCCTGGAGAACAGGGCTGGGAAGGAGCAGCTGAGGGAGCTGGGGGTGTTCAGTGAGGAGAAGAGGAGGCTGAGGGAGACCTCATTGCTCTCTACAGCTCCCTGAGAGCAGGTTGGAGCCAGGTGGGGGTTGGGCTCTGCTCCCTAGGATGAGGTGAGAGAATGAGAAGAACTGGCCTGAAATTGTGCCAGGGAGGGTTAGGTTGGACATTAGAAGAAACTTCTTCCCTGAAAGGGTTCTCAGAGACTGGAACCAGGCAGCTGGTTGAATCCTCATCCCTGGAGGTACTTCAAGGAGGCAGAGATGTAGCGCTGAGGGCCATGGTTTAGCCCCAGCCTTGGCAGGGTTAGAGAATGGTTGGACTGGATGATCTGTAAGGGCTTTTCCAACCAAAACCATTCCATGGTTGTAGACAAAGCAAGAGTCTGCATTTCTCAGTGCTGACTCTGAGACTTGCACCAGGGCAAGACACCAGCTTGGAGAAGCCTTGAAGACACAGTCAAAAAACTGCTGTCACTGCATTTATCTGTCATCATCAGGCATGGCAAATAAAACTCACCCAGGCCCTGAAGTGTCTTCAGACTCAGTCAGAAATTACAAGAAGTCAGGAAAATCAGTGTCTGGCTCTTCCCTTCCACTTACTCAGAAGTGGATTCCACACTTGACAGCCTTCAGCAGACCACGTTCTGAAACTCAGCTCTGCAGCCACAAGGACCAGCAACCCTGAGACTCCTGCAAAACCACTTAAGGAAAAGAAGGAAACAGCTCTCTGAAAGAGGACCCAGCACTAAGAACTCACAGCCCAGGCTAGGAGGCAGAGCTGCTGCTCTGGCCCACATGTACCTCACCTTACACTGCACTTCTGAACCAAGGGCAGAGTCACAAGAAGAAAAGCAGCATCAGAGGGGAGTGGTAGCTGGGGGCACAGTCTAGCTCAGACATAACACTTCAGGACATGGTTTAGTGGCCATGGTGGTGTTGGGTTCACAGAATGAATGGGCTGGAAGCGACCTCGAGAGATCATCCAGTCCAACCCCCCTGCCAGAGCAGGAGCACCCAGGCCAGGTCACACATCCAGAGAAGGAGACTTCACAACCTCTCTGGGCAGCCTGCTCCACATCTGCTGCCTGCAGCTGGGATGTGCCCCAGTACTCTGGGTTGATGGTTGGGCTCAGTGATCTCAGAGGTCTATCCTATGATTCCATAAGCACACTTGGAGGTGATCCAGCACTGCTCCTGCACAGGGCAGTGCATTAGGGCAAGTACCTGAGATTGCTTTCTTGTCCTGATCTTCCTCAAGAAGGGCTCTGGGCAACCTGATCTAGTGAAGGATGTCCCTGCTGACTGCAGAGGGGTTGGACTGGATGAGCTTTGGAGGTCCCTTCCAACCCAAACCATCCTATGGTTCCATGATCTCTGAGGGCTTCCGTGTGAAATGTCAGTGACAGCTCAGTACCGACTGCAGCACCATCTCCAGTTCCAGAGTGACAACCGCAGTTCTGAGTGTCCCTATCTGCACAGCTACATCCTGGCTCAGCCCCAGCCCCAGCCCTTCTGCACAAGAAGCAGAGGGATCAGCGTAGCTCTGTGTCAGCAGAGCTGCACCTGCACCCAGCTCAGCATCAGAGCACGAGAGGCAGGAAAATACAGCAGAGCGTTGAGTTCCTACTCTGCACCCAACAATGTTAACAGAAACTGGCAACAGAGCACGGGCCTCTATGGGACAGATGAATTCCTGCCAGACAGGACTGCCCAAAACATTCCATAAGCACAGGCATGCTAACAAAAACAGGCAGCTCCTGCCTCCCAGCACAATGCCATGTGTCATTTACACCAGCTCTGCACTGGAGGATCCAGAAGAGCCCTCTGGATGTCACTGCTATTCCATCATTTATTTATGTAGGATCACTTTTATATTTAGCAGCCAGTTCCAGCAGAGCCAGCTTCACAACATCTTAAAGCAATTAATTACACATAAGCAGAACTCCTCCTTTTCCTGCCTGCTCTTCATAACTCTTGTTTTTCACTCAGGAAGCCACTGGTGCATGGGGCCAGGCCAGCTGCACAGCCCCTCCCTGAGGGCGAGAAGGCAAAGCCACAAAATGTTTTGGGCTGGGAGGGAGCTTAAGGCTCATCCAGCTCCAGCCCCCTGCCATGGGCAGGGACCCCTCCCACCAGCACAGGCTGCTCAGGGCCTCATCCAGCCTGGCCTTCAACACCTCCAGGCAGGAGGCAGCCACAGCCTCCCTGGGCAGCCTGTGCCAGAGTCTCCCCAGCCTCACTCTCAACAATTTCTTCCTCCTCTCCAGGCTCAATCTCTCCTCTCCCAGCTCAAAGCCATTGTTGCTCAGCCTGGCACTCCCAGCCCTTGTCACAAGTCCCTCCCCAGCTCTCCTGGAGCCCTTAAGGTCCTGGCAGGCTGCTCTGAGGTCTCCCTGGAGCCTTCTCTTCTCCAGGCTGCACAGCCCCAACTCTCCCAGCCTGGCCCCACAGGGGAGGTTCTGCAGCCTCTGAGCATCTCGGTGGCCTCCTCTGGACCCACTCCAACAGCTCCAGGTCCTTCTTGTGCTGGAAGTGAAATGCTCCTCAGCTTCACTGGGGCCCAACAGAGCCAGGCAACGGTGAAGCAACTTGCTTGAGACCACAGAGCAATGCTGAGGAAAAACAGCAGGAAGTCCCCAGACAGATTTGGGTTTCCTTAGAAACACCCCCAGCAGTGAAGTCAAACCCCAGAGATGTCAGTGGTGTTTTAACCAGCTCAGGAAGTTGTCTCAGCCCTCATCTCTGCTCTGTCTTTGGGCTGCAGGCATCAGACAGGTGCAGATGGCTGCAGAGGCTGCAAAACTAAAGGGCCTGTAGATGGGCTCCTGGCACAGACTGAGCTCTGCCCTGCTTCAAGCCACCCACACTTCAAATGCCTCTGTTGACAGAGCTGGATAGCTGGGCAGGACCCTACACTTGCCCATACTGTGCTTCAAGAGAATAACCTCCTGCAGCAGCACAGGTGAGGGGTGACCTGCTCTGCAGAGAAGGGCCTCGGAGTGCTGGTGGACAAGTTCTGCATGGGGCCAAGAAGGCGAATGGGCTCCTGGGGTGCATTGAGAAGAGTGTGGCCAGCAGGTCAAGGGAGGTTCTCTTCCCTCTCTACTCTGCCCTGGTGAGACCACACCTCAAGCATTGTGTCCAGTTCTGGGCTCCCCAGTTTGTCAAGGAACGAATCCAGTTCCTTGGAGAGAGTCCAGTGAAGATGCTGAAGAGCCTGGAGCATCTCTCTTAGGAGGAGAGGCTGAGAGCCCTGAGGCTGTTTAGCCTGGAGTAGATCAGCCTGAGGAGGGGATCTTCTCCATGCTGATCAATAGCTAAAGGGTGGAGCTTTGGACTGAAACAAGCAAGGTCTGCTCCCAGCTGCAGCTGCTCCCCAGGCACAGCCCCATGGCAGGAGAACATTTAAAGGGGAAATAAAAAAAATTGCATTTCAGCAAGAAAATAGAGAGGGCTGAGAAAGGGGTCAGCAAGGAGCAGGCTTGACCCCATTAGAGGAGCAGCATGAGGCAGGGAAAAGGTATAAAAGATAAGTCAGGGATGTGCTGGAGGAAATAGGAGCCTTCAAGGGAGAGCTTTGAGTTGTACTTTTTAAAGGAATAAAAGAGATGGAGGGAGAGGGTGACAGGGAAATACACTGCAGCGTTTCCGAGGTGCCAGCCATGCCCACAAAGGCAAATGAAGCTTCTCTCTTCTTCCTTGGGCAGCAGTGAGGAGGCAAATGAAGCAGGCAAGCTGAAGCACACGTGTGCCCCCACCCAGCCTGGCTGCTCTGCAGCTGCTTGCATTCTGGGGCCACAGAAATGTCAAAAGCTTTGTGCAGTTTTGCATCATTAGAGATAATAAATCAGCATGGAAAGGACTAAGTGGGGTGCTGTAAAACTCACCAAGCTGCGCATACAACAGGATGCCACAGTGCACACTGCGGCAGCTAGCCCAGGTTAGGCACTCCTGGGCTCTGCAAGGATCTTCAGATACCAGAAGAGGTTGAAACACAGCCCCAGAGCCATCTCCCCACTGGATTCTGCGTGCACCAAATCCCCAGCTGCATTGCTGGCATCATCTGCAGGCACTGCCACCAACCATCTGCTCCAGGCCTTCCTCTGCATCCACCCTGGCAGGTCAGGGCAGATGCTGTCAATGCGAGAGGGACACCTTGCATCCTCATGGCACTGTCCCTGGCACAGAACAAAGTCCCTCAGCCCTGCCCAGGAAGTGCAAGGGCTGGATGCTTTGCTCCCTCCCTACAGCTTTCCTGCAACATACAGGGGGACACAAATCTTGGAATGGAGGCAGGAAGGGGGACACAGGTCTTGGAATGAAGGGAGAAAGGGGGACATAGGTGTTTCAATGAAGGGAGAAAAGGGAACCACATGTCTTTAAATGATGGAAGGGGGACACAGATCTTTCAATGATGCCTTGGGAAGGGCAAGATTTAATGCCCATCAAAAGCCTCCTACAGGCTCAGGAAATGGAAGCATTGACTGCAACTCAGAGAATCACAGAATGGTTTGCCTTGCAAGGGGCCTTAAATATCATCCAGTTCCAAACCCCCTGCCATGGTCCCACTAGCCCAGGCTGCTCACCCTCAGGTAGGGGAGCCAGGTATTGCTTCATCTCTTCTGGACTGGTTATTGGTAGGAGAGATGCTGGAAAGTTGCTAAGTGGCCCCAAACAGCCACTGTGGGGCTGTGTTTCTCTCCATAAAACAGTGCCCTTCATCCCTGCACCAGTGCTGCGTGCCCAGGCAGGAGCAATCCAGGCCACCTCCACGGCTTGTGCTGCCCAGGGAGCCAGTGAAGTGTGGAGCTAAGTTCAGCCCCTTGCAGCACAGGAGCCCCAGCTGAGGAAAGCATGTGATGAATTCTAAGAATGCATCCAAGTGCTTCTTTAAACAACCCCTCTGAGCAAAAACCTCTCCATGAGCACTTCCACAGAAGCCACCCAAGCTGTGGCCACCTCCAGAGCCACCTCACTGCAGCAGGTGCTGAAACCACAGCAAAGCTCCTCCCAAGTAACACCAAGGCAGAACTTCCTCCTGTACCCACACACATCTCCAATGAGGAGACCTCACTGTGGCCTTCCAGTGTCTGCAGGGGGCTACAAGAAAGGACCTTTGAGGGTGTCAGGGAGGGATAGGACTGGGGGGGGGATGGAGCAGAACTAGAAATGGGGAGATTGAGCTTGGCTGTGAGGAAGAAGTTGTTGCCCATGAGGGTGGTGAGAGCCTGGCACAGGTTGCCCAGGGAGGTGGTGGAAGCCTCCTGCCTGGAGGTGTTTGCAGCCAGGCTGGAGGTGGCTGTGAGCAACCTGCTGTGGTGTGAGGTGTCCCTGCCCATGGCAGGGGGTTGGGACTGGCTGAGCCTTGGGGTCCCTTCCAGCCCTGACAGTTCTGTGATCTCTTTTTCTCTGTACATTATACAAACACAGCACAGGGCCCCCACCCGAGGGGACATGGGCATGTTCTGTGTCTCCTGAGCTCCAAGATCACTACAAGCTTTGCCTCCAAACTGCCTTCATGCTGATCAAAGTGAATTCAGCTTTATTAAAGAGGATTCTATGCAGAAAGCTGATTTGCTCTGCATGAGCATAAATCCAGAGACTAAGCTGGGAAATAAAGAAAAACACAGCGAGAACAAAATACCTTTTTGCTTCCAGCCAAAACCTTCTTAATATCATCCTTAAAGAGATTTTTATCTCCTTTCTGTGTCTGCCTGAAACTGAGCCACCCATAGGAGCCCAGCCCAGCCAGGATCAAACAAAACCCATTCTCTCCTGGCAGGCTGCCTGGGATCTCACAGATTCATAGAATGGTTTGGGTTGGAAGAGACCTTAAAAATCCTCCAGTTCCAACCCCTGCTAAGGGCAGGGACCCCTCCCACCAGCCCAGGTTGCTCAAGGCCTCATCCAGCCTGGCCCTGCACACCTCCAGGGAGGGGGCAGCCACAACCTGCAAGGGCAAACCTCATGCTGAAGTTTCAAGGAACACAGGAGAGCAGGCACTTGGTTTGGATACCTTTGCATGGCCAGACTGGATGCAGCTGTTTGCAAGCAGAGGTTCTCCCACATTGCAGCTGCTGGGAGTCCACCTGTGTGCCTGGGTGCCACCAAGCTACGCCTGGGGGTGTCCAGGGACGCATTGCTGGGCTGGCTGACACAGCATGGGAAAATCCTTTGCAGCTGCTCTGTCTCAAAAAAGATGGCTCTGAGTCTGCATCCTTTGTGAATCTTGGTAGTGAAGCAATTAAAATGTATCTTGAGTGAATCTGTACAGAAATGGCCTGAAATTGTGCAAGGGGAGGCTTAGGTTGGAGATTGGGAAAAAATGTCTTGCTCAGACGAATTGGCACAGGCTGCTCAGGGAGGTGGTGGAGACCCCATCCCCAGAGGTGTTCAATAAATCTGTGGCCATGGCACTAGGGGATGTGGTTTAATAGCCACAGTGGTGTTGAGTTGATCCTAGAGGGCTTTTCCAACTCAAGCAATTCTATGATTCTAAAGAAAATCAGCGGAATTGTGGGAGACTTAAAGTTGCCAGCAGATGACTGGTTTTGGCAGCACTGGGGGAAAAAAGACTGCCTGGGTTTTGTCAAGTGCTTGCTCCTCTGATCTCACATCTCCCACACATTTTATTCTGTCACAACACAGAATGACACCTTTGGAAAACTTGCAGCTGGCTTGAGACCTTCTCCTCAGGGGGCCCAGGGCTGCAGAGTGCATCACAGACTCTTGGAATGGTAGGGGTTGGAAGGGACCTCCAGAGGTCATTGACTCCAACTCCCTTTCAAAGCAGGGTCACCGTGGGCAGGGCACACAGAACACATCCAGGTGGGGTTTGAAAGTCTCCAGAGCAGGAGACTCCACAACCTCTCTGGTCAGCCTGCTCCAGGGCTCAGCACCCTCACACCAAAGTTTCTGCTCATGCTGAGGTGGAACCTCCTGTGCTTCAGTTTGTACTGACTGCCCCTTGTCCCATCAAAGGACACCACTGAGGAAAGCCTGGCCCTTGCTTCTTGACACCCAACCTTCAGATATGTATAGACATTGATCTCAGTCTTTTCCACACTTTTAGGGCTCTCGGCCTTTCCTCATCACACAAATGTTGCATCATCCTCAGAGCCTCCATTGGACACTCTCTGTCCCTCTTGAACTGGGCAGCCCAGATCTGGACACAATACTCCAGATAGGATCTCAGCAGGGCAGAGTAGAGGGGGAGGAGAACCTCTCTTGACCTGCTGGCCACACTATTCTTAATGCACCCCAGGGGACCATTGTCCCTCATGGCCACAAGGGCACATCACTGACCCATGGACATCGCGCCCAAAGAGAGAGGGGAGGCACAGGGAGCTCTGGCTCTGCCTTGGCCTTGCATGCACACAGGGAAGGAAGTGACCCTGTGCAGAAGGCACTTTGCTGTTTGCTAGAGGTGTCCAGGGTTTACAGATCTCCTCATGTGTGCTCTTCAGCTGCTCAACTCTGCAGTGCTTTCAAGGGGAGAGCCAAGATGGTCTGAAGCAGCTTCATCACAGCAGGAGGTGCACACCACCTCAACGTGAGCAGAAACCTCTTTGGTGTGAGGCTGCTGAGCCCTGGAGCAGGCTGCCCAGAGAGGTTGTGGAGTCTCCTGCTCTGGAGACTTTCCAGAGCCACCTGGATGTGCTCTGTGTGACCTGCCCAGGGCGACCCTGCTCTGGACTGGATGATCTTCAGAGGTCCCTTCCAACCCCTGTCACAGAATGGTAGTGGTTGGAAGGGACCTGCTGGCCAGACCTGAACTCCAGATTGCAGATACCCAAGTCCCATGCTGGCCAGCACCTCACTGCAGGTTCCTCCTGCCTTGCCACAAAGCCTTTCCCACTAACACTCAGCAACATCCTGAATGTGAAGAGAATGGGAGGGAGGAGATTGCACCAAAGGTCAGAGCCAAAACCATCCCTTCCTGTTCACTGCCACAGGCTCCTAGCTGCTCCTCTCCTAGGGGTCCAGCCTAGGTGTCTTTCCCAGGCATCAGCAGCACTTTGGCTCTGAAGTTGCCCTTCTGACAGTATTTGACTGTTGCTGCCCCAAGGTTTAAGCTACAGGTAATCTCTTGGTTAAGAACAGTTTAAGTTATGACACTTAGGCTTTGGCTGCTCCTCTCTGAACATTTCCCTTCATCTTTTCGCTGCTCCTCTCTGAACATTTCCCTTCATCTTTTCTCATGTCACTCATCCCACCTGCCAACTTCATGCTTGTGCTAAATTTGCCTACTTATTTAAAAAGTGACCTTGCTTGTCAGCTGCTCTGCCACCCCCCATCCCCGAGCTACAATCAACAGCACACACAGGGACCATTCAAAGCTGAAGCTGCTACAGTCTGACCCAAAGCAAACCCAGAGAACAAGAGTTCCCACACAGCCTGTGCCCTGCCAGCACTGCTCTGCAGGGCTCTATGTGCTCCCAAGGGATTCCCATTGAGCTCTTCCTCCTCACTAAGACTTCCCCACATGGCCCATTGTGAGCATGATACAAGTCCAGAACCACAGCCAGGATGCTGGGGACAACAGTGCACCAAGAGAGAAAAAAAGAGCCCCAGATTGCCCAGGGAGGTTGCTGGAGGTGTTTAAGGCCAGGCTGGATGAGGCCTTGAGCAACCTGTGCTGGTGGGAGGTGTCCCTGCCCATGGCAGGGGGGTTAGAACTGGGTCACCTTTAAGGTCCCTTCTAACCCAACCCATTCTAGGATTCTATGATTCAAGTGAAAGCTGCACTTGATCCTTCCCCATCCACAAAACCTGAAGATCCTCTGAGCTCCCCACCACAGCCTACACTTCCTTTTGCTGCTACAGCTCTGGATTGCAGCTCTGCTTGCACCATGACAGAAGCAGCACCGGCTGCAGCCTAGCAGCTGGTCCAAAGGGCAGCAGTTGGGACACAGCTACCACAGGACACCTTGGAAAGGGACAACCTCTGCTGATGATGTCTGACCTCTCTTTCCAACACTCCACTTTCACAGCACAAAACAGCAAAGCCCTAGCAGAAGTCAGCAACCTAGCTCTGAGCATCAAAGTATCACAGTATCACAGTATAACTAAGGTTGGAAAGGACCTCGAGGATCATCGAGACCACCCTGTCACCACAGACTTCATGACTAGACCATGGCACCAAGTGCCACATCCAACCCCCTCTTGAACACCTCCAGGGATGGGGACTCCACCACCTCCCTGGGCAGCACATTCCAATGACAAACGACTCGCTCAGTGAAGAACTTTCTCCTCACCTCCAGCCTAAACCTCCCCTGGCACAGCTTGAGACTGTGTCCTCTTGTTCTGGTGCTGCTTGCCTGGGAGAAGAGGCCAACCCCTTCCCAGCTACAACCACCTTTCAGGTAGTTGTAGAGGGCAATGAGGTCGCATGAACATTCTCCTGGTGTTAAGATAGGCATCAGTGGAAAAACAGGCACAGAACCAACACACTGTGAGCTTCACTGTGCCTGCAGGACAGCAGACTCCCAGCTGTGCTGTCCCAGACACTGTGCCTGCCCAGGCTGGCCTTGCAGGAGCACAGTGCTCCTAGCTGCAGATGCATCTCCTTGATTGCACCGATTATGGATCCACATGAGCTGACCACTTCCATGAGGTTAAAAGCTTCCCTCACTGAAATGCTTGCACTTGATAGTATTTCATTCACCAGCTGCAGATGGCTTCTTACTCCAGGCTGTTCCTTGCCCTGAGAGAGTGCCCTGAATGCCCAAACACTGAGCTCCAGCTATGTGTTCAAAGAGCCTTATGGTGCCCACTCCTCCTGCAGAAGAGTTTGTGTGCCCTGGTACGTGCAGGACCAGCTTTGCTCTGCAGCCCTTCCCATCATCCATGTTCACCACCACAGACACCTGTGGTTTCCCCCAAGGTACCTGCCAAGATCACCAATGACAGGCAGGGTGTACCCAGAGTCTTGGTGGGTATTAAACCCCACACATGCTCTTATTGACTTAGCATCTACTGTGTCCAGGAAGGGGGTGGAACCTGCCAAGCAATGTCCCTATTGCAATTCCACCCTGCTTCAGGCTGCCAGAAAGCCCCAGCCCCCTACAGTCCAGGATACATGCCACTGTGTGCTGCCAGTCTGCTCCCTCCACTTGCCCAGCCCCAGCTCCTCAGATACCCACTGACCACTCTCTGCCTCCCAGGGCCACCAGCAAGCTCACCGCTGCCCATGGTGAAGCAGAGCTGTGACTATAGCCTGCTGACACAAACCTGATGCTGGGGCCTGTGGTCTCTCCCACTCTGTCCACAGTAAGGAAGGGATAGACAGACAGGGGCTGTGCTTGTGTCATGCTCTGCAGGTGGCCAGCATCAAGGCTGAGCCTCTCCTTGGCAGCAGGATCAGAAACCATGGCTTTTCAGTGTCCCCCTCCTCATCATTTCACAGAATGCCCTTTCCACCCTCTTGACAGCCAGCACACCAGAGCATGGACATCCCTTCCTCACAAGGACAAGACTGGAGAGCAACCACCCTTTTGCTTGGAGCAAACTGGGCAGCACACACCTCATCCTTAAGGACTGATGGTGCCCAAAGTGCCATCTGTGACAGTCCTGTAAGCTCATGCCACCTCCCTCCCCATTCCCTGAATGCTGCAGTGCCTCATAGCCCTTCCCAGCAATGCAGAAGTGCTGGGATTTATCCCTTGCTGCTCAAATGTCGACAGCAGGAAACACTGCCAAGACCTAGGAATCGGAGACACCTGCCCCCACCCTCCTCTGCTGCCTGGCTGCAGGCACCCCAGCAGCACAGCACCTCTGCAGGGTTTGCCTGTCCGAAAGAGAGGGAAGTTGGCAGGGACAGTGAGGGCGATGAAACCCTAGAGAGGATCAGGAAGAGGGTGGCTGCTGGTGGCTGCTGGTGGCTGCTGGACTCCGCAGGCTCCTTTGGGTTAGTTATTTATTTTCATCTGCAGTCCCACCCATCCCTTACCTTTCTGACAGAAAACACAAAGCACAGGCACCGAGCAACCATTTGCCTGGAGGATGCCAAAGCTTCTCAGGACCTACACAAACGATTTCATTTCTAATGAGAGGTTCCAGAAGCTTGTACAAAGCATTTGTCTCTGTGTATCAGTGGTGGAAGAGGCAAAGCAAAGCACATGGGAGCCTGTAAGGATCCCTGAACAGCTGCACGTAGGAAGCTATGGCCATGGCACTGGGGAATCAGAGTGGATTATCACCACGGCTATTTTTCAGCTTTAGAAACCAGAACACTTCCAAGGAAGCTGCTCTGAACGCTGCAGTGACCCGCACACACCGGGCGCTCTGTCGGCAGCAATCACTCCCTGAACTCGCACGGCACTTTCTGCATATCCCGTGGACTAACCTTCCAGCAAAGCCAAGGTCAGCGGCGATTACACGCTGGAGTAACTCTGTGAGCAGCAGTGCGATATATCTACCGAAATACAGGGGAGCTGGGGGCCGACCCAAGCAACCACCCGGGGGCACAGCAGCAGCTGTCTGCACGGCTGGGAGCACAACAAAGACAACCTGCTGCAGCATCACCCGCGGGGAGGAAGGTGTCCTGCAACGCATCCTGCATCCCGTCCGAACACCGGAGTCTGATTCCCGGGATACATCCAGGCTCCCAGCTGACACCAGTGCCCCTCTCTCACCTCGCCAGCCCGTGCCCTTCAGTCCTGCCCTGTTCCCTTGCCAGCTCTCCGTGCGCCGTTTGCTCGCTGCCCTGCACACGCAGACCCTCACCCGTCCACGCTCCCACCACACCAGCACTAAGGCATCCTAGCGGCTCCCGGCGATCCCCAACACCTCTGAACTGCACCTAGATGGGCACGGTGACGGCAGGTGCCCAGCGGAAGGCGAGCCGAGGTGACACAACACATGCAGAGGGCAGCCCAGAGAGGGACTCCTGCCCCTCTGCCATGCCCTTTCCCGTCTCCTGCCTTGCTCGGCCGCGCCCTGCTCATCCCTTCCCATCCCCAGCCCCGCTCTGCCCTGCGCATCCCCCGCTCAGCCCAACCCCTGCCCAGCTCTGCCCCTTCCCAAGCCCTTTCCTTTCCCCCTCGCTCCACGCATCACTCAGCCCCTGCCCAGCCCTTTTCTTCTTCCATCGCTCCGCGCATCCCCTGCCCAACTCTGCCTCTTCCCCAGCTGCTGCCGCCCGCCTCCCCGCTGTCCGCCCAGCGCGGCACCGGGACCTGCCCGCGGTACCGGCCGTAGGGCGGCGCCGGGCCGGGCTGTGTGTGCGGAGCGCAGCCCCCGGAGCGCCGCCGCTCACTCACCAGCACGAAGGAGCCGCGCACCGCCTCCGAGACGCTCTGCCGGAGCTCGGCGGCTGTGCCCGGCTTGCTGAGCCGCTTGGTGAACTTCCTCACTTCCGACATGGCGACATGGTCCACGGGGCCAGGCCGAGACGAGACGAGCCGAGCCGCTGCCTCCCTGCCAGCGGGCGCGGCGGGGCCGGGGCGGGCCTGGGGCGGGCGGAGCCGCTGGGCGGCGGGCGGGGACGGGGAGGGCCCTGCTCAGCCCGACCCAGCCCAGCCCAGCCCTGCCGGGCTCCGCTTTGTCCCTGCCACCGGCTCAGCGCTTTCTCCGGGCACCGTCCCGCTCCTGCCCGGCACCGCCGGCAGCCCCCGGCCGCAGCCAAGCCACACACCGGCGCTGCCCGGCCGCGCCTGCTGCGGGAGCTGAAGCCGCGGGTGCGGCCCCGATGGAGCTCCAGCGGGGTGCTCAGCAGAGCCCTGGGGGTGCTGGGTGACAGCAGCTGAGCACGGGCCAGGGAGTGCCCAGGTGGGCAAGAAGGCCACCAGCAGCCTGGCCTGGAGCAGCAATAGTGAAGGCAGTAGGAGGAGGGATGTCAGTGTCCTCCTGTACAGGGAGCTCAAATCCTGGGTTCAGTTTTGGGCACCTCACTCCCAAGAAGGACATCGAGGGCCTGGAGCAGGTACAGAGATGCTGGGGAAGGGTCTGGAGTACAGGGCTGGGGAGGAGCAACTGAGGGATGTGGGGGTGTTCAGCCTGGAGGAAATGAGGCAGATGGGAGATCTCATTGCTCTCTACAACTCCCTGAAAGGAGGCTGGAGTGAGCTGGGGGTCAGTCTCTTCTCACATGCAACAAGTAATAGGATGAGATGAAATGGCCTCAAGTTGCACCAAAACCTCAATCAAGTCTTCACTGGAAGGGTTCTCAAAGCCTGGCAGAGGCTGCCCAGGGAGGTGGCTGAATCCCTGTGCCTGGAGGTGTTTCAGAGAGGCAGAGATGTGGTGCTGAGGGTCATGGTTTAGCACCAGCCATGGCAGGGTTAGAAAGTGGAATCTGGAAGGGCTTTTCCAACTAAAACAAGGGCATGCTGCTGCTGGGGCTCACCCATGGGCAGGCAGTCTCTGCATGAAGTCACAGGACACTACCCCAGGGAGGCTCAGTACCATGTGCAGCACCAGACCAGTTGAACTGGTGGCCTCTGTGCAGCTTTGCCCAAGCTGTGTCCCTGCTATTCTAGCTGTGTTCCTGTAAGACCAGGCTGGATCCAGAGCAAGATCTTACTACTGACCACTGCCAAGCAGTCAGGTTTGCTATAGAAATGTGCTTTGATGACAGAGGCCATGATTCCATCAGCCTGCCCCTCTGCAAGAGTGAAGGAAGTGGAAGAAAGGTTCTTTAGGGCTGAGCTGAAGTCCTAGTCCTAGTTGCTTTGAGCACTGGTTTTAAGGATGATTGTTTTGGAGGTATAATAGAGCTAGAGAGAGCCATTGATCCTTCAGGGTTTTGTACACCAAGGCCTTGCTCTTAAATCTTTTTACTCCTTTTAGTGTGTGCTTTGTCTTCCCAGCAAGACTCTGAGTTGGAGAGAGTTGCCATGCAGTCCTGCTCGTAAGGAATTATGCCACACAGCTGATGCCATATGATCTACAAGGACCCAGATGGAATTGGAGGCATGCCAGAGCTCACACAACATGCAGAGGAATGGTTTAAATGGGGAGAGCCAATCTGTAGGGGGTCATGAATACAGCCATTATGAGCCAAAGCCTTCACAGTGTTGTTTGTGACTTCTAAAGCATGCCAGCCAGTTCTTGTTCTGCTTTGTAGCAGTTCACTGAAGGGGCAGTGGGCACCATTTCACAGAGTGATAGGGACTTGGAAGGGACTTCTGGAAATCAGAGAGTCAAATGCCCCTGCCAAGGCAGGATCACCTAGAGAAGGTCACACAGGAACACATCCAGGTGGGTCTTCAGTATCTCTAGAGATGGAGACTCGCTGGGCAACTTACTCCAGGGCTCTGTCACCCTTAAACAAAAGAATTTCATCCTCATGTGTAGATGGAACTTCCTATGTTCTAGTTCCTACCCTTACCCATTGTCCTGTCACTGGGAACCACTGAATAAAGCCTGGTCCCATCCTCCTGACACCAACCCTTGAAGTATTTATAAGCATTGGTAAGAACCCTCTCAGTCTTCTCTTCTCCAGGCTAAAAAGCCCCAGGCCCCTCAGCCTTTCTTCCTAAGAGAGATGCTCCAGTCTCCTAATCACCATTGCAGCCCTTTGCTGTACCCTTCCAAGCAGTTCCCTGTCCTTCTTGAGCTGGGGAGCCTCAAACTGAACACAATACTTCAGATGAGGGCAGACTAAAGGGGAAAGAGAACCTCCCTCAACCTGATTGCCACACTTCTTCATAGATGCCAGGATGCCATTGGCCTGCTGGCTCCTGGTCACCCTGCTGTCCCTTAGGAATCGCTCTGAGAACTGCAGTGTTTGCCAAGGGGCTGAAAAATGCTGTGTGATGACCACTTAACAAGGAATAGAATCATCCCCACAGTCCCCATCCTTTGCTTATCCAGTCAGGAGCAAAAAATACTTCCTCCTGAAGTTATGAACTTGGCTTACTACCAGCCAGGGGCTGCATCCTGTCAGCTGCCCATCAGCATCCCACTCCATTGAGCAAGGCAACCAAGGAAGGCCAGGGAACACTGAGGCTGGTTTTTTGGAGCTAAACCTGCAAACAAAAGGAAAAACAGAAGCAATGTGAAGGACACATCACATGAGAAGAACATGCAGAAAGCTATGTCTCCCTCTCAGGAAGGCCAAACATCAGAATGAAAGTCTCAAGCACAACAACAAGAGGCAAGACAACAGCAGCCACAGCACCACTGTGACATTCCCATGTGCAGGAGTAATGGTTTTCCACCTCCTTTCTCATAGGGAAGAAAGGTTTCTTCTGGTTCATCAGCAGAAGGATGGCAGCCCAGAACATGCAGGGGCATTCTGGAGGTGCATGGCCTCAGGTAACCAGACTTTCTGGAACTCGTCCTGCCATGAGGAACTCGCAGACTCGCCCAGGAGTTCAACATTCTCAGCTCTCCATGGAGACTGGAGCTTTAAGGTCCTCACTGCCACTGTCCTGGGTTCAGCTCTTAAACCAGGGCAGGCATTTTGATCTTTACAAAGCATCACTGCAGTCACTGACCCTGACCACAACTGCAGCTGGGGGCAATGAGGCTGGGGAGGGGGAGAGCAGGCCTCATGAGGAGAGGCTGAGGGAGCTGGAGGCATTCAGCCTGGAGAAGAGAAGGCTAAGGGGAGACCTCCTTGCTCTCTACAGCTCCCTGAAAGGAGGCTGCAGTGGGGTGGGAGCTGGGCTCTTCTCCCCTGTATCAGGTGACAGAAGGCCTGGAATTGGCCTGAAATTGTGCCAGGGAAGGGTTAGGTTGGAGATGAGGAAAAATGTCCTTGCTGCAAGAGTGGTCAGGGGTTGGCACAGGCCTTGACCAACCTGGGCTGGTGGGAGGTGTCCCTGCCCATGGCAGGAGGGTTGGAAGTAGATGATCTTTAAGGTCCATTCCAACACAAACCAGTCTATGATTAAATTAATTTTGCAGAGAACATCCTCTTGTGCTGACAGTGGAATCCTACCCAGTCCCCAGCAGCACTCTAGCACAGAGGATGCATTAAGGAAGAATTAATCTCTTTAGCTAACATCTCTCTGCCTTGGAACTATATAGAGGGGACTCCTGCACCAGCTTTGAAAATCTCCCAAATGAGTTGAAGGGTTAGCAGCAGACTTTGCATTCTGTTTCTCCTAAGACATCCAAGATAAAAGGCATTTAATAGGATTAAACAAGCATCCCCTGCTTCGCTGCTGCCTTCGCTGCTTATCTGTCGGCCTTTGCACTGTCTGCAAACTGCCCCAGCCCACAGGAACACTGAGCTCTGGGATTACCCTTAAGATGGTGATCAATCCCAGTGGATAAGGGCTTGCATTCCCCCAGCTGATCTGCAGCACTCAGTGACCCAGCCCCACACATGCTTCGTTTGCAGGGGAGAGAGAGGATGCTAAACACCACTACACCTGCAGTTTGCCTGCTTCAAAAGGCCTCTGAGAAACAGCTGGGATGTTTTAATACATTTCAAATACATCAAGATTTAAAACACTCTCAGGGTCCTAGAACTATTAAGGTTGGAATAGGCCTCTAAGGTCATCCAGTCCAACCAGCAACTCAACCCCACCATGGCCCCAAGTGCCATGGCCACAGGGAACACCTCCAGGCATGGGGACTCCACCACCTCCCTGGGCAGCCTCTGCCAGTCCCTGACCACTCTGGCACCAAAGATATTTTCCCTCATCTCCAACCTAAGCCTCCCCTGGCACAATTTCAGACCAGTTCCTCTCCTTCTAGCACCTGATACTAGGGAGAAGAGCCCAGCCCCCACCTGGCTCCAGCCTCCTCTCAGGGAGCTGCAGAGAGCAATGAGGCCTCCCTCAGCCTCCTCTTCTCCACACTGAACACCCCCAGCTCCCCCAGCCACCCCTCACCAGCCCTGTTCTCCATAAAACAACTGGCACAGTTACCTCTCCTGATACCAAAGCCAAGACACAGACTGCTCCAGGCCACAAGAAAAGCACTCATTATGTGATGCTTTTTATCCTGCACACTAACCCTTGTCACTTTCCCCTGGAGCTGTCTGTGGACTGTCAGCAAGCAACTGCTTACTGCTGCCTTCTCAATGCCTGTGAAGAGAGCCTGCTCTGGCTGGGCAGCAGTGCACTGCAGCTTAACTCAGGGCTACCAAGCCCTGGCCGTTAAAGGGCTGCCCTCCACTGCCTTACCCAGGGTTGCAAGGGCACAGCTCCTTGAAGATGGAAGCTGTGACAAGTCACAGAACCAGGGAAAAGGTCTCTAAGATTGTGTCGCCTCCCCTGTGGGGCCAGGCTGGGAGAGTTGGGGCTGTGCAGCCTGGAGAAGAGAAGGCTCCAGGCAGACCTCAGAGCAGCCTGCCAGGACCTGAAGGGCTCCAGGAGAGCTGGGGAGGGACTTGTGACAAGGGCTGGGAGTGCCAGGAAGAGGAACAATGGCTTTGAGCTGGGAGAGCAGATATTGAGCCTGGAGATGAGGAAGAAATTGTTGAGAGTGAGGCTGGGGAGACTCTGGCACAGGCTGCCCAGGGAGGCTGTGGCTGCCTCCTGCCTGGAGGTGTTGAAGGCCAGGCTGGATGAGGCCTTGAGCAGCCTGTGCTTGTGGGAGGGGTCCCTGCCCATGGCAGGGGGCTGGAGCTGGATGAGCTTTAAGCTCTCTCCCAGCCCAACCCATTCTGTGATTCTATGATAATGCAACGACTGCACTTCCTCTCCTGTGAGCACACAGACTGATGGATTAGTCTCTTAACCATGGAAATCAAAGATTAGAGAAGAGAGCCTGTTGTTGCCTGACAGGAAATGGACGTTACAAAGAGTTGTAAAGTTCTCCCTGTGTGCTCAGCAGGCTGCAGGCTGCAGGCTGAGCAGCACAGCCAAGGCCTTTTTTTGTTTGTTTGTTTGTTTTTCACAAAAAATAAATGAAGAAAGAATCAGAGAGTCAGACATTGCTTGGCGGAGAAAAGGCCTCTAAGGGCATCAAGGTCAGCAACACCTCCATGGCCATCAAACCATAGCCCAGGTGCCATAGCCACAGGTTCCATGCACGCCTTCAGGGATGGGCACTCCACCACCTCCAGCCAAAGCAGGATGACGGCGCAGAGTGGCACCAGCAAAAGCAGGATGACGGCACGGAGCGGTACCAGCCAAAGCAGGATGACGGCATGGAGCGGCGCCAGCCAAACATGACAATGGCACAGAGCGGTGCCAGCCAAAGCAGGACAACGGCGTGGAGCGGTGCCAGCCAAAGCAGGATGACAGCAAGGAGCGGCGCCAGCCAAGCAGGACGATGGTACAGAGCGGCACCAGCCAAGCAGGATGATGGCACAGAGCGGCGCCAGCCAAAGCAGGATGACGGCACAGAGCGGTGCCAGCCAAAGCAGGATGACGGCACAGAGCGGCGCCAGCCAAAGCAGGATGAGGGCACAGAGCGGTGCCAGCCAAAGTAGGATGATGGCACGGAGCGGTGCCAGCCAAAGCAGGATGACGGCACAGAGCGGTGCCAGCCAAAGCAGGACGACGGCACAGAGCGGCGCCAGCCAAAGCAGGACGACGACACAGAGCGGCGCCAGCCAAAGCAAGATGACGGCACAGAGCGGTGCCAGCCAAAGCAGGACGACGGCGCGGAGCGGTGCCAGCCAAAGCAGGATGATGGCACAGAGCGGCGCCAGCCAAAGCAGGATGACGGCACGGAGCGGTGCCAGCCAAAGCAGGATGATGGCACGGAGCAGTGCCAGCCAAAGCAGGATGACGGCACAGAGCGGTGCCAGCCAAAGTAGGATGATGGCACGGAGCGGTGCCAGCCAAAGCAGGATGACGGCACAGAGCGGTGCCAGCCAAAGAAGGATGATGGCACGGAGCGGTGCCAGCCAAAGCAGGATGACAGCATGGAGCGGCGCCAGCCAAACATGACGATGGCACAGAGCGGTGCCAGCCAAAGCAGGACGACAGCGCGGAGCGGTGCCAGCCAAAGCAGGATGATGGCGCAGAGCGGCGCCAGCCAAGCAGGATGATGGCGCAGAGCGGCGCCAGCCAAGCAGGATGATGGCACGGAGCGGTGCCAGCCAAAGCAGGATGACGGCACGGAGTGGTGCCAGCCAAGCAGGACGATGGCACAGAACGGTGCCAGCCAAGCAGGATGACAGCGCAGAGCGGTGCCAGCCAAGCAGGATGACGGCGCAGAGCGGCGCCAGCCAAGCAGGATGACGGCACGGAGTGGCACCAGCAAAAGCAGGATGACGGCACGGAGCGGTGCCAGCCAAAGCAGGATGATGGCACGGAGCGGCGCCAGCCAAGCAGGACGATGGCACAGAGCGGCGCCAGCAAAAGCAGGATGACGGCACAGAGCGGTGCCAGCCAAAGCAGGACGATGGCACAGAGCGGCGCCAGCCAAGCAGGATGACAGCACAGAGCGGTGCCAGCCAAAGCAGGACGATGGCACAGAGCGGTGCCAGCAAAGCAGGATGATGGCACAGAGCGGCGCCAGCCAAGCAGGACGATGGCACAGAGCGGTGCCAGCCAAAGCAGGATGACGGCGCAGAGCGGCGCCAGCCAAGCAGGATGACGGCACAGAGTGGTGCCAGCAAAAGCTGGATGACGACACGGAGTGGTGCCAGCCAAGCAGGACGATGGCACAGAACGGCGCCAGCCAAGCAGGGTGATGGCACAGAGCGGCGCCAGCCAAGCAGGGTGATGGCACAGAGCGGTGCCAGCCAAAGCAGGATGACGGCACAGAGTGGTGCCAGCCAAGCAGGATGACGGCACAGAGCGGCGCCAGCCAAGCAGGATGATGGTACAGAGCGGTGCCAGCCAAAGCAGGATGATGGCACAGAGCAGTGCCAGCCAAAGCAGGATGATGGCACAGAACAGTGCCAGCCAAGCAGGATGTTGGCACAGAACAGTGCCAGCCTGCTGCCTAGGGCTGTTGTGTTCAGTGCTTTCCACCAGCCCAGGTCCCGCATGGCAGCTCCCTGCAGACTGTGCTGTGTGTGCATGTGGGCCGCAGCCAGGTACAGCAAACAGTAAAATAAGGTCGCTATAAAAAAAGCTTTTCTGATGTAAGGGTACCAAAAAATGTCCAAATGAGCAAAGCTGCCCAGAGAGCAGAGGGAAGCTGGGCAGAGCTGAGTGAAGATTCCATTTTGATTACAACTCTGTCCCCATGCTCAATTCCCTTCAGAGTTTTCTCAGCTGAAGCCAAGTGCCCACTTTGAGGTATCGGCTCCCAGTGTTCCTGGCTGTTCCACAATGGACCTACTCAGGTCACCATCACTGCTCCTCAGGCAACCACCCACTTCCAGCCCAGTATCCAATGCCTTCAGTCTCTCACAATGAGATCACAGTATCACCAAGGTTCGAAGAGACCTCAAAGATCATCAAGTCCAACCTGTCACCCAAGAGCTCATGACCAGACCATGGCTCCAAGTGCCACATCCAATCCCCTCTTGAACACCTCCAGGGACGGTGACTCCACCACCTCCCTGGGCAGCACATTCCAATGGCCAATGACTCTCTCTGTGAAGGACTTTCTCCTCACCTCCAGCCTAAACTTCCCCTGGCACAGCTTGAGATGGGCCAGCTAGCCCCCTCCTTGTCTGCCCTACCTTTGGAATGAAGAAACCAAAGCAAAACACATCTTGGGCTATAGGGGCGATGGAGATTGGAATCAATACGGCTGACCAATATGATCGAGTATTGTTCCTTTATTGTTCCAGTATTGCAGGCCTATGGTGCCAGTATAGCACAGTAAAGTAAAGCGTAGAAGAAGAGGAGACAGGAAAGGCAGAAGTGCATAGCAAGGGAACTTCTACAACTTATATAAACTTGGAGTGCCTTGTTGGCATGGCTTCATTGGTTCCCTATGATGACCACACATCGCACTGTTATAGGCTATTGGTCCAACTACTAACGACACAACGAGGTTGTTGATGCAGGTGCATGTCCTGTTGTCCCAAGATAACTGTCCATGTTTATAGATACCAGTGCCTTGTTTTAGTTCCATGCTGCAGGCACAGCACTGTTTTGCTACACTGCTAGCTGGCTCTGCACTTATGCTGAGCATGGCCTACCACCATGTCAGGCTCTAGGCCTGCACTGCCAGATTGCTCACACTGCTCGTCGCTGGCATTGCCACACTGGGCTGCATCAAAAGATCTGGAGAGGTGATTCTGCCACTTTGCTGTGCTCTGCTGACACATCACTTGGAGTGCTGTGTACAGGCCTGGAGCCCTCAATACAGGAAGGACGTGGACCTGATGGAGAGGGTCCAGAGGAGGGCCGTGGAAATGATCAAGGGGTTGGAGCAGCTCTGCTGTTTGGCCAGGCTGAGGGAGCTGGGGGTGCTTAGCCTAGAGAAGAGTCCAGGGGGACCTCACAGCTGCCTTGCAATACTTGAAGGGATCCTGCAGGAAGGCAGCAGAGAGACTTTTCCTGAGGGTGTCTGAAGAGAGGCCAAGGGGGAATGGTTTGAAGCTGAGGCAGAGCAGGGTTAGAGTGGAGCTGAGGAAGAACTTCTTCAGTGTGAGGCTGGGGAGACCCTGGCACAGGCTGCCCAGGGAGGCTGTGGCTGCCTCCTGCCTGGAGGTGTTGAAGGCCGGGCTGGATGAGGCTTTGAGCAACCTGGGCTGGTGGGAGGGGTCCCTGCCCACGGCAGGGGGTTGGAACTTGATGATTTTTAAGGTCTCTTCCAACCCAAATCATTCTATGAATGAACTGTTGAGTTGTGAGGAGGTGGTACTGGAGTTGTGGTTACAGGTTCTTTATGCTAACGGCCGTAGCTGCTACATCCCCTTTCCTAGTGACTCGCTAATGGTGCTGGCCTGCTGCCAGGATGCTCTGGAGGCTTTTAGTACCCTGATTACACGCTGGGCATTTTTCCCCGTGCGTGCTTCAGTGACAGGGCTTCAGGCTTAGTGTGGAAAGCTGATCAGAATGCAGGGCTAAGGAAATAGAGCACAAACCCCCAGCCAGGTCAAGTGCTGCTGTACAAAAGAACAGACAAAGCCATTCAGGAAGGGGCCTGAGTACTTGTTTAAGCCTGTGGGGATTTCTTTGACTGCAGTAAGTGACGACCCTGTGCTCAGAGGCTGCAAGTGATTCTGTGCATCCAATACCTGTAACTACTTTGGCTTTGGGCAGAAATTGAAGCATGTCCTCAGGCACCCTGCCATGGGGATATGGTGATTATCAGAACAGCTTCTCTATGAAATGTCCGTGCCCGTGGCAGGGAGGTTGGAACTAGATGATCCTTGAGGTCCCTTCCAACCCTAACAATTCTATGATTCTCACTGAATCACTCCAGGTTCCACGGGACCTCTCGACCTCTGGTCCCCCTGCTCAACCACGGTCCGAGCAAGATGCACAGGACCACATCCAGCCGAGCTTTTAGTATCTCCAAGGATGGACACTCCACAGTTTCTCCAGGTAACCTGTCTGAGGGTTTGACCAGCCTCACAAAGAGAAAGGATATCACCGTTTCCATGGCTTAGAGATGGGGGCATTGCCGCAGGAGCAGTTCCAAGTTTCTCGGCAGCGGAGGGGAGCAGGGCCGTGCCACATGGGGACGCTGGCAGCGAGCGGGGTCGGGCGGAGCGGCAACGGCAGTGGGAGCGGAAAGGCGTCCGGAGGCTGGCTGCCGCGGAGCCCTCTCGGCACACAGGCAGCGGCGAGGACAGAGAAGCACCGAAGCCACGCAGAAGAGGCAGCGCGGAGCGGCGGGGAAGGAAGGGAGCGGAACCGAGCGGCTTCCTACGGCCCCCTGCTCTCTCCTGCTTCCCTGGAAGCCCTCCGGTTTTCCTCCCCGAGCCAGCCCCGCACGGCCGTGGCAGGGCAGAGCAGCAACCACCAGGGCTGCGCAGGGTGCTGTGGCCATTCAGTAAGGTTGTATGAGGCAATGCAAACACTTGGGGTCTCACTGGACACAACCGGACACAGTATGCAAGGTGGGGTCTCAGCAGAGCAGAGCAGAATCATAGAATCAATAAGGTTGGAAAAGACCTCAAAGATCATCAAGTCCAACCTGTCACCCAGTACTTCCTGACAACTAAACCATGGCTCCAAGTGCCACCTCCAATCCCCTCTTGAATACCTCCAGGGATGGTGACTGCACCACCTCCCTGGGCAGCACATTCCAATGGCCAATTCCTCTTTCCAGGCAGAACTTTCTCCTCACCTCCAACCTAAACTACCCCTGGCACAGCTTGAGACTGTGTCCTCTTGTTCTGGGGCTGGCTGCCTGGCAGAAGAGACCAACCCCCACCTGGCTACAACCTCCCTGCAGGGAGTTGTAAGGAGCAAGGTCTCCCCTGAGCCTCCTCTTCTCCAGGCTAAGCAACCCCAGCTCCCTCAGCCTCTCCTCACAGGGCTGTGCTCCAGACCCCTCCCCAGCTTTGTTGCCCTTCTCTGGACACCTTCCAGCATCTCAGCATCTTTCCTAACCTGAGGGCCCCAGAACTGGACACAGGACTCAAGTTGTGGCCTAACCAGTGCTGAGCACAGGGCAGAATGACTTCCCTACTCCTGATGCAGGCCAGCATGCCATTGGCCTTCTTGGCCCCCTGGGCACACTGCTGCCTCCTGTTCAGCTCTCTCCACCAGCACCCCCAGGTCCCTCTCTGCCTGGCTGCTCTCAGCCACCCTGTTCCCAGCCTGTAGCACTGCCTGGGGTTGTTGTGGCCAATGTGCAGGACCTGGCACTTGGACTTGTTGAATGCCATCCTGTTGGACTCTGCCCATCTGTCCAGCTCCCTCTGCAGAGCTCTCCTACCCTCTAAGAGATCAACTCCTGCCCCCAGCTTGGTGTCATCTGCAAATTTACTGCCCTCCTCCAGATCATCACTAAAGGTACTGAAGAGGACGGGGCCCAGCACTGATCCCTGGGGCACACCACTAGTGCCTGGCAGAATCACCTTTCCTGCCCTCCTCCACGCTCCTCTTGCTTCAGCCTAGCCTACTGGCCGTGGTGGCCAATGGTTGGACTGGATGAGCTTGGAGGTCTTTTCCAACCAAAACAAGTCCACGACTCTGCTTCTAGGAACAGCCAAGTCATTCACTCTGCAGTGCTGGATGCTGCAGCCCAGAGGCACGTGCTTCAGAAGGCAGCAGCGGAGCATTCTCCTGATACGGAAGCTCCCTCTGAATCCTCTCCAAGGCTTTGTGTGCAGCAACTGCTAGTGGCAGGCAAAAAAAAAAAGAAAAGGCAGAGAGAGCTTTCTCTGGGTCTGGGAAATGGATTCTGCCAAGCCTGTGGCTGATGGCCTCATTTAGAAGTGTTAGCACCATGGCAGTGCTTGAGCTCAGTGTTGTTCAGCTTCCCCCAAACCATCTGGCCAACGAACCAACAGAAGCAAACACTTCCATCACCTCCATCCTTTCTGACCTGAGGAAAAAACTGCCTTGAGCAGCATTTGGGAAGCAAGGGTCAGCGTTCTCCATCCACTTGAGCTGCTGGGCTTGTCCCCTGGGCTCAGTGCCCAGCGCTGAGCCACAAAGCTGGGAGAGAACAGCTTTGTTCCTGTTCACAGCTGCTTGCTGCCACAATGGGATGTCAGGAAGCAGTGACAGTAGAAATGAGGTGTGGAAGGAAAGAGTTCAAGTGAACTACAACACTCCAGCCAGCTCAGGTCATTGATTCTGGGGAAGTGACTGAGGTCATTCTAGCATCTCCTGCACCCAGCTCCTCCTCTCCAGTGATGATTCCTCACTTCTGCCTCCTGGGATTTCTCAATCATCTTCTGCAAGCAGCGGCATTTTGATTCCATAGATGTCACAAGAGCTTCTGCTAAAGAACAAGAGGTTAAGCGGGCCCTTGGAAGCAGCAGCCCAGAGAGGAACGCTGTAGCACAGGGGGAAGCGTTTCATTAACAGATCTCCATCCCTGCTTTCCCTGTGCTGGAGGGAACAGCGCTTCCCAGCGCACCACTACCTGCTGGCCACCAGTGAAGGCACCTGGCTGAACCAAGCAGGCTCAGCAGAGTAACTTGAAGGGTCCAGACAGAAGGAGAACCCAGACAAGATCAGACAGGACACAGCACCACTCAGGTTAGAACACAGCTGAACTAATGCAGCTTTTGGAAGGAGAAGGAAAGAAACCTGAACCATTCAAAGACCTGCAGCCCAGTCCAACTGGGGGAAAAGCATCAATACCAGATCAGGGCAGTGCTAAAGCCAAAGAAATCAGGCTTATTCCTGGATCAGGACTAGGAAGTCAGGCTTATTCCTCAGGATCAGCTTTGTTTGCTGACAAGATCCTCAATAATGAATAATTGCAACTTTTTTCTGTGATCACCCGAGCACTTACAAAGTCCAACACTACACCTCAGCAGAGCTTCCGCTGCTACAAGGCAAAGCTACAGTTCAGCTTAGGTCTCCAAAGCAGTCGTATAGAAAAACCCAATCACTGGAATGTTGTGAGGGTACTGGAGCAGGCTACCCAGAGAGACTGTGGAGTCTCCTTCTCTGGAGATGCTCAAGACCTGTAGTGAATGGTACCTATGGCAGGTGAGGTCTGAGCAGAGGGGCAGGATCCCTCTCTCCATCTCTGGCCATACTGCTTTGGATGCAGCCCAGGCTGCCCTTGGCCTTCTGTGCTGCCAGTGCCCAGTGCTGGCTCCTGTCCAGCTTCTCCCCCCTCCCAGCACCCCTAAGGCCTTCTCTGCAGGGCTGCTCTCAATCTTCTCATCACCCCCAGCCTGAATTGATAGCGAGGATTGTTCCCCCTCCAAATGCAGGACCTTGCATTTGTGGAACTTCATGAGGTTCACCTGGGCCAACCTCTCCAGCTTGAGCAGGTCCTTCTGGATTCCCTCCTCTCCCTCTAGTGTCCTGACAGCACCACTCCAAGAAACGACAGAACCCAAAAAGTGAAGGTAGGAATTCAAATGGAAAAGAAGCAACAATTTCCCAAGTGTGTGACCAAGTTTAATGATCCATCTGTGAAACACTTGACCATCAATAACAATTTCCTGGGCTGTGATGCCCAGGATGTTACTTCATAGGTGTTTTATACCAATATTTACAAAGGCTTTCAAAATCCTGTGGCACTAAACAAAAACAGAAGAACTTAAAACTTTTAAGCTACAATGCTTAAAAAAAAAAATGTAAACAGTTTTATTTTACAGAGTTGTAAAACAGAAGAACTTTCCTAATGCAGCTTAAATTTGCTCTGCAAGGTGAATATAATCCTGGTGCCCATGAAGAAGGAATGAGAGAATTTGTTTGCTGTTGGTTTTTTTTACACAAGTATTGTGCTTCAGTGTGCCAAAAAAAAAAAACCCCAACCAAAGATAAAATTCTATATAAGAAAGGAATCTCAAGTCCACAACAATTAAAAGACAACAATAACAAAAAAGGTTTCACCTCCTGAAGTTGAAAGAGTTATAAAAACATTTACAGTTGGTTGACGACCTATCAAAAACCTGCAGAAGCCCAAACTCCTGACCAACAGAGCAGCAGCTACTGCAAATTCCAGGTCTCTCTCAGGTGGAATTTTGAGCAAGGAGCAGGGTAGAACATTTAGCATTTTTCCAGCCATGGCTCCAAACCTTCCCCTCCCCAGCCCCGTTTCTGACATCCAGTGGCCACGAGCACCGCGGAAATCCTTTGCCATGCATCCAGATGAGTGCACACACCCATGGGAATACTTTGCAGTGTGGACAGCTGTGCACCGTTACCCCAACCCCCCATTTCATCCCCCCACTTCCCCCTCTTTCTTCCCTCCTCTGTAGGAAGTTCAGAGCCTAATGCTTGGCAGGGTTATTCTTCCAATTCCTTCCTATTCTACAGGGCCAGGTGTCAACAGGTAGAAACTGCTCTCCCAGGATCCACCATTTGAGTAGCCTTAAAACAAAGATTCCCAACCAAACCAGCCTGTAACGTTGTTCCATCAGACCCTTGGCTTCTGCCCACATTATTTCTGGAGCTGCAATCCCCCAGTCCTAGAGCTTTCTGCTGGCAGCTGCAGGCCAATTAAAATGCACATTTCTTTTTGTTAATGAAGACTTTGATTGCTCCAGTGAAGTCAGCTGATAAAAGCACTTCTGTGTGATCTGTCTTCAGAGCTCCTTAAGAAGGGAAGAGAAGAAACTCTTAGTTCATGAAATAAAAGTAATAACAACATAGAATCACAATGTGACTCTGAGCAACCTGCTATAATGTGAAGTGTCCCTGCCCATGGCAGGGGGGTGGAACTGGATGATCCTTTAGGTCCCTCCCAGCCCTGACAGTTCTGTGATTCTGTATTAGCTCACACTGGAAGGGACCTCAGAGATCTCTACACCAACTCCCCTGCCATGGGCAGGGACACCTCTCAACTAGCCCAGGTTGCCCAAGGCCTCATCCAGCCTGGCCTTCAACACCTCCAGGCAGGAAGCATCCATACCCTCCCTGGGCAACCTGTTCCAGAGTCTCACCACCCTGATACTGAAAGAACTTCTCCCTCAGCTCCACTCTAACCCTGCTCTGCCTCAGCTTCAGACCATTCCCCCTTGGCCTGGCTCCAGACACTCTGATGAAAATTTCCTCTGCAGCCTTCCTTGATCATCATCATCATCAAGCTCTCATTAAGACACTTCTCCCTCTATTACATCCTTTTTATCTAGCCAACCCCTCAACATCATCTACATCTGGAAGGGCAAGAGAGCTGGGGAAGGGTCTGGAGAAGAGGGCTGGGAAGGAGCAGCTGAGGGAGCTGGGGGTGTTCAGCCTGGAGAAGAAGAAGCTGAGGGAGAGCTCATTGCTCTCTGCAGCTCCCTGAGAGGAGGTTGCAGTGAGCTGGGGGTTGGGCTCTGCTCCCTGGTATCAGGTGATAGGAGGCCAGGAAATGTCCTGATACTATGCCAGGGCAGGGTTAGGTTGGAGAGAAGGAAAAATGTCTTTGGTGCCAGAGTGGTCAGGGACTGGCAGAGGCTGCCCAGGGAGATGGTGGAGTCCCCATGCCTGGAGGTGTTCCAGAACCCTGTGGCCATGGCACTTGGGGCCATGGTTTAGTGGCCATGGTGGGGTTGGGCTGATGATCTTGGAGGCCTTTTCCAACCCAAACAATTCCATGATCCTGTATCCTCAGGAAAGGGCTTTGTCATTATATGTTGGTACAGCTGTTATGGCCCTACCACCACAACAGCTCTACCTCCTAACAGCTCAAATGTAAAAGGAGTAATCCTCAAGTAGAGAGTACAGCAGCTGTGGCCCTCACTTCCACTCTCTCAGGATCTAAGAATGCAGCAGCTGTGAAAGCATTCAGCTGCTGAGGAAGAAACAGATCCTCCTGCTGCCACTGCAAGGCTTTATCATCTCAAGAGCATCCCCCTCCCACACTGCAAGTATTCTTCAGAATCTTTTCCTCCTCAAGCAGAGCTCATCCAAAACACCTACCAGAGGGTATGGTATCTGAGGCTTCAGAATCTTCTCCCTTGCTTTCAGCTTCTTGCTTTTCAGCCGTTTCCAGTGCCACCATCAAGCCAGGGTTGGGAGCAAAGATGGCAGAGGTGACCACTGCATTGTGTGCTGCAGGGAGACAACCCAGCTGTGGCTACCTTCTTCCAAGGGGCGCTTCACTTGGCAAGAGCAGGCATGCATGGAAGGCAAACACCCAAGCACCCCAGTGCCGGGGGCACCAATGAAGCTCAGCATTTGAGGAGGAATTAATTATTAAGCCTTTGTAAGGCTTTATGACCTATTAGGGTTTCTATAACCTATAAGGTTTTTATAACCTGTAAGGTTTATTAGGTTTTAGGGATCTCAGAATTTCCTCTAAGTGCCCCAGAAGAAATGGCAAGAGCTCCAAAACATGTTTGATAGAAAGATGGCCCTGCAAGTCCCCACAGCTCTGTGAGAGGAGGACACGAGAGCTGCACTATTACCATCAGCAGCATTATTATCCATTGCTACACTTCTAAAATGAAGCTGTGCCAATTGAGCTATGCCAGCATTCCACTCCTTCAGAGTCTCTGGCTGAAGGGGGACCAATTCTTAGCCACCCTGACTCTTGCCATCCCCCCCACGCATCCATCCTGTGGACAAGTTTCTCTGACAGACCCCTCCCTGAAAACCCCCAAGGGTAAAGCATCTTGCTAATAGCATGTTCAAACTAAACAAACAGCACTGCTGGGCAAATAGAAACCAGGAGACCAATGACTCCTGTTTGAAACCACAAGCTGTGCTGAAGCTGAGAGCAAAAGCTGCTGTTTACCTTTAATGCCTTCCCAGAAGTCATTCCGATCTCTCCTGACGGATGTAAACTTGCTCAGGTCGTGGTATGTGCTCCAAATATAAACATATTTGTCTTCTGAGCCACTTACAATGTAGGTAAAGTCATGGCTAAAGAGGCAAAGAAAGACAAAGGTGACACTTCTTAGCTGCTCAGGTAACCACTCAGCTTGGCTTGCAGCTTTCCAAGAGCACAACTCAAAGGGATCCCTTATTTTAGTGACTCAGAGACATCCACAGTGCTTCAATGAATGTGCATGCAGGCTCCTGAAGCCAAACCAGCCCTCCTGAGGAGCACAGAGAAGCTCTTCTCCTGCAGCTGGAGCATGCACAAGGGTTAGTCTGACAGCTCCACTCAACAACAAGAAGATGGCATTGTCTGCAAGTGCACTTTGCAACTGCTTGAGTCTGGGAACTGTGTGAACACCTGAGCCTCTGCAGCAGGAACTGCTCACAATCCAGTCACCAAACCCAAAAAATCCACAGAGGTGGAAGATGAGAGGCATTCAGTGTGACTGTGGCCAGAGAAGCACACAATGCACACTGACAGAGGCAAACAGTACCTGCTAAGCCAGCTCAGGGTATTGAAGTTACCTGCTTCATCACTATGCCACGCTGCTGAACTCTGGTGCTAACTATGCTCCAGCCCTGCAAGTAGAGATAGACTCACAGAACTGTCAGGGCTAGAAGGGAGCTCAAGGCTGCAAACACCTCCAGGCAGGAGGCTGCCACCACCTCCCTGGGCAACCTCTGCCAGGCTCTCACCACCCTCCTGGGCAACAACTTCTTCCTAACATCCAATCTCAATCTCCCCATTTCTAGTTCTGCTCCATCCCCTCCAGTCCTATCCCTCCCTGACACCCTCAAAAGTCCCTCCCCAGCTTGCTTGGAGCCCCCTGCAGGTCCTGGAAGGCCACCAGAAGGTCTCCTGGGAGCCTTCTCCTCTCCAGCCTGCACAACCCCAACTCCCTCAGGCTGTCTCCAGAGCAGAGCAGCTCCAGCCCTCTGCTCCTCCTTGTGGTCCTTCTCTGAACACCTTCCAGCCCCTCCAGAGCCTTCCTGGCACAGAGGCTCCAGAGCTGGACCCAGAGCTCCAGGTGGGGTCTCAGCAGAGTGGAGCAGAGGGGCAGAATCCCCTCCCTGCCCCTTGCTGGCCATTCTTGATGATGACTTCATTTGGGAAATTAATCCTGAGAAGGGGACAAGATGACCTCCTGAGCTCCTTTCCAACCTCAGCCATTCTGTGAAGCACTGGGTTTAAGATGCTTTCAGAGACCAAAAACTGACCATCAAGACATCATTCCTGAGGCACTGCTGCCCTCCTCTGCTCCAACATTCAGGTTAAACAGACAACCCAGAAAACAGGCATTCTTCCCCTGCAGTCTCTGCAAGCCTCAGAAGGAACAGGGCAGATGCTCCTCTCCCTCTACTCCTTCTCTTTCACTTGCTTAAAGCCCAGAATTTCCAGGACAGAGCCAGTAAGAAACTCAGAAAAGCATCTTAGGCTAGCACAGGAAGGAGGATTCCAGCTCAGATTTGCAGGCTGTTTCCTGACAGAGTGACCAACACATCCACACCACCAGCTGACAGAAGTCAAGGCATGGGGGAAATGGGGAAGCAGCCCCAGCAGTGCTGGCAGAGCTCCTGCATTTCAGCAGCAGTAACAGACTTGCACTGTGCTGGCAGGACAGGAGGATTCACTCCTGCACACAACCTCCCTGATCACAGGCAGTGTCCTGGCACTGCTGGGACGGAATCCCAGACCACCCATGGGCTGCAGGCCATCAGCAGCTCCAAGTCAGCGAGGACAGTGCCTGGAGCTGGCCACAGGTGAGAGCCAGACCAGCAGCATCACACTCAGTGTGAAAAGGGAAGTTTGCTGAGGAGAGCTGAGCCTCCTGCTTGATTCTGCTCTTCCTCCTCCTGCCTCCAAAGACTCTTTTCCCATTTCTTGTGAACACTGTACCTTTGCTGGGTTTAATATAGAATCATAGAATGGTCTGGGCCAGAAGGGACCTCCAAAGGTCATCCAGTCTGACCTCCACAAGGTCAGCAGGGACATCCCCAACTAGATCAGGTTGCCCAGGGCCTCATTGAGCCTCACCTTGAATATCTCCAGGGATGGAGCCTCAACCACCTCCCTGGGCAGCCTGCTGCAGTGTTCCAGCAGCCTCCTGGGGCAGAACTTGTTCCTCACATCCAATCTCAATCTGCTCTGCTCTCATCTCAAACCATTGCCCCTGGGGCTGTCCCTGCAGGCCTTTGGGAACAGTCCCTCTGCAGCCTTCTTGGAGCCCCTGCAGGTATTGAAATGTTCCCCAGAGCCTTCTCTTCTCCAGGCTGAACACCCCCAGCTCCCTCAGCCTGACCCCAGAGCAGAGCTGCTCTAACTCCTTCAGCATGTTCATGGCTCTCCTCTGGACCCTCTCCATCAGCTCCAGGTCCTTCCTGTGCTGAGGGCTCCAGAGCTGCACACAGCACTGTAGGTGAGGTCTCAGCAGAGCAGAGCAAAGAGGCAGAATCACCTCTCTGGGGCTCTGGCAGTGCTGCTCTGGATGCAGCCCAGGCTGGGATTTGCCTTCTGTGCTGCAGTCTCACCCTGCCTGCTCCTGGCCAGCTTCTCCCCCCCCAGCACCCCCAAGCCCTTCTCCTCAGGGCTGCTTTCTCTCACCTCCTCCCCCAGCCTGTACTGACAGTGAGGACTGTTCCAGCCTAGGTGCAGAGCTCTTGTTGAACCTCAGGAGCTTCACCTGGGCACCACCTCTCCAGCCTGCCCAGGTCCCTCTGGATGCCATCCTGTCCCTCTGGTGGATCAACAGCACCACAGAGCTTGGTGCCATCTGCACCCTGCTGATGGTGCCTGGATCCCTCCCTCTACAGCACTGAGAGAAATACTGAACAGCACAGGTCCCAGTACAGACCCCTGAGGGACACCACTGCCACTGCTCTCCAGCTGGACTTGGAGCCACTGAGCACCACCCTCTGGATGTGGCCATCCAGCCAGTCCCTGACCCACTGAACATCCACCCAGCAAATCCACATCTCTCCAAGCTGGCCAGCAGGATGTGGTGGGGACAGTGTCAAAGGCCTAGGAGCAGTCCAGACAGATCACATCTAGAGGCTGTCCCTTATCCACTGCCATAGTCATTTTATCATAGAAGGCCACAGGGTTAGTCAAGCAGGACCTGCCCCTAGCAAAGCCATGCTGGCTGTCCTGAATCACCTTCCTGTCCTCAGCATGACATCTAGGAGGGTCAGTTCCATGATCTTCCCAGATACAGAGATGAGGCAGTTCCCAGGGTACCCCCTTCTACCCTTGTTAACAATGGCTGTGATGTTTCCTTTCTTCCAGTCTCCAGGGACTGCACCTGACTGCCAGGACTTCTCAAATATTATGGAGAGTGGCCTGGCAACTACATCAGCCACTTCCTTCAGGACTCTGGGATGTCTGTAACTCTGTATACCTTAGACAGACATTAGTATTGGTTTGGCTCTTTCACTGAATCCATTTTTATTTCAACCTGTGAGGGTCCTCTCTCCTTTTCCTGATGCCCCTTCTCTGCAGAGGAGGCATCACCAGGTGACAGAGCAGCTGCTGGAGTTCAGTCCCCAGATGTGGGCTAAACACAGGCAGCAGAACCTTTATTTCCCTTGGTGCTGTGAGCCAAGTGACAACTGAGTGGCTCATCCTCATGCCAAGGCACACAGATGATTCAAACAAGAGCGAGCCCCTGGGCTACAGCCACAGCACCTCCCAAACCCAACCATGCCACTGGGACCAGGCTATCTTACCTAAAGCTGGCTTTGATTTGGCTGCTGCTGTTGACATAACCTTTGTATTTCATAGATAAAGAGAGATCTCTGAGGTCATACAGCCTGATTCTGGAATCATTGGATGTCACTAGTATCTAAAAAGGAAACAAACAAGAGTTTAGGAGTGGAAGCCATTAGCATGCCCAAGAAGGAGCACCAGAGCCAGTCAGAACTCCAGTTGAGTTTTAAAAGTTATACAGACCAAGGAGAGCCCCAAAGAAGCAGAACAAGATTTGTAACAGTGACATTTTCCTCTCTTTGTCTTCTGTCAGACAGAACCCAGCTTCAGTGTCTAGAAGATCCTGACTGGTGTGAAGCAGAACAGCTGCTCCTTACTGCACTGGAATGTGGCCTCAGAGCACTCATCAGTCTGCAGAGGGTATTGTGGAGCACAGTGCACAATAATGGAGCTATTCTAGTGAGGGGAATGTCTGTCTCCAATCTCAGGGGTTGGAGAGAGGTGGGGGAGGTCTCTTCTCCCTACTAAGAAATGATAGGATGAGAGGAACTGGCCTCAAGTTGCCCCAGGGGAGGTTTAGGCTGGATATTAGAAGAAAATTCTTGAGCAAAAGGGTTCTGAAAGCCAGGCTGCCCAGGGAGGTGGCTGAATCCCCATCCCTGGAAGTGTTTCAAAGAGGCAAAGATGTGGTGTTGAGGGCCATGGTTTAGCAGCAGCCTTGGCAGAACTAGAGAATGGTTGGACTGGATGCTCTGAAAGGGCTTTTCCAACCCAAATGATTCTGTGATTGCCTCAGTCAGGAAGTGCTGCCCGGAGGCTGTTAGCTGCTATATAAACAACCTGGGCTCTCCTTGGCTGAGGTGAGTCTGCTTCTTTTCCACTTATTCCAGACATCTGAAATGAACCAGAGCAGAGCAGTCTACGAAAAGGCTGTCAGAAGGCCTAAGAACACTCAGCTGAGCAGCCCTGTCATGGTGCCTTGGAAGTGGAGTAACCTGGAGGTGAGCAGTAAGCCTCCAAGTGACACCAGGAAGAGCACAGCAGAGTAGCACTCAATTCCTGACCTCTGCTCACCTGGTCATTTGAGCAACAAGACTGGGACAGCTCTCAGGACACCTTCACCACCAGAATACAGAACTCCCTCTTTGCTTTCCAAAAAGTTCCTGAAACCATGCTAGGTTTTCTCACCTCTCCTAAGATGCCAACACAGCATATGCTGCAAACCCAAAGGCACCATTGATTTCTGAAGCTTCTGCAGGTCTTTGGCATTTCTGTGCCATTGGTAAGGGTACAACAGAGGTGGTAGCAGCTGGTGATCTGCTCTGCTAAAGCCAGCTGCTGACCCTACAGCATCCATGAACCTTTATGGACAAATGACAGCTTCAGATTATCAGCTTAACATTCAACAGCATGTTCTTTGCTGGATGAGAATGGGAGCATTTCACACAACCACAAGAATGGCAGAGGTTGGATGAGACCTCCAGAGATCACCCAGTTCAACGCCGCTGCCAGAGCAGGGTCACCCAGGGACACATTCCAGGAAGGTTTTGAAGATCTGCAGAGGAGGAGACTCCACAGCCCTTCTGGGCAGCCTGCTCCAGGGCTCCAACACCCTCACAGTGCCCCTTGTCCTATCAGGGGGTATCACTGAGCAGAGCCTGGCTCCATCCTGACAGCCACCCTGCAGATATTTGTAGATACAGATCAGATCCCCTCTCAGCCTCTCATTAGACAGATATTCCAGTCTCTTCAGCATCCTTGTAACTTATATTGGACTCCCCCCTGTAATTCCCTGTGCCTCTTGAACTGGGCAGCCCAGAAGGGGACACAGAACTCCAGATGTGGTCTAACTAGGGCTGAGTGGAAGGGAAGGAGAACCTCCCTCGACCTGCTGGCTACACTCTTCTTAATGCACCCCAGGATCCCATTGGTCTTCTTGGCCACCAGGGCCAATTGCTGTCTCAAAACTAGACTTGGTTGCTCAAGACCTCATCCAGCCTAGGCCTGAACACCTGGAGGGCGTGCCCACAACCTCCCTGGGCAGCCTGTGCCAGAGTCTCCCCAGCCTCACACTGAAGAAGTTCTCCCTCAGCTCCACTCTAACCCTGCTCTGCCTCAGCTCCAAACCCTTCCCCCTTGGCCTGGCTCCAGGCCCCCTCACCAAAAGTCTCTCTGCAGCTTCCTGCAGGATCTCTTCAGGTATTGGAAGGCAGCTCTGAGGTCCCCCTTAATGGTTTTTAAGATCCTTGATTATTTTTAACGTCCTTAATGATCTTTAAGGTCCCTTCCAACCCAAACCATTCTCTGACCAGTAAGCATTTCTCCACCCTCCCATTAATCAGAGCATTAGGTCAGGAAATTGCCTAGTTCCCCACTACTCAGCACTGGATTAATCTAACCCAGGAAAGAGCAGAGCTCATTTTTTACTTCAGTCTAAGTCAGTGACTACAAACAAGACTGAACACAAGCATTAGGTAGAAGTATCAGAGCCAAAGCTACACTTAAAGACAGTACCTTGTTCTCTCCAGGCAGGGGTTCAATGCCAGTAATTTTCCTTCCAACTCTATTCCTGCCCCTGGTGGAACGCACGTGGATTTGGGTGTGGTACTTGAGGTGCTGAAAAGACATTCGAAACACATCCTGATTTGAAAGGACCATAGGGAAAAAATTCCTCTGGCTTCACCTCCTGAGAGATTTGTTTCTTGCTCTTTCCCAAAGCAGAGCTTTGCAGCCTGGCTGAGCCGCGGGCCGAGGCCGGAGCCCGCGGCGGTGCTCACCTCGGTGTCATAGAAGATGCAGCGCCCGTCGTAGGTGCCGATCACGGCGTACTTCCCGTTCTGGCAGAAGTTGGCTGCTGTGATCAGCTTTGTCTGCCCATCCACCTCGTTCCATAGGGCCACCTTTTTGTCAGGAATATTCCAGAGTCGCAGCTTCCCATCCAGGGAGCCACTCAAGAAGTACCTGTCGTCCTGCAGGCAGACACCGCGTCAGTGTGCCGGGGAGGCCTGGGCTCCAGGCCAGGAGAAAGCTCTTCCCAGCAAGAGAGATTGGCCCTTGGGATGTGCTGCCCAGGGAGGTGGTGGAGTCACCATCCCTGGAGGTGTTCAAAAAAGGACTGAATGTGGCACTTGGAGCCACGGTTTAGTTGTCAGGAGGTGTTAGGTAATAGGTTGGACTTGATGAGCTCTGAGGTCTTTTCCAACCTGGCTAATTCTGTGAATCATGGCTTGGTCTCACAGCATCCCAGGATGTTAGGGGTTGGAAGGGACCTCCAAAGATAAAGTTCAAACCTCCTGCAAGAGCAGGAGCAGAGAATCCAGCACAGGTCCCACAGGAACACATCCAGACAGGGCTGGGAAGGCTCCAGAGAAGGAGACTCCACAACCTCTCTGGGCAGCCTGCTCCAGGGCTCTGTGAGCCTCACAGTGCAGAAGTTCCTCCTGCTGTTGAGGCGGAACCTCCTGTGCTGCAGTTTCCATCCCCTACCCCTTGGCCTATCCCAAGGTGCAGCTGAGCAGAGCCTGTCCCCTCCCTCTTGAACCCCAGCCCTCAGCTATTGAAAGACTTCTCCTCTCCAGACTGAACACCCCCTGGGCTCTCAGCCTCTCCTCCCCAGGCAGTGCTGCAGTCCCTTCAGCATCCTTGGAGCCCTCCCTTGGACTCTCTCCAGCAGATCCCTGTCCCTCCTGAGCTGGGGAGCCCAAAACTGGATGAAATATTCCAGGTGTGGCCTCACCAGGGCAGAGCAGAGGGGTGGAGAATCTCCTTAAAACCTCCCCCACCACATCTCCTCTCCAGAACCTCCCGAACACGAGGACAGTTCATTTCAATAGTTAAGAATGCTAAAAAGACCGAGTTAAAATTACAGCACAAGGACCTGGAGCTGCTGGAGAGGCTTCAGAGGAGGCCACAAAGATGAGCAGAGGCTGCAGAACCTCCCCTGTGGGGCCAGGCTGGGAGAGTTGGGGCTGTGCAGCCTGGAGAAGAGAAGGCTCCAGGCAGACCTCAGAGCAGACTGCCAGGACCTGAAGGGCTCCAGGAGAGCTGGGGAGGGACTTGTGACAAGGGCTGGGAGTGCCAGGCTGAGGAACAATGGCTTTGAGCTGGGAGAGGAGAGATTAAGGTTGGAGATTTAGGAGGAAGTTTTGCACAATGACAGCAGTGAAATACTGGAACAGGCTGCCCAGGGAGATGGTGGAGGCTCCATTCCTGGAAACATTCCATGTCAAACTTGATGTGGTCCTAAGCAATCTAAGTTGGAGGTGTCCCTGCTGCCTGCAGAGGGGTTGGACAAGATGACCTTTGAGGGTCCTCTCCAACCCAATGCATTTGGTGAGTCTGTGACCAGGGGTTCCAGCAGGGAGGTTTCTGCAGTGCACAAACTCTCTCATGCAATTATATTTCTCCAATTGAAAATAAAGGGGAAGAATTGCTCTGATTTCCAGCTCTGCCTCTCCAGAAGAAGAGGCTGCTGACACTTACCCGTGGATGGAAGGCTATAGCAGTGACAAAGTCAATGTGCTGGAAACAGCAAAGACATTCTCTTCTTGATATGTGCCATAATCTGACAGTTTTGTCCATGGAAGAAGAAAGCAAGAAGTAATTCTGTGAAGCAAAACAATCCCATGATTATTAACAGACAACAGTAACAGAAAACACAGACACTGTTTGGTAAAGCCTTAACCATGTTCTTCATTGCCATGAGATTCAACAGTTGAAACCTTCAGCTCAATTCTTTTATTGAACTTGATTGGTGCTTTTCATACAACTGATGCTCAGTTACAGAAAGATTTCTGGAAGAATCCCAGAGAAAGTAAATACTTGGAAAGTGTGGCCATCAGATGGAGAGCCTCTCTGCTCTGGTGAGACCTCACCCAGAGTACTGCATCTTGTGTTGAGGGCCCCCCAGAGAAGGACATGCACCTGATGGAGAGAATCCAGAGGAGGGCCAAGAAGATCATCAGGGAGCTGGAGAACCTCTGCTATAGGGACAGGCTGAGGGATTTGGGGCTGATTTGGAGAAGAGAAGGCTCAGGGAAGACCTTAAAGCAGCCTTCCAGTACCCAAAGGGGGTCTACATGAAGGCTGCAGAGAGACTGAACCAAAGGCCTGCAGGGACAGGACCAGGGGCAATGGTTTGAAATGAGAGCAGAGCAGATTGAGGTTGAATGTGAGGAACAAGTTTTTAACAGAGAGGGTGGTTGAGCACTGGAACAGGTTGCCCAAGGAGACATTCCAGGTCAGGCTGGAGAGGGCTCTGAGCAACCTGCTCCAGTGGAGGATGTCCCTGCTGAGTGCAGGGGGTTGGGCTGGATGAGCTTTGGAGGTCTCTTCCAGCCCAACACATTCTGTGATCCTATGAAAGTAATGAACTATTCAAGGAAGAAACAGCAGAACAAGCTTTGATCAAGGGGCAACTTTTACTGCACCTGACCTGCTGGACCTAGGTGGGGTGAATTTATCTTGAAAGAGGGCTCTAGCACTGGAGTTGGCAGGGCTCATTGGGAGGGCTTTAAACTAGGTCTGAAGGGGGTGGGTGAGGAAACCAGTCTCTCTGGAGAGGAGAGAGTGGGACATAAATTAGGGTTAACTGAGAAATCAGCAGCCCAGCTGAAGTGCAGGTACACCAATGCACACAGTATGGGTAACAGTCAAGAGGAACTGGAAGTCTTGGTCCACCAGGAAAACTCTGATGCAATTACCAGTGCAGAAACATGGTGGGACAATTCACATGATGGAGCACTGCACTGGGGGGTTACAGGCTCTGCAGGAGAGACAGGTGAGGGAGAAGAGGAGGAGGGGTGGCTCTGTGCATTAGGGAATCACTAGATGCCACAGAACTTGAGGTTGAGGATGAAAGGGTTGAGAGCCTGTGGGTTAAAATCGGAGGGCAGCCTAACAAATCTGACATCCTGGTTGGAGTCTGTTACAGACCACCCAACCAGGAGGAGGAAGCAGATGAAATATTCTATAAGCAATTGGAGGCTGTCTCGAGATCATCAGATCTTGTCCTTGCAGGTGATTTTAATCTGCCTGATATCTGCTGGCAACTTAATTCAGCAGGGAGGAGGCAGTCCAGAAGGTTCCTGGAGCACCTGGAGGGCTGCTTCCTGACACAGCTGTTAAGCGAGCCTCCCAGGGGACAGGCTCTGCTTGACCTGCTGTTCTGCAATAGAGAAGGGCTGGTGGGAGAGGTGATGGTGGGAGGCTGTCTAGGGTGCAGCCACCATGAGCTAGTGGAGTTATCAAAATGCAGGGAGATAGGGAGGAGCACTAACCTTGGACTAGCCTCACCTTGGACTGCCGGAGGGCAAACTTCAGCCTGTTTAAGAAACTTATTTGGAGAGTCCCCTGGGTAGCAGCCCTCAAGAACTCCTTGAGTCCTGTATCCAGTTCTGGGCCCCTCAGTTAGGAAAGATGTTGAGATGCTGGAAGGTGTCCAGAGAAGGGCAACAAAGCTGGGGAGGGGTCTGGAGCACAGCCCTGGGAGGAGAGGCTGAGGGAGCTGGGGCTGCTTAGCCTGGAGAAGAGGAGGCTCAAGGGCAGACCTTCTTGCTCTCTCCAACTCCCTGAAGGGAGGTTGTAGCCAGGTGGGGGGTGGTCTCTTCTGCCAGGCAGCCAGCCCCAGAACAGGAGGACACAGTCTCAAGCTGTGCCAGGGGTGGTTTAGGTTGGAGGTGAGGAGAAAGTTCTTCCCAGCAAGAGAGATTGGCCATTGGAATGTGCTGCCCAGGGAGGTGGTGGAGTCACCATCCCTGGAGGTGTTCAAAAGAGGCTTGGATGAGGCACTTGGAGCCATGGTTTAGTTGTCAGGAAGTACTGGGTGACAGGTTGGACTTGATGATCTTTGAGGTCTTTTCCAACCTTATTGATTCTATGATTCTAAGCTTCAGAGAAGGGGTGAGGATCTCTCCTGCTTCACATCCATCAGCCAGAGTGTTCTTTAAATTACAGCTGTGCTTGCAAGTGGAGAGTGAAGTGCAGCAGCTGCATGTGAAACATTTTGCAAGGTACTTCCCTGAGGTTTAGATCTCTGTCCACATTCAGCAGCTCTGCATCAGTACACTTGGCATAGCCAAGGATCATGAAGACAAGAAAAGGGGGAACCTTAAACCAGAAATGATAGAGCTCAGTGGCAATTCCTCCTCTCTGCAGAATTTAACTGCACAGCTGCAATGGCTCCCAGCTGGGGGTAATCTGGGTCAGGTTGCCTTTTGCTCTGCCTTCTTTCATGATTTTTTTAAAGACAGATTTTCATTTGACAAGTCCAAGAAATTCATCCACAGAACTGATACTGTGAAAGGCAGAACCCACTGACAGCCCAGGAAAGCTGCCTGGCCTGTAGGAAGGAGCCTTACTTTAGACCAAGACAGATCAAGCAGGTCTGCTGTGTGCCCTTTGTACTTGCAGAAGGGTCTCTGACGGAAGGGAGTGTTTTTATCATCGGGGTCCTCATCAACTCCGCTGCAGATCTGCCAGGGAAGGACACAGAGAAGACAAATGCTGGCTGGGGAAGCTAACAAACATCATCACTGCTCACAGAAGAAGGGCCAGGGCCAGTAAGAACTGGTACTAGCAGTGCCCCACTCCTCCCCACCAGCACACAGTGAGCTTACCCCTGCATCGGTGTCAGACTTGGAAGAGTTCAGACTCTCTTGAGAGGGGGAGGGAGAGACACGGCCTAGAAAAGAGGCAGAACCACCACAGTCAGCTCTCTGCTCCCAAAGAGCTACAACTTCAGGAGCTTTCGAGCTCCAGGCAGATGCAGATCAAGATACCTTCTGTGTTGTACTTCATTCTCATGTTATTGAAGTAGTCAAAAGCATTCTTTAAGACCCAGATTCTGACCACATTGTCCTGGCCTGCAGAGGCGAGCAAGCGACCACAGTGAGAAAACTTCATTGTCCAAACAGCGCCCTGGCAAAATGCAGAGAGCAGAGTTGAGGTTACAGAAAGGACCTTCACCCCAAAAAACCTTCCTGCAATGTCAACTCACAAGACTGAGGATGTATACACAACACCACAGCTCAAGTAAAAGGTAGATTGAAACAAGGAAAAGCAATCCTAGATTCACAGAATGGGTTGGGTTGGAAGGGACCTTAAAGCTCATCCAGCTCCAGCCCCCTGCCATGGGCAGGGACCCCTCCCATCAGCACAGGCTGCTCAAGGCCTCATCCAGCCTGGCCTTCAACACCTCCAGGCAGGAGGCAGCCACAGCCTCCCTGGGCAGCCTGTGCCAGAGTCTCCCCAGCCTCACTCTCAACAATTTCTTCCTCATCTCCAGGCTCAATCTCTCCTCTCCCAGCTCAAAGCCATTGTTCCTCATCCTGGCACTCCCAGCCCTTGTCACACGTCCCTCCCCAGCTCTCCTGGAGCCCTTCAGGTCCTGGCAGGCTGCTCTGAGGTCTCCCTGGAGCCTTCTCTTCTCCAGGCTGCACAGCCCCAACTCTCCCAGCCCGTCCTCATAGGGGAAGCTCTCCAGCCCTCTGATCATCTTCTGGACCCTCTCCAGCAGCTCCAAGTCCCTCCTATGCTGGGGGCACCGGGACTGGAGGCAGTGATGCAGGTAGTTTCTCACCATCTCTTCAGTCACTGAACTGATTGCTGTAGGTTATTATCCTTAGCCCAAGGCTTAATGATGGGAAGCTGTTGTCTCAGTTTTTGACTGCAGGAACCAAGAAACCAATACCTCCCAATACCAAAGCTCTTCAAGGGAAGCTCTGTTCCAGCCTTTGAGAACCCTTTCAGGGAAGAAGTCTCTTATAATACTCAGTCAAACCTCACCTGGTACAATCTGAGGCCATTTCCTCTTCCCCTATCACTTGTTACTAGGGAGAAGAGACCAGCACCCACCTGGCTCCAACCTGCTTTCAGGGAATTGGACAGAAGAAGGTGGTCTCTCCCTCAGCCTCCTCTTCTTCCCTGAGTATCTACAGAGTTCTGAGTTTATTTTCAATGAAGATTTGACCAGACCAGCCAAAGTTTCATTTCTGCCCAGAATATTATTCTCTAGAGTGAAACTGCTCCTCAGGAAGAATAAAATCTGACAGCAATTTCTGGAGGAGACAAAAAGCTGAATCTGAGGCTGAAGAAATGCAGCAAAACCCACAGCTGCAATTTCAGACCTACCATATGCTCTCCACTGAGATCCTGAACAACTTTGATCTGTTCAAAATCATAAGGTCCCTTGAAGCCATGTGCTGCTTTGAATTTCACTGGTCTTGTGTATGGCATCCCCTCATCATCACTGGAAGAGGGATCATCCTGATCTGTATGGAAGACTAAAACAAAATTCAGTAGTGTGAATCACAGCTCACATTTCATCACTCACTGAAAACATCTGACCATACTTGCTGAAAGCAGATCAGTCCTGAATCAGCAAATTTTCACAGGAAATGTTAAGATCTTAAAGCAAAGCAAGATGGTTGTCACATCAAGGTCTAAAAACATATTCACAGATTTCATTAGGTTGGAAGAGATCCTCAAAGGGCATCTTGTTCAAGCCCCCAGAAGGCAGCAGGAACATCTCCAGCTGGAGCAGGTTGCTCATGGCCACATCAAGTCTGATCCTGAATGTGTCCAGGGATGGAGCTTCAAGCACCTCCCTGGGCAGCCTGTGCCAGTGTCTCACCACCCTCCCTGTGCAGAGCTTCCTCCTGATGGCCAACCTACCTCTGCCCTGCTCCACTTTCAAACCCTTGTCCCTTGTCCTATCAGTATCACTAAAGTTGGAAGACCTCATGATTAGAGTAGGGAGGACACTACTGCCCACTGCAGGCTTGAACTCACGACCTCACAGACAGTTTTCCATCCCACAGCTCCTTCTGAACAGTCCCTCCCCAGCTGCCTGCAGCTCCCCTGCAGATAGTGAACTGCAGCTCTGAGGTCTCCCTGGAGCCTTCTCTTCTGCAGGTTGAGCAGCCCCAACTCCCTCAGCCTGTGCCCATAGCAGAGGTGCTCCAGCAAGCCTTGTGGCCTCCTCTGGACTCTCTCCTTCAGGTCCAGGTCCTTCCTGTGTTGAAGCCTCCACAGCTGGACACAGCCCTGCAGGTGAGGTCTCCCCAGAGCAGAGCAGAGGGGCAGGATCCTCTCTCCAGCTCTGGCCACACTGCTTTGGATGCAGCCCAGGCTGCCCTTGGCCTTCTGTGCTGCCAGTGCCCAGTGCTGGCTCCTGCCCAGCTTCTCCCCCACCAGTACCCCCATGGCCTTCTCTGCAGGGCTGCTCTTAATCTCACCACCCCCAGCATGGGTTGGTTTCAAGGATTGCCCTGCCCCATGTTCAGGACTTGGCACTTTGCCTTATTTGACCTCCTGAGGTTCTCCTCAGCCACCTCTGCAGCCTGTCCAGGTCCCTCTGGATGGCTCCACCCAGTCCTTCAGTCTTATCAACTGCACCACTCAGCTTGGTGCCATCTACAAACTGTCTGAGAGTACCTCAGTATCACCATCCACATCTCTGGTGAAAGCACTGAACAGCACTGGTTCCAGTAGAGGCCCTTCCATCTACACTAAGTTTAGGCTGCAGTGAGTCCAAAGACTGAAGACTCAAACCAAGAGCTGCTGTCCATTGCTGTCCTGCCCTTTCCTTTGCACTGGGTCTAACATTTAGCACATCCTGCCCTAAGTGCTTTCTATCACTTTAATGTGTGCTGATAATCATCACATTGCTTTCTCCTGCCCAAACACCCTGAAGTGGCCTCATGATCTGCACATGAAGAAAGGCAAAAGAGCTGGAGCAAACAGCCACTGGCAACTCAAGATGCCGAAGTGCAGAGGCTCTGTGGCAGTGTCAGATCTCTGAAACAACACTGATGAAAGACAAAGAGGAGAACTCACCTGTAGATGGGAAATCATTGAACAGGAGCTGAAGCTAAATGATAATGAGTCCAGCCAACATGGATTCAGGAAGGGCAGATCCTGCCTCTCCAACCTGATCTCTTTCTATGATCAGGTGACTGCCTGGTGGATGTGGGGCAGGCTGTGGATGTGGTCTGCCTGGACTGCAGCAAGGCCTTTGACACTGTCCCCCACAGCAAACTGCTGGCTAAGCTGTCAGCCCGTGGATTGGACCATTACACTCTGTGCTGGGTTAGGAACTGGCTGGAGGCTGAGCCCAGAGAGTGGTGGTGAATGGTGCCACAGCCAGCTGGCAGCCAGGCACCAGTGGTGTGCCCCAGGGATCAGTGCTGGGCCCTGTCCTCTTCAACATATTCATTGATGATCTGGATGAGGGCATTGAGTCAGTCATCAGCAAGTTTGCAGATGACACCAAGTTAGGGGCAGATGTTAGTCAGTTAGAGGGTGGAAAGGCTCTGCAGAGGGACCTTGACCGACTGGACAGATGGGCAGAGGCCAACAGGATGGCATTCAACAAGTCCAAGTGCCAGGGGCTGCACTTTGGCCACAGCAACCCCAGGCAGAGCTACAGGCTGGGGTCAGAGTGGCTGAGAGCTGCCAAACAGAGAGGGACCTGGGGGTGCTGATTGACAGCCACCTGAATATGAGCCAACAGTGTGCCCAGGTGGCCAAGAAGGCCAAGGGCATCCTGGCCTGCATCAGGAATAGTGTGGCCAGCAGGAGCAGGGAAGTCATTGTGCCCTGTGCTCAGCACTGGTTAGGCCACACCTTGAGTCCTGTGTCCAGTTCTGGGCCCCTCAGTTTAAGAAGGACATTGAGAGACTTGAAGGTGTCCAGAGAAGGGCAACAAGGCTGGGGAGAGGCCTTGAGCACAGCCCTGTGAGGAGAGGCTGAGGGAGCTGGGGTTGCTTAGCCTGGAGAAGAGGAGGCTCAGGGGAGACCTCATTGCCCTCTACAACTACCTGAAGAGAGGTTGTAGCCAGGAAGGGGTTGGCCTCTTCTCCCAGGCAACCAGCACCAGAACAAGAGGACACAGTCTCAAGCTGCGCCAGGGGAGGTTCAGACTCGAGGTGAGGAGGAAGTTCTTCACCGAGCGAGTCATTCGTCATTGGAATGTGCTGCCCAGGGAGGTGGTTGAGTCATCGACCCTGGAGGTGTTCAAGAGGAGATTGGATGTGGCACTTGGTGCCATGGTCTGGTCATGGGGTCTGTGTTGATAGGTTGGACTCGATGATCCTCGAGGTCCTTTCCAACCTAAGCGATACTGTGAGACTGTGATACTGTGAGACTGTGATAATTTGAATGGTGGCACTGGTTTTCAGAAAAGACAACCACAGCATGTTAGGGGTTGGAAGGGACCTTGAAAGATCATTGACTCCAACCCCCCTGCCAGAGCAGGGTCACCCAGGGCAGAGCACATGAACACCTCCAGACAGGGCTTGAAAGTCTACAGAGAAGGAAACCCCACAACCTCTCTGGGCAGCCTGCTCCAGGGCTCAGCACCCTCACAGGGACAAAGGTTTCCCTTCTGTTCCCATGCCCCCAGTGCCCCTTGTTGCTGTCCTTGGACATTCCAGGGCAGAGCCTGGCTCCAGCCCTGCACATCTTTATCCCCAGCCATGAGGTCACTCAGGCTCCTCTGCTCCAAGCCCCAGCTCCCTCAGCTGTCCTCACAGGGAGATGTTGCACTGCCTGCAGCAGCTCTGTGCTGGACTCTCTCCAGCAGTTCCCTGAGCTCCTTCTTGACCTGAGGGGCCAAGAACTGGACACAATATTCCAGATGTGGCCTCAGCAGGGCAGAGCAGTGGGGGAGGAGTACCTCTCTGAACCTACTCACCACAGTCCTTCTAATCCACCCCAGGTGCCTGTAGAGAACCCCACTTCTACCTTTGATGGAATAACCTTCCAAAAATGCTCACCTTCTGATATCCAGACAACTCCCTATCAGGACAACAAAGCTTAGAGCTGGGAAGGTCTCTCAACTACTGCTTTACAAGAATCGATCCTCATACCCCCTGGATCTCACAAAGCCTACACCAAGCTGCAAGCATCAACAGCACAGTGGGAGAATCCAGCAGTGTAGGGCTGGCTTGGATTTCTGGCAAATTGAAGATAAAGGAGGTACTGCAGTAACAACAAAAGCAAGACAAAGCAGCTGAGCTCAGCTGGGTGTCCCTCACCTTCATCCCGGACGCTCTTCACCTTGTTGACAGCGCGCTCACCGTACTCTTCCGCCAGGTGCTTCGCTCGCTTCACAGACTTCCCAAGGAACTTTTTTAGCTGGGTCCTGAAAAAGCAAGGGAGCTTTTCCAACGCTGAACACTGGGGAACTCTCATTTCTTACTACTGTGCATCGATACAAGTGGTTTGCAGAGCTCTTTACTGCTTCTTGAAGTCAGCACTTAATTTGCCTGCAGGCATGTATCATCAGAGAATGGTTTGGGTTGGAGGGGACCTCAAAGACCATACAGTTCCAGCCCCCTGCCATGGGCAGGGACCCCTCCCACCAGCACAGGCTGCTCAAGGCCTCATCCAGCCTGGTCCTGAACACCTCCAGGCAGGAGGCAGCCACAGCCTCCCTGGGCAGCCTGTGCCAGAGTCTCCCCAGCCTCACTCTCAACAATTTCTTCCTCATCTCCACTCTCAGTCTCTCCTCTCCCAGCTCAAAGCCATTGTTCCTCAGCCTGGCACTCCCAGCCCTTGTCACAAGTCCCTCCCCAGCTCTCCTGGAGCCCTTCAGGTCCTGGAAGATTGCTCTGAGGTCTCCCTGGAGAAGGCTCCCTGGAGACTTATCTTCTTCAGGCGGAACAGCCCCGACTCCTTCAGCCTGTCCCCATGGCACAGATTTTCCAGCCCTCTGATCATCTCTGTGGCCTCCTCAGGAACCTCTCCAGCAGCTCCAGATCATTCTTGTGCTGGGGGCCTCAGAACTGGAGGCAGTGCTGCAGGTGGGGTCTGAGGGGAGCAGAGCAGGGGGGCAGAATCCCCTCCCTGTGCTGCTGCTCAGCCTGCTTTGGGTGTAGCCCAGTTCAGCTGCAGAGCAACAGCCTCGTGCAAATTCAGGCTTCACTTGTACTTAGAAAGGGAACTTGTTCAGAGGTCAGAAGGGCAGCTCCAGCTTAGGAAAACCAAACCTGCCTGTTCTTTGCAGAGTATGAAACAGCATCTTACGTTTTTTGTTTCAGCCTCCCTCCATCAGTGTCAGTTTGCTGTGCCTGCATTTTGTCTTCGTCGTCAGACTGCGCCGCGTCGTTGCTGGGACATGCAGAAGGGAGTGGTTAGCACAGACCACAGTGGAGCTCAACTCACTGCACACCAGGGAAGCAGGAGCTGCACTTTAGGAGCAACCTCTATTTCTGCATGTAACACACTGGAAAAACATGGCTATGGCACCAAGCAATGAAAGAGATATTTCAGTTCTTGGGCACCATGATACTGAAACTGCTCCCAGTGTCTGGGCACCAGATTCATTACTCTGACAAACCACAGAATGGCTCAGGGTGGAAGGGACCTCAGAGATCATCTACTCCACCCCCCTGCCATGGGCAGGCCCAGGTTGCCCAAGGCCTCTTCCAGCTTGCCCTTAAATACCTCCAGGCAGGGGGCATCCACAACCACTCTGGGCAACCTGTTCCAGAGCCTCACCACCCTCACTTCTTCCTCAGCTCCAGTCTAACCCTGCTCTCCCTCAGCATCAAACCATTCCCCCTTGGCCTGTCTCTAGACACCCTCAGGAAAAGTCTCTCTGCAGCTTTCCTGGAGGATCCCTTCAGGCTGCTCTGCAGTCCCCATGGAGTCTTCTCTTCCCCCACTTTAAGCTCATTGTGAGGCTTTGCAAGACAAAAGCAGACCAAATACATTACAGGACCAGGAACATGTCACCTTGTCCTCATACCTTGCTTTCCACAGATCAAATTAAATAACAGCATTTCATTCTGAAACAGAATTTTGCTTTCAATGCCAACAGAACAATGCAGAGCATGTCCCCATGTCTGCTGTATCAACCCACCCCACTGACAAGCCTTCCTGAGCATTAAGGAACTGGTTTTTCCTAGCCACGCTGACAAACAGATTCAGTTTTAAGAGAGCTTTAGACATTTCTCTGGTTTAAGTGCAGGGAAACCTCAGCTGTACTGATGGCAACGTGTCTTCAGAGGAGCAGTCTACTGAATCAGACACTGATACAGCTACTGGCTTGTTGAGTAACTTCATAGCATCATTGAATGGTCCAGGCTGGAAGGGACCTCCAAAGATCATCCAGTCTGACCTCCTCACAGTCAGCAGGGACATCCTCAACTAGACCAGGCTGCCCAGGGCCTCGTTGAGCCTCACCTTGAATATCTGATGTGTCAGCCCTCAGAATTCAGCATGAGCCAGCTATCAGAGCTGAGCTATTACATTCATTTCCCACTCAGCTGTTGTGGAGAAAAGTAGCAGAGGGTTCAGTTTGTGGGGAAATGTAGAAATATTCACTTCCAAGTGGTATCTATTGTCTGAGATACTTTCAGAGCAGAGCTCTGGCTTGTTGGGAAGAGACCCAAAGGAGGGTTTGTGTGCTTGAAGGCTTGCCTGTTTTTCCTCAGTCACTCCTCTGGGTCTACAAAAAGACACTCTGAACCTCCACAGCTTTGTCTGACTTACACGCTTGAACTCTCAGAGCTCCACAACTACTCCTTCCAGGCCAGAGCTGCTTTTGAAGGGCACAGTTTTTAAATGGCTTATCATTTGTGTATGGGGAAGGTGGAGATAGAAGACTCTCTCTTCCCTGTAGCTGATGTGTGTGCATGTCTCTAATGACCTGAGTTCCCACAACACAGAGCTGGCTTTTTATGGCCCTGTCACTACTTCTCTCCTGCCTCTCAGCTCTTTTCCAGAGGCGGCTGAGAGTTAAAACTCACTTGAACACAAAGAGAGAGAGGACAAGATGGCATTCTCCTGCAACAAAGGCAGCTAACTTAATTCCCAGTTAACTTAAAAATGTTCAGCTACCAGCCCAGTTCACAGACAACTGGGAAGCAGACAGATGGATTGGGACTCTCCTTACCTACATAAGAGCAGCCTCCATGTGTGTGAAAGCCAGGAGAGCAAGGGGCTCAAAGAGCTGAAAGCTCTCAGCGTTCATACCTGACATATTCTTTAGTCCTCCTCATGATATGCAGGGTCAGGGGATTAATCCCCGTGGGCAGCTTCTCTTCTGCCAAGCTCAGGGGGATTTCTTCACCTGTGTCAAGGTTTTTGATCATGACACTTGCTAGAATTTCCTGTGGAAAAAAAGAAGATGTGAAATCCAAATTACTCCATTGGTCTCCAAAGCTCAGAGCAAAACAGAACTCCCCTGGTCTTCTGTAGCTCACTACAGGTTCATTTTACAAAGACCCAGTTTAAGCTGACATTGCCTTCAGCACGCTGGCGCACCAACCACCCACGCAGAGGGACAGCTGCACCTCCTCACAAGCTTCACTTTCATAAACCAGAAATGCAGCTGTAGAGACATCAGCCACTGCCTGACACTGTCCATGCTACCATCAAACATGCTATGTGATGCTGGGTGCTGCACTTGGGTCACAATCACCCCATGGAGGCTCCAGGCTTGGGGCAGGGTGGCTGGAAACTGCCCAGCAGAGAAAGACCTGGGGGTACTGATTGGCACGCAATGGAACCAGGAGCCAGTGTGTGCCCAGGTGGCCAAGAAGGCCACCAGCATCCTGGCCTGGATCAGCAATAGTGTGGTGAGCAGGACCTCTAATGGGCACTAGTGAGTCCTGGGCTCAATTCTGGGTCCCTCTTTCCAAGGAGGACATTGAGGGGCTGAAGCAGGTCCACAGAAGGGCAAGAGAGCTGGGAAAGGGTTGGGGGGGAGCAGCTGAGGGAACTGGGGTTGGTTAGTCTGGAGAAGAGGAGGCTGAGGAGAGACCTCTCTACAAATCTCTGGAAGAAGGTTGCAGTGAAGTGGGGGTTGGTCTCTTCTACCTAGTAGGTGATAGGATGAGAGGAAATGGCCTGAAATTGTGCCAGGGGAGGGTTAGGTTGGAGTTGAGGAAAAAGGTCTTTGATGCAAGAGCAGTGAGGGATTGGCACAGGCTGCCCAGGGAGGTGGTAAAGGGATTTAGAAGTCAGCTAGATGTAGTGCTTAGGGAGTGGTTTAGTCAAGGACTTGGCAGAGTAAGGCTAATGACTGGACTTGAAGATCTTAAAGGTGTTTCCCAGTCTAGGTAATTCTGGGATGCACACACACTGAAGCCTTCCCCTTTCAGCTGTACTCACAGTTGTAGCCCAAGACAACTTTTACGTAGAGAAAAAGCATTTAGAGGTCACTGGTAGTACAGAAAGGGAAAGGGATTTTTCAGCATTCATAAACATGAAGAGCTGCCAGCAACAGTGAGAAAAGCTGCAAGTGATCAATAAAAATGAGAGCTGGCAGCACCCAGGCAACATCATCAGGGATAACAGAAGCTACTAATGGGAGAAAGTACTTTTTAATACCAGGAAATTTATTCTCTTAGTGGCTCCTCCCCCTTTCAGATGCATGACAAAGCACCAAGGTTGCTGGAATTCCCTCACACTGATGTCTTGCCATGTGTTTGCACAGCTAGAAACACCAACTGATACCATCAGAGCTCCCACTTGCAAAGGCCAATCCCACACATGACTGCGGGACCAGAGTGCTCAGGTGGACAAAGCCAGCCTGCCACTACTGCTATTTGTATCCCTTGTCACAGAAGGTAGTGGAGCACAAGAAGTGACTGTGAACAACCCCATGGCCCAGTATAGGTTGGGGGCTGACCTGTTAGGAGAGCAAGCATAGGGGAAAGGCACGTGGGGGTGCACAGAAGGATGACCATGAGCCAGCAATGTGCCCTTGCGGCCAAGGTGGCCAAGGGCTTCCTGGGGTGGGTTGGAAGGGCTGTGGTCAGTAGGTCAGAGAGGTTCTCCTGCTCCTCTACTCTGCCCTGCTGAGGCCACAGCTGGAACATTGTGTCCACCTCTGGGCCCTTCAGGTCAAGAAGGAGCTCAGGGAACTGCTTGAGAGAGTACAGCACAGAGCCACAGAGATGCTGCAGATAGAGGAACATCTCCAGGCTGGAGCTTGGAGCAGAGGAGCCTGAGGGCTGCCCTCATGGCTGGGGATAAAGATGTGCAGGGCTGGAGCCAGGCTCTGCTCTGAGTTGTCCAAGGACAGCACAAGGGGCACTGGGGGCAAACAGGAGCAGAGCAGGTGCCAGGGGAACAAGAGGGAAACCTTTGTCCCTGTGAAGCTGCTGAGCCCTGGAGCAGGCTGCCCAGAGAGGCTGTGGAGTCTCCTGCTCTGGAGCCTTTCCAAACCCACCTGGATGTGTTCTGTGTGCCCAGCCCTGGGTGACCCTGCTGTGGCAGAGGGGTTGGAATGGATGACCTTCAGTGATCCCTTCCAAGCCTTAACATTCTGTGACTACTCCAATTCATCCAACAGACTGGAAAAGGGGAAACATTGCCCCCATCTTCAAAAAGGGTAAGCAGGAGGAACCAGGGAACTCCAGGCCAGGCAGTCTCACCTCTGTGCCTGGAAAGATCATGGAGCAGATCCTCCTGGAGGCACTGCTGGCTCAGAAGAATAGTGAAGAGGTGAATGGGAACAGTCAGCATGGCTTTGCCAAGGGCAAGTGCTGCCTGACCAACCTGGTGGCCTTCTCTGAACAGGTGACAACATCAATAGCTGAGGGGAGAGCAGCTGCTGTTGTTTGCCTGGGCCTGAGCACAGCCTTCGACACTGCCCCGCACCATATCCTGGTCTCCAGGCTGGTGACACATGGGTGTGATGGGTGACCACTAGATGGATAAGGAACTGGCTTGATGGCTGCACCCAAAGAGTGGCTGTCCATGGCTCCATGTCCCGGTGGAGGCCAGGGACAAGCGGAGTCCCTCAGGGATCAGTCCTGGGACCTGTCTTGTTCAACATCTCTGTGGGTGCCATGGACAGTGGCATTGAGTGCACCCTCAGCAAGGTTGCTGATGACACCAAGCTGTGTGGTGCAGCAGACAGGCTGGAGGGAAGGGATCCATCCAGAGGGAGCTGGACAGGCTGGAGAGGTGGGCACAAGCCAACCTCATGAGGTTCAACAAGAGCAAGGGCAGGGTCCTGCAGCTGGGTCGAGGCAATCCCAGGCTCAAATCCAGGCTGGGCAGGGACTGGCTGGAAAGCAGCCCTGAGGAGAGAGACTTGGGGGTGCTGGGGGAGGAGAAGCTCACCAGGAGCTCTCAGTGTGCACTTGCAGCCCAGAAAGCCAATCAGATCCTGGGCTGCATCAGGAGAAGTGTGGCCAGCAGGTCGAGGGAGGTGATCCTCCCCCTCTACTCAGCTCTGGGGAGACCCCACCTGGAGTACTGCCTCCAGTTCTGGAGCCCCTATTACAAGAGGGATGTGGAGGTGCTGGAAGGTGTCCAGAGAAGGGCCAGGAGGATGATCAGAGGGCTGGAGCACCTCTCCTATGAGGACAGACTGAAGGAGTTGGGGCTGTTCAGTCTGCAGAAGAGAAGGCTCCCAGGTGACCTAATTGTGGCCTTCCAGGATCTGAAGGGGGCTACAGGAAGGCTGGGGAGGGACTGCTCAGGATCTCAGGGAGTGATAGGACTAGGGGGAATGGAATGAAGCTGGAGGTGGGGAGATTCAGGCTGGAGGTGAGGAGGAAGTTCTTCCCCATGAGAGTGGTGAAGCCCTGGAATGGGTTGTGCAGGGAGGTGGTCGAGGCCCTGTCCCTGGAGGTGTTTAAGCCCAGGCTGGATGAGGCTGTGGCCAGGCTGATCTAGTGTGGGGTGTCCCTGCCCATGGCAGGGGGGTTGGAACTAGATGATCCTTGTGGTCCCTTCCAACCCTGAATGAAACTATGAAACTATAATCAAGTACCAGATTGCATTATGATGTACAGACCACCATACCTCATCTGTGAGCTCTCTTCCAGAATTAGACCTGGGTCTTTGTGGTCCAAGTACTTCATTTGTTGTTTGGCCATCAGCTGCCTTCCCATTTTCCTGAGAACATGCAGTCAGAGCACATCATCAGGACATTACTGCTGCTGAGACACTAAGCAATACAAAAAAAGTTCCAGCTCTTGGACTTGTAACCACTCCCCAGTACCTGTGCAGTGACCACTTTCTCTCCGCTGGTGGCACTGGCCAAATCCAAAGAAGGCTGAGAATCTTTGGCCATGGCTTCTGTCACCGTATTTGGAGTTAAAAAAACACCAGCTGGGAAGCTCTCTCGAGAAACTGAAAAGAGATCTGTATTAGAAAGGAGATCATAGCCCTTGCCACAGGCTGTGGATTGCTGGAATTCTAGTATCAGGGCTGCAGACCCTCCCCTGTGGGGCCAGGCTGGGAGAGTTGGGGCTGTGCGGCCTGGAGAAGAGAAGGCTCCAGGCAGACCTCAGAGCAGCCTGCCAGGACCTGAAGGGCTCCAGGAGAGCTGGGGAGGGACTTGTGACAAGGGCTGGGAGTGCCAGGATGAGGGAAAATGGCTTTGAGCTGGGAAAGGGGATATTGAGACTGGAGACGAGGAAGGAATTGTTGAGAGTGAGGCTGGGGAGACTCTGGCACAGGCTGCCCAGGGAGGCTGTGGCTGCCTCCTGCCTGGAGATGTTGAAGGCCAGGCTGGATGAGGCCTTGAGCAGCCTGTGCTGGTGGGAGGGGTCCCTGCCCATGGCAGGGGGCTGGAGCTGGATGAGCTTTAAGCTCCATTCCAATCCAAACCATGATTCTATGCTTCTATGCAATGAATATTCTCAGACCTGGTCCCAGCCCAGTGTAACAGATTCCAATCATAAGTCAATTTACACAGAACAGAAACTTCTGCAGGTCATCCCCTGCCCTCCAACTGCTCTGCAGCATTGTATGACTCATTGAATGACTCTTCCCTCAAAACACAGAAGTAGCAACCAAGTTGTTAGCTGAACCCATCCACAGCAGAATCCTTACCTTCTAAGCCAGGTTTCTGCACTTCACCCTCCAGCTCGCTCCTCTTCTTGCGGGGCGGGGGAGCCGGCCGGGCGGGGGGCGGCGGCCTTGGCGGAGGAACGTTTGCTGGAGGTGGTGGTCGTGCTGGGACAGGTTTCTTGGTGCTAGCAACTATATCAGGCTCTACAGTAAGCTGCCTTGGTGGCTTTGCTGGAGGTATCTCTTCTGTTGTGGAAAGGTCTTTGGTAGGTAAGTCTGAAGCCATTTGTTCTAAAGCGTTTGCCTCTTTTTTGTCTGTTCCATCCTCACTTTTTGATGCTGCCTCCTGTACTTCAGTTCCAGCTGCTTTATGCTCAGCTGAATTTGTTACTTTTGTTAGTTCATCAGTTTCCTGTTGCTCAGAAGTCAACAGAAGCTTCCCTGAGTCCAATTCAGCATCCTCACAGGCAGGTTTTCCAGGATCTTCCTGCACTGGTACTTTAGCAGCTAAAACTTCTGGGATAGGACTAACAATACCTGCTCCCGAAACCAAATCCTCTGCATCTGCAGCTGGACCAGTCAGTTCTGCTCCTCTAGAAGCCAGAGAGTCACCATCCAGCTCTTGAGCCTTCTGGCTTTCTTCTATAATACTGTCAATGATCTTAAAGAGAGAAAACCATTCTCTGTTAATCACCACATCCTTCTAGGGCACACTTAGCAGTCAGTCCATGCAACACCCACAACAGCTCTTCCACTTAAGAGCTGCTTTGGATGCACAAGGAGCTTGGTTTAAAAAGTCTGGAGACTAGACCCTAGGTTCAGAAACAGGCACATCAGGAAAACAAACCCAAGTGGCTAATTTCCATTCCTCTTCAATATACTTTGAAAGAAAATTTAGGAAGCAAAAGCTGTTCACTCTCCAGAGCTCTCATGCACCCTAGGTTGGGCAAACCTCAACATCAACCCAGGCTGGGGGGAGAGAGATTGAGAGCAGCCCTGCAGAGAAGGCCTTGGGGGTGCTGGTGGGGGAGAAGCTGGACAGGAGCCAGCACTGGGCACTGGCAGCACAGAAGGCCAAGGGCAGCCTGGGCTGCATCCAAGAGTGGAGAGAGAGGATCCTGCCCCTCTGCTCTGGGGAGACCTCACCTGCAGGGCTGTGTCCAGCTGTGGAGGCTTCAATACAGGAAGGACCTGGACCTGATGGAGAGGGTCCAGAGGAGGCCACAAGGCTAACTGGAGGGCTGGAGCACCTCTCCTGGGGGGACAGGCTGAGGGAGTTGGGGCTGCTCAGCCTGCAGAAGAGAAGGCTCCAGGGAGACCTCAGAGCTGCAGTTCACTATCTGCAGGGGAGCTGCAGGCAGCTGGGGAGGGACTGTTCAGAAGGGGCTGTGGGGATAGGATAAGGGACAAGGGTTTGAAAGTGGAGCAGGGCAGAGGTAGGTTGGACATCAGGAGGAAGCTCTGCACAGGGAGGGTGGTGAGACACTGGCACAGGCTGCCCAGGGAGGTGCTTGAGGCTCCACCCCAGACACATTCAGGATTTTAGGAGCAGATGTTGGTCAGTTAGAGGACAGAAGGGCTCTGCAGAGGGACCTTGACCGACTGGACAGATGGGCAGAGGCCAACAGGATGGCATTCAACAAGTCCAAGTGCCAGGGGCTGCACTTTGGCCACAACAACCCCATGCAGAGCTACAGGCTGGGGTCAGAGTGGCTGAGAGCTGCCAAACAGAGAGGGACCTGGGGGTGCTGATTGACAGCTGCCTAAACATGAGCCAGCAGTGTGCCCAGGGGGCCAAGAAGGCCAAGGGCATCCTGGCCTGCATCAGGAATAGTGTGGCCAGCAGGAGCAGGGAAGTCATTGTGTCCTGTGCTCAGCACTGGTTAGGCCACACCTTGAGTCCTGTGTCCAGTTCTGGGCCCCTCAGTTTAAGAAGGACATTGAGAGACTTGAAGGTGTCCAGAGAAGGGCAACAAGGCTGGGGAGAGGCCTTGAGCACAGCCCTGTGAGGAGAGGCTGAGGGAGCTGGGGTTGCTTAGCCTGGAGAAGAGGAGGCTCAGGGGTGACCTCATTGCCCTCTACAGCTACCTGAAGGGAGGTTGTAGCCAGGTGGGGGTTGGTCTCTTCTCCCAGGCAACCAGCACCAGAACAAGAGGACACAGTCTCAAGCTGTGCCAGGGGAGGTTTAGGCTGGAGGTGAGGAGAAAGTTCTTCACTGAGAGAGTCATTGGTCATTGGGATGTGCTGCCCAGGGAGGTGGTGGAGTCCCCATCCCTGGAGGTGTTCAAGAGGGGATTGGATGTGGCACTTGGTGCCATGGTCTAGTCTTGGGGTCTGTGGTGACAGCTTGGACTCGATGACCCTCGAGGTCATTTCCAACCTTAGTTATACTGTGATACTGTGATCAGACTTGATGTAGCCATGAGCAACCTGCTCCAGCTGGAGATGTTCCTGCTGCCTTCAGGGGGTCGAACAAGATGCCCTTCCAACTTGATGCAATCTGTGAAGTTGTGACTATGGTTCTGTAAATTACACCAATGGTGAGTTCTGTGATCCTGCAAATTCCAACACTGGTGAATCCTGAGGCTTAGTTTGATCTTTACCCTTTAGATGAACATTCTTACTTCCAACACTGACAAATCCTAACCTGTATGAATCAGCCTTCATCCTGAAAGTACTCAACGATTCCATATTGCTGGTGGGATGAAGGAAGCACAGAACAATCTTTAACTAACCTCTTTTGAATCGTCTTGTTTAATTTCTTGTACAAAGGTTTCTTCTCCAGCTTTGTGTAGTTTGCTCTCTGTATCCTACAGGGAAAAGAATTACATAAGTTGATGGCAGTAAGATCTACAGTAAGGGGACCTAACAAAGTTATAGCTACAGCAAATTATAGACCATGAAGGACAAGGGAGGGGATTTCTGCCCCTCTGCTCTGCTGAGACCCCCCTGCAGTACTGCCTCCAGTTCTGGGGTCCCCAGCATAGGAGGTAGAACTGCTGGACAGGGTCCTGAGGAGGCCACCAAGATGAGCAGAGGGATGGAGAACCTCTGCTGTGGGGACAGGCTGGGAGAGTTGGGGCTGTTGAGACATGAAGATAAAGCTCCAGGGAGACCTCAGAGCAGCCTGCCAGGACCTGAAGGGCTCCAGGAGAGCTGGGGAGGGACTTGTGACAAGGGCTGGGAGTGCCAGGATGAGGAACAATGGCTTTGAGCTGGGAGAGGAGAGATTGAGCCTGGAGATGAGGAAGGAATTGTTGAGAGGGAGGCTGGGGAGACTCTGGCACAGGCTGCCCAGGGAGGCTGTGGCTGCCTCCTGCCTGGAGGTGTTGAAGGCCAGGCTGGATGAGGCCTTGAGCAGCCTGTGCTGGTGGGAGAGGTCCCTGCCCATGGCACGGGGGGTTGGAACTGGATGGTCTTTGAGGTCCCTTCCAACCTAAACATGGTTTCCCCACAGGAATACATCCAGGTGGGGCTGGAAAGTCTCCAGAGAAGGAGTCTCCACAGCCTCTCTGAGCAGCCTGCTCCAGGGCTCAGCACCCTCACACAAAACAATTTTTTCCTCATGTTGAGGCAGAAGTACTTGGCTTCAAGTTTGTGTCCACTGCCCCTTGTGCTGTCACAGGACACCACTGAACAGAGGCTGGCTCCTTCTTCTTGACACCCTCCCCTCAGATACTTATAAAACTCAATACGGTTCCCTCTCAATCTTCTCTTCTCCAGACTTTCCAGACTGTATCTCAGCCTTTCCTCGTCACACAGATGTTGCAGTCCCTTCACCATCCTCATAACCTCCATTGGACACTCTCTGGTATATCTCTGACCCTCTTGAAGTGGGAGCCCAGAAGTGGACACAGTGCTCCAGGTCTAATAGAATCCTTGGTGGTGGAAGGGATCTGTGCTCAGCCAGGTTCCACTCCGCCCATCCTGCAGAGCCCATTTGGTGCGCAGCGCTGCAGCCCCCACAGGCCAGCTGCTACCATTCTAACCCAATGTTGTTAGGCTTTGCATTTAACTCTGCTTCCATGGCTTTTCTGTGCACGAGGCTCCTGAGCTCCATAGCAAGCTGCCACTTGCAAATACCGGATGGGATCCATCCTAGGGTGCTGAGAGAGCTGGCAGATGTGCTAGCTAGGCCACTCTCCAGCATTTTCCTCCAGTCTTGGCTCACCAGAGAGGTCCCAGGTGACTGAAACTGGCCAGTGTGGTCCCCATCCAGAAGAACAGTCAGATGGAGGAACCTGGAAACTCCAGGCCTGGCAGCCTGACCTCAGTGCCAGGGAAAGTGATGGAGCAGATTATCCTGGGGGCAATAACTGCACCTGAAGGATGGCCAAGGGCTCAGGTCCAGCCAGCATGGATTTAGGAAGGGCAGGTCCTGCCTCTCCAACCTGATCTCCTTCCATGCCCAGGTGACTGCCTGGTGGATGTGGGGCAGTCTGTGGATGTGGTCTGCCTGGACTGCAGCAAGGCCTTTGACACTGTCCCCCATAGCAAACTCCTGGCCAAGCTGTCAGCCCCTGGCTTGGACAGCAGCTCTCTGAGCTGGGTTAGGAGATGGCTGGAGGCTGAGCCCAGAGAGTGGTGGTGAATGGTGCCACAGCCAGCTGGCAGCCAGGCACCAGTGATGTGCCCCAGGGATCAGTGCTGGGCCCTGTGCTCTTTAACATCTTCATTGATGATCTGGATGAGGGCATTGAGTCAGTCATCAGCAAATTTGCAGATGACAGCAAGCTGGGAGCAAATGTTGGTCAGTTAGAGGACAGAAGGGCTCTGCAGAGGGACCTCGACCGACTGGACAGATGGGCAGAGGCCAACAGGATGGCATTCAACAAGTCCCAGTGCCAGGGGCTGCACTTTGGCCACAACAACCCCATGCAGAGCTACAGGCTGGGGTCAGAGTGGCTGAGAGCTGCCAAACAGAGAGGGACCTGGGGGTGCTGATTGACAGCTGCCTGAACATGAGCCAGCAGTGTGCCCAGGTGGCCAAGAAGGCCAAGGGCATCCTGGCCTGCATTAGGAACAGTGTGGCCAGCAGGAGCAGGGAAGTCCTTGTGCCCTGTGCTCAGCACTGGTTAGGCCACACCTTGAGTCCTGTGTCCAGTTCTGGGCCCCTCAGTTTAGGAAAGATGTTGAGCTGCTGGAAGGTGTCCAGAGAAGCGCAATGAGGCTGGGGAGTGGTCTGGAGCACAGCCCTGTGAGGAGAGGCTGAGGGAGCTGGGGTTGCTTAGCCTGGAGAGGAGGAGGCTCAGGGGAGACCTGATTGCTCTCTCCAACTTCCTGAAGGAAGGTTGTAGCCAGGTGGGGGTTGGTCTCTTCTCCCAGGCAATCAGCACCAGAACAAGAGGACACAGTCTCCAGCTGTGCCAGGGGAGGTTTAGGCTGGAGGTGAGGAGAAAGTTTTTCACAGAGAGAGTCATTGGTCATTGGAATGTGCTGCCCAGGGAGGTGGTGGAGTCCCCATCCCTGGAGGTGTCCAAGAGGGGACTGGATGTGGCACTTGGTGCCATGGTCTAGTCATGAGCTCCTGGGTGACAGGTTGGACTCGATGATCTTGGAGGTCTCTTCCAGCCTTGGTGATACTGTGATACCTCCCCAGGGATTTTTTGGACCTTGGCAAGTTTTAGAGTGACTTTAAAAAGCTGGAGAGCAAATCTACAGTTGGGTGTAAAAAGGAAAACAAAGCTTGTTCTAAACACATTTCCTTGGTCCAATGAGTGGGATGCAGTTTTACAATCTTGTCTCATTCTCCCCTCCTCCTCCTGGCTGCTGGCAGGGCTGCTTCACAGAGGAGGTCTCCAACAGCCTGGAGATAAGCAGCGCTGACTTCCTAACCATGCTTTTGAGCTCACTGAAATTCCCCTAACATCTCTCCTCTTCTCTTTTCTTCTACCTAACCAAAGGGAAAAGGGAGGGAGAGGCTGGGGAGGATTTCTGTGCTGTTTGTTTTTGCAGAAGCCTGCATGCTGCTGTAAATCCTGTGCATGCTGTACACAGTCACTGCATTCCCTGACTGCTTGTAAAATACAGCTCCTCCATGTGCTTCCCAGCCAAGCTTCTGTTGATGTGGGTGGGTTAAAGCACTTCCTAGTACAGGAATCCAAGAAATTTCTCCCCAGACTCTTTTCAGATGCTTAACTAGTCAAACAGAATCACTACAGCAGAGTAACTTACCCTACTGTAGCTGAAAAACCCCCCCACAGCCCTTGGAGACTTCCAGCTTGGAGAGTTCTGACCACATCGTGCAGACATGGCTGCAGCTATGCAACTATTCTTCCTCCCTCTCCACTCCCTCCTTCCACAGAGTTTTTCAGATCTCAATGCAAGTTCTGTTTTGCTTCATCACTAAAATCTCCCCTCGAAGGCATGAGGAGTGGATCCCTGCAGGGTACCAGCAGCCACAGGAGCCCATTCCATTCATTGACATTAGGCTCACACCCCTGCTAAACTTTGGACTTCAGTATTTCTTACCCATTCCAAGACAAACTATACCTTTAGTCACACACTCACTCCAATGTGGTACCAAGCAGAGAAATCTTATTGATGATCTGGATGAGGGCATTGAGTCCATCAGCAGTAAATTTGCTGATGACACCAAGCTGGGGGCAGGAGTTGATCTGCTGGAGGGTAGAGAGGCTCTGCAGAGGGACCTGGCCAGGCTGGAGAGATGGGCAGAGTCCAAGGGCAGGAGATTGAACACATCCAAGTGCTGGGTTCTGCACATTGGCCACAACAACCCCAGGCAGTGCTACAGGCTGGGGTCAGAGTGGCTGAGAGCAGCCAGGCAGAGAGGGACCTGGGGGTGCTGGTTGATGGTAGGCTTAACATGAGCCTGCAGTGTGCCCAGGCAGCCAAGAGGGCCAATGGCATCCTGGCCTGCATCAGGAACAGTGTGGCCAGCAGGAGCAGGGAGGTCATTGTGCCCCTGTACACTGCACTGGTTAGGCCACATCTCAAGTACTGTGTCCAGTTCTGGGCTGCTCAGTTTAGGAAGGAGGTTGACTTGCTGGAACGAGTCCAGAGAAGGGCAACAAAGTTGGTGAGGGGCTTGGAACACAGCCCTGTGAGGAGAGGCTGAGGGAGCTGGGGTTGCTCAGCCTGGAGAAGAGGAGACTCAGGGGTGACCTTATCACTCTCTACAACTACCTGAAGGGAGGTTGTAGACAGGCTGATGATGGTCTCTTCTGACAGGCACTCAGCACCAGAACAAGAGGACACAGTCTCAGGCTGTGCCAGGGGAGGTTCAGGTTGGATGTTAGGAAGAAGTTCTACACAGAGAGAGTGATTGCCCATTGGGATGGGCTGCCTGGGGAGGTGGTGGAGTCGCCGTCATTGAAGATGTTCAGAAGGAGACTTGACAGGGTGCTTGGTGCCATGGGTTAGCTGTTTGGGTGGGTTGGATACGATGATCTTGAAGGTCTCTTCCAACCTGGTTTGGTTTATTCTATTCTAATAAAAAATACTACTCTGCAGGAGCTTTGGCCAAGTGACAGAGGAAGAGACTTCCAAAAAATAGAAAACACCCTGCAAGAACATGGAGAACTTCACAGCCAAGAGCTCAGTGAAGGCATTAAAGTCAGTTTTGCAGGTCAGTGATTGCACTGATTGGAAATTACCTCCAAGATCATCCAGTCCAATCATCAAGCCAACATCACTGCCATTAAACCACATCCCCAAGTGCCATGGCCACAGGTTCCTTGAACCCCTCCAGGCATGGGGACTCCACCACCTCCCTGGGCAGCCTCTGCCAGGCCCTGACCACTCTGGCACCAAAGACATTTTCCTAATCTTCAACCTAACCCTCCTCTGGCACAATTTCCTCTCTTCTTATCACCTGAAACTAGGTAGAAGAGACTAACCCCCACCTCACTGCAGCCTGCTCTCTGGGAGATGCAGAGAGCAATGAGGTCTCCCTCAGCCTCCTCTGCTCCACACTGAACACCCCCAGCTCCCTCAGCTGCTCCTCCACAGCCCTGTTCTCCAGACCCTTCCCCAGCTTCATTGCCTTTTCTGGATATGCTCCAGCCTCTCAGTGTCCTTCTTGGAGTGAGGGGCCCTAAACTGAATCCAGGACTCAAGGTGTAGCCTCACCAGTGCTGAGTCCAGGCGGACTATCCCTGCCCTGCTCCTACTGACCACATCACTGTTGATCCAGGCCAGGCTGCTGGTGGTCTTCTTCCCCATCTGGGCATACCCTGGTTCACCTGCAGCTACTGTCAACCAACACCCCTAGGTCCTTCTCTGCTGGGCATATTCCAGCCACTCTGGCCTGAGCCTGGAGCCTTCATGGGGTTGTTGTGACCCTAGTGCAGAAACCAGCACTTGACTTTGTTGAACCTCATACAACTGACCTCAGTCCACTCATCCGGCCTGGCCAAGACCCTCTGCCAGGACCCTTCCTACCCTCCAGCAGACCAACACTGCCACCCAACTTGCTGTCACCTGCAAATTTTCTGAGGGAGCACAAATCCTCTTCTGCAGTCCATTGCTAAAGTCACTAAAGAGAAGTGGCTCCAACAGGGAGCCCTGGGGAGCCTCACTGGTGTGTGGGCTTTTTTTCAAGGCCTGTAGATGTCACACTGGTACTATTAAAGGGACATTAAACACAGCACAAGGGAGGGGTTACAGCTCTCTTCTGTAGGATGCAGCATCCATGTAAGGAGCCTGACCAGCGCAGGGTGCTGCTGACACATCAGCAGCACTCTTTACACTGCGATCTCCTAACACTCTGCAGACCCAATCTCAAGCTTTGTTCTGTGGAGTAGTGGTGCTGTACAGTATCACCTTTAGCCCTGCTGGGCCCAGCAAAGGAGTGGTGTTTGTACAAGGTTGCAACTCCTCACCTAGCTGCAGCTGCACTCTCCCTGTGCCTAGGTGCAGCACGCCAATTACCTGCGTGGGACGTGGCAACGCTGCCTCAGGAAGCTAAATACAGTGTTTGAGCCTCACAGCTCCTGAAGGGGAGGCTGGGCAAGTACAGGCACTGGGAGCCTGCTGAAGGCAGAAGAGAACCAAATCAACCCTTTCATAGAACTGGAGACCAAAAGCCAAATTCTGCAGAGACTTACTTGCTACTTATAAACTACTTGAGAGAAGGCAGCCCTAGTAATTAAGGAAGCCTCAACTGCATGGCACAGAGGTGGCTCAGGATAAAATTAGCTCTAAGTCACGGTAACAGACCCTAAAGAACAGGAAAGCTGGAGCTTGAGACACAAGCAACTGTTGCTCCCTACAGCAAAGCAAGCCTAGGATTTCCTGCTGTGCAGATGGCAGGGCTGTCACAGCACCTCTGCTATGAGGATAGGTTGAGGGAGCTGGGGGTGTTCAGCCTGGAGAAGAGAAGGCTCTGAGGGACCTGATAAGAGTCTTTCCACAGCTAAAGGGATCCTACAGGAAGGCTGCAGAAGGACTTCTCCTAAGGGTGTCTAGAGACAGGACAAGGTTTGAGGCTGAGGGAGAGCAGGGTTAGACTGGAACTTAGGAAAAAAAATTCTTCAGTACCAGGGTGGGGAGACTCTGGCACAGGCTGCCCAGGGAGGCTGCAGCTGCTTCCTCCCTTGAGGAGTTGAAGGCCAGGCTGGATGAGGCCTTGAGCAAGCTGTGCTAGTCCCTGCCCTTGGCAGGGGGTTGGAGGAGATGATCTCTGAAGTCCCCTCCGACCTGAGCCATCCTGTGATCCATGATCTTCTTTAGGTTCAAATGCTGTCTTCAGCAACAAACATCTGATTGATTTTCAAGAAGAAACTCACCTTTAATACATGGGATCCAACTTTCATTGGTGACCTGAAAGAGAACACAAATTTACATACAGCTCAAAGAGAACTAAGTCATCTTGACAGTGAGCTTCACATTAACCAGCCTGGAGCGCAGTCCTCCGCGGCAGTCGAGTACCGCATGCTTCAGACAAGCAACCCAGTGAACGCTTCTAAGACCAAACAGCTTCAAATCAAGTCCCCAGCAGTCTACAACACATGGATCCACAACTTTAACAGCCCCTGAAAGTTTCTCAGCAGCGTCTTCCAGTAATCCTGTTCCTCTCACCCTTTTTCTGAAGCTATTCTAAGCACAGACTTCAAGATGCATTGCCAAGAATTTCCGATGTGCCAGCACAGGGAGCATCAGGTAGGCAAAGAAAGCAAACTCTCAGCAAGCAGAAGCACAAATGCCCCAGGAGGTTGCAAATCAAGTCCCTGAACTCCAGTCTGTAGAAGCAACACTTTGGGAGCCATTCTGCCTTTTAGCCTTTCTAGTAGCACAACATCTTGTTACAGACTCATGAAATGGCTTAGGTTGGAAGGGATCTCAGAGACTCAGAGATCATCTGCTCCAAGCCTCTTGCCATGCTCCTGCTCGTGACCCTCAGGACAAATGTGTTTTGGTTACCTTCTGAAAGGAGGGAACAAGCTCTGTGCAGCTTTCCAGAGTGCCTGCTCCAACCCAGGCAGCCTGCCAGGAGCCCTCACACATACCCTCTCATTTCACTAATTACATGAGAGAATGAGGTGTCCTGGGGGAATGCTACCAACTAATTACCTCTCTTTGGGTCACCACTCAGCACAAGGAGTGAGCAGCCAGCTCTTAATATCCTGAACCTACATTTTCCACAAGACTTCATAGAATCAGAGAATTGTCAGGGTTGGAAGGGACCTCAAGGCTCAGCCAGTCCCAGCCCCCCTGCCATGGGCAGGGACACCTCACACTACATCAGGTTACTCACAGCCACATCCAGTCTGGCTTCCACCACCTCCCTGGGCAACCTGTGCCAGTCTCTCACCACCCTCATGGGGAAGAATTTCTTCTAACACCCAGTCTGAATCTCCCCACTTCTAGTTCTGTTCTATCCCCCCCAGTCCTATCACTCCCTGACACCCTCAAAGTCCCTCCCCAGCTTTCTTGTAGCCCCCTACAGGTACTGGAAGGCCACAGGAAGCTCTCCTCAGAGCCTTCTCTTCTTGCACAACTTTAGAAGGTTACTTCTTACTTACTCTGCCTACAGGATCTCACTCCTATATACAGAAGTTGAAAGCTTGGCTCAGATGGTTTTTCAAGGTCCCTTCCAACCTGGGCTGTCCTATGAATCTATTAGTCACAAGCTGAGACCAAGTGACAGTTCACTTCCTTAAAAGCTTAATCCCAAGGAACTACAACCTGGATTCTACAAACATGCCAGCTGGCTACCAAGCTGAGTGACACTCAACACCTTTGAGCCTTACAGACAAAGACCTCAGTCTAACTGGTGCCTCCTGTCTCCAAAACCATGGGGCAATACAGTCTGAAAAAGAAAACCATTCCCATTTAATTTAAGATTTTCAGTTCCTCTCTTTACTGCCTGAAAGCTTTCCAACCACAAGAAGAAAAGATCACATTTCTACAGCAGAGTGAAGCACACCATGCAAGCACCACGGGCTGGGATACAGAGACAGCTGCTGCAACTCACTGAACACCTGGAACCTAGCTGCTCCTCTTTGGACACTGACATTTAAGATGCACAACATTCTTAACATTGCCTCAAGGCATAATCCTAACATGCAAAATCCAGCCTTAATGTTGCAAAAAAACCCCCAAACACCCCCAAAACCCCAAGAGGAAGCTAAGTGATTTGCCCCGCAAAATGAAGACATCTTTTGGCTCTCAGAACGCCCTGCCAGGGAAGGTTACACCCGGTGTGGAATTGCTGGCTCCTGAGCTATTTTCAGTGTTGCTAACTCTTGGATCTCCTCAGAAACATGGGCAGGAATGGTGTGCAGTGAGTGTGTGATGTGTAAACACAGCACTAGTGCCTGGGGCTCAGTCAGGTGCAGGGTCTTGCTCTGAAGGCAGTGCTGAGGTTACAACTCAAAATGCAAAGAGGTATTTTATTGTTTTTAGAATAAACCAAACCAGGTTGGAAGAGACCTTCAAGATCATCGTGTCTAACCCATCAACCAATCCAACCCACCCAAACAGCTAACCCATGGCACCAAGCACCCCATCAAGTCTCCTTCTGAACACCTTCAATGACAGCGACTCCACCACCTCCCCGGGCAACCCATTCCATAGTGCAATCACTCTTTCTGTATAGAACTTCTTCCTAACATCCAACCTGAACCTCCCCTGGCACAGCCTGAGACTGTGTCCTCTTGTTCTGGTACTGGGTGCCTGGGAGAAGAGACCATCATCAGCCTGTCTACAACCTCCCTTCAGGTAGTTGAAGAGAGTGATAAGGTCACCCCTGAGTCTCCTCTTCTCCAGGCTAAGCAGCCCCAGCTCCCTCAGCCTCTCCTCACAGGGCTGTGTTCCAAACCCCTCACCAACTTTGTTGCTCTTCTCTGGACTCGCTCCAGCAAGTCAACCTCCTTCCTAAACTGAGGGGCCCAGAACTGGACACAGGACTCGAGGTGTGGCCTAACCAGTGCAGTGTACAGGGGCAGAATGACCTCCCTGCTCCTACTGGCCACACTGTTCCTGATGCAGGCCAGGATGCCATTGGCCCTCTTGGCTGCCTGGGCACACTGCAGGCTCATGTTCAGCCTACCATCAACCAGCACCCCCAGGTCCCTCTCTGCCTGGCTGCTCTCAGCCACTCTGACCCCAGCCTGTAGCACTGCCTGGGGTTGTTGTGGCCAATGTGCAGAACCCGGCATTTGACTTCTGTCATGAGAATCCCCACCAACAAGCATACCAGCCCTGGTACAGGCAAAGTATTTCTCCACAGGTAATGAAAAACACAAGTTCAAGAGACATTGCTACCCTTTTAGACTTCTTTAGCTAATTAGTTACATGTAAAACCCACGCTTGCCCCTGCTCAAGTGAAGATGGTGATCAGAGGGCTGGAGAACCCTCCCTGTGGGGCCAGGCTGGGAGAGTTGGGGCTGTGCAGCCTGGAGAAGAGAAGGCTCCAGGGAGACCTCAGAGCAGCCTGCCAGGACCTGAAGGGCTCCAGGAGAGCTGGGGAGGGACTTGTGACAAGGGCTGGGAGTGCCAGGATGAGGAACAATGGCTTTGAGCTGGGAGAGGGGAGATTGAGAGTGGAGATGAGGAAGAAATTGTTGAGAGTGAGGCTGGGGAGACTCTGGCACAGGCTGCCCAGGGAGGCTGTGGCTGCCTCCTGCCTGGAGGTGTTGAAGGCCAGGCTGGATGAGGCCTTGAGCAGCCTGTGCTGGTGGGAGGGGTCCCTGCCCATGGCAGGGGGCTGGAGCTGGACGAGTTTTGAGGTGCCTTCCAACCCATTCTGTGCTAAGGGGACCAGAGCGAGAAGGCGCACAGCTGGTACAGCACACACTTGTCGTGCCAAGGTGACACTTCCCACTGTAGCTACACCCTTTTAAAACACTGCAAAGCTGCCACAGCCCTTTGGCAGTAACACCACCCTCAGAGACATGTATGATATAGCCAAATAAATGGAGTGGCTTGCCTGAGATTACTGGAGTCACATATTCACAACCAGCAACTGATCACCACTAAGGTGCTTCTGAGCTGTTGGTATCTAGACAAAGTCAGTCACAGAAGAAGTTTGGTGGCTGAGGTCTCTTGTAGTTCAACATGACCACAAAATGGTCTTGCCTTCCCAGCCACCTCAAGGTGCCAGAGTTCTCCACTCCTCAGTTTTACTTTCAGGCCACAATGTTTCTGGAGACAGCACCTGAGAGGCTTTTGGAAAGAGCCTGGCAAGGCTCATCAGACCAGTGATCAAAACTTGACTTTGCTTTGAGAGGTCTGCAGCTCTGCAGGGATTTCAGGCAGGACATGAATACAGACACTTGCACCTGGGTCCCTCACTCCAAGAAGGACATTGAGGGCCTGGATCAGGTCCAGAGAAGGGCAAGAGAGCTGGGGAAGGGCCTGGAGAACAGGGCTGGGGAGGAGCAGCTGAGGAAGCTGGATTTGTTTAGTGTGGAGAAGACAATGCTGAGAGGAGACCTCATTGCTCTCTACAACTCTCTGAAAGGAGGTTGCATTGAGGTGAGGGTTGGCCTCTTCTCCCTAGGATCTATTGATGGAACAATAGGAAATGGCCTAAAATTGTGCCAGGGGAGAGTTAGGTTGGAGGTGAGGAAAATTTTCTCTGCTTCAAGAGTGGTCAGGGACTGGCAGAGGCTGCCCAGGGAGGTGGTGGAGTCCCCATCCCTGGAGGTGTTCAAGAAATGTGTGGCTGTGGCACTTGGGGCCATGGTTTGATGGTCATGGTTGATGGTTGGACTGGATGATCTTGGAAGTCTCTTCCAACTGAAACAGTTCTCTGATTCTGTATGCCACAGAAATGAAAGGCAACTCCTTACTGTTGGTGTCTAGCCTGAGCAGTTAGTAAAGAGCAGGATTTAAAAGCCACTTCTGCCTTAGTTTTTCTTACATGATATCACTGTAACCCCAGTTTAGCAGAGGAGAGGTTCAAGTTTATCCACACAGAGTAAACAAGCACAGAGAAAAATCCTATTTCACCTGCCCAAAAAAAAACTAGGCAGCTGGTGAAGCTGGAAGCCAGTCTCAGGAAGACATTGTTATTTATTTACTCAGCTTTCAAACTCACTCCTGTAGTGACCAGACTCCAGGAAGCAGCCGCTCCCACTGCAGGTAGCTCCAACCTATTACCCATTTGAAATGCTCCACATTCCAGCATGCTCTGGGACAGAGAACAATGGCAGGAATGGCTGCAGGCCCAGCAGCCTGCTTCCCTGGGACATGTGCATTGTTCCACAGCAGGTGTGCTAACAGATGGGAAGAGCTTCAGCTGGGAGGGGTGGCTGACACCCAGGCAGGCTCTGCGGCTGCCCAGTCAGACCTGGACGGGCTGGAGAGCCGGGCAGAGGGAAGCTCATGGCAAGTGTAGGGATCCTGCACCCTGGGAGGAACAAGACCAGGCACCAGAACAGGTGGGAAGCAGCTCTGCAGAAAAGGACCTTGGAGTGCTGGTGGAGAATGAGTTCTCCATGGGACAGCCATGTGCCCTCATGGCCCAAGAAAGCCAGCAGTGTCCTGGGGTGCTTCAAGAAAAGTGTGGCAAGCAGGTCAAGGCAGATCCTTCTCCCTTTCTACTCTGCCCTGCTGAGGCCAGACCCGGAGCACTGTGTCCAGTTCTGGGCTCCCCAGTCCAAGGAGGACAGGAAACTACTGGAGAGAATCCAGTGTAGGCCACAAAGATGCTGAGGGGCCTGGAGCATCTCTGTTAGGAGAAGCTGAGAGACCTGGGGCTGTTGAGCCTGGAGAACAACAGCCTGAGAGGGGATCTGATCCATGCTGACCAATAGCTAAAGGGTGGGGGGCAAGAGCACAGGGTGGTCTCTCTTCAGTGGTGCCCAGTGACAGGACAAGGGGCAGTAGATACAAACATTCAGAGAACATTTCACTTAAACATGAGGAGAAACTTCTTCGGTGTGAGGGTGCTGGAGGCCTGGAGCAGGCTGCCCAGAGGGGCTGTGGAGTCTCCTTCTCCAGATGGAGACATTCAAAACCTACCTGGACATTGCTGCTGTGTGACTTATTCTAGGGAATGCTGCTCTAGCAGGGCAGATGGACTAGACACCCTTCAGAGGTTCCCTTCAACCCCCTGCGATTCTATAAGGCATATGTTAGCAGCAGCACACCTACAGACCACACAGGTTCAACCAGCAGCCCAGGAACTGTTTACAGCTGTCCTTCAGCCTGCACAGGCACATGGGCATGGCTGCCCTGGAAGCTCCAATTGCTCTTGCTGCAGTTCCCTGGGGCAGTCCACAACTTGAGAACCACAAGAATTCATCACTGCAGCACACGGTTTGGTTTGGGCTGTTCTTGGGAAGTGTTTGGGAATTTCAGCTCAGCTCAGAGCACAGAAACTTTCTGCAGTGCTGCAAGACACTACAACATCACCAACCCTGCAGACTGCCTCTGCTTGCTGCAAAGAGCACTGCTGCATGTTGGCTAAAGCACCTCTGAACAAAAAGGTTGCACAGAGCATGTTCCACGTGTCAACAACTGCACATGATCAAGCTGCCTACACAGAATAGAATCACAGAATGGGTTGGGTTGGAAGGGACCTTCAAGACCATCCAGCTCCAGCCCCCTGCCACAGGCAGGGACCCCTCCCACCAGCATAGGCTGCTCAAGGCCTCATCCAGCCTGGCCTTCAACACCTCCAGGCAGGAGGCAGCCACAGCCTCCCTGGGCAGCCTGTGCCAGAGTCTCCCCAGCCTCACTCTCAACAATTCCTTCCTCATCTCCACTCTCAATCTCTCCTCTCCCAGCTGAAAGCCACTGTTCCTCAGACTGGCACTCCCAGCCCTTGTCACAAGTCCCTCCCCAGCTCTCCTGGAGCCCTTTCAGGTACTGGGAGGCTGTTCTGAGGTCTGCCTGGAGCCTTCTCTTCTCCAGGCTGAACAGCCCCTACTCAGCCTGTCCTCATAGCAGAGGTTCTCCAGCCCTCTGCTCATCTTCATGGCCTTCTCTGGAATCTCTCCAACAGTTCCTTGTCCTTCTTTTTCTGGGGGCAAAACTCAGTTCTTCAGGAAAAGCAAAGACACTTGCAAAAGACAGGACTACTGAAGGTGGAATCCAAGAATTTAATTGAAGGTATCAGAGGCTAGTCCTGATTTTCTACACCACCTCCTGAATTCAGGGCCTTTTGTTTGGGTCTTCATAACAATTTATAGCATACATTAGGAAAAACCTCACCCCTTACTGTCAGGCACAGGATGTTCAGACTATCAGCTTTGGCAATTGCTGATTTCAGAGTGTGGGGGGGGCTGTCATTTTTCTTATAGATAAAGTACAAGAGGGCCTATCATATGCTTGAATCCAGACCTCACTTCATACTCTCCTTCTCTCCAAACTGACTTCCTCCTCTGGTCAGAACTTGTGCCACTACATGTTAGGGTCTTTTTCTAAGGCTATTCTGTGGTCACAGTCTTCGAAGCAATGTGACAGAGGTTAAATAAGTGCAGCTTCTGTCAGACTGCCTTTCCCTCTCCACTCCCCTAGCTCCCTCACAAATAGGTTCCTTCACCAACCAGCCCACCAAGGCACCTAGATGATTTATCTAGCACCTAGAAGCAGAAATCCTTGAGAGACAGTTACCTGACAGGTGGACACTCTACACACATGTGAAAGGCAGAGGGGAAGGACACAGGGTTGGCCACAGGGGATACAGTCAGCTCCCAATATCTGCTTGCAGCAAACTTCACCTCACTCAAGTCATCAATTCAGAGGCACTACCTCAGTCCACTACCATCTGAAAGAGTCATCTTGTAGCAAATGTCATCATTTTTGCTAATTAATGCTAATTTGCATTTCTAATTCTAATGCTAATTGGCTAATTCTTAATGAGCACAGGTCACAGGAATGGTGGGGGCTGGAAGGGACCTCTACAGATCATCCAGTCCGAGGCACCCACGGCAGGCTGCCCAGATGGGTTTGGAATCTCTCCAGAGCAGGAGACTCCACAACCTCTCTGGGCAGCTGGCCCCAGGCCTCCAGCACCCTCACCCCAAAGAACTTTCTCCTCATGCTCTCCTCCCAGGTTCCAGTTCACGTCCGCTGCTGGCCGCTACTGGAAAGCGCTTTGCCCCTTGCCCTTTAGCTACTGACCAGTATCGAGTCCATACGTCCTCGAAGATACAGACATGGTGCTTCTGCTAGGAGGGGGCTTTAAGCATCAGCTCTCAGTGACTTACAGCAGGAACTGGGGGCTCACAGCCAGCTGGAATATTCCCCTCTCACACATCAAGGAATAAACAAATACCAAAGAAGTCAACAAGTTTATGTAAACAGTTGTCACCACTTGTAGAGTTTCTGTGTCAGCAGCTATTAAACTTTCCCACATGGAACTTAGGGCAAGGGAGAGGAAGCTCCAAGCTCCACACTCTTATTAGAGTTTATCCACAGCACCCCGCTAAAAATTTTTCTACAGCATAAACTGCCCCAAAGGATTCCCAAGTGTTGTTTGCTGATCATCAGAACGCTGAATGGACCAGGAAATGCCTCACACCACACAGGACAATACAAACTTCTTCTCAGTTGCCCCTTCCACAAAGAAGAGGTGTTTGGGGTTGGATTTTCTTGTGGGTCCCAACCGGATGTAGCTTTGAGACCCCTGCATATCTAGCGGCAAGCTCAAGCCTGCTTCCGAGAAGTGTTTGCTGCACATGAGACCAGCTTCCAGGAAACCTCAGAGTTTACTTAGAGAAAACACTCTCCATGTTGTCAGCACAGCTTCAGCAGCAGGCTGAGTTACAGGCTATATTGCAAACTAAGCCCTCCTAACTCAAGCTGACAGAATTCAGTAGACTGCATTGATGCTTTCTTGTAGGTCACAGAAGAGCAGTAGCAAAGCAAAAAGCATCTCCCTTTTTAATTGCTAGTGAGTGACTTCAGCCTCTCAAGACCTGCTTAGCTACAGGTGCTGGCACCCTGCAAATTGCAGACATGTGGCTTTCTCTGTACCAAATAAAAGACAGGATGTGCATTGAGGCCAGACTGAATGGCTCACTTTTACCAAAAGGTCTGGTTCCTTCTTCCTGCCTGTGGCTTCTGGCTACACAACCCCCAAGCCTTCGTCCTCTCCTGTCTCCACCCTGCCAAGTTCCAGCTGTTTTAACTTACTGGACAGTTTTGGCTACTTCTAGCTTTCAGCTGTTTTCAATTACTTTGAGTTAAAGCAACTGGTGGAAGAGCTTCAGGATCACCAGCACCAGAGCAAGGTGAGCAGCTGGAGTAAAAGCTCACAAGCACTGATAATTTACCATGTGAGGAAAGGCTGAGAGCTGGGTTTGTTCAGCCTGGAGAAAAAAAGGCTGAGGGGAGACCTTATCACCATGGAACAGTATATAAAAGGTAGCTACCAGACTCCTTTTTTGCCATGAAACAGACAAGGGGGGAAGGGACAAGTTACTGATGGGGACATTCCCATTGGACCCCAGAAGAAAATGTTTCCCATGAGAACAGTCAGACACTGGAATCATCACCCAGAGAGACTGGAATCCCAGTGGATTCCCCTGCACCAAGCAATTTTAATGCTCAGCTTGCCAGGGTCCTGAGCCAGCTCATTTCAACTCTGCTATCACCTAGAGAGGTTGGAGCAGATGATCCTTGGGATCCCTTCCAAGCAGGCAGTCTGGGATTCTGTGAATTTGGCTCACCATGTCCTGCAGAGCTGCCCACAAAGATGAGCTTTTCACCAGGCTACACAAAAAGCTAAGGTCACAAAAGCTTTGCCCCAGGGTGTGTGGGTGAAACAGATGTAGTCTTTCCTCTCTGCTCCAGGCATCCAGTGACCACTGATGCACAGGTCAAAACAAGCCCTCGGCCAGTTGTTAGAGCTTCAGAAGAGCAGATGCCACGATCCACGTCGTACTGCTCTTTGAATACGCTACAGGAAACCTCAGACTGCAGGATCGAATAATAGAGAGGTTTGGTCCAGGCTACACAAAAAGCCGAACTGACACAAGCTCCAAACTGCTGCACACACACCTGGAAAGAGAGACTTAAAACTGACAGAGAGGGAGCATTATTCAGCTAACACCAGCAGGGCAGTGGCACCGCGCCGAGGTTAAAGCGCCAGGAATCCACATCAGGAACTGTCACAGCTTCCCTCAGAGCCAGGCACAGGCTAAACACAAGCAGCACCACCAACACCAACAGGCGACAGAGCTCGCCACAAGTCACTCTGCACGCAGCAATAGTTAGCCCCTTGCTGAAGAGCCTCTTTTTTTCCTTCTCTTTTCTCACAAATGAGTAATTTTAATCACATTTCAGTCCCCACAAGCCTTTTCCAAGAGCTCCCCGCTGCTGCCTCGGGAAGGCAGGTAGGATCTCGGCCAGGTAATGGCTCCGGCCATACCCACACGCCTGAGGAGGTACAGCGGGAACTGCTCCCTTCCCTCGCACCCTCCCGACTTTGGGGCTCGCCCCTCGCACCCCTAGTCCCGCTGCGCGCAGCCCCTCCGCCTGCGGCCAGCAGGGCCCAAGCACCCCGCTGCCGGCCGCTGAGCCTCTGCTCCCAGGCTGGGGAGGCGCAAGGCTGGGCGGCAGACCCTGCTCCCTCTCTCCACTACCCCAGGTGCTTTCCTACAGGGCCGGGGGCGGCCGAACTCCCTCAGGGTCGCGCTGAGGGATGGGATGGGATGGAAGGGCAGGGCGGCGGCGGACTCACGGCGCGGGGGAGGCACCCGCCAGGTGCACGTCCTCGGGCGCGTCGTAAAACTCCTCGGTGTCGCTGTCGGAGGCCATGACGGCGCCGAGCCGAGCCAGGCCCAGCCGCCGGCAGCGGAGCGCAGCAGACGGCGGCCGCCGCCACCCCAGGGCACGACGGGCGGAGGCCGCCTTACTCTCGCGGGAACCGCACAAAGCCCGCCCCCTGCCGGGCGGAAGGGCCGGGGGATCTCTCGTAGGGCCCGCCCCTCTGCCGGGCGGAAGGGCCGGGGGATGTCTCGTAGGGCCCGCCCCCCTGCCGGGCGGAAGGGCCGGGGGATGTCTCGTAGGGCCCGCCCCCTGCCGGGCGGAAGGGCCGGGGGATGTCTCGTAGGGCCCGCCCCCCTGCCGGGCGGAAGGGCCGGGGGATCTCTCGTAGGGCCCGCCCCTCTGCCGGGCGGAAGGGCCGGGGGATGTCTCGTAGGGCCCGCCCCCTGCCGGGCGGAAGGGCCGGGGGATGTCTCGTAGGGCCCGCCCCCCTGCCGGGCGGAAGGGCCGGGGGATCTCTCGTAGGGCCCGCCCCTCTGCCGGGCGGAAGGGCCGGGGGATCTCTCGTAGGGCCCGCCCCTCTGCCGGGCGGAAGGGCCGGGGGATGTCTCGTAGGGCCCGCCCCCTGCCGGGCGGAAGGGCCGGGGGATGTCTCGTAGGGCCCGCCCCCTGCCGGGCGGAAGGGCCGGGGGATGTCTCGTAGGGCCCGCCCCCCTGCCGGGCGGGAGTGCGTACGGAGGGCGGGCGTGCCTGCGGGCCGTCCTGTTGCGTCACCGCCGCTGCCGCGCGTGCGGAAGCGCTGAGGTGCTGGCGGTGCCTTGCTCTGACTTGTGCGTGAGGAGGGAGGGAGTCGCTTCCTTTGTTGAAAAGAACCTGGTGTACAGCCTCTGCTTCATGATTCGGCTTTTCTGCAGTCAACATCTGATCTCCACCACGGCAGGGGAGGGGCAGATCTCAGGAGGAAGGTGCAGCAGGCTGTACAGCACCAGGGTACTCCCTGCAAAAGGCAGCAGACGGAGCACAGGGCTGATCCTTTGAGAAATCCCCGGGATGGACTCTCCGTTTGGGATGCTTGGTAGGGTGAAGGGCCACGAGGATGAGCAGAGGGCTGGAGCTGCTCTGCTATGGAGACAGAGTTGGGGTTGTTCAGCCTGGAGAGGAGAAGGCTCCCGGGAGACCTTGTAGCCTTCCAGGATATGAAGGGGGCTGCAAGAAAGCTGGGGAGGGACTTCTTAGGGTGTCAGGGAGTGATAGTGACTTAGAGAAAGACAAGAAACTCTCCAATTACAGTTCCTTGTATTATGCTTCTATTTCAGTGCTGGACACAAGTTGGATCTCTCCAAAAGACCTGTGTGCCTTCAGAGGGTATTGTGCAGGCTTAGATACAAAAAGTTACTCATCTAAAATGACAGTGGCACGTTAATACTTTATAGCAAAAGTCCAGATGCTTCCTATCTATACAAAGGTTACCTATCTAACAAGTATGCAAACTGTCCAGGTGGTGTCTATCTATATGTCTACTTGTCTCCCCACTTCCTGCATTGCAGCTGCCACTGGGGAGTCCCTTATCAGCTCTGTTAACTCTGTTAAACTTGATAAACATTTTAAAAGAATTTCCTGCTAATCAATAGGATTGGGGGGGATGGAGCAAAACTAGGAGTGGGGAGATTGAGATTGGATGTGAGGAAGAAGTTGTTCCCCATGAGGGTGGTGGAAGCCTCCTGCCTGGAGGTGTTTGCAGCCAGGCTGGATCACAGTATCACAGTATCACTTAGGTTGGAAAGGACCTCGAGGATCATCGAGTCCAACCTATCAACACAGACCCCATGACTAGACCATGGCACCAAGTGCCACGTCCAGTCTCCTCTTGAACGCCTCCAGGGTCGATGACTCAACCACCTCCCTGGGCAGCACATTCCAATGCCGAATGACTCGCTCGGTGAAGAACTTCCTCCTCACCACGAGTCTGAACCTCCCCTGGCGCAGCTTGAGACTGTGTCCTCTTGTTCTGGTGCTGGTTGCCTGGGAGAAGAGGCCAACCCCTTCCTAGCTACAACCACCCTTCAGGTAGTTGTAGAGGGCAATGAGGTCACCCCTGAGCCTCCTCCAGGCTAAACAATCCCAACTCCCTCAGCCTCTCCTCATAGGGCTTGTGTTCAAGGCCTCTCCCCAGCCTTGTTGCCCTTCTCTGGACACGTTCAAGTGTTTCAATGTCCTTCTTGAACTGAGGGGCCCAGAACTGGACACAGGACTCAAGGTGTGGCCTAACCAAAGCAGAGTACAGGGGCACTATGACCTCCCTGCTCCTGCTGGCCACACTATTCCTAATGCAGGCCAGGATGCCATTGGCCCTCCTGGCCACCTGGGCACACTGCTGGCTCATATTCAGGTGGCTGTCGGTCAGCACACCCAGGTCCCTCTCTGTTTGGCAGCTCTCAGCCACTCTGACCCCAGCCTATAGCTCTGCATGGGATTGCCATAGCCAAACTGCAGCACTCGGCACTTGGACTTGTTGAATGCCATCCTGTTGGCCTCTGCCCATCTGTCCAGTCGGTCGAGGTCCCTCTGCAGAGCCTTTCCACCCTCTAACTGACTAACATCTGCTCCCAGCTTGGTGTTATCTGCAAACTTGTTGATGACTGACTCTACACCCTCATCCAGATCATCGATGAATATGTTGAAGAGCACAGGGCCCAGCACTGATCCCTGGGGCACACCACTGGTGCCTGGCTGCCGCTGGCTGTGGCACCGTTCACTACCACTCTCTGGGCCCGGCCCTCCAGCCAGTTCCTAACCCAGCACAGAGTGTAATGGTCCAATCCACGGGCTGACAGCTTAGCCAGCAGTTTGCTGTGGGGGACGGTGTCAAAGGCCTTGCTGAAGTCCAGGTAGACCACATCCACAGGCCTCCCCACATCCACCAGGAAGTCACCTGGGCATGGAAGGAGATCAGGTTGGAGAGGCAGGACCTGCCCCTCCTAAATCCATGCTGGCTGGACCTGAGCCCTTGGCCATCCTTCAGGTGCGCAGTTATTGCCGCCAGGATAATCTGCTCCATCACTTTCCCTGGCACTGAGGTCAGGCTGCCAGGCCTGGAGTTTCCAGGTTCCTCCATCCGACCCTTCTTGTGGATGGGGACCACATTGGCCAGTTTCCAGTCATCTGGGACCTCACCTGTGAGCCAGGACTGGAGGAAAATGCTGGAGAGTGGCCTAGCTAGCACATCTGCCAGCTCTCTCAGCACCCTAGGATGGATCCCATCCGGATGTGGCTGTGAGCAACCTGCTGTGGTGTGAGGTGTCCCTGCCTATGGCAGGGGGGTTGGGACTGGCTGAGCCTTGAGGTCCCTTCCAATGCTGACAATTCTGTGATTCTATGATTCTCTTGAATGGAGGTTTGTTACCTGCTCTTTTGAACAAGGAGTACTCTCTGATGGATTTTCTGCTATTCTGGTTCATCAAATCTTCAAGGAACCATGGCAGTGATTCAGTGGAGAAGAACAGAGAAGTAAGAAAGTTCCCAAACACCCAGCAGAGATGATCTCTACCCTTTTTGCAGTCTCTGACTGAAGAGAAAAGCTGGGCTGGTCAAGTTCTCATTGGCCAGACCTCAAGATGAGAGGGAATCTGAACTCTCTTGTGTCTGTAACAGGGTATATCCCAGAGTCCCAGCATGGTGGGGTTGGAAGGGATCTCTGGAAATCATCCAGTCCAACCCCTGTGCTGAAGGAGGGGCACCTACAGCAGCTTGCCCAGGATCACAATGTCCAGCTGGGGTTGGAAGCTCTCCAGAGAAGAGGACTCCACAACCTCTATGGGAGGCCTGTTCCAGGCCTCCAGCACCCTCAGACCAAAGAAGTTTCTGTTCAGATGGAACCTCCTGGGTTCCAGTTTTTGCCCACTGGCCCTTGTCCTGTCTCTGGGCACTACATAACGAAGGCTGATGCTGATGACAGGACGAGGGGTGATGGTTTGAACTCAAGGAGGGAGATTCACACTGGAGAGAGGGAGAAAGGTGGTGGGATCCTGGCCCAGGTTGCCCAGAGAGGTGGGAGATGCCCCTTCAATGCCTGGAACCATGGCAGATCAGCCCCATTGTTTGGGGCTCTGAGCAACTTGCTCTAGTTGCAGCTGTCCCTGCTGACTGCAGGGCTTGGACTGAATGAGCTTTAAAGGTCTCTTCAACCCAAACCATTCCATGCTTTGATGAAATTAAGGTTTGTTCCTCCCCCGCAACTCCAAGAGCACCCACCTCTTCTCCTCTGCCCTCTCTGTCAGAAGACATGTCCCTTCCCCATGGCTTGCTGTGCTCATCTTTCTGCTGGACCCATGTTCCAGGTTACACCTGTCCTTGATGGGGGCTGAAAAGAACCCAGCCCCCCAGGTGGATGAAAGAAACCTGATCCAGGTAGGCAGAGAGAGGGAGATTTGGTCTTCCCCCTCTGAGGAGAAGGGGTCTGCTGGGTTAAAGGTCTGTTCCACTGCCCCTTCCTGTCCAGCAAACCTGTTTTAAGGCGAAACCCCTGTGAGAGACTAAAAGCTTGTCTCTCTTGGTGTGACTCAACAAAGATAAAATCGCTTGCTGCTTGCCCAGACAATTGCTGACGTGTGTTGGGCAGAGCCACTGGAAAGAAGGTGCAAAGATCATGTAGGAATCCTGTCTACCAATGCTGGATGCAAATCACCTTGCGATTGCATCATGATAACACTGGACTACAACAATGGACCCAAGGACCCAGCCATCATGCCTTCAGGGCAAGATAATCTCCACCCATCAAGTACCCTGGAAAGGGTAGACAATGGGTTCACCACCTGTTTCATGATATGTAATGAGTATGGGGGCATGTAGATGAGGATGGAGGAGGCGGAGCCCCCCCACCCCCATCCAGAACCTTGCCCAAACACTCAGAAATGCACAGAAAGATTTCCTGGGGAACGATTCCGGGACATTTACCTAAGGATGATTTCCTGGCCCTGGAATTCCTGAGGGACAACACTTGGATACATACCTAAGGACTAAAAACTGTATAAAAGACTTGAGCAACTACTGGCTTCTCAGAAGAAGAAAAATGGAGAAGAAAAATGTGGGGGACTGTATCCCCCAGACTGGATGATTAAGAGAAGTAAAACACAGGAGACGGACCATGCCGCTGAGAAGGAGAAGCCTGGGACAGTGCTACTCCGGAGAAAAGAACCCGTGGAGCCTGGAAGAAGCAGACTGAACCCTTTCTCTGTGTCCTAAGTTCTGCCTGCTGCAACTCATGGAGAAAAGAGGCTGCCCAGAGGACCACAGCTCTTCTCCAGGCAGAGCCTCAGCACCGTTCCTGTACCAACCCAACATCTCCCCAGAGGACCACAGCTCTTCTCCAGCCAGAGTCTCAGCACTGTTCCTGTACCAACCCAAGATCTCCTGCAGCACCTTTCCTCCACAGACTCAAACTGTCTTGGGGGAGTGAGGGGTGTGGTAATATAATTCCTTTCCTCTTCTCTCTCTCTTCTCTCTCTGCCTCTCTATTTTCTCCCTCTTCCCTTCTTATGTCCACTTTATTTATGTAATAAATAGTCTAGCTGTTGATACTTTGGCCTCGTTTGTGCCTCTAATTTCACATCACAGGAATATTTAAAAGAACTGTGTCTCCGGACTGAGACAACCCCTCTGAGCTCTTGCTTCTTTCCCTGCCTCTCATGCTCCAGAGAGGTCATCTGCCTCTTCCTGCATCAACCAAGGCCAGGCCTTTCCCACTTCCATGCTGCATCCACACTTTCCATTGAATCAAGGGAATCCAATGCCAGCTGGGCCTGGGTTTGTATATTTTTCTATTTAGTTTTTACCTTATACCTTTGTAACCTTCCCTGTTACTGATATATATTATCTTTTTACTTCCAAACTGATTCCAGACCATTTTCTGTTGTGATCTTACCTCTCCTTTCTCCTGACTAATTTGCTTTGCTTTACCTTACCAGGAAAAAGGGAGGAGGGGAGGGAATCTCAATCCGTTTCCATATGAGCTTTTGGCTCAAACCAGCACAACCCCTCAAAGGCTTCTTCTGATGGGGACAGATGTGGATGAGGGCAGAGGGAGAGGGAGAACTGCAGAGGGCAGGCTATAGACCTCTTTCCCTTTTCCCTCTTGACTTTACTTTTCCCCTTTCTCCCCTCACTTTTCTCTACCTCCCATGAGCCTCCAGCATAGCTCACATAGACCATTCCAGAGAACATCAGAGGGCAGACAATCAGGCCCCTGGCACTGAAGGAAGCAGAGTGGCAATGTGTTCCCCAGGATCATCTTTAACATTATCTCCTCCCTCAAACAGGTCCCACAGGCACCGAGCCTGCACGGGTGGAGGGAAAACTGCAAGGGCCAGAGATCAGGAAAGGGGCCTCAACTGGCAAGGACAGGGGGAGAGATGTCCTTCCAGAAATGGCAGCGAGTGCTTCAAAGCTGGCAGCCCAGCAGAAAAAACCTCTCTCTGCTGTGCCACCATGGGAGAAGGCCACAGCTTCTCCAGGCTTCATGAAGCAAAGAGCTGCACCATGAAGTGATGCCCCACGAGGATGTGCCCCACGAGGACCTGACCAACAGGCCCCCAGGTTTATCACTGTGAAAGACAACTCCCTCATGAAGGAGTCTGTGGAGGAGCTACCTGGGGTGCTCTGGGAGCACAGCTCACAGAACATTTGTGGTCCCAAGGCATTAACCTCCAGGACACGACACAGATATTGATCTTTGAGCATTCTCAACACAGCAGCAACCAGGCTCCAGCAGAGACCTCTGGCAAGTGCCAGACCCCAACGTGAAACTTATAGTGGTGCAAGGGATCATGGTAGGAAATAACCTAATTTCCTGTGTCCACCCACTGGGCTGGACTTCTGGACACAGGAAACACCCCTGTAGCAGAGGACACCCAGCCCAAACTACGACACCCCCAGAGCCCTGCTGGTGCCCACAGCCAGGCTACTGGCCTTCCCTCTGGTTCTCTGTGTGGGCACCATAGAGAAGGCCACAGCCAGATCACACCCAGGAACTGGACACTGTGAGAGGGTCACCTCCTTGGTGTTGAGAGATTCAAGAAGGTGATGGGGAATGTTTGAGTTAGCCCTGGGGCCAGAGAGCTGCCTGGGGCCTCTAGGCATGCCAAAGTTCCTGTGGGGGACCTTAGTTGGCATCTCCAGGTGTCATGGTGATCCATGGGATCAGTTAATCTCTGTCCCTTCCCTTCTCCAGAGGTGCTCCTCAAAGATTCCAAGCTGAAGGGGCTTCCCCACCGTCCCTGGAGACAGCTCCTGTCACATGCATCTTCCTTTCCCAACCTGTGCATGGTGACTCTGGTGCCAGCTTGAGCTGTATTGAGGTCATCACCAGCCAGAAGAGACACCCTGGGTCATTAGATGTGTTTCATGTGAAAGATTCAAAGGGCAACAGTTTTGCTATCAAGGCTCTGTTCTTGTGAGACTACAGCTGGAGTCCTGGCTCTAGTTCTGGCCTCCCCAGTTTAAGAGAGACATAGAGCTGCTGGTGAGAGTCCAGTGGATGCCGCGATTAAGAGACGGGACGCAGCCTGATGCAGGCCAGGTGTCCACTTCATTATGCAAAATCCTTCTTTATAAAACTAATACAACGCAAAAGCAGTTTACGACAGGAACCAGGGACTCTGTTATATCAATCTGCTGTATGTCTGAAGTCTTACACTCTCAGGTCATAATAACCATTTGTAATCAAATATCTGCCCTCCTCCAACAGCACTGCTGCACTGTGTTCCCGTAGTTCACAAACCATCAAGGCCAACACTGTCTCCTTCTTACCAGTCCAGCAGTGCTTGGAGCTCGGCTCTCCAAGATTTAACCCTTCATTTCCCCCTTCTGTTATATAACAAGAATCCCCTTAACAAAGCAATTAATCAAACTCTATAAGCATTACAATAAACAAGGTAAAAAAAGGTAGCAAAAAGAATAAAGCAGTAAAAGCATACATAATTGTTCTAAGAAAACTACAAATCCAGAGAGAAAGTCCCCAATTACCAAGAAATTTAAAAGATGAAGACAATTTATAGTTCCCAGCAATTTCTGAACATCATGAAGTGTTTTCACATGTGCATTGCTCTGTAAAGGCTGTGGAACAATTGTTTGGGTCTGAATTCTCTACCCTAAATATTTCCAAAGTGTTACATTCTGAATTTTCTCAGATGCTACACAAAAACCCACTTGAGTCACAGTGAATACAGTAAGGGCTATGGCTTTCTCCATGAGCTCGGGGCTTTGTGCTGCCACTAGAATGTCATCCATCAGGAAATGCCTCTCGAACAGGACTAAGAATTTTTGCTACATACCAGTGACAAATTGTAGGACTATTTTTCATTCCTTGTGGAAGCACAACCCAATGATATCTCTGCAAAGGTTGTTGCATGTTGATGTCTGGAACTGAAAAAGCAAATTTAAGAGCATCATTTGGATGTAAAGGAATGCTAAAGAAGCAGTCTTTTAGGTCAATAACAGTTAAATGCCAATATCGTGGTACCATTGTGGGTGAGGGTAGCCCTGGTTGAAGGCTCCCCATATCTTCCATAACGTCATTAATCTTTCTGAGATCATGGAGTAAGCGCCACTTGCCTGTTTGTTTTTTGATGACAAAAATAGGAGAGTTCCATGGACTCGTGGAGGGTACAATATGCCCTTTCCCCAGTTGCTCTGTGACTAGTTCTTGGAGTGTGCGAAGCTTTTCCAATGGTAGGGGCCATTGATCCACCCAGACAGGGGGATTTGTTTTCCATGTTAACTGAAGGGTGTCACGCACCGCAATGGCCCCCTCGAAAAATGGGTGTTCATGGTCATCCCCCATTGTGAAAGCACATCATGTGCCTATGGTGATAGCACCATAGGCACAGGTAAAACAAAAGGTTTTACAGAAGCTGTATGTCCCTCTGGTCCCTGAATCTGAATGAAATTCAGGCTCAGATGACTTTCTCCAGCTCCCCCTATGCCTGCCAGCACCTGAGATGCACTAGCTACAGGCCAGTGTGTGTGGGGGTGTCATTTAGCTTTAGAAATCACTGTGAAATCTGCTCCAGTATCAGTTATACCACTAAGCACTATTTTTTGCTGACCATACATCAGGACACATTGACAGATAGAACGTTTTTGAGAGATAGCCTGTACCCACAGAATCTGTGGATCCCCAGAAGACCCAAATCCTCCTTTATTTCTTAAAGGTCCCTTTGCAGGGGGATGTTCCGATCCCAAGGGAAGCAATAATAGTTGTGCAATACAACTTCCCTTCGGTACCATGCAGGGAGGAAACGGAGTCCATGCCATGACCTGAATTTTATCTGTGCTGTCAACAACCCCAGGAAGCACAAAAAGTCCTGATATCATTGTTGATACTCTATTAATGCCTGAGTTTTTACTGGAAGAGGACCTGACACACCTGTTGGCAATAAATGTACCATGGTATCAAGTAAAGTTACTGTGTTGGAGGTTGCCAGGTCCAGTTCTGTGCTGCCTGCTGTTGCTGGGCAGAGGTCAGAGACGTGTGTGCTGCCGGCATCTGGCTGGCCGGTGACAGCTGGATGATTTGTGTCTGTGCACGGCACCATCCCGCGCTCCACATCCAGTTTCCCTGCGCAGGCTGCCCTTGAGAATTATACTTAGATCAACATTGATTAGCATAATGCCTCCCCTTCTGGCACTTAGGGCAAATCCCAGGTGCCTTAGGTTTGGCTCCAGTATTAGCTACCAAACAATTCTTTCTGAGATGACCCGGTTTCCCACAGCCATAACAAACTCCTGTATTCATTGGACCATTCATAGCTGCGAAAGCTGCAGCCATAGCTTCATACTTCTGTTCCATCGTACCTATCTTATTACATGCCTCAATCATTTCTAGCAAGGTGGGGGTTTGATTAGGCAAAGATTTTAACAGCTTCTTACAATCTGCATTTGCATTTTCCACAGCTAATTTCAACAGTAATATTTCCCTTGCTTCCCCATTATTGATTTGGCATTCTAAGGCCCGTTTAAGCCTGTCTATGAATTGCATATAAGGTTCCCGCAGTTCCTGAACAATATTCGTAAAAACTTTTTGTGGCTTTTGAGAGTCCGGGACTTTAAGAAAAGTCTTTTGTGCCTCCTCTCGCAATGCTTCCAGGACTTCCTGCGGGCAGTCGCGGGCTTGCTCTGCCAGGTCGGTGTGTTGACCTGTGTCCGTGAGGTGATCCAACGTGAGTGCTGCTAAAGCCTGATTGTTATGTCCCGCATATGTAAGTAAGAGCGCTTGGAGCCCTTTTCTACACTGGAACTCCCATAGAGTGTACTGAGACAGAGTTAGCAACAGTTGCGCTAGAGATTTTAAGTCATATGGTGTCATTACCTGATTGTCGAGTATAGATGTTAAAAGATTAGCGAAATAAGAAGAGAGCCCATGCTCAGCGGCAGTACAACAGAGTTCTTTAATCACTGGGAAGGACAAAGCCTCCCATTGAGGGTTACCTCCTCTTCCCGCGTACAGTACAGGAGCCACGATTCTTGCGGCAACCTCAGTGTCTCCATCCCGCAAAGCTTGGTGCTTAATAGAAGCCCACACATTGTGAGGATCACGGAGATAAAGGTCTGGTTCCCGTTCAGGATCAACAGGACCTGGATCTAGGAGGTTGTGCTGGGTTGAGGCAGCCCCCTTCCCCACCCCTGGCAACAACAAACACTCAGACAAACAGATTGCAAAAGTGATGGAAAGTTTAAATAGAAAGCAGTGAACTTTTACAGAGAAGCAAAAGCTCAGTGACAAAGAAAAATCCCAAAACAGACCCAGAGAGATCCCATCCCCACCTGAGGGTACACCCGAGACCCCAGGGCTCCTTCTTCCCCCTCCCATTGCTAGGCTAGTCTCAGCTGGCCAGATCTGAGACTGCCCATCCCCCCATGGCCTTGGGCCTAGCCAGGCCCAAAGCCAGGAGACAACTCCCCCAGTTACCGGCTGACGGAGGAGGAAGAGAAGAGAGCGTGCTAGACTCCGCACTGGATCTTATAGTGGTGCAAAGGATTGTGGTATGAAATACTACATAATTTCCTGTGTCCACCCCTCTGGGCTGGACTTCTGGACACAGGAAGTAAACATTGCAGGGGGGCACCCAGCTCAAACTGTAACAGAGGTTTTCCTTGGGAGGGTATTCTGCTGCGTATGTACCCAAAATCTCAGTCCGCAGCTTTGGCTTTGCTGGCAGCTTAGAGGGTAACGGAGGAGGAATCTGAGCTCCCTCAATACTCTGTTCAGAGTTCCCTTCTTGCGCTTTAATCATCTCAAATATAATCCGGCACCATGGGAGCATACGCTGAGCCTCAACATTCTCTGTAGTAGCAGCATCCCATAACTTCACCAAGACTTGATCCCAGATTTCACTCGTAAACATGTTAGATATTGTAACTGTCGGGATGTTGTCCTGCACCCACTCCAGCATCTCCTTAAGATCACGGCCACAGATAACTTTGTCATGCTTTTTAAGGAGTTCTTGCATTACTTCATAACTCTCCTGGTTCCCCATGTTTCCCATGGCTCACCTCTCATCCAGTGGGAGGGATTGCTCTGGCCGGCCAGCTTTTCCCACTTCCTTTTGGCAGTTCATTCAAAGTTCCGAGGGAATATGTGGCAGGACGCAGCTTAGTGTTTCATCGCCCCTATCACGTCAGGGTCACCATTTGCCACGATTAAGAGAAGGGACGTAGCCTGATGCAGGCCAGGTGTCCATTATGCAAAATTCTTCTTTATAAAACTAATACAACACAAAAGCAGTTTACGACAGGAACCAGGGACTCTGTTATATCAATCTGCTGTATGTCTGAAGTCTTGTAGGAAGAAAATTAGGGAGGCAAAAGCACATTTAGAGCTTAGATTGGCCTCTGCTGTGAAGGACAACAAAAAGTCCTTCTATAAATACATTAAAAGCAAGAGGAAGGGCAAGGACAACCTCCACTCCTTGGTGGACACGGAGGGGAACGTTGTAACAAAGGATGAGGAAAAGGCAGAGTTGCTTAACTCCTTCTTTGCCTCCATTTTTACTAGCAGGACAGAACGTCTTCCAGACAGCTGGCCTGCAGAGCTGACAGATGGAGCCAGGGAGCAGCAGGGGGAGGTAGTTCCCTGTGTTCCAGGGGGAGGTAGTTAGAGATCTCCTCAGGCACTTGGATCCCCACAAGTCCATGGGACGAGACGGGATCCATCCTAGGGTGCTGAGAGAGCTGGCAGAGGAGCTGGCCAGGCTGCTCTCCATCATTTTCCAGCAGTCCTGGCTCATTGGAAAGTTTCCAGGTGACTGGAAGCTGCCAATGTGGTGCCCATCCACAAGCAGGGCCAGTTGGATGAGCCAGGGAATTATAGGCCTGTCAGCCTGAGCTCAGTGCCAGGCAAGATCATGGAACAGGTCATCCTGAGTGCAATCACACAGCACTTACAGGATGGCCAAAGGATCAGACCCAGCCAGCACGGATTTAGGAAGGGCAGGTCCTGCCTGACCAACCTGATCTCCTTCCATGCCCAGGTGACTGCCTGGTGGATGTGGGGCAGGCTGTGGATGTAGTCTGCCTGGACCTCAGCAAGGCCTTTGACACTGCTCCCGAAAGCAAACTCCTGTCCAAGCCCATGGCTTGGACAGCAGCACTCTGAGCTGGATTAGGAACTGGCTGGAGGCTGAGCCCAGAGAGTGGTGGTGAATGGTGCCACAGCCAGCTGGCAGCCAGGCACCAGTGGTGTGCCCCAGGGATCAGTGCTGGGCCCTGTGCTCTTTAACATCTTTATGGATGACCTGGATGAGGGCATTGAGTCCATCATCAGTAAATTTGCAGACAACACCAAGCTGGAGGCAGGAGTTGATCTGCTGGAGGGTTGAGAGGCTCTGCAGAGGGACCTCAACAGGCTGGACAGATGGGCAGAGTCCAATGGCAGGAGATTGAACACATCCAAGTGCCAGGTTCTGCACATTGGCCACAACAACCCCATGCAGAGCTACAGGCTGGGGTCAGAGTGGCTGGAGAGCAGCCAGACAGAGAGGGACCTGGGGGTGCTGGTGGATGGTAGGCTGAACATGAGCCTGCAGTGTGCCCAGGCAGCCAGGAGGGCCAATGGCATCCTGGCCTGCATCAGGAACAGTGTGGCCAGCAGGAGCAGGGAGGTCATTCTGCCCCTGTACACTGCACTGGTTAGGCCACACCTCGAGTCCTGTGTCCAGTTCTGGGCTCCTCAGTTTAGGAAGGAGGTTGACTTGCTGGAATGTGTCCAGAGAAGGGCAACAAAGTTGGTGAGGGGTTTGGAACACAGCCCTGTGAGGAGAGGCTGAGGGAGCTAGGGTTGCTTAGCCTGGAGAAGAGGAGGCTCAGGGGAGACCTTCTTGCTCTCTTGCTTTCTACAACTAACTGAAGGGAGGTTGTAGTCAGGTGGAGGTTGGTCTCTTCTCCCAGGCACCCAGCACCAGAACAAGAGGACACAGTTTCAAGCTGCACCAGGGGAGCTTTGGGCTGGAGGTTAGGAGGAAGTTTTACACAGAGGGAGTGATTGCCCATTGGAATATGCTGCCCAGGGAGGTGGTGGAGTCACCATCACTGGAGGTGTTCAGGAGGAGACTTTACAGGGTGCTTGGTTGCATGGTTTAGTTGATTAGGTGGTGTTGGATGATAGGTTGGACGCAATGATCTTGAAGGTCTCTTCCAACTTGGTTGGTTCTGTTCTATTCTATTCTATTCTATTCTATTCTATTCTATTCTATTCTATTCTATTCTATTCTATTCTATCTAGCTGTGTTAACTGGTCACCTAACAGACAATGGGAAAGTAGAGTTGGACACTTCTGTTGTATTCATTCACTTGAGATAAGTGTTTGAAAGAGTTCTTTTCAGCATGAGGGAGAGCTGGGTAAAGGGACCTGTCTGCTACAGGCTGCAGGGGAAGATAAGAGGAGAAGGCAGATTCTTTTTAGACTAATGGCATAAATGCAGCATCATTAAGTACATACAGGAAGGTCATGCAGCATGCTAAGATGATAGCCTAGGAAATTTCCATCACTGGAAACTGTAAAGATGTTGCCACACAACATTTCCTCCTGAGTGGTGCAAGTAGAGTTGGTCCAGACTGGGGCACACAAAGCTGCATATCTCCTTCCCAACCTTTCAGACAAAATAAATATGATGTCAATGGCAGAGTCTAAGGAACCCTGCCTCTGTCTCCATTCATATCAACTGCTTCAAATAAACCCTCTTGTGATGAGACCTTTTCCTTTCCATTCCTCACTACCAGCCCAATAAAACAGCAAATGTCAGAGCCAGAGTGTGCAGCCAACTAGAAGAGATGGCATTTAGAAAAGAAATTGCTGTTTAACAGCTCTGCATTGCTGGTTATAAGCAAGTACAACTGTGCTCCTGAAAGAGATGTGCATGCTGACTCTGGGACTGCCCTTGGTGAAGCCAATCTGGGTCTCAGCAGAAAGCAGTAACAAAAATAAATAGAATAGAATAGAATAGAATAGAATAGAATAGAATAGAATAGAATAGAATAGAATAGACCAGGTTGGAAGAGACCTTCAAGATCATCGAGTCCAACCCCTCATCCAACACCACCTAATCAACTAACCCATGCAACCAAGCACCCTGTCAAGTCTCCTCCTGAACACCTCCAGTGATGGCGATTCCACCACCTCCCCGGGCAGTCCATTCCAATGGGCAATCACTCTCTCTGTGTAAAACTTCCTCCTGACCTCCAGCCTGAACTTCCCCTGGTGCAGCCTGAGACTGTGTCCTCTTGATCTGGTGCTGGGGGCCTGGGAGAAGAGACCAACCTCTGCCTGTTTACAACCCCCCTTCAGGTAGTTGTAGAGAGCAATAAGGTCACCCCTGAGTCTCCTCCTCTCCAGGCTAAGCAGCCCCAGCTCCCTCAGCCTCTCCTCATAGGGTTTATGTTCCAAGCCCCTCACCAACTTCGTTGCCCTTCTCTGGACTTGTTCCAGCAAGTCAACCTCCTTCCTAAACTGAGGAGCCCAGAACTGGACACAGGACTCGAGGTGTGGCCTAACCAGTGCAGTGTACAGGGGCAGAATGACCTCCCTGCTCCTGCTGGCCACACTGTTCTTAATGCAGGCCAGGATGCCATTGGCCCTCCTGGCCCCCTGGGCACACTGCAGGCTCATGTTCAGGCTACCATCGCCCAGCACCCCCAGGTCCCTCTCTGCCTGGCTGCTCTCCAGCCACTCTGACCCCAGCCTGTAGCTCTGCATGGGGTTGTTGTGGCCGATGTGCAGAACCCGATACTTGGATGTGTTCAATCTCATGCCGTTGGACTCTGCCCATCTCTCCAGCCTGTCGAGGTCTCTCTGAAGAGCCTCTCTACCCTCCAGCAGATCAACTCCTGCCCCCAGCTTCGTGTCATCTGCAAATTTACTGATGATGGACTGTAATGGGTTGAGGCAAACCCCCTCCCCACCACGCGCAGAAATAATGACTCCGACAAACGGATTGCAAGGGTGATGGAAAGTTTAAATAGAACGGTGAGTGCGTGCAGAAAACAAAACACTAGAAATACAGTGACAAGAGAGAGAGACCCAAAAACAGACCCAGAGAAATCCCATCCCCACCTGGGGGTGCACCCCCAGGGCTCCTCCTTCCCCCCCCCCCCACTGCTAGGCTAGTCTCAGCTGGCCAGATCTGAGACTGCCCATCCCCCCGTGGCCTTGGGCCTAACCAGGCCCATGGCCGGGAGATCTCTACCCCAGTTACCAGGTGGCGAGGAGGAAGGAAAGAGCAAGTGCCAGACCCTGCCGTGAAACTTATAGTGGTGCAAGGGATCATGGTGGGAAATAACCTAATTTCCTGTGTCCACCCACTGGGCTGGACTTCTGGACACAGGAAACACCCCTGTATCAGAGGACACCCAGCCCAAACTACGACACGGACTCAATGCCCTCATCCAGATCATCAATAAAGATGTTAAAGAGGATGGGGCCCAGCACTGATCCCTGGGGGACTCCACTACTGACTGGCCGCCAGCTGGATGTGACACCATTCACCATCATATATAAATATATAAATAATTAATATGAATAAGAAGGTGGTGTCTGTGCTCCAAACCCCCCAAGCTCCCACCTCCACCAGTGGAAGTTTGAATGGGGAAATACAAAGGCACGAAATTGCTTTCCCCTTCCCCTGGGGGCAGGTAAGCAACGCCCATGCTTCTGCCGGGGCAGAGGTCCCTCACAAGGTATTTACTGGTGGGGGAAGTCTGCTGGTTTTGGGAACAAAGATTATTGGGGTGCTTCATGCCCAGGACATGCTGGCCCTGGACACATTGTCTAGGAAATCCTTAAATTGAGTGACCAGAGAGCAGTTGGGTTTGGTTCCCATTTTCTGCTCACTCTTACCCTCACCTTCCTTGCTCCCATTTTGGCTCGTAGTATCATAGAATCATAGAGTCATAGAACCACAGAACCATAGAACCACAGAACCATAGAATCGTAGAACCACAGAATCATAGAACCATAGAGTCATAGAATCAGAGAATCATACAGTCACAGAGTCATAGAACCATAGAATCATGGAATCAATAAGGTTGGAAAAAACCTCAGAGATCATCAAGTCCAAGCTATCACCCAACACCTCCTGACTACTAAACCATGGCTCCAAGTGCCACATTAAATCCCTTTTTGAACATCTGCAGGGACAGTGATTCCACCACCTCTCTGGGCAGCACATTCCTATGGCCAATTCTTCTTTCTAGGGAGAACTTTCTCCTCACCTCTAGCCTAAACCTCCCTTGGCACAGCTTGAGACTGTGTCCTCTTGTTCTGATGCTGCTTGCCTGGGAGAAGAGACTAACCCCCACCTGGCTACAGCCTCCCTTTAGGTAGTTGTAGAGAGAAATGAGATTTCCTCTGAGCCTCCTCTTCTCCAGGTTAAACAATCTTGGACTCACTCTGCATTGGTGGTGAAATTGGAGAAACCAGCACTGGGACCTGGCTTCTCCCGGGATCTGCATGCCCTGGGGTCCTGCTCCCTGCCTGCCACCGGAGCAACCCTGCCTGCCATGAAGCTGCAGCCTCCTTGCACTGCTCAGACTGAGCTGCTGCTCACAAATTTCCCCTCGTGGCAGCCATGTCTGAAGACACTTTAATTCTGGGTGGTCCCTTTTCCTCTGGATTTGTGCCATGTTATGCACAAATTGGATTATAAACCCTGCAGTTCTGGAGCCTGCCCTGGAAGAGAGACCTAAGGACCATCACCAAACCCCTGCTCCATCCTCGTGAGCACAGCCTGGCGTTCTCGTTGGCTTTCCCTAAGGCCCTGGCTTGCCTCTGATTGTGTAAGTGGGGTGAAGCTATTTTGTGGCTTAGCCTTTTCCATTTTCTGAAGTCTCTGAATTGTACTAAAGTTGCCCAGAAGCTTCCTGGTAGAATTTGTGACCAAATAGAAGCTGTTGATGATTTACTCCATTTTGTACTCAATTTTGGGGTGGGGTTTTCAGGAAAAATAAAGATAACTCCATATTTGTAATTCCCACCTGGTTAATTTAATCACAGTCAAAACAATGTCTCTTTTCCACTCAGGGAGAGTTGATGCAAGCAGTTCAGAAAAACTGGCTGGATGGCCAGGCCCAGAGACTTGTGGTGAGTGGAACTGAATCCAATTGGTTGCTGGTCCCAAGTGGTGTTCTGCAGGGCTCAGCGCAGGACTCAGATGAGGGAATGGAGTCACTCTCAGCATGTTTAAAACTGCCACAAGCTCACACCTTGGACAGCAACACTCTGTACTGGGCTAGGAACTGGCTGGAGGGCTGTGCTCAGACAGTGGTGGTGAATGGTGCCACTACCAGTTGGCAGCCAGGCACCAGTGGTGTCCCCCAGGGATCAGTGCTGGGCCCCATCCTGTTCAATATCTTTATTGATGATCTGGAGGAGGGGATGGAGTCCATCATCAGTAAATTTGCAGATGATATTGGGATGATGGAGATTGGAGTCAACACGGCTGACCAATATGATCGAGTGTTGTTCCTTTATTGTTCCAGTATTGCAGGACTATTGTGCCAGTATAGCACAGTAAAGTAAAGCATAGAAGAAGAGGAGACAGGAAAGGCAGAAGTGCGTAGCAAGGGAACTTCTACAACTTATATAAACTCGGAGTGCCTTGTTGGCATGGCTTCATTGGTTCCCTATGAATGACCACACATCGCAATGTTACAGGTTATTGGTCCAACTACTAATGACACAACGAGGTTGTTGATGAAGGTGCATGTCCTGTTGTCCCAAGATAACTTTCCATGTTGTTGAGGGTTGGAAGGGTAAGGCCAAGAAAAAAAATGTCGTAGGGTTGGAAGGGTAAGGCCCAAAAGCCTCCTCCCTCCCCCCTGTAATGTAAAGGGAAAGAAAAGTGAAGGGAAAGGAAAAAAAAAACTCACAGCTGAATTAGCAAAGCAGTGGAGCTGTATATTTACAAAGCAATGTAGGATATGCAGGGAAATATATACAAATTTACAATATTTACAATATATACAAAGATATACAATAAAGTAGCACAGAAATGAGAGTTCCCCCCTCTGCTGAGGGGGTTCCCCACCTCCGCTCTCCCCCTCTCTCCCCCTTTTCCCCAGAGTGAGTTAGAAAGAGAGAGAAAGAGAAAAAAGAAGTTAGAAGCAGTTTTGTGTTAATTGGAAAGCAGTTAATACAGGCCTTATCAGGTTTGTCAGTTTGAAGGCCAAAGCCTTGGCCGAAAGCCCAGCACAGAGAGCTGCTGCCCTGTGGAGGAGCGGAAGCAAGACTGATAGAAAAGTGCTGGAATGCCCAGGATACCCTCCTGCACTCCCAGTTCAGAAGGTGCTTCCTCCCACTTTACCAATAAAATTAGTTTAGATCCTTCTTTTTGTTTAACAACTTCCGTCCACCATATTCCCTTTCTTAAGGGGACAGCGTCAACCGGTCACACATGTTTATAGCTACCAGTGCCTTGTTTTAGTTCCATGCTGCAGGCACAGCACTGTTTTGCTACACTGCTAGCTGGCTCTGCACTTATGCTGAGCATGGCCTACCACCATGTCAGGCTCTAGGCCTGCACTGCCAGATTGCTCACACTGCTCGTCACTGGCATTACCACAGATGACACCAAGCTGGGGGCAGGAGTTGATCTCTTAGAGGGTAGGAGAGCTCTGCAGAGGCACTTTGCCAGGCTGGACAGATGGGCAGAGTCCAAAGGCATGAGACTGAACACATCTAAGTGCCAGGTTCTACACATTGGCCACAACAATTCCAGGCAGTGCTACTGGCTGGGGTCAGAGTGGCTGAGAGCAGCCAGGTAGAGAGGGACCTGGGGGTTCTAGTTGACAGCCACCTAACCACGAGCCTGCAGTGTGCCCAGGGGGCCAAGAAGGCCAATGACATCCTGGCCTGCATTAGGAATAGTGTGGCCAGCAGGAGCAGGGAAGTCATTGTGCCCTGTGCACAGCACTGGTTAGGCCACACCTTGAGTCCTGTGTCCAGTTCTGGGCTCCTCAGTTTAGGAAGGATGTTGAGATGCTGGAAGGTGTCCAGAGAAGAGCAACAAAGCTGGGGATGGGTCTGGAGCACAGCCCTGTGAGGAGAGGCTGAGGGAGCTGGGGTTGTTTAGCCTGGAGAAGAGGAGGTTCGGGGAGACCTCATTGCTCTCTACAACTACCTGAAGGGAGGCTGTAGACAGGTGGAGGTTGGTCTCTTCTGCCAGGCCCCCAGCACCAGAACAAGAGGACACAGTCTCAAGCTGTGTCAGGGGAGGTTTAGGCTGGAGGTGAGGAGAAAGTTCTTCCCACAAAGAGTAATTGGCCATTGGGATGTGCTGCCCAGGGAGGTGGTGGAGTCCCTATCCCTGGAGGTGTTCAAGAGGGTATTGGATGTGGCACTTGGGCCATGGTTTAGTTGTCAGGAGGTGTTGGCTATTAGGTGATAGCTTGAACTTGATGATCTCTGGGGCTTTTTCCAACCTTGTTGATTCTGTGCTTCTAAAATTAAGTGGGAGTGTTGATCTCCATGGGAGCAGGCTATCCAGAGAGGTGTGGGCAGACTGTCCCTGGGCTAAGGTTATTTGTATGAAGTTTAACAAAGCTAAGTGCCATGTCCTGCACTTGAGTTGCAACAACCACATGAACGCTCCAGGCTTTGGGCAGTGTTTGGAAACTGCCCTGCAGAGAAAGACCTGGGGGTGCTGGTTGACAGCCAGCTGAAGAGTGTGACCAGCAGGGAAGGGAAGTGATCCTGCCTCTCTCCTCACACTGGTGAGAGCACACCTTGAGTATTGGGTTCAGATTTGGGCACCACATTATGAGAAAGATATGGAGGTGATAAAGCATGGCTAGAGCTCGGGCATATGTGTAGTTTGGTGAGTAGAGGCTGGGTGATCTGGGATTGTTTAGTCTGAAGGAGAGGAGGCAGAGTGGAGACCTTACTGCTCTCTACAGCTGGAAGGAGGTAGAAGTGAGGCCAGTGTTGGCCTTTTTTTCCCAAGTAACCAATGACAGGAGAAGTGGCAATGGCCTCATGTTGTACCAGGGGATGTTTAGATTGGATATTAGGAAGAATTTCTTAGCAGCGAGAGTGGTCCTCTGGACCTCCAGTGGACCTCTGGAGATCTTCCAGTCCAAGCCCCCTGCCAGGGCAGGAGCATAGAATCCAGCACAGGTCACACAGGAACACATCCAGACAGGGATGGAATGGCTCCAGAGAAGGAGACTCCACAACTTCTCTGGGCAGCCTTTTCCAAGGCTCTGTAACCCTCACAGTCAAGAAGTTCTTCCTCAAGTTGAAGTGGAACCTCCTGTGCTGCAACTTACATCCACTGCCCCTTGTCCTATCCGAGGGCACAAACTGAGCAGAGGCTGTCCCTGTCCCTTCCTTCCTGACCCCTAGCCCTCAGCTATTGATAGACATTGATCAGATCCCTCTGTCTTCTCCTCTCCAGACTAACCACCCCCAGGGCTCTCAGCCTCTCCTCCCCAGGCAGTGCTGCAGTCCTTTCAGCATCCTTGTAGCCCTCCCTGGGACTCTCTCCAGAAGATCCCTGTCCCTCCTGAAGTGGGGAGCCCAGACCTGAATGCACTATTCCAGGTGAGGTCTCAGCAGGGCAGAGTAGAGGGTAATGAGAACCTCCCTGGCTCTGCTGGACTCACTCCTCTGAATTCAGCCCAGGATCCCCTTGGCCTTCTTGGCCCCCAGGGCAAATTGCTGTCCCAGGCAGAACTTGCTGCCCACCAGCACTCCCAGGTCCTTCTACACATGGCTGCTCTCCAGCAGATCCCTTCCCAACCTGTCCTCCTGCAGTTTATTCTTCCTCCCCAGGTGCAGGACTCTGCACTTACAGTACAAGTTATTCAGATATAGGGGGGTGTGTGTGTGTGTGTGTGTGTAACTGGAGCTACATCTTAGAGGCATTTTTGTTTAATACTATTCCTTGGGATGAAGATTTCAGTGCACACTAAGGTATCACAGGTTAGGTGGGAGATGAAGAAAAATTTCTTTGCTGCAAGAGTGGTCAGGGTTTGGAACAGGCTGCTCAGGGAGGAGGTGGAGGCACCATTCCTGAAGGGATATCAAAACCATATGGATAGAATAGAATAGAATAGACCAGGTAGGAAGACACCTTCAAGATCATCGCATCCAACCTATCACCCAACACCACCTATGTTGTGAATATGCCGTCAGAAATGAGCGGCAGATATATCAATGAAAATATGCGTTAAGTTTATTTGTATATATATATATATATATATATACAAACTCTGCAATGGGGTATTAACAGTCACCATTCACAGGTATCAATATTCAGTCAGTGGAACTATCTTTACAAATGTTTCTGTAGGGGCACTTAAATAAATGATTCACAGAACTGAGAATCAAACCTGATTGGGAAAGCAGCAGGGGAGGGGTTGGTCAGTGACCGGCAACCCTCCAGACAACGCCACCATAACTGAAACTCATTTTGACTGCCTCCAGAAGTGACATGATATGGAAAATGCACTTTGGTGCTAGACTTTTCCCTTTAGGTTTTACCCCAAAAATGTTTTCATTAGTTTTGATTCATCTCAAAATCAAGTATTTTGCAGCAGTGTAAACCACTCTGTATCTCAGCACAGGAAAGAGGCAGGCCAGAATTCTAAGGATCATTTTGCCTGTCACCAGAAGTTAGATCAGATGGCAAATGCAATTTGGTGCTAGGCTTTTCCCTTTAGGTTTTACCCCAACAATCTTTTCATTAGTTTCAATTCATATCGAAATCAATCATTTTCCATCAGTGAGGACCACCAGATATCTCAGCACAGGAAAGAGGTAGGCCAGAATTCTAAGGATCATTTTGACTCTCTCCAGAAGTTAGATCAGATGGCCAATGCAATGTGGTGCTAGGCTTTTCCCTTTAGGTTTTACCCTAATATTGTTTTGATTCTATTCGAATTGTCTCAGAAGTGCTGTTTGGAACTGCAGAGTAAAGCATGTATCTCAGCACAGGAAAGAGGTAGGGCAGAATTCAAATGCTCATTTTAACTTCCTCCAGAAATGAGATGATATGGAAAGTGAAATTTGGTGCTAGGCTTTTCCCTTTAGGTTTTAATCCAACAATGTTTCCATTAGTTTCGATCAATCCTGAAATCAAGCATTTTACAGCAGTGTGGACCACCCTGTATCTCAGCAGAAGAAAGAGGTAGGGCAGAATTCTAAGGATCATTTTGACTGCCTCCAGAAGTTAGATCAGATGGCAAATTGTATTTGGTGCTAGGTCTTTCCCTTTAGGTTTTACCCCAACAATGTTTTCATTAGTTTCGCTCACTCTGGAAATCAAGCATTTTACAGCAGGTTGGAGCAGCCTGTATCTCAGCACAGGAATAAGGTAGGGAAGAATTCTAAGGATCATTTTGACTGCCTCCAGAAGTTAGATCAGATGGCAAATTGGATTTGGTGCTAGGTCTTTCCCTTTAGGTTTTACCCCAACAATGTTTTCATTAGTTTCGCTCACTCTCGAAATCAAGCATTTTACAGCAGGTTGGAGCAGCCTGTATCTCAGCACAGGAATAAGGTAGGGAAGAATTCTAAGGATCATTTTGACTGCCTCCAGAAGTTAGATCAGATGGCAAATGCAATTTGGTGCTAGGCTTTTCCCTTTAGGTTTTACCCCAAGAATGTTTTGCTTCTATTCGAATTGTCTCAGAAGTGCTGTATGCAGCTGTAGATTAATGCATGTATCTCAGCAGAGGAAAGTGTTAGGGCTGAATTCAAACACTCATTTTGACTGTCTCCAGCTGTTAGATCAGATGGCAAATGCAATTTGGTGCTAGGCTTTTCCCTTTAGGTTTTACCCCAAGAATGTTTTCATTAGTTTCGATCAATCTCGAAATCAAGCATTTTGCAGCAGTGTGGACGACCCTGTATCTCAGCAGAGGAAAGAGGCAGGGCAGAAGTCTAAGGATCATTTTGCGCCAGCCCCCGCCCCAGCCCCAGCCCCAACCCCAGCCCTGCCCCAGACCCAGCCAAGCCCCCAGCCCTGCCCCACCCTTGGCCCCAGCACCAGCCCCAACCTCGGCCCCAGCACCAGCCCCAGCCCTGCCCTATCCCTGCCCCATCCCTGCCCCAGCCCAGCCCCAACCCAGCACCGGCCACTACCCCCGGCTCCAGCGCCCAGCCCTTCCCCCAGCCCCAGCCCCAGCCCAGGCTCCAGCCCCCAGCCCAGCCACAGGCCCATCACTTCCCAGCCCCCAGCTCCAGCCCAGCCCCGGCCCCAGCCAACCCCCAGCTCAGCCCCAGCCCAGCCACAACCCTGCCCCCAGCCCCGGCCCCACCCTCGGTCCCAGCCCTGCCCCATCCTGGCCCCAGCCCTGCCCCAGCCCTGCCCCAGCCCCGGCCCCACCCTCGGTTCCAGCCCTGCCCCATCCTGGCCCCAGCCCCGGCACCAGCCCTGGCGGTATTCCAGCCCCAGCCCAGCCCTGTCCCCAGCCCTGCCCCCATCCCTGTCCCAGCCCTGCCCCCAGCCCAGCCCCAGTCCTGGCCCCAGTCCGGGCCGCAGCCCTGCCCCAACCCCGGCCCTAGCCCCGGCTCCAGCCCTGCCCCAGGCCAGCCCCAGCCCAGCCCCAGCCCTGACCCCAACCCTGCTCCAGCCCCGGCCCCAGCCTCAGCGCTGCCCCCAGCCCCAGCCCCACCTCTGGCCCCAGCCTCCAGCCCAGCCCTTCCCCAGCCCAGCCCCGGCCCCAGCCCTACCTCAGCCCAGCTCCATACCTACCCTGGCCCTGGCCCCAGCCCAGCCCCTGCCCCAGCCCCCAGCCCAGCCCCAACCCAGCACCGGCCCCTGCCCCGGCTCCAGCGCCCAGCCCTTCCCCCAGCCCCAGCCCAGGCTCCAGCCCCCAGCCCAGCCACAGCCCCATCACTTCCCAGTCCCCAGCCCCAGCCCAGCCCCGGCCCCATCCCTGCCCCAACCCAGCCCCAGCCCAGCCCCAGCCCTGTCCCCAGCTCTGCCCCCATCCCTGTCCCAGCCCTGCCCCCAGCCCAGCCCCAGTCCTGGCCCCAGTCCGGGCCGCAGCCCTGCCCCAGCTCTGGCCCCAGCCCTGCCCCAGCCCTGCCCCTGCCCTGCCCCAACCCCGGCCCTAGCCCCGGCTCCAGCCCTGCCCCAGGCCAGCCCCAGCCCAGCCCCAGCCCAGCCCTTCCCCAGCCCAGCACCGGCCCGAGCCCTACCTCAGCCCAGCCCCATACCTACCCTGGCCCTGGCCCCAGCCCAGCCCCTGCCCCAGCCCCCAGCCCAGCCCCAACCCAGCACCGGCCCCAGCCCCGGCTCCAGCGCCCAGCCCTTCCCCCCAGCCCCAGCCCAGGCTCCAGCCCCCAGCCCAGCCACAGCCCCATCACTTCCCAGTCCCCAGCCCCAGCCCAGCCCCGGCCCCAGCCGACCCCCAGCTCAGCCCCAGCCCAGTCACAGCCCTGCCCCCAGCCCCGGCTCCAGCCCCGGACCCAGCTCCGGAACCAGCCTCCAGCCCAGCCCCAGCCCTGCCCCAGCCCCGGCCCCACCCTCGGTCCCAGCCCTGCCCCATCCTGGCCCCAGCCCAGCTACAGCCCCAGCCCTGCCCCAGCCCCATCACTTCCCAGCCCCCAGCACCAGCCCAGCCCTGCCCCAGCCCCAGCCCCAGCACCACCCCAGCCCTGCCCCATCCCTGCCCCAGACCTGACCCAGCCCAGCCCCAGCCTAGCCCCAGCCCTGCCCCATCCCTGCCCCAGCCCCGGCCCCAGCACCACCCCAGCCCTGCCCCATCCCTGCCCCAGACCCGGCCCAGCCCAGCCCCAGCCTAGCCCCAGCCCTGCCCCATCCCTGCCCCAGACCTGGCCCAGCCCAGCCCCAGCCCAGCCCCAGCCCTGCCCCAGCCCTGCCCCAGCCCAGCCCGAGCCCTACCCCAGCCCTGCTCCCAGTCCTGGCCCCAGCCCCAGCCCAGCCCTGCCCCAGCCCTGCCCCATCCCTGCCCCAGACCTGGCCCAGCCCAGCCCCAGCCCAGCCCCAGCCCTGCCCCAGCCCAGCCCCAGCCCTGCCCCAGCCCTGCCCCAGCCCAGCCCGAGCCCTACCCCAGCCCTGCTCCCAGTCCTGGCCCCAGCCCCAGCCCAGCCCTGCCCCAGCCCTGCCCCATCCCTGCCCCAGACCTGGCCCAGCCCAGCCCCAGCCCAGCCCCAGCCCGTCCCAGCCCTGCCCCCAGCCCAGACCCAGTCCTGGCCCCAGTCCGGGCCGCAGCCCTGCCCCAGCTCTGGCCCCAGCCCAGCCCCAGCCCTGCCCCTGCCCTGCCCCAACCCCGGCCCTAGCCCCGGCTCCAGCCCTGCCCCAGGCCAGCCCCAGCCCAGCCCCAGCCCAGCCCTTCCCCAGCCCAGCACCGGCCCGAGCCCTACCTCAGCCCAGCCCCATACCTACCCTGGCCCTGGCCCCAGCCCAGCCCCTGCCCCAGCCCCCAGCCCAGCCCCAACCCAGCACCGGCCCCAGCCCCGGCTCCAGCGCCCAGCCCTTCCCCCGAGCCCCAGCCCAGGCTCCAGCCCCCAGCCCAGCCACAGCCCCATCACTTCCCAGTCCCCAGCCCCAGCCCAGCCCCGGCCCCAGCCGACCCCCAGCTCAGCCCCAGCCCAGTCACAGCCCTGCCCCCAGCCCCGGCTCCAGCCCCGGACCCAGCTCCGGAACCAGCCTCCAGCCCAGCCCCAGCCCTGCCCCAGCCCCGGCCCCACCCTCGGTCCCAGCCCTGCCCCATCCTGGCCCCAGCCCAGCTACAGCCCCAGCCCTGCCCCAGCCCCATCACTTCCCAGCCCCCAGCACCAGCCCAGCCCTGCCCCAGCCCCAGCCCCAGCACCACCCCAGCCCTGCCCCATCCCTGCCCCAGACCTGACCCAGCCCAGCCCCAGCCTAGCCCCAGCCCTGCCCCATCCCTGCCCCAGCCCCGGCCCCAGCACCACCCCAGCCCTGCCCCATCCCTGCCCCAGACCCGGCCCAGCCCAGCCCCAGCCTAGCCCCAGCCCTGCCCCATCCCTGCCCCAGACCTGGCCCAGCCCAGCCCCAGCCCAGCCCCAGCCCTGCCCCAGCCCTGCCCCAGCCCAGCCCGAGCCCTACCCCAGCCCTGCTCCCAGTCCTGGCCCCAGCCCCAGCCCAGCCCTGCCCCAGCCCTGCCCCATCCCTGCCCCAGACCTGGCCCAGCCCAGCCCCAGCCCAGCCCCAGCCCTGCCCCAGCCCAGCCCCAGCCCTGCCCCAGCCCTGCCCCAGCCCAGCCCGAGCCCTACCCCAGCCCTGCTCCCAGTCCTGGCCCCAGCCCCAGCCCAGCCCTGCCCCAGCCCTGCCCCATCCCTGCCCCAGACCTGGCCCAGCCCAGCCCCAGCCCAGCCCCAGCCCGTCCCAGCCCTGCCCCCAGCCCAGACCCAGTCCTGGCCCCAGTCCGGGCCGCAGCCCTGCCCCAGCTCTGGCCCCAGCCCAGCCCCAGCCCTGCCCCTGCCCTGCCCCAACCCCGGCCCTAGCCCCGGCTCCAGCCCTGCCCCAGGCCAGCCCCAGCCCAGCCCCAGCCCAGCCCTTCCCCAGCCCAGCCCCGGCCCCAGCCCTACCTCAGCCCAGCCCCATACCTACCCTGGCCCTGGCCCCGGCCCCAGCCCAGCCCCTGCCCCAGCCCCCAGCCCAGCCCCAACCCAGCATCGGCCCCAGCCCCGGCTCCAGCGAACAGCCCTTCCCCCAGCCCCAGCCCAGGCTCCAGCCCCCAGCCCAGCCCCAGCCCTGGACCCGGCCCCAGCCGCAGCCCCGGCCCCAGCCCAGCCCTAGCCCAGCCCAGCCCCAGCCCAAGGCCCTGCCTCCAGCCTAGTCCTGCCCCAGCCCTGGCCCCAGCCCTACTCCACCCCTGCCCCAGCAACCGGGCCCAGCCCTGCCCCAGGCTCAGCCCACACCTTAGCCCAGCCCCACCCTCAGCTCCAGCCCAGCCCCAGCCCCTGCCCTAGCCCAGCCCAGCCCCAGCCCCAGCCCCAGCCCAGCCCCAGCCCTGCCCCCAGCCCACCCCCAGCCAAAGGCCCAGCCTCCAGCCTAGTCCTGCCCCAGCCCCGGCCCCAACCCAGCCCCAGCCCCGGCCCCAGCCCCAGCTCCAGCCCTGTCCCAGCCCAGCCCCAACCTCAAGCCCAGCCCTGTCCCAGGCCCAGCCCAGACCCCAGCCCAGCCTCAGCCCCGGCCCCAGACCTGCCGCAGCCCCAGCCCTAGCCCCAGCCCCAACCTCAGCCCCAGCCCAGCCCCAGCCCTGCCCCAGCCCAGCCCCAGCCAAAGCCCAGCCCCAGCCCTGGACCCAGCCCCAGCCGCAGCCCCAGCCCCAGCCCCAGCCCAGCCCTAGCCCAGCCCAACCCTCAGCCCCAGCCCCAGCCCTGCCCCAACCCCGGCCCTAGCCCCGGCTCCAGCCCTGCCCCAGGCCAGCCCCAGGCCAGCCCCAGCTCAGCCCTTCCCCAGCCCAGCCCCGGCCCCAGCCCTACCTCAGCCCAGCCCCATACCTACCCTGGCCCTGGCCCCAGCCCAGCCCCTGCCCCAGCCCCCAGCCCTGCCCCAGCCCTGCCCCAGCCCTGCCCGAGCCTCCAGCCCCAGCCCAGACTCAACTCAGCCCCACCCAGCCCCAGCCCTGGCCCCGGCTCCATCCCCCAGCCCAGCCCCAGCCCTGCCCCAGCCCTGCCCCAGCCCCAGCCCAGCCTCCAGCCCTGAGCCCCAGCCCCAGCCCTGCCCTCAGCCCTGCCCCAGTCCTGCCCCAGCCCCGGCCCCAGCCGACCCCCAGCCCAGGCCCCAGCCCCAGCCCCTCCTCAACCCCAGCCCAGCCCCAGCCCAGCCTCCAGCCTCAGCCCCATCCCAGCCCCCAGCCCCGTCTCCAGCCCCGGCCCCAGCCCCAGCCCAGCCCAGCCCCAGCCCCTGCCCCAGCCCCAGCCCCAGCCCCAGCCCCCAACCCAGTCCTGTCCCAGCCGTGCTCCTAGCCCCGGCCCAGGCCCCGGCCCCAGACCCCAGCCCAGACCCAGCCCTTTCCCAGTCATGCCCCAGCCCCGGTCCCAGACTCGACCCCAGCCCTGCCCCAGCCCTGCCCCAGCCCCGGCCCCACCCTCGGTCCCAGCCCTGCCCCATCCCGGCCCCAGCCCCGGCCCCAGCCCCGGCCCCAGCCCCGGCCGCAGCCCGGTCACAACCCCTGCCCCAGCCCAGCCCCCTGCTGTGCCCCAGCCCCCAGCCCAGCCACAGCCCTGCCCGAGCCCCGGCCCCAGCCCCATCCCAAGCCCCGGCCCTATTCCAGCCCCAGCCCTGCCCCCAACCCAGCCCCAGCCCTGCCCCAGCCCCATCACTTCCCAGCCCCCAGCACCAACCCCAGCCCTGCCCCAAGCCCAGCCCCAGCCCTGCTCCCAGCCCTGGCCCCAGCCCCGGCCCCATCCCTGCCCCAGCCCTGCCCCAGCCCAGCCCCAGCCCTGCCCCAGCCCTGCCCCAGCCCAGCCCGAGCCCTACCCCAGCCCTGCTCCCAGTCCTGGCCCCAGCCCCAGCCCAGCCCTGCCCCAGCCCTGCCCCATCCCTGCCCCAGACCTGGCCCAGCCCAGCCCCAGCCCAGCCCCAGCCCGTCCCAGCCCTGCCCCCAGCCCAGACCCAGTCCTGGCCCCAGTCCGGGCCGCAGCCCTGCCCCAGCTCTGGCCCCAGCCCAGCCCCAGCCCTGCCCCTGCCCTGCCCCAACCCCGGCCCTAGCCCCGGCTCCAGCCCTGCCCCAGGCCAGCCCCAGCCCAGCCCCAGCCCAGCCCTTCCCCAGCCCAGCACCGGCCCGAGCCCTACCTCAGCCCAGCCCCATACCTACCCTGGCCCTGGCCCCAGCCCAGCCCCTGCCCCAGCCCCCAGCCCAGCCCCAACCCAGCACCGGCCCCAGCCCCGGCTCCAGCGCCCAGCCCTTCCCCCAGCCCCAGCCCAGGCTCCAGCCCCCAGCCCAGCCACAGCCCCATCACTTCCCAGTCCCCAGCCCCAGCCCAGCCCCGGCCCCAGCCGACCCCCAGCTCAGCCCCAGCCCAGTCACAGCCCTGCCCCCAGCCCCGGCTCCAGCCCCGGACCCAGCTCCGGAACCAGCCTCCAGCCCAGCCCCAGCCCTGCCCCAGCCCCGGCCCCACCCTCGGTCCCAGCCCTGCCCCATCCTGGCCCCAGCCCAGCTACAGCCCCAGCCCTGCCCCAGCCCCATCACTTCCCAGCCCCCAGCACCAGCCCAGCCCTGCCCCAGCCCCAGCCCCAGCACCACCCCAGCCCTGCCCCATCCCTGCCCCAGACCTGACCCAGCCCAGCCCCAGCCTAGCCCCAGCCCTGCCCCATCCCTGCCCCAGCCCCGGCCCCAGCACCACCCCAGCCCTGCCCCATCCCTGCCCCAGACCCGGCCCAGCCCAGCCCCAGCCTAGCCCCAGCCCTGCCCCATCCCTGCCCCAGACCTGGCCCAGCCCAGCCCCAGCCCAGCCCCAGCCCTGCCCCAGCCCTGCCCCAGCCCAGCCCGAGCCCTACCCCAGCCCTGCTCCCAGTCCTGGCCCCAGCCCCAGCCCAGCCCTGCCCCAGCCCTGCCCCATCCCTGCCCCAGACCTGGCCCAGCCCAGCCCCAGCCCAGCCCCAGCCCTGCCCCAGCCCAGCCCCAGCCCTGCCCCAGCCCTGCCCCAGCCCAGCCCGAGCCCTACCCCAGCCCTGCTCCCAGTCCTGGCCCCAGCCCCAGCCCAGCCCTGCCCCAGCCCTGCCCCATCCCTGCCCCAGACCTGGCCCAGCCCAGCCCCAGCCCAGCCCCAGCCCGTCCCAGCCCTGCCCCCAGCCCAGACCCAGTCCTGGCCCCAGTCCGGGCCGCAGCCCTGCCCCAGCTCTGGCCCCAGCCCAGCCCCAGCCCTGCCCCTGCCCTGCCCCAACCCCGGCCCTAGCCCCGGCTCCAGCCCTGCCCCAGGCCAGCCCCAGCCCAGCCCCAGCCCAGCCCTTCCCCAGCCCAGCCCCGGCCCCAGCCCTACCTCAGCCCAGCCCCATACCTACCCTGGCCCTGGCCCCGGCCCCAGTCCAGCCCCTGCCCCAGCCCCCAGCCCAGCCCCAACCCAGCATCGGCCCCAGCCCCGGCTCCAGCGAACAGCCCTTCCCCCAGCCCCAGCCCAGGCTCCAGCCCCCAGCCCAGCCCCAGCCCTGGACCCGGCCCCAGCCGCAGCCCCGGCCCCAGCCCAGCCCTAGCCCAGCCCAGCCCCAGCCCAAGGCCCTGCCTCCAGCCTAGTCCTGCCCCAGCCCTGGCCCCAGCCCTACTCCACCCCTGCCCCAGCAACCGGGCCCAGCCCTGCCCCAGGCTCAGCCCACACCTTAGCCCAGCCCCACCCTCAGCTCCAGCCCAGCCCCAGCCCCTGCCCTAGCCCAGCCCAGCCCCAGCCCCAGCCCCAGCCCAGCCCCAGCCCTGCCCCCAGCCCACCCCCAGCCAAAGGCCCAGCCTCCAGCCTAGTCCTGCCCCAGCCCCGGCCCCAACCCAGCCCCAGCCCCGGCCCCAGCCCCAGCTCCAGCCCTGTCCCAGCCCAGCCCCAACCTCAAGCCCAGCCCTGTCCCAGGCCCAGCCCAGACCCCAGCCCAGCCTCAGCCCCGGCCCCAGACCTGCCGCAGCCCCAGCCCTAGCCCCAGCCCCAACCTCAGCCCCAGCCCAGCCCCAGCCCTGCCCCAGCCCAGCCCCAGCCAAAGCCCAGCCCCAGCCCTGGACCCAGCCCCAGCCGCAGCCCCAGCCCCAGCCCCAGCCCAGCCCTAGCCCAGCCCAACCCTCAGCCCCAGCCCCAGCCCTGCCCCAACCCCGGCCCTAGCCCCGGCTCCAGCCCTGCCCCAGGCCAGCCCCAGGCCAGCCCCAGCTCAGCCCTTCCCCAGCCCAGCCCCGGCCCCAGCCCTACCTCAGCCCAGCCCCATACCTACCCTGGCCCTGGCCCCAGCCCAGCCCCTGCCCCAGCCCCCAGCCCTGCCCCAGCCCTGCCCCAGCCCTGCCCGAGCCTCCAGCCCCAGCCCAGACTCAACTCAGCCCCACCCAGCCCCAGCCCTGGCCCCGGCTCCATCCCCCAGCCCAGCCCCAGCCCTGCCCCAGCCCTGCCCCAGCCCCAGCCCAGCCTCCAGCCCTGAGCCCCAGCCCCAGCCCTGCCCTCAGCCCTGCCCCAGTCCTGCCCCAGCCCCGGCCCCAGCCGACCCCCAGCCCAGGCCCCAGCCCCAGCCCCTCCTCAACCCCAGCCCAGCCCCAGCCCAGCCTCCAGCCTCAGCCCCATCCCAGCCCCCAGCCCCGTCTCCAGCCCCGGCCCCAGCCCCAGCCCAGCCCAGCCCCAGCCCCTGCCCCAGCCCCAGCCCCAGCCCCCAACCCAGTCCTGTCCCAGCCGTGCTCCTAGCCCCGGCCCAGGCCCCGGCCCCAGACCCCAGCCCAGACCCAGCCCTTTCCCAGTCATGCCCCAGCCCCGGTCCCAGACTCGACCCCAGCCCTGCCCCAGCCCTGCCCCAGCCCCGGCCCCACCCTCGGTCCCAGCCCTGCCCCATCCCGGCCCCAGCCCCGGCCCCAGCCCCGGCCCCAGCCCCGGCCGCAGCCCGGTCACAACCCCTGCCCCAGCCCAGCCCCCTGCTGTGCCCCAGCCCCCAGCCCAGCCACAGCCCTGCCCGAGCCCCGGCCCCAGCCCCATCCCAAGCCCCGGCCCTATTCCAGCCCCAGCCCTGCCCCCAACCCAGCCCCAGCCCTGCCCCAGCCCCATCACTTCCCAGCCCCCAGCACCAACCCCAGCCCTGCCCCAAGCCCAGCCCCAGCCCTGCTCCCAGCCCTGGCCCCAGCCCCGGCCCCATCCCTGCCCCAGCCCTGCCCCAGGCCAGCCCCAGCCCAGCCCCAGCCCTGACCCCAACCCTGCTCCAGCCCCGGCCTCAGCCCCAGCGCTGCCCCCAGCCCCAGCCCCACCTCTGGCCCCAGCCTCCAGCCCAGCCCTTCCCCAGCCCAGCCCCGGCCCCAGCCCTACCTCAGCCCAGCCCCATACCTACCCTGGCCCTGGCCCCAGCCCAGCCCCAACCCAGCACCGGCCCCTGCCCCGGCTCCAGCGCCCAGCCCTTCCCCCAGCCCCAGCCCAGGCTCCAGCCCCCAGCCCAGCCACAGCCCCATCACTTCCCAACCCCCAGCCCCAGCCCAGCCCCGGCCCCATCCCTGCCCCAGACCTGGCCCAGCCCAGCCCCAGCCCAGCCCCAGCCCTGCCCCATCCCTGCCCCAGCCCAGCCCCAGCCCTACCCCAGCTCTGCCCCATCCCTGCCCCAGCCCAGCCCCAACCCAGCACTGGCCCCTGCCCTGGCCCAGCCCAGCCCCAGCCTAGCCCCAGCCCTGCCCTATCCCTGCCCCAGACCTGGCCCAGCCCAGCCCCAGCCCAGCCCCAGCCTTGCCCCATCCCTGCCCCAGCCCAGCCCCAGCCCTACCCCAGCCCAGCCCCATCCCTGCCCCAGCCCAGCCCCAACCCAGCACCGGCCCCTGCCCCAGATCCAGCACCCAGCCCTTCCCCCAGCCCCAGCCCCAGCCCAGTCCCCAGCCCGACCCCAGCCCCGGCCCCAGCCGACCCCCAGCTCAGCCCCAGCCCAGCCACAGCCCTGCCCCCAGCCCCGGCTCCAGCTCCGGACCCAGCTCCGGACCCAGCCTCCAGCCCAGCCCCAGCCCTGCCCCATCCTGGCCCTGGCCCCAGCCCCGGTCCTATTCCAGCCCCAGCCCAGCCCTGTCCCCAGCCCTGCCCCCATCCCTGTCCCAGCCCTGCCCCCAGCCCAGCCCCAGCTCTGGCCCCAGCCCTGCCGCAGCCCTGCCCCTGCCCTGCCCCAACCCCAGCCCTAGCCCCGGCTCCAGCCCTGCTCCCAGCCCTGGCCCCGGCCCCAGCCCCAGCCCAGCCCCAAGCCCAGCCCCAGCCCTGCCCCAGCCCTCACCCCGGCCCCGGCCCCAGCCCTGCCCCACCCCTGCCCTAGCCCCAGCCCCAGCCGTACCCCAGCCCTGCTCCCAGCCCTGGCCCCAGCCCTGCCCCATCCCTGCCCCAGACCTGGCCCAGCCCAGCCCCAGCCCAGCCCCAGCCCTGCCCCAGCCCTACCCCAGCCCTGCCCCAGCCCTGCCCCAGCCCTGCCCCAACCCAGCACCGGCCCCTGCCCCGGCTCCAGCCCCAGCCCCAGCTCTGGACCCAGCCTCCAGCCCAGCCCTAGCCCTGCCCCAGCCCCGGCCCCACCCTCGGTCCCAGCCCTGCCCCATCCTGGCCCCAGCCCTGCCCCAGCCCTGCCCCAGCCCCGGCCCCACCCTCGGTCCCAGCCCTGCCCCATCCTGGCCCCAGCCCCGGCCCCAGCCCTGGCCGTATTCCAGCCCCAGCCCAGCCCTGTCCCCAGCCCTGCCCCCATCCCTGTCCCAGCCCTGCCCCACCCCTGCCCCAGCCCCAGCCCCAGCCGTACCCCAGCCCTGCTCCCAGCCCTGGCCCCAGCCCCGGCCCCATCCCTGCCCCAGCCCTGGCCCAGCCCTGCCCCAGCCCAGCCCCATCCCTGTCCCAGCCCTGCCCCCAGCCCAGCCCCAGTCCTGGCCCCAGTCCGGGCCGCAGCCCTGCCCCAGCTCTGGCCCCAGCCCTGCCCCAGCCCTGCCCCTGCCCTGCCCCAACCCCGGCCCTAGCCCCGGCTCCAGCCCTGCCCCAGGCCAGCCCCAGCCCAGCCCCAGCCCAGCCCTTCCCCAGCCCAGCCCCGGTCCCAGCCCTACCTCAACCCAGCCCCATACCTACCCTGGCCCTGGCCCCAGCCCAGCCCCTGCGCCAGCCCCCAGCCCTGCCCGAGCCCTGCCCCAGCCCCAGCCCTACCTCCAGCCCCAGCCCAGACTCAACTCAGCCCCACCCAGCCCCCCCCCCAGCCCCGGCTCCATCCCCCAGCCCAGCCCCAGCATTGCCCCAGCCCTGCCCCAGCCCCAGCCCAGCCTCCAGCCCCGAGCCCCGGCTCCAGCCCTGCCCCCAGCCCTGCCCCAGTCCTGCCCCAGCCCCAGCCCCAGCCCCAGACTCGACCCCAGCCCCAGCCCCCAGCCCTGCCCCAACCCAGCCTCCAGCCCTGCCCGAGCCCTGCCCCAGCCCCAGCCCTACCTCCAGCCCCAGCCCAGACTCAACTCAGCCCCACCCAGCCCCAGCCCCAGCCCCGGCTCCATCCCCCAGCCCAGCCCCAGCATTGCCCCAGCCCTGCCCCAGCCCCAGCCCAGCCTCCAGCCCTGAGCCCCGGCTCCAGCCCTGCCCCCAGCCCTGCCCCAGTCCTGCCCCAGACCCCAGCCCCAGCCTCAGCCCAGCCCCAGCCCAGCCTCCAGCCCCAGCCCCATCCCAGCCCCCAGCCCTGCCCCAGCCCTGCCCCAGCCCCAGCCCAGCCTCCAGCCCTGAGCCCCGGCCCCAGCCCTGCCCCCAGCCCTGCCCCAGTCCTGCCCCAGCCCCGGCCCCAGACTCGACCCCAGCCCAGCCCCCAGCCCTGCCCCAGCCCTGCCCCTGCCCCTGCCCCAGACCCCAGCCCCAGCCTCAGCCCAGCCCCAGCCCAGCCTCCAGCCTCATCCCCATCCCAGCCCCCAGCCCTGTCTCCAGCCCCGGCCGCAGCCCCAGCCCAGCCCCAGCCCCTGCCCCAGACCCCAGCCCAGCCACAGCCCCACCCCAGCCCTGCCCCAGCCCCAGCCCCAGCCCCCACCCCAGTCCTATCCCAGCCGTGCTCCTAGCCCCAGCCCAGGCCCCGGCCCCCGCCCCAGACCCCAGCCCAGACCCAGCCCTTTCCCAGTCCTGCCCCAGCCCCAGCCCCAGACTCGACTCCAGCCCTGCCCCATCCCGGCCCCAGCCCCGGCCCTAGCCCCGGCCGCAGCCCGGTCACAACCCTGGCCCAGCCCCCTGCCGTGCCCCAGCCCCCAGCCCAGCCACAGCCCTGCCCAAGCCCCGGCCCCAGCCCCATCCCAAGCCCCAGCCCTATTCCACCCCAGCCCTGCCCCCAACCCAGCCCCAGCCCTGCCCCAGCCCCATCACTTCCCAGCCCCCAGCACCAGCCCCAGCCCTGCCCCAGCCCCAGGCCCAGCCCTGCCCCAGCCCCAGCCCCAGCCCTGCCCCAGCCCCAGCCCCAGCCCCAGCCCTGCCCCAGCCCCAGCCCCAGCACCACCCCAGCCCTGCCCCAGCCCTGCCCCAGCCCTGCCCCAGCCGTGCTACAGCCCCTGCCCTGCCCCCAGCCCAGCCCCCATCCTAGCCCTGCCCCAGCCCTGCCCAGGCCAGCTACAGCCCCTGCCCTGCCCCCAGCCCAGCCCCCATCCTAGCCCTGCCCCAGCCCTGCCCAGGCCAGCTACAGCCCCAGCCCAGCCCCAGCCCAGCCCCCAGCCCAGTCCTGCTCCAGCCTTGGCCCAGCTCCCAGCCCCAGCCTTGCCCTATCCCTGCCCCAGCCCCGGCCCCAACTCTGCCCCAGCCCCGGCCAAAGCCCATGCTCCAGGCATTCCCCAGGCCTGCCCCAGCATTGGACCCAGCCCCGGCCCCAGTGCCCAGCCCCAGCCCACAGCCCAGCCCCCAGCCCCTGCCCCAGCCCCCAGCCCTGCCGCAGCCCTGGCCCCAGCCACGGCCCCAGCCCAGCCCCAGCCCTGCTCCCAGCCATGGCCCCAGCCCCAGCCCTGCCCCAAGCCCAGCCCCAGCCCTGCCCCAGCCCTCACCCCATCCCCGACCCCAGCCCTGCCCCACCCCTGCCCCAGCCCCAGCCCCAGCCCTACGCCAGCCCTGCTCCCAGCCCTGGCCCCAGCCCTGGCCCCATCCCTGCCCCAGCCCTGGCCCAGCCCAGTGCCAGCCCAGCCCCAGCCCCAGCCCCAGCCCAGCCCCCAGCCCAGTCCTGCCCCAGCCCCAGCCTTGGTCGACACCTTGACCAAGGCTTGGTTCCAGCCCCGGCCCCAGCTGTGACCCCAGCCCTGCCCCGGCCTCTGCCCCCAGGCCTGATCCCAGCCCAGCCCCAGCCCAAGGCCCAGCCTCCAGCCTAGTCCTGCCCCAGCCCTGCCCCATCCCTGCCCCAGACCTGGCCCAGCCCGGCCCCAGCCCTGCCCCAGCCCTGGCCCCACCCTCCGTCCCAGCCCAGCCCCATCCTGGCCCCAGCCCTGGCCCCAGCCCTGGCCCTGCCCCAACCCCGGCCCTAGCCCCGGATCCAGCCCTGCCCCAGGCCAGCCCCAGCCCAGCCCCAGCCCAGCCTTGTCCCCAGCCCTGCCCCCAGCCCAGCCCCAGTCCTGGCCCCAGTCTGGGCCGCAGCCCTGCCCCAGCCCTGCCCCAGCCCTTCCGCCTGAAGAGCCCGAGCCCCGGCTCCAGGCCCCTGCCCAGCCCCAGCCCTGCCCCAGCCCCGGACCCAGCCCCATCCCAGGCCCCAGCCCAGCCCTAGCCCCGGCTCCAGGCCCCAGCCTAGCCCCAGCCCCCAACCCAGCCTCCAGCCCCAGCCCTGACCCAGCTCAGCCCCAGCCCAGCCCCGGCCCCAGCCTCCAGACAAGTCCTGTCCCAGCCCCAGCCCCAGCCCCAGCCCCCAGCCGAGCCCCACCTCAGCTCCACCTCAGCCCCAGCCCAGCCCCCGCCCAGCCCCAGATCCGGCTCCAGCCCCGGCCCCAGCCCCAACCCTGGCTCCAGCCCTGGCCCCAGCCCAGCCTCAGCCCCAGCCCAGCCTCCAGCCCAACCCTGCCCCAGCACCAGCCCTGACCCAGCCCTGCCCCAGCCCCGGCCCCAGCCCCGTCCCAGGCCCCAGCCCAGCCCCAGCCCCGGCCTTAGCCCAGCCCCAACCCTGCCCAAGCCCTGGCCCCAGCCATGCCCCATCCCAGCCCCCGCCCCACACCAGACCCCTGCCCTGTCCCAGCCCCGGCCCCAGCCCTACCCCAGCACTGCCTCAGCCCCAGCTCAGCCCCAGCTCTGCCCCAGCCCCAGCCCAGCCCCTGCCCCAGCCCTGCCCTAGCAGCAGCCCAGCCCCCAGCCCAGTCCTGCCCCAGCCCCAACTTAGTCCCCAGCCCCGGCCCCAGCCCTGCCCCAGGCCCGGTTCCAGCCCCAACCCCAGCTCCGGCTCCAGCCCTGCCCAAGCCCTGGTTCCAGAACTGCCCCAGTCCTGGCCCCAGCCCTGCCCCAGCTCAAGCCCCAGCCCAGACCCAGCTCAGCCCCAGCCCTGTCCCAGCCCCGGCCCCAGCCCCGGCCCCAGACCCCAGCCGAGTCCCAGACCCCAGCCGAGTCCCAGCCTAGCCCCAGCCCTGCCCCAGCTCAGCCCCAGCCCCACCCCAGCTCCAACCCTGCCCCAGCCCCGGTTCCAGAACCGCCCCAGCCCCGGCCCCAGCCCAGCCCCAGCCCTGCCCCCAGCCCAATCCCAGCCCTGCCCCAGCCCCAGCCCCAGCCCTGACCCCAGCCCCAGACCTGCCTCCAGCCTAGCCCTGTCCCAGCCCCGGCCCCAGCCCCAGCCCCAGCCCCCAGCGCATCCCCAGCCCTGCCCCAGCCCTGCCCCCAAGAGCCCCAGCCCCAGCTCCAGGCCCCTGCCCAGCCCCAGCTCTGCCCCAGCCCCAGCCCAGCCCCTGCCCCAGCCCTGCCCTAGCAGCAGCCCAGCCCCCAGCCCAGTCCTGCCCCAGCCCCAACTTAGTCCCCAGCTCTGGCCCCAGCCCTGCCCCAGGCCCGGTTCCAGCCCCAACCCCAGCTCCGGCTCCAGCCCTGCCCAAGCCCTGGTTCCAGAACTGCCCCAGTCCTGGCCCCAGCCCTGCCCCAGCCCAAGCCCCAGCCCAGACCCAGCTCAGCTCCAGCCCTGTCCCAGCCCCGGCCCCAGCCCCGGCCCCAGACCCCAGCCGAGTCCCAGACCCCAGCCGAGTCCCAGCCTAGCCCCAGCCCTGCCCCAGCTCAGCCCCGGCCCCACCCCAGCTCCAACCCTGCCCCAGCCCCGGTTCCAGAACCGCCCCAGCCCCGGCCCCAGCCCAGCCCCAGCCCTGCCCCCAGCCCAATCCCAGCCCTGCCCCAGCCCCAGCCCCAGCCCTACCCCAGCCCTGCCCCAGCAACCGGGCCCAGCCCTGCCCCAGGCCCAGCCCACACCCCAGCCCAGCCCCACCCTCAGCTCCAGCCCAGCCCCAGCCTCAGCCCTGCCCCAGCCCCACCCTCAGCTCCAGCACAGCCCCAGCATCAGCCCTGCACCAGCCCAGCCCCAGCCACAGCCCAGCCCCAGCCCAGCCCCAGCCATGCCCCAGCCCAAGCTGCAGCCCAAGCCGCAGCCCAGCCCCAGCCCCAGCCCTGCCCCAGTCCTAGCCCCAGCCCAGTCCTGGTCCCAGCCCAGCCCTGCCTCAGGCCCAGCCCTGTCCCAGGCCCAGCTCCGGCCCCAGACCCACCCTTGGCCGCAGCCCAGCCCCGGCCCCCAGCCCTACCCGAGCCCTGCCCCCAGCCCTGCCACAGCCCAGCCCCAGCCACTGCCAGCCCCAGCCCTGCCCCAGCCACTGCCAGCCCCAGCCCTGCCCCACCCTCAGCCCAATCCCTGCACCCAGCCCCAGCCCCAGCCAAGCCCCAGATCTGCCCCTGCCCCATCCCCAGACTCGGCCCCAGCCCAGCGCTAGCCCAGCCCTGCCCCCAGCCCCAGCCCTAGCCCAACCCTGCCCTCTGCCCAGCCCCAGCCTGGCCCCAGCCCTGTCCGCAGCCCCAGCCCCAGCCCCACCTTCGGCCCCAGCCCCAGCCCTACCCCAGTTCCCGCCCCGGCCCAGTCTTGGTCCCAGCCCAGGCCCAGCCATGCCCCAGCCCAAGCCCCAGCCCCAGCCCCAGCCCCAGCCCCAGCCCTACCCCAGCCCTGCCCCAGCAACCGGGCCCAGCCCTGCCCCAGGCTCATCCCACACCCCAGCCCAGCCCCACCCTCAGCTCCAGCCCAGCCCCAGCCTCAGCCCTGCCCCAGCCCCACCCTCAGCTCCACCCCTGCCCCAGCCACAGCCCAGCCCTAGCCCTGGACCCAGCCCCAGCCGCAGCCCCCAGCCCCAGCCCAGCCCTAGCCCAGCTCTGCCCCAGCCCCAGCCTTGCCCCAGCCACAGCCCAGCCCCAGCCCTGGACCCAGCCCCAGCCCCAGCCTCAGCCCTGCCCCAGCCCCACCCTCAGCTCCAGCCCTGCCCCAGCCACAGCCCAGCCCCAGCCCTGGACCCAGCCCCAGCCGCAGCCCCAGCCCCAGCCCAGCCCTAGCCCAGCCCTGCCCCAGCCCCAGCCCTAGCCCAGCCCAAACCTCAGCCCCAGCTCCAGCCCTTCCCAAGACTTGGTTCCAGCCCTGCCCCCAGCCCTGCCCCCAGCCCTGCCCCAGCCCAGCCCCAGCCACTGCCAGCTCCAGCCCTGCCCCAGTCACTGCCAGCCCCAGCCCTGCCCCACGCTCAGCCCAATCCCTGCACCAAGCCCCAGCCCCAGCCCAGCCCCAGCCCTGCCCCATCCCCAGACTCGGCCCCAGCCCAGCGCTAGCCCAGCCCTGCCCCAGGCCCAGCCCTAGCCCAGCCCTGCCCTCAGCCCAGCCCCAGCCAGGCCCCAGCCCTGTCCGCAGCCCCAGCCCCAGCCCCACCCTCGGCCCCAGCCCCAGCCCTACCCAAGTCCCCCGCCCCAGCCCAGTCTTGGTCCCAGCCCAGGCCCAGCCATGCCCCAGCCCCAGCCCCACCCTCGTCCCCAGCCCAGCCCCAGCCCCAGCTCTACCCCAGCCCTGCCCCAGCAACCAGGTCCAGCCCTGCCCCAGGCCCAGCCCAGACCCCACCCCAGCCCCAACCTCAGCCCTAGCCCAGCCCCAGCCCTGCCCCGGCCCCAGCCCAGCCCCAGCCACAGCCCAGCCCTGCCCCAGCCACAGCCCAGCCCCAGCCCTGCCCCAGCCCTGCCCCAGCCCCAGCCCTAGCCCAGCCCAACCCTCAGCCCCAGCCCCAGCCCTGCCCAAGACTTGGTTCCAGCCCCGGCCCCAGCCCTGGCCCCAGCCCTGCCCCAGCCCAGCCCCAGCCACTGCCAGCCCCAGCCCTGCCCCACCCTCAGCCCAATCCCTGCACCCAGCCCCAGCCCCAGCCCAGCCCCAGCCACTGCCAGCCCCAGCCCTGCCCCACCCTCAGCCCAATCCCTGCACCCAGCCCCAGCCCCAGCCCAGCCCCAGCCCTGCCCCTGCCCCATCCCCAGACTCGGCCCCAGCGCAGCGCTAGCCCAGCCCTGCCGCAGCCCCAGCCCCAGCCCCAGCCTCGGCCCCAGCCCCATCCCTACCCCAGTTCCTGCCCCAGCCCAGTCTTGGTCCCAGCCCAGGCCCAGCCGTGCCCCAGCCCAAGCCCCAGCCCCAGCCCCAGCCCCAGCCCTACCCCAGCCCTGCCCCAACAACCGGGCCCAGCCCTGCCCCAGGCTCATCCCACACCCCAGCCCAGCCCCACCCTCAGCTCCAGCCCAGCCCCCGCCCTGGACTCAGCCCCAGGCCCAGTCCCAGCCCCATCTACGGCCCCAGCCCCAGCCTCAGCCCAGCCCCAGCCCCATGCCTGCCCCCAGCCCAGCCCCAACCCTGCCCCAGTTCCTGCTCAAGCCCAGTCCTGGTCCCAGCCCAGCCCCAGCCCTGCCCCTGCCCCAGCCCTAGCCCAGTCCTGCCCCAGCCCAGCCCGAGCCACAGCCCAGCCCCAGCCCAGCCCCAGCCATGCCCCAGCCCAAGCCGCAGCCCAGCCCCAGCCCCAGCCCTGCCCCAGTCCCTGCCCCAGCCCAGTCCTGGTCCCAGCCCAGCCCTGCCTCGGGCCCAGCCCTGTCCCAGGCCCAGCCCCGGCCCCAGACCCACCCTCGGCCGCAGCCCAGCCCCGGCCCCAGCCCTACCCGAGCCCTGCCCCCAGCCCTGCCACAGCCCAGCCCCAGCCACTGCCAGCCCCAGCCCTGCCCCACCCTCAGCCCAATCCCTGCACCCAGCCCCAGCCCCAGCCAAGCCCCAGACCTGCCCCTGCCCCATCCCCAGACTCGGCCCCAGCCCAGCGCTAGCCCAACCCTGCCCTCAGCCCAGCCCCAGCCTGGCCCCAGCCCTGTCCGCAGCCCCAGCCCCAGCCCCACTCTCGGCCCCAGCCCCAGCCCTACCCCAGTTCCCGCCCCAGCCCAGTCTTGGTCCCAGCCCAGGCCCAGCCGTGCCCCAGCCCAAGCCCCAGCCCCAGCCCCAGCCCTACCCCAGCCCTGCCCCAGCAACCGGGCCCAGCCCTGCCCCAGGCTCATCCCACACCCCAGCCCAGCCCCACCCTCAGCTCCAGCCCAGCCCCAGCCTCAGCCCTGCCCCAGCCCCACCCTCAGCTCCACCCCTGCCCCAGCCACAGCCCAGCCCTAGCCCTGGACCCAGCCCCAGCCGCAGCCCCAGCCCCAGCCCAGCCCTAGCCCAGCTCTGCCCCAGCCCCAGCCCTGCCCCAGCCACAGCCCAGCCCCAGCCCTGGACCCAGCCCCAGCCCCAGCCTCAGCCCTGCCCCAGCCCCACCCTCAGCTCCAGCCCTGCCCCAGCCACAGCCCAGCCCCAGCCCTGGACCCAGCCCCAGCCGCAGCCCCAGCCCCAGCCCAGCCCTAGCCCAGCCTTGCGTCTACCCCAGCCCTAGCCCAGCCCTGCCCTCAGCCCAGCCCCAGCCAGGCCCTAGCCCTGTCCGCAGATCCAGTCCCAGGAAAAGCCCCAGCCCCGGCCCCAACCCAGCCCCAGACCCGGCCCCAGCCCCAGCTCCAGCCCTACCCCAGACCAGCCCCAACCTCGGGCCCAGCCCTGTCCCAGGCCCAGCCCAGACCCCAGCCCAGCCTCAGCCCCGGCCCCAGACCTGCCGCAGCCCCAGCCCCAGCCCCAGCCCCACCCTCGTCCCCAGCCCAGCCCCAGCCCCAGCTCTACCCCAGCCCTGCCCCAGCAACCGGGTCCAGCCCTGCCCCAGTGTTGCAAGAAGGTGCCGCTATACGATCAATGTGATCAGCGGAATCCACTTTATTGAGCATCAGACACATCTTATATACAGTTTGCTATAATTATGCCCACTTGGCAACATACTATTGGTTGCTCTCTAAAAGGTTACATCATTGTTTTCACAACTCTGTGGAATTCTTCCATCCGGCCTAATTGCTCTCTTTCCCAGATCTCGCCTCCTCCTTATCTTGCTTGCCTCCCATCTCAGGGGCAGCTGGTCTTCAGCATACCAAGCAATCAGCACTTTCTCACATCTCCTACTCCGCCAGTATATTATCAACAGAGAATTCTTCAAGGCCTGAATTGCACAGGTGTTCCTGGGACCCATGTCCCCTCTTGTCCGACAACACCCCAGGCCCAGCCCAGACCCCAGCCCAGCCCCAACCTCAGCCCTAGCCCAGCCCCAGCCCTGCCCCAGCCCCAGGCCAGCCCCAGCCCTGCCCCAGCCCTGCCCCAGCCCCAGCCCAGCCCCAGCCCTGCCCCAGCCCTGCCCCAGACCCAGCCCTAGCCCAGCCCAACACTCAGCCCCAGCCCCAGCCCTGCCCAAGACTTGGTTCCAGCCCCGGCCCCAGCCCTGCCCCCAGCCCTGCCCCAGCCCAGCCAGAGCCACTGCCAGCCCCAGCCCTGCCCCAGCCACTGCCAGACCCAGCCCTGCCCCACCCTCAGCCCAATCCCTGCACCCAGCCCCAGCCCCAGCCAAGCCCCAGCCCTGCCCCTGCCCCATCCCCAGACTCGGCCCCAGCCCAGCGCTAGCCCAGCCCTGCCCCAGCCCCAGCCCTGGCCCAACCCTGCCCTCTGCCCAGCCCCAGCCAGGCCCCAGCCCTGTCCGCAGCCCCAGCCCCAGCCCCACCCTCGGCCCCAGCCCGAGCCCTGCCCCAGTTCCCGCCCCAGCCCAGTCTTGGTCCCAGCCCAGGCCCAGCCGTGCCCCAGCCCAAGCCCCAGCCCCAGCCCCAGCCCTACCCCAGCCCTGCCCCAGCAACCGGGCCCAGCCCTGCCCCAGGCTCATCCCACACCCCAGCCCAGCCCCACCCTCAGCTCCAGCCCAGCCCCAGCCTCAGCCCTGCCCCAGCCCCACCCTCAGCTCCAGCCCTGCCCCAGCCACAGCCCAGCCCTAGCCCTGGACCCAGCCCCAGCCGCAGCCCCAGCCCCAGCCCAGCCCTAGCCCAGAACTGCCCCAGCCCCAGCCTTGCCCCAGCCACAGCCCAGCCCCAGCCCTGGACCCAGCCCCAGCCCCAGCCTCAGCCCTGCCCCAGCCCCACCCTCAGCTCCAGCCCTGCCCCAGCCACAGCCCAGCCCGAGCCCTGGACCCAGCCCCAGCCGCAGCCCCAGCCCTAGCCCAGCTACTGCAAGAAGGGGGCCGCTTTAACGACCAATTTGATCAGCGGATTCCAACTTTATTGAGCATCAGACACATCTTATATACAGTTTGCTATAATTATGCCCACTTGGCAACATATTATTGGTTGCTCTCTAAATGGTTACATCATTGTTTTCACAACTCTGTGGAATTCTTCTATCCGGCCTAATTGCTCTCTTTCCCAGATCTCGCCTCCTCCTTATCTTGCTTGCCTCCCATCTCAGGGGCAGCTGGACTTCAGCATACCAAGCAATCAGCACTTTCTCACATCTCCTACTCTGCCACTATATTATCAACAGAGAATTCTTCAAGGCCTGAATTGCACAGGTGTTCCTGATACCCATGTCCCCTCTTGCCCGACAACAATTCCCCCGTTTTTCTTTTGTGCAAGTAAGGCCTTGGAAGTTATTCTTTGAACACTTTGCATAATACAATTATAAACAAGTTTAACAATAATCAAAATGAGTACAATAATACCTAAGAACCTTAAAACTTACTACTATAATTAACAAACATATTTACAGTAAGTCTGGGTATCCCTATCAGACATGTCTGAAAAAGTTTAATCAATTCATTATTACCTGTTATGTTGCACCTTTATTTTCTCTAGGATGGTCAAAAATCATAATTTGTTTAAGGGTAGCAAGATTTCTTTAATCTGTAAAGGTAGATCTGGCCAGGCTCTAGCTTCACAGACAGAAAACTTGCAGGCAATCAGCAAGAGCAAAAGAGCTTCATTGCTTTGCCCAATATAAAATTACCCATAATAATGTGTTTTTGCTCATCCTAGTAATACTGATCTCTTATTGGTACCATTTGTTGATGTTTTCAATCGAAAATGAAAATGCATGTTGTGTTGTTATAAATTTTGATTTTCCCTCTAGGTGTGTAAAATTATAGCGAACTGGTGAGATAACATATAAATCCCTTCTCCCTACATTCAGTGTGGTAAGGGTCAAAGCATCCACTTTCACACATGCTCAATTGTGCAGGCTTCTTATCTGAAGAAAACAAATTCCCAGTTCTGAATGTTTATCTTTAAGACAGCTCCTTCTCAGCCGTGATGTCTCAAATTAACCAGACAGTGTCCTTGCAAGTCTGCAAGAGAGGTTTCTTTCTCTTTACCCTCTAAACAGGCCTCACAAGATCCTGACCCTTAATCCCAGTGCACTCTAAGTCTTACAATTTTGACACAAATCACCAGTATATTCATCACAATTCCCCCCCCTTTTTTTTTTTTTGTCACCATTGATTTGTGTTAAAATTTCCAGATATTTCAGAACCTTCTTAATTGGATCATAATTAAGTTCATCTGTTCTGATCACATTCTGATCATAATTCTCTACTTGTAACTTGTTGACATGAGCAATCTTACTTAAAGGTCTTAGTATTTTGTAACAACAATTGCAGAGTATTATGCATAGCAATATTACAATTGTTCCAACAATATTACAAACAAATGTTAAAGCCAATTTAGATCTGGTAACCAGAAAGTTAATTTATCCCATATTTCTTTAAATCCACAAGAAGTATCATCTAAAGAAATCTGATGTAATATCTGATTGTGGTTTACAATCGCCTGTAAATCTGTTTCCACTTGTTTATCTAGATTAACATAACTACAACAAATTACATTTATGACTACACATACACCCCCTTCCTTAACATATAAAAAATCCAAAGCTAATCTATTCTGAGTAGATATATTCGAGAGACTATTGATTTCAATTTGCTGCACTTTTATTGCATCTGTGCTTGCATTTACCATGATTTCAACTGTAGCAGAAAAATTTACTATTGATTTTTCAAGTTCAAGTCTTTTCTCTCCGGTCTGATCAAGATTCCACACATGGGAACGTGGTTTTTGATTTCGATTCGACTACTTATGTACAAATAGGGTTAGGATCAAAATTAGGCTCCAGCAGTATATATGAACTCTGCCTCCTCGGCCTGCTGGGGTGCAACCAGCAGCCGGGTGCATTTTCTTCTCGGCAGCAGTTACATTCTTCAGGAGCCCTACAGATTTTTTAACTCCTTAACCCACTTCAAAATTCCATTTGGACTCTCTTCTCTACTTCCTTGGTTAGTTTGTTTACCATTTCCCATTGTGTTTCTGTTATTTCAATTCCTCTTCCTTTAAAATCTTATGTCTCTTACTTTTCCTTTTACTAATCCTTTTAATTATTCCTGATATTTCCCAACTAAAATTTCTCTAGTCTTTATTTCCCACTTATGCCAATCCCTTTCAATAATTTTCCATGAGGATTTAAATCCTTTTTCTCACCACAAAATAGGTTTTCTGTATTTACCAGCCCAAACTGCCTATTTTCAAATTCATCATTCAGGACAAAATATTTTTTGATTGATGCTTTTGACCCCAGATTATCAGAACAGTTATTGTGATCGATGTTCGACTTCGTGGGAAATGCTGTTTCCTCTTAGTCTTGGTTCTTCTGCACATTAGTGAAGGAATAGTCGTTAAAATTAATACCTATTTACTACAAACCTTAACTTATGCTAATACCAAAAAATCCTTAAAACCTTAAAAAACTATGTTAAAATTAATCCATCAAATCAGTGTCTAAAAAGAAATAAAATTATTACATTAACTAAAAAACACTTTCCAAAATTAAAACCTGTTTATACATTCCTTAACTATATTACATGGAGCTCCTTTGAAACACCTAGGCAGACAACTAAGAAGGTTCGAACCAAAAGAAAATCTTACAATTGGAACTCTTAACTAAGTGCATACACCTTACTGCAATTACTATGTACTAAGTACTTATAAATACCAAATGCTTACTTATTCATTATGCTTTTATTAGAAAAACTTAACAAAACTCTAAATAACAAATCTCTGAAAGACGTTACAATCAGAAATGACAAAATGAGTACTGTTGCTTTAAATCAAAACAGAGTAGTGCGGCTAAAGCCGCTGCGGGGGAAAGGGGTGGGGGCTGCTGCCGTGGCAGCTGCTCCGCTGCTACTGTCGGCGCTGTCGGTGTCGGTGGTGCGTCAGCCGGTACCGCCTTGGTCGGAGCCGTCGGTATCCGCGGGGGCCGGCAGGGCTCGCGGGAGGAGTGCGGTGGCAGGAACGCTGTAACCGCGAGCCTCCAAGCGCTCCATTTTTTGTAAGAGGGGCCGTAAAGCAAAGTCGGCGCTGTTTGAATTCCTCGCTGCCGGTATTGTCTTCCGAATCCGAGCCGTCGCTGGCGATGTCAGAGGAAGGTTCCCCGCTGTGTGCAAACGGCAGTGGTGACGGCTGGTAAACGCGGTGTGGTCGCCGCAAGATGTATCGGGGGCGGCCCCGGTCGATCGGTCGGTAGTTCTCAGACACATCTTTCAGCTGCAATTCAGATACACCTGGCGCTGCGTCTCGTCCTGACAAAGTTGCTCTAACTGCAGCAGCCATTCGCTGTTTCAGTTCGTAGGTTTTAACACAGTTCATGCATTCTCGCCACGACTTTTGCAGCTTTATAGCAGTTTTATCACCATCTATAACCAAGTCCCACAACTTGTTCCTGTATTCTCTCCAACAAGCTTCATCAAAATAACTGTCTCCGCTAGGGAAATGCCCTAAAGCGGATCTATGGGCCAAAAGTCCAGGCATTACTTTAGACGATATCTCCGCCTTACGCTTTTCGATGACACTGTATTTCGTCTGATGACTGCTTATAGGGTCGGCCTTGCCCTTTCGAGTTTGTGCGCAAAGGTACTAAGGCTGCCATAACCTGTTGACTATGCTCAAGCTGTTTTGTCATTGTCATTGACAACACCTCAGCCTGTTTTTGTAATCCCTTATCAATCACCTCCGTCAGCATGGCCATCGGATTGCTTGGCAAGTCCTGAGCCCTCTGCAACAATTCGGCTACCGTCCATCTAGGATCTGCTGATGTAATAAGCTGCTGCGTCTGCTGGTTCCCATTCTGCATTAAACACTGCCTTAAAATTGCCTCTCGGATACCTTCTCCTACGCTTGCTGCTCTAAGTGCGGCAAGCAACTTATCCACAAATTCGCCAAGAGGTTCCTGTCTACCTTGCTTAATTCCCATATAGTGAGGATTTGCATTTCCATCCTTCTGCTTGTCAAAAGCCATCCTCACTATCTGGGCTGATGCTTGCAAAACAGGCGGCTGTAAAAGTGCCTGTAACTCTGGTCTCTCATACTGTCCCGTTCCACACAACTGATCTACTGTTACATCAAATAGTGGGTCGTTTTGCTGTCTTTGTACTCCAGCTGATTGTCTAGCTAGGTGTTCCCACTCATTCAAAAATGTCATAAATTGAGATGCTGTTAGGATCAGCTTCATAACATTATAAGAATCTCTAGGTAACATATTATAGTTCATGTAAATAAAATCAATCATCTGTCTAGCTGGTTCAGATTGAACCCCAAATTGACTCGCAGTCTGTCTTAATTGAGATAACAATTCCCATGGCAATTGAGTTACATCAGCCTGAACAACATTTTGCTCCCCAGGGACCTGTGTATACATTACTGGAAAAGCTCGATGTGAAACAGCCAGCCGGCTAAGACCTTCCTGATCTCCTTTGGCGTTTAAGTGTTCTGCAACCTTTCGCCAATACTCTGTGTGCTTTCTTGCATGATCTTTAACACCACCTCCAGGATCTACCGCCCTGTTTGTCTTCTCTCCCTCACCTACTTTCTTTTCCTGTACAATTTGCTCAGCTAAAAGATACGGGGAAGGCTCCTCAGCAGAGTCCTGTGTTACAGATTGTAATTCGACTCTGCCACCTAACCCTTTTACACACGCTGCCTTCTCCTTTCTTAAATAATCCTGAACCTCTTCTGACAAAGGCAACCCAGCATGTGTAACACTTGCTCCATTTGGGTCCGTATAATCTAAATGTACCCTGGCTTGATAAGCTGCCATTTGCTCAGCACGATGCTGATCCAATGCTGTCATAACCATCTTCCACCATTTTCCACACTCCTTTGCTCGTTTTTCATCACCTAAGCCATGCAGCCACAAGTCTTGTCCAGACTTTTTCCACTGCAATCTTTCAAACACCTCATTTGGGTCCTTAAAATATCCTAACTCTTCTGCATAGCTTAACAGCAGCACCAACTCCTTTGTAAAATTTAACTTACACTGTCGCTTTTCTAAAAAGCATATAAATAAATCATACGCTGCCTGCCTATCCATGTCCGTATTTAAACGTTAATACCTGTGCGCACAGTCCTCGTTTAAGCAGTTCCCGGCTCTACAGCGTCTTCGGCTTCAAGGCTGTCTTCCCTTTTCTTGCAGCCTCCGGTACTGCTATCCCGGGCCGGCCTTCTTCTTGCCTCCCGGCTTACTGCGAATCTCCCAACGTCCCGAAGAACTTCTTAAACCCTAACGTTTGTCTTCATTAGGGTCCCGTGTTCGAGCGCCACTTACTGCAAGAAGGGGGCCGCTTTAACGACCAATTTGATCAGCGGATTCCACTTTATTGAGCATCAGACACATCTTATATACAGTTTGCTATAATTATGCCCACGTGGCAACATATTATTGGTTGCTCTCTAAATGGTTACATCATTGTTTTCACAACTCTGTGGAATTCTTCTATCCGGCCTAATTGCTCTCTTTCCCAGATCTCGCCTCCTCCTTATCTTGCTTGCCTCCCATCTCAGGGGCAGCTGGACTTCAGCATACCAAGCAATCAGCACTTTCTCACATCTCCTACTCTGGCACTATATTATCAACAGAGAATTCTTCAAGGCCTGAATTGCACAGGTGTTCCTGGGACCCATGTCCCCTCTTGCCCGACAACACCCAGCCCTGCCCCTGCCCCAGCCCCAGCCCTAGCCCAGCCCAACCCTCAGCCCCAGATCCAGCCCTGCCCAAGATATAGTTCCAGCCCCGCCCCCAGCCCTGCCCCCAGCCCTGCCCCAGCCCAGCCCCAGCCACGGCCAGCCCCAGCCCAGCCCCAGCCACAGCCCAGCCCCAGCACTGCCCCACCCTCAGCCCAATCCCTGCACCCAGCCCCAGCCCCAGCCCCAGCCAAGCCCCAGACCTGCCCCAGCCCCAGACTCGGCCCCAGCCCCAGCCCTAGCCCAGCCCTGCCCTCAGCCCAGCCCCAGCCAGGCCCCAGCCCTGTCCGCAGCCCCAGCCCCAGCCCCACACTCGGCCCCAGGCCCAGCCCTACCCCAGTTCCCGCCCCAGCCCAGTCTTGGTCCCAGCCCAGGCCCAGCCGTGCCCCAGCCCAAGCCCCAGCCCCAGCCCCAGCCCTACCCCAGCCCTGCCCCAGCAACCGGGCCCAGCCCTGCCCCAGGCCCAGCCCACACCCCAGCCCAGCCCTAACCTCAGCTCCAGCCCAGCCCCAGCCTCAGACCTGCCCCAGCCCCACCCTCAGCTCCAGCACAGCCCCAGCCTCAACCCTGCCCCAGCCCCACCCTCAGCTCCAGCACAGCCCCAGCATCAGCCCTGCACCAGCCCAGCCCCAGCCACTGCCAGCCCCAGCCTTACCCCAGCCACTGCCAGCCCCAGCCCTGCCCCACCCTCAGCCCAATCCCTGCACCCAGCCCCAGCCCCAGCCCAGCCCCAGCCCAGCCCCAGCCCTGCCCCAGCAACCGGGTCCAGCCCTGACCCAGGCCCAGCCCAGACCCCACCCCAGCCCCAACCTCAGCCCTAGCCCAGCCCCAGCCCTGCCCCAGCCCCAGCCCAGCCCCAGCCCTGCCCCAGCCCTGCCCCAGCAACCGGGTCCAGCCCTGACCCAGGCCCAGCCCAGACCCCACCCCAGCCCCAACCTCAGCCCTAGCCCAGCCCCAGCCCTGCCCCAGCCCCAGCCCAGCCCCAGCCCTGCCCCAGCCCTGCCCCAGCCACAGCCCAGCCCCAGCCCTGCCCCAGCCCCAGCCCAGCCCCAGCCCTGCCCCAGCCCTGCCCCAGCCACAGCCCAGCCCCAGCCCTGGACCCAGCCCTGCCCCAGCCCCAGCCCTAGCCCAGCCCAACCCTCAGCCCCAGCCCCAGCCCTGCCCAAGACTTGGTTCCAGCCCCGGCCCCAGCCCTGACCCAGCCCTGCCCCAGCCCAGCCCCAGCCACTGCCAGCCCCAGCCCTGCCCCACCCTCAGCCCAATCCCTGCACCCAGCCCCAGCCCCAGCCCAGCCCCAGCCCTGCCCCTGCCCCATCCCCAGACTCGGCCCCAGCCCAGCGCTAGCCCAGCCCTGCCCCAGCCCCAGCCCTAGCCCAACCCTGCCCTCTGCCCAGCCCCAGCCAGGCCCCAGCCCTGTCCGCAGCCCCAGCCCCAGCCCCACCCTCGGCCCCAGCCCCATCCCTACCCCAGTTCCTGCCCCAGCCCAGTCTTGGTCCCAGCCCAGGCCCAGCCGTGCCCCAGCCCAAGTCCCAGCCCCAGCCCCAGCCCCAGCCCTACCCCAGCCCTGCCCCAGCAACCGGGCCCAGCCCTGCCCCAGGCTCATCCCACACCCCAGCCCAGCCCCACCCTCAGCTCCAGCCCAGCCCCAGCCTCAGCCCTGCCCCAGCCCCACCCTCAGCTCCACCCCTGCCCCAGCCACAGCCCAGCCCTAGCCCTGGACCCAGCCCCAGCCGCAGCCCCAGCCCCAGCCCAGCTCTAGCCCAGCTCTGCCCCAGCCCCAGCCCTGCCCCAGGCACAGCCCAGCCCCAGCCCTGGACCCAGCCCCAGCCCCAGCCCCAGCCTCAGCCCTGCCCCAGCCCCACCCTCAGCTCCAGCCCTGCCCCAGCCACAGCCCAGCCCCAGCCCTGGACCCAGCCCCAGCCGCAGCCCCAGCCCCAGCCCAGCCCTAGCCCAGCCCAACCCTCAGCCCCAGCTCCAGCCCTGCCCAAGACTTGGTTCCACCCCTGCCCCCAGCCCTGCCCCCAGCCCTGCCCCAGCCCAGCCCCAGCCACTGCCAGCCCCAGACCTGCCCCAGCCACTGCCAGCCCCAGCCCTGCCCCACGCTCAGCCCAATCCCTGCACCAAGCCCCAGCCCCAGCCCAGCCCCAGCCCTGCCCCATCCCCAGACTCGGCCTCAGGCCAGCGCTAGCCCAGCCCTGCCCCAGCCCCAGCCCTAGCCCAGCCCTGCCCTCAGCCCAGCCCCAGCCAGGCCCCAGCCCTGTCCGCAGCCCCAGCTCCAGCCCCACCCTCGGCCCCAGCCCCAGCCCTACCCCAGTCCCCGCCCCAGCCCAGTCTTGGTCCCAGCCCAGGCCCAGCCATGCCCCAGCCCCAGCCCCACCCTCGTCCCCAGGCCAGCCCCAGCCCCAGCTCTACCCCAGCCCTGCCCCAGCAACCAGGTCCAGCCCTGCCCCAGCCCCAGCCCAGACCCCAGCCCAGCTCCAACCTCAGCCCTAGCCCAGCCCCAGCCCTGCCCCAGCCCCAGCCCAGCCCCAGCCCTGCCCCAGCCCTGCCCCAGCCACAGCCCAGCCCCAGCCGCAGTCGCAGCCCTAGCCCAGCCCTAGCCCAGCCCTGCCCTCAGCCCAGCCCCAGCCAGGCCCCAGCCCTGTCCGCAGCCCCAGCTCCAGCCCCACCCTCGGCCCCAGCCCCAGCCCTACCCCAGTCCCCGCCCCAGCCCAGTCTTGGTCCCAGCCCAGGCCCAGCCATGCCCCAGCCCCAGCCCCACCCTCGTCCCCAGGCCAGCCCCAGCCCCAGCTCTACCCCAGCCCTGCCCCAGCAACCAGGTCCAGCCCTGCCCCAGCCCCAGCCCAGACCCCAGCCCAGCTCCAACCTCAGCCCTAGCCCAGCCCCAGCCCTGCCCCAGCCCCAGCCCAGCCCCAGCCCTGCCCCAGCCCTGCCCCAGCCACAGCCCAGCCCCAGCCGCAGTCGCAGCCCTAGCCCAGCCCTAGCCCAGCCCTGCCCCAGCCCTGCCCCAGCCCCAGCCCTAGCCCAGCCCAACCCTCAGCCCCAGCCCTAGCCCTGCCCAAGACTTGGTTCCAGCCCCAGCCCCAGCCCTGCCCCCAGCCCTGCCCCAGCCCAGCCCTAGCCCTACCCCAGCCACTGCCAGCCCCAGCCCCACCCTCGGCCCCAGCCCCAGCCCTACCCCAGTCCCTGCGCCAGCCCAGTCTTTGTCCCAGCCCAGGCCCAGCCGTGCCCTAGCCCAAGCCCCAGCCCCAGCCCCAGCCCTAGCCCAACCCTGCCCTCAGCCCAGCCCCAGCCAGGCCCCAGCCCTGTCCGCAGCCCCAGCCCCAGCCCCAGCCTCGGCCCCAGCCCCATCCCTACCCCAGTTCCTGCCCCAGCCCAGTCTTGGTCCCAGCCCAGGCCCAGCCGTGCCCCAGCCCAAGCCCCAGCCCCAGCCCCAGCCCCAGCCCTACCCCAGCCCTGCCCCAGCAACCGGGCCCAGCCCTGCCCCAGGCTCATCCCACACCCCAGCCCAGCCCCACCCTCAGCTCCAGCCCAGCCCCAGCCCTGGACTCAGCCCCAGGCCCAGCCCCAGCCCCACCCATGGCCCCAGCCCCAGCCTCAGCCCAGCCCCAGCCCCATCCCTGCTCCCAGCCCAGCCCCAACCCTGCCCCAGTTCCTGCTCAAGCCCAGTCCTGGTCCCAGCCCAGCCCCAGCCCTGCCCCTGCCCCAGCCCTAGCCCAGTCCTGCCCCAGCCCAGCCCGAGCCACAGCCCAGCCCCAGCCCAGCCCCAGCCCAGCCCCAGCCCAAGCCCCAGCCCTGCCCCAGTCCCTGCCCCAGCCCAGTCCTGGTCCCAGCCCAGCCCTGCCTCGGGCCCAGCCCTGTCCCAGGCCCAGCCCCGGCCCCAGACCCACCCTCGGCCGCAGCCCAGCCCCGGCCCCAGCCCTACCCGAGCCCTGCCCCCAGCCCTGCCACAGCCCAGCCCCAGCCACTACCAGCCCCAGTCCAGCCCCAGCCCTGCCCCAGCCCCAGACTCGGCCCCAGCCCAGCGCTAGCCCAGCCCTGCCCCAGCCCCAGCCCTAGCCCAACCCTGCCCTCAGCCCAGCCCCAGCCTGGCCCCAGCCCTGTCCGCAGCCCCAGCCCCAGCCCCACCCTCGGCCCCAGCCCCATCCCTACCCCAGTTCCCGCCCCAGCCCAGTCTTGGTCCCAGCCCAGGCCCAGCCGTGCCCCAGCCCAAGCCCCAGCCCCAGCCCCAGCCCCAGCCCTACCCCAGCCCTGCCCCAGCAACCGGGCCCAGCCCTGCCCCAGGCTCATCCCACACCCCAGCCCAGCCCCACCCTCAGCTCCACCCCTGCCCCAGCCTCAGCCCTGCCCCAGCCACACCCTCAGCTCCACCCCTGCCCCAGCCACAGCCCAGCCCTAGCCCTGGACCCAGCCCCAGCCGCAGCCCCAGCCCCAGCCCAGCTCTAGCCCAGCTCTGCCCCAGCCCCAGCCCTGCCCCAGGCACAGCCCAGCCCCAGCCCTGGACCCAGCCCCAGCCCTAGCCCAGCCCTGCCCTCAGCCCAGCCCCAGCCAGGCCCCAGCCCTGTCCGCAGCCCCAGCCCCAGCCCCACCCTCGGCCCCAGCCCCAGCCCTACCCCAGTCCCCGCCCCAGCCCAGTCTTGGTCCCAGCCCAGGCCCAGCCATGCCCCAGCCCCAGCCCCACCCTCGTCCCCAGCCCAGCCCCAGCCACTGCCAGCCCCAGCCCTGCCCCACCCTCAGCCCAATCCCTGCACCCAGCCCCAGCCCCAGCCAAGCCCCAGCCCTGCCCCTGCCCCATCCCCAGACTCGGCCCCAGCCCAGCGCTAGCCCAGCCCTGCCCCAGCCCCAGCCCTAGCCCAACCCTGCCCTCTGCCCAGCCCCAGCCAGGCCCCAGCCCTGTCCGCAGCCCCAGCCCCAGCCCCACCCTCGGCCCCAGCCCCAGCCCTACCCCAGTCCCCGCCCCAGCCCAGTCTTGGTCCCAGCCCAGGCCCAGCCATGCCCCAGCCCCAGCCCCACCCTCGTCCCCAGCCCAGCCCCAGCCCCAGCTCTACCCCAGCCCTGCCCCAGCAACCAGGTCCAGCCCTGCCCCAGGCCCAGCCCAGACCCCAGCCCAGCCCCAACCTCAGCCCTAGCCCAGCCCCAGACCTGCCCCAGCCCCAGCCCAGCCCCAGCCCTGCCCCAGCCCTGCCCCAGCCCCAGCCCTAGCCCAGCCCAACCCTCAGCCCCAGCCCCAGCCCTGCCCAAGACTTGGTTCCAGCCACGGCCCCAGCCCTGCCCCCAGCCCTGCCCCAGCCCAGCCCTAGCCCTACCCCAGCCACTGCCAGCCCCAGCCCCACACTCGGCCCCAGCCCCAGCCCTACCCCAGTCCCCGCCCCAGCCCAGTCTTGGTCCCAGCCCAGGCCCAGCCGTGCCCTAGCCCAAGCCCCAGCCCCAGCCCCAGCCCTAGCCCAACCCTGCCCTCTGCCCAGCCCCAGCCAGGCCCCAGCCCTGTCCGCAGCCCCAGCCCCAGCCCCACCCTCGGCCCCAGCCCCATCCCTACCCCAGTTCCTGCCCCAGCCCAGTCTTGGTCCCAGCCCAGGCCCAGCCGTGCCCCAGCCCAAGCCCCAGCCCCAGCCCCAGCAACCGGGCCCAGCCCTGCCCCAGGCTCATCCCACACCCCAGCCCAGCCCCACCCTCAGCTCCAGCCCAGCCCCAGCCCTGGACTCAGCCCCAGGCCCAGCCCCAGCCCCACCCATGGCCCCAGCCCCAGCCTCAGCCCAGCCCCAGCCCCATCCCTGCCCCCAGCCCAGCCCCAACCCTGCCCCAGTTCCTGCTCAAGCCCAGTCCTGGTCCCAGCCCAGCCCCAGCCCTGCCCCTGCCCCAGCCCTAGCCCAGTCCTGCCCCGGCCCAGCCCGAGCCACAGCCCAGCCCCAGCCCAGCCCCAGCCATGCCCCAGCCCAAGCCGCAGCCCAGCCCCAGCCCCAGCCCTGCCCCAGTCCCTGCCCCAGCCCAGTCCTGGTCCCAGCCCAGCCCTGCCTCGGGCCCAGCCCTGTCCCAGGCCCAGCCCCGGCCCCAGACCCACCCTCGGCCGCAGCCCAGCCCCGGCCCCAGCCCTACCCGAGCCCTGCCCCCAGCCCTGCCACAGCCCAGCCCCAGCCACTACCAGCCCCAGTCCAGCCCCAGCCCTGCCCCAGCCCCAGACTCGGCCCCAGCCCAGCGCTAGCCCAGCCCTGCCCCAGCCCCAGCCCTAGCCCAACCCTGCCCTCAGCCCAGCCCCAGCCTGGTCCCAGCCCTGTCCGCAGCCCCAGCCCCAGCCCCACCCTCGGCCCCAGCCCCATCCCTGCCCCAGTTCCTGCCCCAGCCCAGTCTTGGTCCCAGCCCAGGCCCAGCCGTGCCCCAGCCCAAGCCCCAGCCCCAGCCCCAGCCCCAGCCCTACCCCAGCCCTGCCCCAGCAACCGGGCCCAGCCCTGCCCCAGGCTCATCCCACACCCCAGCCCAGCCCCACCCTCAGCTCCACCCCTGCCCCAGCCACAGCCCAGCCCTAGCCCTGGACCCAGCCCCAGCCGCAGCCCCAGCCCCAGCCCAGCTCTAGCCCAGCTCTGCCCCAGCCCCAGCCCTGCCCCAGCCACAGCCCAGCCCCAGCCCTGGACCCAGCCCCAGCCGCAGCCCCAGCCCCAGCCCAGCCCTAGCCCAGCCCAACCCTCAGCCCCAGCTCCAGCCCTGCCCAAGACTTGGTTCCACCCCTGCCCCCAGCCCTGCCCCCAGCCCTGCCCCAGTCCAGCCCCAGCCACTGCCAGCCCCAGCCCTGCTCCACGCTCAGCCCAATCCCTGCACCAAGCCCCAGCCCCAGCCCAGCCCCAGCCCTGCCCCATCCCCAGACTCGGCCCCAGCCCAGCGCTAGCCCAGCCCTGCCCCAGCCCCAGCCCTAGCCCAGCCCTGCCCTCAGCCCAGCCCCAGCCAGGCCCCAGCCCTGTCCGCAGCCCCAGCCCCAGCCCCACCCTCGGCCCCAGCCCCAGCCCTACCCCAGTCCCCGCCCCAGCCCAATCTTGGTCCCAGCCCAGGCCCAGCCATGCTCCAGCCCCAGCCCCACCCTCGTCCCCAGCCCAGCCCCAGCCCCAGCTCTACCCCAGCCCTGCCCCAGCAACCAGGTCCTGCCCTGCCCCAGCCCCAGCCCTAGCCCAGCCCAACCATCAGCCCCAGCCCCAGCCCTGCCCAAGACTTGGTTCCAGCCCCGGCCCCAGCCCTGCCCCCAGCCCTGCCCCAGCCCAGCACTAGCCCTACCCCAGCCACTGCCAGCCCCAGCCCCACCCTCGGCCCCAGCCCCAGCCCTACCCCAGTTCCCGCCCCAGCCCAGTCTTGGTCCCAGCCCAGGCCCAGCCGTGCCCTAGCCCAAGCCCCAGCCCCAGCCCCAGCCCTACCCCAGCCCTGCCCCAGCAACCGGGCCCAGCCCTGCCCCAGGCTCATCCCACACCCCAGCCCAGCCCCACCCTCAGCTCCAGCCCAGCCCCAGCCTCAGCCCTGCCCCAGCCCCACCCTCAGCTCCAGCCCAGCCCCAGCCTCAGCCCTGCCCCAGCCCCACCCTCAGCTCCAGCACAGCCCCAGCATCAGCCCTGCCCTCTGCCCAGCCCCAGCCAGGCCCCAGCCCTGTCCGCAGCCCCAGCCCAGACCCCAGCCCAGGCCCCATCCCTGCCCCAGACCCCAACCCAGCCTCAGCCCAATCCCTGCACCCAGCCCCAGCCCCAGCCCAGCCCCAGCCAGGCCCCTGACCCACTCTCGGCCCAAGCCAAGCGCTAGCCTAGCCCTGCCCCAGCCCCAGCCCTAGCCAAGCCCTGCCCTCAGCCCAGGCCCCATCCCTGCCCCAGACCCCAACCCAGCCTCAGCCCAATCCCTGCACCCAGCCCCAGCCCCAGCCCAGCCCCAGCCAGGCCCCTGACCCACTCTCGGCCCAAGCCAAGCGCTAGCCTAGCCCTGCCCCAGCCCCAGCCCTAGCCCAGCCCTGCCCTCAGCCCAGGCCCAGCCATGCCCCAGCCCAAGCCCCAGCCCAGCCCCAGCCCTACCCCAGTCCCTGCCCCAGCCCAGTCCTGGTCCCAGCCCAGCCCCAGCCCTGCCCCAGCCCCAGCCCTGCCCCAGGCCCAGCCCAGACCCCAGCCCAGCCTCAGCCACTGCCCCAGCCCTGCCCCAGCCCCAGCCCTAGCCCAGCCCTGCCTTCAGCTCCACCCCAGCCCTGCCCCAGGCCCATCCCACACCCCAGCCCAGCCCCCCCCCTCAGCTCCAGCCCAGCCCCAGCCCCAGTCCTGCCCCAGCCCCAGTCCTGCCCCAGCCCAGCCCCAGCCCTGCCGCAGCCACAGCCCAGCACCAGCTTTGCCCCAGCCCTGCCCCAGCCCCAGCCCTAGCCCAGCCCAACCCTCAGCCCCAGCCCCAGCCCCAGCCCTGCCCAAGACTTGGTTCCAGCCCCGGCCCCAGCCCTGACCCCAGCCCTGCCCCAGCCCAGCCCCAGCCACTGCCAGCCCCAGCCCTGCCCCACCCTCAGCCCAATCCCTGCACCCAGCCCCAGCCCCAGCCCAGCCCCAGACCTGCCCCTGCCCCATCCCCACCCTCAGCTCCAGCCCTGCCCCAGCCACAGCCCAGCCCCAGCCCTGGACCCAGCCCCAGCCGCAGCCCCTGCCCCAGCCCAGCCCTAGCCCAGCCCTGCCCCAGCCCCAGCCCTAGCCCTGCCCAACCCTCAGCCCCAGCTCCAGCCCTGCCCAAGACTTGGTTCCAGCCCCGCCCCCAGCCCTGCCCCCAGCCCTGCCACAGCCCAGCCCCAGCCACTGCCAGCCCCAGACCTGCCCCAGCCACTGCCAGCCCCAGCCCTGCCCCACCCTCAGCCCAATCCCTGCACCAAGCCCCAGCCTCAGCCCAGCCCCAGCCCTGCCCCATCCCCAGACTCGGCCCCAGCCCAGCCCTAGCCCAGCCCTGCCCTCAGCCCAGCCCCAGCCAGGCCCCAGCCCTGTCCACAGACCCAGTCCCAGGACCAGCCCCAGACCCAGCCCTGCCCCCAGCCCACCCCCAGCCCAAGGCCCAGCCTCCAGCCTAGTCCTGCCCCAGCACCAGCCCCAACCCAGCCCCAGCCCCGGCCCCAGCCCCAGCTCCAGCCCTATCTCAGCCCAGCCCCAACCTCAGGCCCAGCCCTGTCCCAGGCCCAGCCCAGACCCCAGCCCAGCCCCAACCTCAGACCTAGCCCAGCCCCAGCCCTGCACCAGCCCCAGCCCAGCCCCAGCACTGCCCCAGCCCTGCCCCAGCCCTGCCCCAGCCCAGCCCCAGCCCTGCACCCAGCCCCAGCCGCAGCCCCAGCCGCAGCCCAGCCCTAGCACAGCCCTGCCGCAGCCCCAGCCCCAGCCCCACCCTCGTCCCCAGCCCAGCCCCAGCCCCAGCTCTACCCCAGCCCTGCCCCAGGCCCACCCCAGACCCCACCCCAGCCCCAACCTCAGTCCTAGCCCAGCCCCAGCCCTGCCCCAGGCCGAGCCCAGACCCCACCCCAGCCCCAACCTCAGCCCCAGCCCAGCCCCAGCCCTGCCCCAGCCCAGCCCCAGCCACAGCCCAGCCCCAGCCCTGGACCCAGCCCCAGCCGCAGCCCCAGCCCCAGCCAAGCACTAGCCCAGCCCTGCCCCAGCCCCAGCCCTGCCCAAGGCTTGGTTCCAGCCCCGGCCCCAGCCCTGCCCCCAGCCCGGTCCCAGCCCCAGCCCCAGCTCTACCCCAGCCCTGCCCTAGCAACCAGGCCCAGCCCTGCCCCAGCCCCACCCTCAGCTCCAGCCCAGCCCCATCCCCAGCCCTGCCCCAGCCCCACCCTCAGCTCCAGCCCAGCCCTACCCCAGTCCCAGCCCCAGGCCAGTCCTAGTCCCAGCCCAGCCCCAGCTATGCACCAGCCCAAGCCCCAGCCCAGCCCCAGCCCTGCCCCAGCCCCAGCTCCAGCCCTACCCCAGCTCTGCCCCAGCCTCGGGCCCAGCCCTGTCCCAGGCCCAGCCCAGACCCAAGCCCAGCCCCAGCCCCAGCCCTAGCTCAGCCCTGCCCTCAGCCTCGGACCCAGCCCGGCCCCAGCCCAGTCCGCAGCCCCACCCCCAGCCCCAGCACCACCGTCGGCCCCAGCCCTGCCCCAGACACAGCCCAGCCCTAGCCCTGGATCCAGCCCCAGCCCCAGCCCAGCCCCAGCCCCAGCCCTGCCCTAGCCCAGCCCCACCACAGCCCAGCCCCAGCCCTGGACTCAGCCCCAGCCCCAGCCCAGCCCCAGCCCCATCCCTGCCCCCAGCCCAGCCCCAGCCCTGCCCCAGTTCCCGCTCCAGCCCAGTCCTGGTCCCAGCCCAGCCCCAGCCCTGCCCCTGCCCCAGCCCTAGCCCAGCCCTGCCCCAGCCCAGCCCCAGCCACAGCCCAGACCCAGCCCAGACCCAGCCCTGCCCCAGCCTCGCCGCAGCCACAGCCCAGCCCCAGCCCTGGACCCAGCCCCAGCCCCAGCCCAGTCATAGCCTCAGCCCTGCCCCAGCCTAGCCGCAGCCAGAGCCCAGCCCCAGCCCTGGACCCAGCCCCAGCCCCAGCCCAGCCCCAGGCCCAGCCCTGCCCTAGCCCAGCCCTGCCCCCAGCCCGGCCCCAGCCCAAGGCCCAGCCTCCAGTCTAGTTCTGCCCCAGCCCCGGCCACAACCTGAGTCCCAGCCCTGCACCCAGCCCCAGCCCCAGCCCAGCCCCAGCCCTGCCCCAGCCCCAGACTCGGCCCCAGCCCAGCGCTAGCCCAGCCCTGCCCCAGCCCCAGCCCTAGCCCAGCCCTGCCCTCAGCCCAGCCCCAGCCAGGCCCCAGCCCTGTCCGCAGCCCCAGCCTCAGCCCCACCCTTGGCCCCAGGCCCAGCCCTACCCAAGTCCCCACCCCAGCCCAGTCTTGGTCCCAGCCCAGGCCCAGCCGTGCCCCAGCCCAAGCCCCAGCCCCAGCCCCAGCCCTACCCCAGCCCCACCCTCAGCTCCAGCCCAGCCCCATCCCCAGCCCAGCCCCAGCCCCACCCTCAGCTCCAGCCCAGCCCTGCCCCAGTCCCTGCCCCAGCCCAGTCCTGGTCCCAGCCCAGCCCCAGCCCTGCCCCAGCCCCAGTCCTGCCCCAGCCCTGGCTCCAGCCCTACCCCAGCTCTGCCCCAGCCTCGGGCCCAGCCCTGTCCCAGGCCCAGCCCAGACCCAAGTCCAGCCCCAGCCCCAGCCCTAGCCCAGCCCTGCCCTCAGCCTCGGACCCAGCCCGGCCCCAGCCCCAGCCCCAGCCCAGCCATAGCCCCAGCCCTGCCCCAGCCTAGCTGCAGCCGCAGCCCAGCCCCAGCCCTGGACCCAGCCCCAGCCCCAGCCCAGCCATAGCCCCAGCCCTGCACCAGCCTAGCCGCAGCCACAGCCCAGCCCCAGCCCTGGACCCAGCCCCAGCCCCAGCCCAGCCCTAGCCCAGCCCCACCACAGCCCAGCCCCAGCCCTGGACTCAGCCCCAGGCCCAGCCCCAGCCCCACCCTCGGCCCCAGGCCCAGCCCCAGCCCAGTCCCAGCCCCATCCCTGCCCCCAGCCCAGCCCCAGCCCTGCCCCAGTTCCCGCTCCAGCCCAGTCCTGGTCCCAGCCCAGCCCCAGCCCTGCCCCTGCCCCAGCCCTAGCCCAGCCCTGCCCCAGCCCAGCCCCAGCCACAGCCCAGACCCAGCCCAGACCCAGCCCTGCCCCAGCCTAGCCGCAGCCACAGCCCAGCCCCAGGCCTGGACCCAGCCCCAGCCCCAGCCCAGCCCAGCCCCAGACCTGCCCCAGCCCCAGTCCTGCCCCAGCCCGAGCTCCAGCCCTACCCCAGCTTTGCCCCAGCCTCGGGCCCAGCCCTGTCCCAGGCCCAGCCCAGACCCAAGCCCAGCCTCAGCCTCGGCCCCAGCCCAGCCCCAGCCCCAGCCCTAGCCCAGCCCTGCCCTCAGCCTCGGACCCAGCCCGGCCCCAGCCCAGTCCGCAGCCCCAGCCCCAGCCCCAGCACCACCGTCGGCCCCAGCCCTGCCCCAGACACAGCCCAGCCCTAGCCCTGGACCCAGCCCCAGCCCCAGCCCAGCCATAGCCCCATCCCTGCCCCAGCCTAGCCGCAGCCACAGCCCAGCCCCAGACATGGACCCAGGCCCAGCCCAGCCCCAGCCCCAGCCCTGCCCTAGCCCATCCCCACCACAGCCCAGCCCCAGCCCTGGACTGAGCCCCAGCCCAGCCCCATCCCTGCCCCCAGCCCAGCCCCAGCCCAGCCCCAGCACTGCCCCTGCCCCAGCCATAGCCCAGCCCTGCCCCAGCCCAGCCCCAGCCCTGCCCCTGCCCCAGCCCTAGCCCAGCCCTGCCCCAGCCCAGCCCCAGCCACAGCCCAGACCCAGCCCAGACCCAGCCCTGCCCCAGCCTAGCCGCAGCCACAGCCCAGAAACAGCCCAGCCCCAGCCACTGCCAGCCCCAGCCCAGCCCCAGCCACTGCCAGCCCCAGCCCTGCACCACCCTCAGCCCAATCCCTGCAGCCAGCCCCAGCCCCAGCCCACCCCAGCCCTGCCCCAGGCCCCAGACTCAGCCCCAGCCCAGCGCTAGCCCAGCCCTGCCCCAGCCCCAGCCCTAGCCAGCCCTGCCCTCAGCCCAGCCCCAGTCCTGCCCCAGCCCCAGCTCCAGCCCTACCCCAGCCTTGCCCCAGCCTCGGGCCCAGCCCTGTCCCAGGCCCAGCCCAGACCCAAGCCCAGCCTCAGCCCCGGCCCCAGCCCAGCCCCAGCCCCAGCCCTAGCCCAGCCCTGCCCTCAGCCTCGGACCCAGCCCGGCCCCAGCCCAGTCCGCAGCCCCAGCCACAGCCCCAGCACCACCGTCGGCCCCAGCCCTGCCCCAGACACAGCCCAGCCCTAGCCCTGGACCCAGCCCCAGCCCCAGCCCAGCCATAGCCCCAGCCCCAGCCCCAGCCCTGCCCTAGCCCAGCCCCACCACAGCCCAGCCCCTGACCTGGACTCAGCCCCAGGCCCAGCCCCAGCCCCATCCCTGCCCACAGCCCAGCACCAGCCCTGCCCCAGTTCCCGCTCCAGCCCAGTCCTGGTCCCAGCCCAGCCCCAGCCCTGCCCCTGCCCCAGCCCTAGCCCAGCCCTGCCCCAGCCCAGCCCCAGCCACAGCCCAGACCCAGCCCAGACCCAGCCATGCCCCAGCCCAAGCCACAGCCCAGCCCCAGCCCAGCCATAGCCCCAGCCCTGGACCCAGCCCCAGCCCCAGCCCAGCCCCACCACAGCCCAGCCCTAGCCCTGGACTCAGCCCCAGGCCCAGCCCCAGCCCCAGCCCAGCCCCAGCCCCATACCTGCCCCCAGCCCAGCCCCAGACCTGCCCCAGTTCCTGCTCCAGCCCAGCCCTGTCCCAGCCCAGCCCCAGCCCTGCCCCTGCCCCAGCCCTACCCCAGCCCCCAGCCCCAGCCCAGCCTCAGCCCTGGACCCAGTCCCGCCCCAGCTCTGGCCCCAGTCCAGCCCCATCCCCAGCCCTGTCTCAGCCCTGCCCCAGCCCCAGACTCGGCTCCAGCCCAGACCCCAGCCCATCCTGAGCCCCGGCCCCAGCCCAGCTCCAGCCCCAGCCCTAGCCCAGCCCTGGCCCCAGCCGAGCCCTAGCCCAGCCCAACCCTCAGCGCCGGCCCCAGCCCCAGCCCCAGCCATGCCCAAGACTTGGTTCCAGCCCCAGCCCTGCCCCGGCCCCTGCCCCCAGCCCAGCCCCAGATCAGCCCCAGGCGAGCCCCAGCCCCAGCCCCGGCTCCAGCCCCCAGCCCAGCCCAGCCCCAGCTCTGCCCCAGCCCTGCCCCAGCCCAAGCCCCACCTCCAGCCCTTATCCCAGCCCCAGCTCAGCCCCACCCAGCCCCAGCCCTGCCCCAGTCCCTGCCCCAGCACAGTCCTGGTCCCAGCCCCGGCTCCAGCCCTACCCCACCCCTGCCCCAGCAACCGGGCCCAGCCCTGCCCGAGGCCCAGGCCACACCTTAGCCCAGCCCCACCTTCAGCTCCAGCCCAGCCCCAGCCCCTGCCCTAGCCCAGCCCAGCCCCAGCCACAGCCCAGCCCCAGCCCTGGACCCAGCCCAACCCTCAGCGCCGGCCCCAGCCCCATGCCCAGCCCAGCCCCGGCCCCAGCCCCAGCCCCAGCCCAGGCCCTGTCCCTGGCCCAGCCCCCAACCCAGCGTCAGCCCCATCCCTGCCCCCAGCCCCAGCCCCAGCCCAGCCCCAGCCCTGGCCCCAGCCCTAGCCCAGCACTGCCCCAGGCCCAGCCCTAACCCAGCCCTGCCCCATCCCCGGCCGCAGCCCTGCCCGAGCCCCAGCCGTGGGCCCAGCCCTAGCCCAGCCCTGGCCCCAGCCCAGTCCGCAGCCCCAGCCCCAGCCCCAGCCCCACCGTCGGCCCCAGCCCTGCCCCAGCCCCGGCTCCAGCCCTACCCCAGCCCTGCCCCAGCCCAAGCCCCAGCCCAGCCCCAGCCCTGCCCCAGTCCCTGCCCCAGCCCAGTCCTGGTCCCAGCCCAGCCCCAGCCCTGCCCCTGCCCCAGTCCTGCCCCAGCCCCGGCTCCAGCCCTACCCCAGCTCTGCACCAGCCTCGGGCCCAGCCCTGTCCCAGGCCCAGCCCAGCCCCAAGCCCAGCCTCAGCCCTGGCCCCAGCCCAGCCCCAGCTCTAGCCCAGCCCTGCCCTCAGCCTCGGACCCAGCCCGGCCCCAGCCCAGTCCGCAGCCCCAGCCCCAGCCCCAGCACCACCGTCGGCCCCAGCCCTGCCCCAGACACAGCCCAGCCCTAGCCCTGGACCCAGCCCCAGCCCAGCCATAGCCCCAGCCCTGCCCCAGCCTAGCCGCAGCCACAGCCCAGCCCCAGCCCTGGACCCAGCCCCAGCCCCAGCCCAGCCCCAGCCCCAGCCCTGCCCTAGCCCATCCCCACCACAGCCCAGCCCCAGCCCTGGACTGAGCCCCAGCCCAGCCCCAGCCCCATCCCTGCCCCCAGCCCAGCCCCAGCCCTGCCCACTGCCCCAGCCCTAGTCCAGCCCTGCCCCAGCCCAGCCCCAGCCCTGCCCCAGCCTAGCTGCAGCCACAGCCCAGACCCAGCCCAGCCCCAGCCACTGCCAGCCCCAGCCCAGCCCCAGCCACTGCCAGGCCCAGCCCTGCACCACCCTCAGCCCAATCCCTGCACCCAGCCCCAGCCCCAGCCCACCCCAGCCCTGCCCCAGGCCCCAGACTCGGCCCCAGCCCAGCGCTAGCCCAGCCCTGCCCCAGCCCCAGCCCTAGCCCAGCCCTGCCCTCAGCCCAGCCCCAGCCAGGCCCCAGCCCTGTCTGCAGCCCCAGCCCCAGCCCCACCCTCGGCCCCAGCCCCAGCCCTACCCCAGTCCCCGCCCCTGCCCAGTCTTGGTCCCAGCCCAGGCCCTACCGTGCCCCAGCCCCAGCCCCAGCCCCAGCCCTACCCCAGCCCTGCCCCTGCAACCGGACCCAGCCCTGCCCCAGGCCCACCCTCAGCTCCAGCTCAGCCCCATCCCCAGCCCAGCCCCAGCCCCACCCTCAGCTCCAGCCCAGCCCCATCCCCAGCCCAGCCCCAGCCCCACCCTCAGCTCCAGCCCAGCCCTACCCCAGTCCCAGCCCCAGGCCAGTCCTAGTCCCAGCCCAGCCCTAGCTATGCACCAGCCCAAGCCCCAGCCCGGCCCCAGCCCAGTCCGCAGCCCCAGCCCCAGCCCCAGCCCCACCATCGGCCCCAGCCCTGCCCCAGCCCCAGCCCTGCCCTAGCCCAGCCCCACCACAGCCCAGCCCCTGACCTGGACTCAGCCCCAGGCCCAGCCCCAGCCCCAGCCCTACCCCCGGCCCCAGCCCCGGCCCCAGCCCAGCCCCAGCCCCATCCCTGCCCCCAGCCCAGCACCAGCCCTGCCCCAGTTCCCGCTCCAGCCCAGTCCTGGTCCCAGCCCAGCCCCAGCCCTGCCCCTGCCCCAGCCCTAGCCCAGCCCTGCCCCAGCCCAGCCCCAGCCATAGCCCAGACTCAGCCCTGCCCCATCCCTACCCCTGCCCAGCCCCAGCCCAGCCCTGGACCCAGTCCCCGCCCCAGCTCTGGCCCCAGTCCAGCCCCATCCCCAGCCCTGTCTCAGCCCTGCCCCAGCTCCAGATTCGGCTCCAGCCCAGACCCCAGCCCATCCTGAGCCCCGGCCCCAGCCCAGCTCCAGCCCCAGCCCTAGCCCAGCCCTGGCCCCAGCCGAGCCCTAGCCCAGCCCAACCCTCAGCGCCGGCCCCAGCCCCAGCCCCAGCCATGCCCAAGACTTGGTTCCAGCCCCAGCCCTGCCCCGGCCCCTGCCCCCAGCCCAGCCCCAGATCAGCCCCAGGCGAGCCCCAGCCCCAGCCCCGGCTCCAGCCCCCAGCCCAGCCCAGCCCCAGCCCTGCCCCAGCCCTGCCCCAGCCCAAGCCCCAGCCTCAGCCCCATCCCTGCTCCCAGCCCCAGCCTAGCCCAAGCCCTGCCCCAGCCCCAGCCCCAGCCCAGCCCCAGCCCCAGCCCTACCCCAGCCCCAGCCCCAGCCCTGCCCCAGCCCCAGCCCCAGCCCCAGCCCCAGCCCTGCCCCAGCCCCAGCAAAGCCATATAATTGGTTCCAGCCCCAGCCCCAGCCCCAGCCCCAGCCCTGCTCCAGCCCCACCCTCAGCTCCAGCCCAGCCCTACCCCAGTCCCCGCCCCAACCCAGTCCTGGTCCCAGCCCAGCCCCAGCCCCAGCCCTGCCCCAGTCCCTGCCCCAGCACAGTCCTGGTCCCAGCCCGGCCCCAGCCCTTCCCCAGCCCCTGTCCTGCCCCAGCCCCGGCACCAGCCCTGCCCAAGCACACCCCCAGCCCAAGCCCCAGCCCCGGCTCCACCCCTGCCCCAGCCCAGCCCCAGCCACAGCCCAGACCCAGCCCAGACCCAGCCATGCCCCAGCCCAAGCCGCAGCCCAGCCCCAGCCCAGCCATAGCCCCAGCCCTGGACCCAGCCCCAGCCCCAGCCCAGCCCCACCACAGCCCAGCCCTAGCCCTGGACTCAGCCCCAGGCCCAGCCCCAGCCCCAGCCCAGCCCCAGCCCCATACCTGCCCCCAGCCCAGCCCCAGACCTGCCCCAGTTCCTGCTCCAGCCCAGCCCTGCTCCCAGCCCAGCCCCAGCCCTGCCCCTGCCCCAGCCCCAGCCCAGCCTCAGCCCTGGACCCAGTCCCGCCCCAGCTCTGGCCCCAGTCCAGCCCCATCCCCAGCCCTGTCTCAGCCCTGCCCCAGCCCCAGACTCGGCTCCAGCCCAGACCCCAGCCCATCCTGAGCCCCGGCCCCAGCCCAGCTCCAGCCCCAGCCCTAGCCCAGCCCTGGCCCCAGCCGAGCACTAGCCCAGCCCAACCCTCAGCGCCGGCCCCAGCCCCAGCCCCAGCCATGCCCAAGACTTGGTTCCAGCCCCAGCCCTGCCCCGGCCCCTGCCCCCAGCCCAGCCCCAGATCAGCCCCAGGCGAGCCCCAGCCCCAGCCCCGGCTCCAGCCCCCAGCCCAGCCCAGCCCCAGCCCTGCCCCAGCCCTGCCCCAGCCCAAGCCCCACCTCCAGCCCTTAGCCCAGCCCCAGCTCAGCCCCACCCAGCCCCAGCCTCAGCCCCATCCCTGCCCCCAGCCCCAGCCTAGCCCAAGCCCTGCCCCAGCCCCAGCCCCAGCCCAGCCCCAGCCCCAGCCCTACCCCAGCCCCAGCCCCAGCCCTGCCCCAGCCCTGGCCCCAGCCCCAGCCCCAGCCCCAGCCCCAGCCCCAGCCCAGCCATAGAATTGGTTCCAGCCCCAGCCCCAGCCCCAGCCCCAGCCCTGCCCCAGCCCCACCCTCAGCTCCAGCCCAGCCCTACCCCAGTCCCCGCCCCAGCCCAGTCCTGGTCCCAGCCCAGCCCCAGCCCCAGCCCTGCCCCAGTCCCTGCCCCAGCACAGTCCTGGTCCCAGCCCCGGCTCCAGCCCTACCCCACCCCTGCCCCAGCAACCGGGCCCAGCCCTGCCCGAGGCCCAGGCCACACCTTAGCCCAGCCCCACCTTCAGCTCCAGCCCAGCCCCAGCCCCTGCCCTAGCCCAGCCCAGCCCCAGCCACAGCCCAGCCCTAGCCCTGGACCCAGCCCAACCCTCAGCGCCGGCCCCAGCCCCATGCCCAGCCCAGCCCCAGCCCCAGCCCTACCCCAGCCCCAGCCCCATCCCAGGCCCTGTCCCTGGCCCAGCCCCCAACCCAGCGTCAGCCCCATCCCTGCCCCCAGCCCCAGCCCCAGCCCAGCCCCAGCCCTGGCCCCAGCCCTAGCCCAGCACTGCCCCAGGCCCAGCCCTAACCCAGTCCTGCCCCAGCCCCGGCCGCAGCCCTGCCCGAGCCCCAGCCCTGGCCCCAGCCCTAGCCCAGCCCTGGCCCCAGCCCAGTCTGCAGCCCCAGCCCCAGCCCCAGCCCCACCGTCGGCCCCAGCCCTGCCCCAGCCCCGGCTCCAGCCCTACCCCAGCCCTGCCCCAGCCCAAGCCCCAGCCCAGCCCCAGCCCTGCCCCAGTCCCTGCCCCAGCCCAGTCCTGGTCCCAGCCCAGCCCCAGCCCTGCCCCTGCCCCAGTCCTGCCCCAGCCCCGGCTCCAGCCCTACCCCAGCTCTGCACCAGCCTCGGGCCCAGCCCTGTCCCAGGCCCAGCCTAGCCCCAAGCCCAGCCTCAGCCCCGGCCCCAGCCCAGCCCCAGCCCCAGCTCTAGCCCAGCCCTGCCCTCAGCCTCGGACCCAGCCCGGCCCCAGCCCAGTCCGCAGCCCCAGCCCCAGCCCCAGCACCACCGTCGGCCCCAGCCCTGCCCCAGACACAGCCCAGCCCTAGCCCTGGACCCAGCCCCAGCCCCAGCCCAGCCATAGCCCCAGCCCTGCCCCAGCCTAGCCGCAGCCACAGCCCAGCCCCAGCCCTAGACCCAGCCCCAGCCCCAGCCCAGCCCCAGCCCCAGCCCTGCCCTAGCCCATCCCCACCACAGCCCAGCCCCAGCCCTGGACTGAGCCCCAGCCCAGCCCCAGCCCCATCCCTGCCCCCAGCCCAGCCCCAGCCCTGCCCACTGCCCCAGCCCTAGTCCAGCCCTGCCCCAGCCCAGCCCCAGCCCTGCCCCAGCCTAGCTGCAGCCACAGCCCAGACCCAGCCCAGCCCCAGCCACTGCCAGCTCCAGCCCAGCCCCAGCCACTGCCAGCCCCAGCCCTGCACCACCCTCAGCCCAATCCCTGCACCCAGCCCCAGCCCACCCCAGCCCTGCCCCAGGCCCCAGACTCGGCCCCAGCCCAGCGCTAGCCCAGCCCTGCCCTCAGCCCAGCCCCAGCCAGGCCCCAGCCCTGTCCGCAGCCCCAGCCCCAGCCCCACCCTCGGCCCCAGCCCCAGCCCTACCCCAGTCCCCGCCCCTGCCCAGTCTTGGTCCCAGCCCAGGCCCTACCGTGCCCCAGCCCCAGCCCCAGCCCCAGCCCTACCCCATCCCTGCCCCAGCAACCGGACCCATCCCTGCCCCAGGCCCACCCTCAGCTCCAGCCCAGCCCCATCCCCAGCCCAGCCCCAGCCCCACCCTCAGCTCCAGCCCAGCCCTACCCCAGTCCCAGCCCCAGGCCAGTCCTAGTCCCAGCCCAGCCCTAGCTATGCACCAGCCCAAGCCCCAGCCCGGCCCCAGCCCAGTCCGCAGCCCCAGCCCCAGCCCCAGCCCCACCATCGGCCCCAGCCCTGCCCCAGCCCCAGCCCTGCCCTAGCCCAGCCCCACCACAGCCCAGCCCCTGACCTGGACTCAGCCCCAGGCCCAGCCCCAGCCCCAGCCCTACCCCCGGCCCCAGCCCCGGCCCCAGCCCAGCCCCAGCCCCATCCCTGCCCCCAGCCCAGCACCAGCCCTGCCCCAGTTCCCGCTCCAGCCCAGTCCTGGTCCCAGCCCAGCCCCAGCCCTGCCCCTGCCCCAGCCCTAGCCCAGCCCTGCCCCAGCCCAGCCCCAGCCATAGCCCAGACTCAGCCCTGCCCCATCCCTACCCCTGCCCAGCCCCAGCCCAGCCCTGGACCCAGTCCCGCCCCAGCTCTGGCCCCAGTCCAGCCCCATCCCCAGCCCTGTCTCAGCCCTGCCCCAGCCCCAGACTCGGCTCCAGCCCAGACCCCAGCCCATCCTGAGCCCCGGCCCCAGCCCAGCTCCAGCCCCAGCCCTAGCCCAGCCCTGGCCCCAGCCGAGCCCTAGCCCAGCCCAACCCTCAGCGCCGGCCCCAGCCCCAGCCCCAGCCATGCCCAAGACTTGGTTCCAGCCCCAGCCCTGCCCCAGCCTAGCTGCAGCCACAGCCCAGACCCAGCCCAGCCCCAGCCACTGCCAGCCCCAGCCCTGCCCCAGCCACTGCCAGGCCCAGCCCTGCACCACCCTCAGCCCAATCCCTGCACCCAGCCCCAGCCCCAGCCCACCCCAGCCCTGCCCCAGGCCCCAGACTCGGCCCCAGCCCAGCGCTAGCCCAGCCCTGCCCCAGCCCCAGCCCTAGCCCAGCCCTGCCCTCAGCCCAGCCCCAGCCAGGCCCCAGCCCTGTCCGCAGCCCCAGCCCCAGCCCCACCCTCGGCCCCAGCCCCAGCCCTACCCCAGTCCCCGCCCCTGCCCAGTCTTGGTCCCAGCCCAGGCCCTACCGTGCCCCAGCCCCAGCCCCAGCCCTACCCCAGCCCTGCCCCAGCAACCGGACCCAGCCCTGCCCCAGCCCCACCTTCAGCTCCAGCCCAGCCCCATCCCCAGCCCAGCCCCAGCCCCACCCTCAGCTCCAGCCCAGCCCCATCCCCAGCCCAGCCCCAGCCCCACCCTCAGCTCCAGCCCAGCCCTACCCCAGTCCCAGCCCCAGGCCAGTCCTAGTCCCAGCCCAGCCCTAGCTATGCACCAGCCCAAGCCCCAGCCCGGCCCCAGCCCAGTCCGCAGCCCCAGCCCCAGCCCCAGCCCCACCATCGGCCCCCAGCCCTGCCCCAGCCCCAGCCCTGCCCTAGCCCAGCCCCACCACAGCCCAGCCCCTGACCTGGACTCAGCCCCAGGCCCAGCCCCAGCCCCAGCCCTACCCCCGGCCCCAGCCCCGGCCCCAGCCCAGCCCCAGCCCCATCCCTGCCCCCAGCCCAGCACCAGCCCTGCCCCAGTTCCCGCTCCAGCCCAGTCCTGGTCCCAGCCCAGCCCCAGCCCTGCCCCTGCCCCAGCCCTAGCCCAGCCCTGCCCCAGCCCAGCCCCAGCCATAGCCCAGACTCAGCCCTGCCCCATCCCTACCCCTGCCCAGCCCCAGCCCAGCCCTGGACCCAGTCCCGCCCCAGCTCTGGCCCCAGTCCAGCCCCATCCCCAGCCCTGTCTCAGCCCTGCCCCAGCTCCAGATTCGGCTCCAGCCCAGACCCCAGCCCATCCTGAGCCCCGGCCCCAGCCCAGCTCCAGCCCCAGCCCTAGCCCAGCCCTGGCCCCAGCCGAGCCCTAGCCCAGCCCAACCCTCAGCGCCGGCCCCAGCCCCAGCCCCAGCCATGCCCAAGACTTGGTTCCAGCCCCAGCCCTGCCCCGGCCCCTGCCCCCAGCCCAGCCCCAGATCAGCCCCAGGCGAGCCCCAGCCCCAGCCCCGGCTCCAGCCCCCAGCCCAGCCCAGCCCCAGCTCTGCCCCAGCCCTGCCCCAGCCCAAGCCCCAGCCTCAGCCCCATCCCTGCCCCCAGCCCCAGCCTAGCCCAAGCCCTGCCCCAGCCCCAGCCCCAGCCCAGCCCCAGCCCCAGCCCTACCCCAGCCCCAGCCCCAGCCCTGCCCCAGCCCTGGCCCCAGCCCCAGCCCCAGCCCCAGCCCCAGCCCTGCCCCAGCCCCAGCAAAGCCATATAATTGGTTCCAGCCCCAGCCCCAGCCCCAGCCCTGCTCCAGCCCCACCCTCAGCTCCAGCCCAGCCCTACCCCAGTCCCCGCCCCAACCCAGTCCTGGTCCCAGCCCAGCCCCAGCCCCAGCCCTGCCCCAGTCCCTGCCCCAGCACAGTCCTGGTCCCAGCCCAGCCCCAGCCCTTCCCCAGCCCCTGTCCTGCCCCAGCCCCGGCACCAGCCCTGCCCAAGCACACCCCCAGCCCAAGCCCCAGCCCCGGCTCCACCCCTACCCCAGCCCAGCCCCGGCCTCGGGCCCAGCCCTGTCCCAGGCCCAGCCCCGGCTCCAGCCCCACCCTCGGCCGCAGCCCAGCCCCGGCCCCAGCCCTACCCCACCCCTGCCCCAGCAACCGGGCCCAGCCCTGCCCGAGGCCCAGGCCACACCTTAGCCCAGCCCCACCCTCAGCTCCAGCCCAGCCCCAGCCCCTGCCCTAGCCCAGCCCAGCCCCAGCCACAGCCCAGCCCCAGCCCTGGACCCAGCCCAAACCTCAGCCCCGGCCCCAGCCCCATGCCCAGCCCAGCCCCGGCCCCAGCCCCAGCCCCAGCCCAGGCCCTGTCCCTGGCCCAGCCCCCAACCCAGCGTCAGCCCCATCCCTGCCCCCAGCCCCAGCCCCAGCCCAGCCCCAGCCCTGGCCCCAGCCCTAGCCCAGCACTGCCCCAGGCCCAGCCCTAACCCAGCCCTGCCCCAGCCCCGGCCGCAGCCCTGCCCGAGCCCCAGCCCCGGCCCCAGCCCTAGCCCAGCCCTGGCCCCAGCCCAGCCCTAGCCCAGCCCAACCCTCAGCCCCGGCCCCAGCCCCAGCCCTAGCCCTGCCCAACACTTGGTTCCAGTCCCGGCCCCAGCCCTGCCCCCAGCCCAGCCACAGACAGGCACCAGCCCTGTCCGCAGCCCCAGCCCCAACCCCACCCTCGGCCCCAGCCCCAGCCCTACCCCAGTCCCCGTCCCAGCCCAGCCCTGCTCCCATCCCCGGCCCCAGCCCCGGCTCCAGCCCTACCCCAGCCCTGCCCCAGCCCAAGCCCCAGCCCAGCCCCAGCCCTGCCCCAGTCCCTGCCCCAGCCCAGTCCTGGTCCCAGCCCAGCCCCAGCCCTGCCCCTGCCCCAGTCCTGCCCCAGCCCCGGCTCCAGCCCTACCCCAGCTCTGCACCAGCCTCGGGCCCAGCCCTGTCCCAGGCCCAGCCCAGACCCAAGCCCAGCCTCAGCCCCGGCCCCAGCCCAGCCCCAGCCCCAGCCCTAGCCCATCCCTGCACTCAGCCTCGGACCCAGTCCGGCCCCAGCCCAGTCCGCAGCCCCAGCCCCAGCCCCAGCACCACCGTCGGCCCCAGCCCTGCCCCAGACACAGCCCAGCCCTAGCCCTGGACCCAGCCCCAGCCCCAGCCCAGCCATAGCCCCAGCCCCAGCACCACCGTCGGCCCCAGCCCTGCCCCAGACATAGCCCAGCCCTAGCCCTGGACCCAGCCCCAGCCCCAGCCCAGCCATAGCCCCAGCCCTGCCCCAGCCTAGCCGCAGCCACAGCCCAGCCCCAGCCCTGGACCCAGCCCCAGCCCCAGCCCAGCCCCAGCCCCAGCCCTGCCCTAGCCCATCCCCACCACAGCCCAGCCCCAGCCCTGGACTGAGCCCCAGCCCAGCCCCAGCCCCATCCCTGCCCCCAGCCCAGCCCCAGCCCTGCCCACTGCCCCAGCCCTAGTCCAGCCCTGCCCCAGCCCAGCCCCAGCCCTGCCCCAGCCTAGCTGCAGCCACAGCCCAGACCCAGCCCAGCCCCAGCCACTGCCAGCCCCAGCCCAGCCCCAGCCACTGCCAGGCCCAGCCCTGCACCACCCTCAGCCCAATCCCTGCACCCAGCCCCAGCCCCAGCCCACCCCAGCCCTGCCCCAGGCCCCAGACTCGGCCCCAGCCCAGCGCTAGCCCAGCCCTGCCCCAGCCCCAGCCCTAGCCCAGCCCTGCCCTCAGCCCAGCCCCAGCCAGGCCCCAGCCCTGTCCGCAGCCCCAGCCCCAGCCCCACCCTCGGCCCCAGCCCCAGCCCTACCCCAGTCCCCGCCCCTGCCCAGTCTTGGTCCCAGCCCAGGCCCTACCGTGCCCCAGCCCCAGCCCCAGCCCCAGCCCTACCCCAGCCCTGCCCCAGCAACCGGACCCAGCCCTGCCCCAGGCCCACCCTCAGCTCCAGCCCAGCCCCATCCCCAGCCCAGCCCCAGCCCCACCCTCAGCTCCAGCCCAGCCCCATCCCCAGCCCAGCCCCAGCCCCACCCTCAGCTCCAGCCCAGCCCTACCCCAGTCCCAGCCCCAGGCCAGTCCTAGTCCCAGCCCAGCCCTAGCTATGCACCAGCCCAAGCCCCAGCCCGGCCCCAGCCCAGTCCGCAGCCCCAGCCCCAGCCCTGCCCCTGCCCCAGCCCTAGCCCAGCCCTGCCCCAGCCCAGCCTCAGCCATAGCCCAGACTCAGCCCAGACCCAGCCATGCCCCAGCCCAGGCCGCAGCCCAGCCCCAGCCCAGCCATAGCCCCAGCCCTGCACCAGCCTAGCCGCAGCCACAGCCCAGCCCCAGCCCTGGACCCAGCCCCAGCCCCAGCCCAGCCCCAGCCCCAGCCCCAGCCCAGCCCCAGCCCCAGCCCCAGCCCCAGCCCCAGCCCCAGCCCCAGCCCAGCCCCAGCCCCATACCTGCCCCCAGCCCAACCCCAGCCCTGCCCTAGCCCAGCCCCACCACAGCCCAGCCCCAGCCCTGGACCCAGCCCCAGCCCCAGCCCAGCCCCAGCCCCATACCTGCCCCCAGCCCAGCCCCAGCCCTGCCCTAGCCCAGCCCCACCACAGCCCAGCCCTAGCCCTGGACTCAGCCCCAGCCCCAGCCCCAGCCCAGCCCCAGCCCCATACCTGCCCCCAGCCCAGCCCCAGACCTGCCCCAGTTCCTGCTCCAGCCCAGCCCTGCTCCCAGCCCCAGCCCCAGCCCAGCCTCAGCCCTGGACCCAGCCCCAGCCCAGACCCAGCCATGCCCCAGCCCAAGCCGCAGCCCAGCCCCAGCCCCAGCCCTGCCCCAGTCCCTGCCCCAGCCCAGTCCTGGTCCCAGCCCAGCCCTGCCTCGGGCCCAGCCCTGTCACAGGCCCAGCCCACACCTTAGCCCAGCCCCACCCTCAGCTCCAGCCCAGCCCCAGCCCCTGCCCTAGCCCAGCCCAGCCCCAGCCACAGCCCAGCCCCAGCCCTGGACCCAGCCCAACCCTCAGCGCCGGCCCCAGCCCCAGGCCCAGCCCAGCCCCAGCCCTGGACCCAGCCCAACCCTCAGCCCCGGCCCCAGCCCCAGCCCCAGCCCAGGCCCTGTCCCTGGCCCAGCCCCCAACCCAGCGTCAGCCCCATCCCTGCCCCCAGCCCCAGCCCCAGCCCAGCCCCAGCCCTGACCCAGCCCTAGCCCAGCCCTGCCCCAGGCCCAGCCCTAACCCAGCCCTGACCCAGCCCCGGCCGCAGCCCTGCCCGAGACCCAGCCCCAGCCCCAGCCCCGGCCCCAGCCGTGCCCCAGCCACAGCCCTGCCCCATCCCTACCCCTGCCCAGCCCCAGCCCAGCCCTAGACCCAGTCCCGCCCCAGCTCTGGCCCCAGTCCAGCCCCATCCCCAGCCCTGTCTCAGCCCTGCCCCAGCCCAAGCCCCACCTCCAGCCCTTATCCCAGCCCCAGCTCAGCCACACCCAGCCCCAGCCTCAGCCCCATCCCTGCCCCAAGCCCCAGCCTAGCCTAAGCCCTGCCCCAGCCCCAGCCCCAGCCCAGCCCCAGCCCCAGCCTGGCCCCAGCCCAGCACCAGCCCAGCCATAGAATTGGTTCCAGCCCCAGCCCCAGCCCTACCCCAGCCCCAGCCCCAGCCCTGCCCCAGCCCTGGCCCCAGCCCCCGCCCCAGCCCCAGCCCAGCCATAGAATTGGTTCCAGCCCCAGTCCCAGCCCTACCCCAGCCCTGCCCCAGCAACTGGGCCCAGCCCAGCCCCAGGCAAAGCCCACACCCCAGCCCCAGCCCCAGCCCTGCCCCAGCCCCACCCTCAGCTCCAGCCCAGCCCTACCCCAGTCCCCCGCCCCAGCCCAGTCCTGGTCCCAGCCCAGCCCCCAGCCCCAGCCCTGCCCCAGTCCCCTGCCCCAGCACAGTCCTGGTCCCAGCCCAGCCCCAGCCCTTCCCCAGCCCCTGTCCTGCCCCAGCCCCGGCACCAGCCCTGCCCGAGCACACCCCCAGCCCAAGCCCCAGCCCCGGCTCCAGCCCTACCCCAGCCCAGCCCCGGCCTCGGGCCCAGCCCTGTCCCAGGCCCAGCCCCGGCCCCAGCTCCACCCCTCGGCCTAAGCCCAGCCCTGGCCCCAGCCCTACCCCACCCCTGCCCCAGGCTCAGTCCACACCTTAGCCCAGCCCCACCCTCAGCTCCAGCCCAGCCCCAGCCCCTGCCCTAGCCCAGCCCAGCCCCAGGCCCAGCCCAGCCCCGGCCCCTGCCGCCAGCCCTGCCCCCAGCCCGGCCCCAGCCCAAGGCCCAGCCTCCAGCCTAGTTCTGCCCCAGCCCCGGCTCCTACCTGAGTCCCAGCCCTGCTCCCAGCCCCGGCCCCAGCCCCGGCCCCAGTCCAGCGCTAGCCCAGCCCTGCCCTCAGCCCTGCCCCAGCCCAGCCCCAGCCCTGCCCCAGCCCTGCCCCAGCCCCAGTACTGCCCCCAGCCCCGGCTCCAGCCCTACCCCAGCTCTGCCCCAGCCTCGGGCCCAGCCCTGTCCCAGGCCCAGCCCAGACCCAAGCCCAGCCTCAGCCCCGGCCCCAGCCCAGCCCCAACCCCAGCCCTAGCCCAGCCCTGCCCTCAGCCTCGGACCCAGCCCGGCCCCAGCCCAGTCCGCAGCCCCAGACCCAGCACCACCGTCGGCCCCAGCCCTGCCCCAGACACAGCCCAGCCCTAGCCCTGGGACCCAGCCCAGCCATAGAATTGGTTCCAGCCCCAGCCCCAGCCCCCAGCCCCAGCCCTGCCCCAGCCCCACCCTCAGCTCCAGCCCAGCCCTACCCCCAGTCCCCGCCCCAGCCCAGTCCAGGTCCCAGCCCAGCCCCAGCTCCAGCCCTGCCCCCAGTCCCTGCCCCAGCACAGTGCTGGTCCCAGCCCAGCCCCAGCCCTTCCCCAGCCCCTGTCCTGCCCCAGCCCCCGGCACCAGCCCTGCCCGAGCACACCCCCAGCCCAAGCCCCAGCCCCAGCCCCAGCTCCAGCCCCACCCTCGGCCGCAGCCCAGCCCCGGCCCCAGCCCTACCCCACCCCTGCCCCAACAACCGGGCGCAGCCCTGCCCGAGGCCCCAGCCCACACCTTAGCCCAGCCCCACCCTTCAGCTCCAGCCCAGCCCCAGCCCCTGCCCTAGCCCAGCCCAGCCCCAGCCACAGCCCTACCTCAGCCCTGCCCCCAGCCCAGCCCCAGCCACTGCCAGCCCAATCCCTGCACCCAGCCCCAGCCCAAGGCCCCAGCCCTCCAGTCTAGTTCTGCCCCAGCCCCAGACTCGGCCCCAGCCCAGCGCTAGCCCAGCCCTGCCCCAGCCCCAGCCCTAGCCCAGCCCTGCCCTCTGCCCAGCCCCAGCCAGGCCCCAGCCCTGTCCGCAGCCCCAGCCCCCAGCCCCACCCTCGGTCCCAGCCCCAGCCCTACCCCAGTCCCCGCCCCAGCCCAGTCTTGGTCCCAGCCCAGGCCCAGCCGTGCCCCAGCCCAAGCCCCCAGCCCCAGCCCCCAGCCCTACCCCAGCCCTGCCCCAGCAACCGGGCCCAGCCCTGCCCCAGCCCCCACCCTCAGCTCCAGTCCAGCCCAGGCCACAGCCCAGACCCAGCCCTGCACCCAGCCCAACCCTCAGCCCCGGCCCCAGCCCCAGGCCCAGCCCAGCCCCGGCCCTGTCCCAGCCCTGCCCCAGCCCCAGCCCAGTCCTGGTCCCCAGCCCCAGACCCAGCCCCCAGCCCAGCCCCAGCCCTGGCCCCAGCCCTAGCCCAGCACTGCCCCCAGGCCCAGCCCAGACCCCACCCCCAGCCCCCAACCTCAGCCCTAGCCCAGCCCCAGCCACAGCCCAGCCCCAGCCCTGGACCCAGCCCAACCCTCAGCCCCCGGCCCCAGCCCCAGCCCAGGCCCTGTCCCTGGCCCAGCCCCCAACCCAGCGTCAGCCCCATCCCTGCCCCCAGCCCCAGCCCCAGCCCAGCCCCAGCCCTGGCCCCCAGCCCTAGCCCAGCACTGCCCCAGGCCCCTGCCCTAACCCAGCCCTGCCCCAGCCCCGGCCGCAGCCCTGCCCGAGCCCCAGCCCCGGCCCCCAGCCCTAGCCCAGCCCTGGCCCCAGCCCAGCCCTAGCCCAGCCCAACCCTCAGCCCCGGCCCCAGCCCCAGCCCTAGCCCTGCCCCAACACTTGGTTCCAGTCCCGGCCCCCAGCCTGCCCCCCAGCCCAGCCACAGCCAGGCACCAGCCCTGTCCGCAGCCCCAGCCCCAACCCCACCCTCGGCACCCAGCCCCAGCCTTACCCCGGTCCCCCGCCCCAGCCCAGCCCTGCTCCCATCCCCGGCCCCAGCCCCGGCTCCAGCCCTACCCCAGCCCTGCCCCAGCCCAAGCCCCAGCCCAGCCCCAGCCCTGCCCCAGTCCCTGCCCCAGCCCAATCCTGGTCCCAGCCCTACCCCAGCCCTGCCCCAGCCCCAGCCCCGCCCCAGATCAGCCCCAGGCGAGCCCCAGCCCCAGCCCCGGCTCCAGCCCCCAGCCCAGCCCCAGCCCTGCCCCAGCCCAAGCCCAGGCTCCAGCGCCTAGCCCAGCCCCAGTCCTGCCCCACCCCTGCCCCCCAGCCCAAGCCCCAGCCCAGGCCCCATCCCTGGCCCACCCCCAACCCAGCCTCAGCCCCAGCCCTGCCCCAGCCCCAGTCCTGCCCCAGCCCCGGCTCCAGCCCTACCTCAGCTCTGCCCCCAGCCTCGGGCCCAGCCCTGTCCCAGGCCCAGCCCAGACCCCAAGCCCCAGCCTCAGCCCCAGCCCCAGTCCAGCCCCAGCCCCAGCCCTAGCCCAGCCCTGCCCTCAGCCTCGGACCCAGCCCGGCCCCAGCCCAGTCTGCAGCCCCAGCCCCAGCCCCAGCACCACCATCGGCCCCAGCCCTGCCCCAGACACAGCCCAGCCCTAGCCCTGGACCCAGCCCCCAGCCCCAGCCCAGCCCCCAGCCCCAGCCCCAGCCCTGCCCTAGCCCATCCCCACCACAGCCCAGCCCTAGCCCTGGACTCAGCCCCAGGCCCAGCCCCCAGCCCCAGCCCCCGGCCCCAGCCCCCAGCCCCAGCCCTGCCCCAGTTCCCGCTCCAGCCCAGTCCTGGTCCCAGCCCAGCCACAGCCCTGCCACTTCCCGAGCCCTAGCCCAATCCTGCCCTCAAGCCCAACCCCAGACAGGCCCCTGCCCTGTCCGCAGACCCAGTCCCAGGACCAGCCCCAGCCCTGCCCCAGCCCCAGTCCTGCCCCAGCCCCGGCTCCAGCCCTACCTCAGCTCTGCCCCAGCCTCGGGCCCAGCCCTGTCCCAGGCCCAGCCCAGACCCAAGCCCAGCCTCAGCCCCAGCCCCAGCCCAGACCCAGCCCCAGCCCCAGCCCTAGCCCCAGCCCTGCCCTCAGCCTCGGACCCAGCCTGGCCCCAGCCCAGTCCGCAGCCCCAGCCCCAGCCCCAGCACCACCATCGGCCCCAGCCCTGCCCCAGACACAGCCCAGCCCTAGCCCTGGACCCAGCCCCAGCCCCAGCCCAGCCATAGCCCCAGCCCTGCACCAGCCTAACCGAAGCCACAGTCCATCCCCAGCCCTGGACCCAGCCCCAGCCCCAGCCCAGCCCCAGCCCCAGCCCCAGCCCCTGCCCTAGCCCATCCCCACCACAGCCCAGCCCCTAGCCCTGGACTCAGCCCCAGGCCCAGCCCCAGCCCCAGCCCCGGCCCCAGCCCCCAGCCCCAGCCCTGCCCCAGTTCCCGCTCCAGCCCAGTCCTGGTCCCAGCCCAGCCACAGCCCTGCCACTTCCAGAGCCCTAGCCCCAATCCTGCCCTCAGCCCAACCCCAGACAGGCCCCTGCCCTGTCCGCAGACCCAGTCCCAGGACCAGCCCCAGCCCCAGCCCCGGCCCCCAGCCCACCCCCAACCTCGGGCCCAGCCCTGTCCTAGGCCCAGCCCAGACCCCAGCGCAGCCTCAGCCCCAGCCCCAGACCTGCCGCAGCCCCAGCCCCAGCAGCCCAGCCCCAGCCCCAGCTCTACCCCAGCCCTGCTCCAGCAACCGGGTCCAGCCCTGCCCCAGGCCCAGCCCAGACCCCACCCCAGCCCCAACCTCAGCCCTAGCCCAGCCCCAGCCCTGCCCCAGGCCCAGCCCAGACCCCACCCCAGCCCCAACCTCAGCCCCAGCCCAGCCCCAGCCACAGCCCAGCCCCAGCCCTAGACCCAGCCCCAGCCGCAGCCCCAGCCCCAGCTCAGCCCTAGCCAGCCCCTGCCCCAAGCCCCAGCCCTGCCCAAGGCTTGGTTCCAGCCCCGGCCCCAGCCCTGCCGCCAGCCTGGCCCCCAGCTCAAGGCCCAGCCTCCAGCCTAGTTCTGCCCCAGCCCCGGCCACAACCTGAGTCCCAGCCCTGCTCCCAGCCCCGGCCCCAGCCCCCGGCCCCCAGCCCTACCTCAGCCCTGCACCAGCCTCGGGCCCAGCCCTGCCCCAGCCCAGCCCCAGCCACTGCCAGCCCAATCCCTGCACCCAGCCCCAGCCCAAGGCCCAGCCTCCAGTCTAGTTCTGCCCCAGCCCCAGACTCAGCCCCAGCCCAGCGCTAGCCCAGCCCTGCCCCCAGCCCCAGCCCTAGCCCAGCCCTGCCCTCTGCCCAGCCCCAGCCAGGCCCCAGCCCTGTCCGCAGCCCCAGCCCCAGCCCCCACCCTCGGCCCCAGCCCCAGCCCTACCCAAGTCCCCGCCCCAGCCCAGTCTTGGTCCCAGCCCAGGCCCAGCCGTGCCCCCAGCCCAAGCCCCAGCCCCAGCCCCAGCCCTACCCCCAGCCCTGCCCCAGCAACCGGGCCCAGCCCTGCCCCAGCCCCACCCTCAGCTCCAGTCCAGCCCAGGCCACAGGCCCAGACCCAGCCCTGCACCCAGCCCAACCCTCAGCCCTGGCCCCAGCCCCAGGCCCAGCCCAGCCCCGGCCCTGTCCCAGCCCTGCCCCAGCCCCAGCCCAGTCCTGGTCCCAGCCCTGGCCCCAGCCCTAGCCCAGCACTGCCCCAGGCCCAGCCCTAACCCAGCCCTGCCCCCGCCCCCGGCCGCAGCCCTGCCCGAGCCCCAGCCCCGGCCCCAGCCCTAGCCCAGCCCTGGCCCCAGCCCAGCCCTAGCCCAGCCCAACCCTCAGCCCCGGCCCCCAGCCCCAGCCCTAGCCCTGCCCAAGACTTGGTTCCAGCCCCGGCCCCAGCCCTGCCCCCAGCCCTGCACCGGCCCCTGCCCCCAGCCCCGCCCCAGATCAGCCCCAGGTGAGCCCCAGCCTCCAGCCCCTAGCCCAGCCCCAGCTCAGCCCCACCCAGCCCCAGCTGCAGCCCAGGCCCCATCCCTGGCCCAGCCCCCCAACCCAGCCTCAGCCCCAGCCCTGCCCCAGCCCCAGTCCTGCCCCACCCTCGGCCCCAGCCCAGCCCCAGCCCCAGCCCCAGTCCAACCCCAGCCCTGCCAGCAACCGGGCCCAGCCCTGCCCCAGCCCCAGCCCCAGCCCTGCCCCAGTTCCCGCTCCAGCCCAGTCCTGGTCCCAGCCCAGCCCAGCCCTGCCCCTGCCCCAGCCCGAGCCCAGTCCTGCCCTCAGCCCAACCCCAGCCAGGCCCCAGCCTTGTCCGCAGACCCAGTCCCAAGACCAGCCCCAGCCCTGCCCCCAGCCCACCCCCAGCCCAGGGCCCAGCCTCCCAGCCCACCCCCCAGCCCAAGGCCCAGCCTCCAGCCTAGTCCTGCCCCAGCCCCGGCCCCAACCCAGCCCCAGCCCCGGCCCCAGCCCCAGCTCCAGCCCTACCCCAGCCCAGCCCCAACCTCGGGCCCAGCCCTGTCCCAGGCCCAGCCCAGACCCCAGCCCAGCCTCAGCCCAGTCCCCAGACCTGCCGCAGCCCCAGCCCCAGCCCCAGCCCCACCCTCGTCCCCAGCCCAGCCCCAGCCCCAGCTCTACCCCAGCTCTGCCCCAGGCCCAGCCCAGACCCCACCCCAGCCCCAACATCAGCCCTAGCCCAGCCCCAGCCCTGCCCCAGGCCCAGCCCAGACCCCACCCCAGCCCCAACCTCAGCCCCAGCCCAGCCCCAGCCCTGCCCCAGCCCAGCCCCAGCCACAGCCCAGCCCCAGCCCTGGACCCAGCCCCAGCCGCAGCCCCCATCCCCAGCCCAGCCCCAGCCCCACCCTCAGCTCCAGCCCAGCCCCATCCCCAGCCCAGCCCCAGCCCCCACCCTCAGCTCCAGCCCAGCCCCAGCCTCAGCCCAACCCCAGCCCCACCCTCAGCTCCAGCCCAGCCCTACCCCAGTCCCAGCCCCAGGCCAGTCCTAGTCTCAGCCCAGCCCTAGCTATGCACCAGCCCAAGCCCCAGCCCAGCCCCAGCCTGCCCCAGTCCCTGCCCCAGCCCAGTCCTGGTCCCAGCCCAGCCCCAACCTCGGGCCCAGCCCTGTCCCAGGCCCAGCCCAGACCCCAGCCCAGCCTCAGCCCCGCCCCCAGACCTGCCGCAGCCCCAGCCCAGCCCCAGCCCCACCCTCGGCCCCAGCCCAGCCCCAGCCCCAGCTCTACCCCAGCTCTGCCCCAGGCCCAGCCCAGACCCCACCCCAGCCCCAACCTCAGCCCTAGCCCAGCCCCAGCCCTGCCCCAGGCCCAGCCCAGACCCACCCCAGCCCCAACCTCAGCCCCAGCCCAGCCCCAGCCCTGCCCCAGCCCAGCCCCAGCCACAGCCCAGCCCCAGCCCTGGACCCAGCCCCAGCTGCAGCCCCAGCCCCAGCCCAGCCCTAGCCCAGCCCTGCCCCAGCCCCAGCCCTGCCCAAGGCTTGATTCCAGCCCCGGCCCCAGCCCTGCCCCCAGCCCGGCCCCAGCCCAAGGCCCAGCCACTGCTCCCAGCCCTGGCCCCAGCCCCGGCCCCAGCCCTACCTCAGCCCTGCCCCAGCCCAGCCCCAAGCCACTGCCAGCCCCAGCCCTGCCCCAGCCACTGCCAGCCCCAGCCCTGCCCCACCCTCAGCCCAATCACTGCACCCAGGGCCCTTACCCAGCCCCAGCCCTGCCCCAGCCCTGCCCCTGCCCCTGCCCCAGCCCTAGCCCAGCCCCAGCCCCAGCCCAGCCTCAGCCCTGGACCCAGCCCAAGCCCAGACCCAGCCATGCCCCAGCCTAAGCCGCAGCCCAGCCCCAGCCCCAGCCCTGCCCCAGTCCCTGCCCCAGCCCAGTCCTGGTCCCAGCCCAGCCCTGCCTCGGGCCTAGCCCTGTCACAGGCCCAGCCCCGGCCCCAGCCTAACCCTCAGCTCCAGCCCAGCCCCAGCCCCTGCCCTAGCCCAGCCCAGCCCCAGCCACAGCCCAGCCCCCAGCCCTGGACCCAGCCCAACCCTCAGCCCAGCCCCAGCCCCAGCCCCAGCCCTGCCCCCAGACCCAGCCCCAGCCCAGCCCCAGCCCTGCCCCCAGCCCTGCCCCCAGCCGGCCCCAGCCCAAGGCCCAGCCTCCAGCCTAGTTCTGCCCCAGCCACGGCTCCTACCCGAGTCCCAGCCCTGCTCCCAGCCCCGGCCCCAGCCCCGGCCCCAGTCCAGCGCTAGGCCAGCCTTGCCCTCAGCCCAGTCCCAGCCCAGCCCCAGCCCTCCCCCAGCCCTGCCCCAGCCCCAGTCCTGCCCCAGCCCCGGCTCCAGCCCTACCCCAGCTCTGCCCCAGCCTCAGGCCCAGCCCCTGTCCCGGGCCCAGCCCAGACCCAAGCTCAGCCTCAGCCCCAGGCCCCAGCCCAGCCCCAGCCCCAGCCCTAGCCCAGCCCTGCCCTCAGCCTCGGACCCAGCCTGGCCCCAGCCCAGTCTGCAGCCCCAGCCCCAGCCCCAGCACCACCACTGGCCCCAGCCCTGCCCCAGACACAGCCCAGCCCAAGCCCTGGGACCCAGCCCCAGCCCCAGCCCAGCCACAGCCCCCAGCCCTGCCCCAGGCCTAGCCGCAGCCACAGCCCAGCCCCAGCCCTGGACCCAGCCCCAGCCCCAGCCCAGCCCCAGCCCCAGCCCTGCCCTAGCCCAGCCCCACCACAGCACAGCCCTAGCCCTGGACTCAGCCCCAGGCCCAGCCCCAGCCCCACCCCCGGTCCCAGCCCCAGCTCCAGCCCCCAGCGCCAGCCCCATACCTGCCCCCAGCCCTGCCCCAGACCTGCCCCAGTTCCCGCTCCAGCCCAGTCCTTGTCCCAGCCCAGCCCCAGCCCTGCCCCTGCCCCAGCCCTAGCCCAGCCCTGCCCCAGCCCAGCCCCAGCCATGCCCCAGCCCAAGCCGCAGCCCAGCCCCCAGCCCCAGCCCTGCCCCAGTCCCTGCCCCAGCCCAGTCCTGGGGCCCAGCCCAGCCCTGCCTCGGGCCCAGCCCTGTCACAGGCCCAGCCCCGGCCCCAGCCCCACCCTCAGCTCCAGCCCAGCCCCAGCCCCTGCCCTAGCCCAGCCCAGCCCCAGCCACAGCCCAGCCCCAGCCCTGGACCCAGCCCAACCCTCAGCCCCGGCCCCAGCCCCAGCCCCAGTCCAGGCCCTGTCCCTGTCCAGCCCCCAACCCAGCGTCAGCCCCAGCCCTGCCCCCAGCCCTAGCCCAGCCCTGCCCCAGGCCCCAGCCCTAACCCAGTCCTGCCCCAGCCCCGGCCGCAGCCATGCCCAAGATTTGGATACAGCCCCAGCCCTGCCCCGGCCCCTGCCCCCAGCCCAGCCCCAGATCAGCCCCAGGTGAGCCCCAGCCCCAGCCCTACCCCAGCCCAGCCCCAAACCTCGGGCCCAGCCCTGTCCCAGGCCCAGCCCAGACCCCCAGCCCAGCCTCAGCCCCGCCCCCAGACCTGCCGCAGCCCCAGCCCAGCCCCAGCCCCAGCTCTACCCCCAGCTCTGCCCCAGGCCCAGCCCAGACCCCACTCCAGCCCCAACCTCAGCCCTAGCCCAGCCCCAGCCCTGCCCCCAGGCCCAGCCCAGACCCCACCCCAGCCCCAACCTCAGCCCCAGCCCAGCCCCAGCCCTGCCCCAGCCCAGCCCCAGCCACAGCCCAGCCCCAGCCCTGGACCCAGCCCCAGCCGCAGCCCCCAGCCCCAGCCCAGCCCTAGCCCAGCCCTGCCCTCAGCCCAGCCCCAGCCAGGCCCCAGCCCTGTCCGCAGCCCCAGCCCCAGCCCCACCCTCGGCCCCCAGGCCCAGCCCTACCCAAGTCCCCGCCCCATCCCAGTCTTGGTCCCAGCCCAGGCCCAGCCGTGCCCCAGCCCAAGCCCCAGCCCCAGCCCCAGCCCTACCCCAGCCCTGCCCCAGCAACCGGGCCCAGCCCTGCCCCAGCCCCACCCTCAGCTCCAGCCCAGCCCCAGCCCCAGCCCAGCCCCAGCCCCCACCCTCAGCTCCAGCCCAGCCCTACCCCAGTTCCAACACCAGGTCAGTCCTAGTCCCAGCCCAGCCCTAGCTATGCACCAGCCCAAGCCGCAGCCCCAGCCCCATCCCAGCCCTAGCCCAGCCCTGCCCCAGCCCCAGCCCTGCCCAAGGCTTGGTTCCAGCCCCGGCCCCCCAGCCTGCCCCCAGCCCGGCCCCAGCCCAAGGCCCAGCCTCCAGCCTAGTTCTGCCCCAGCCCCGGCCACAACCTGAGTCCCAGCCCTGCTCCCAGCCCTGGCCCCAGCCCCGGCCCCAGCCCTACCTCAGCCCTGCCCCAGCCCAGCCCCAGCCACTGCCAGCCCCAGCCCTGCCCCACCCTCAGCCCAATCCCTGCACCCAGCCCCAGCCCCAGCCCAGCCCCCAGCCCTGCCCCAGCCCCAGACTCGGCCCCAGCCCAGCGCTAGCCCAGCCCTGCCCCAGCCCCAGCCCTAGCCCAGCCCTGCCCTCAGCCCAGCCCCAGCCAGGCCCCAGCCCTGTCCGCAGCCCCAGCCCCAGCCCCACCCTCGGCCCCAGCCCCAGCCCTACCCCAGTCCCCGCCCCAGCCCAGTCCTCGGTCCCAGCCCAGGCCCAGCCATGCCCCAGCCCCACCCCCAGCCCCAGCCCTACCCCAGCCCTGCCCCAGCAACCGGGCCGAGCCCTGCCCCAGCCCCACCCTCAGCTCCAGCCCAGCCCCATCCCCAGCCCAGCCCCAGCCCCACCCTCAGCTCCAGCCCAGCCCCATCCCCAAACCAGCCCCAGCCCCACCCTCTGCTCCAGCCCAGTCCCTACCCCAGTCCCAGCACCAGGCCAGTCCTTGTCCCGGCCCAGCCCTAGCTATGCACCAGCCCAAGCCCCAGCCCAGCCCCAGCCCTGCCCCAGTCCCTGCCCCAGCCCAGTCCTGGTCCCAGCCCTGCCCCAGCCCTGCCCCTGCCCCTGCCCCAGCCCTAGCCCAGCCCCAGCCCCAGCCCAGCCTCAGCCCTGGACCCAGCCCAAGCCCAGACCCAGCCATGCCCCAGCCTAAGCCGCAGCCCAGCCCCAGCCCCAGCCCTGCCCCAGTCCCCTGCCCCAGCCCAGTCCTGGTCCCAGCCCAGCCCTGCCTCGGGCCTAGCCCTGTCACAGGCCCAGCCCCGGCCCCCAGCCTAACCCTCAGCTCCAGCCCAGCCCCAGCCCCTGCCCTAGCCCAGCCCAGCCCCAGCCACAGCCCAGCCCCAGCCCTGGACCCAGCCCAACCCTCAGCCCCAGCCCCAGCCCCAGCCCCAGCCCCTGCCCCCCAGACCCAGCCCCAGCCCAGCCCCAGCCCTGCCCCCAGCCCTGCCCCCAGCCCGGCCCCAGCCCAAGGCCCAGCCTCCAGCCTAGTTCTGCCCCAGCCACGGCTCCTACCCGAGTCCCAGCCCTGCTCCCAGCCCCGGCCCCAGCCCCGGCCCCAGTCCAGCGCTAGGCCAGCCCTGCCCTCAGCCCAGTCCCAGCCCAGCCCCAGCCCTCCCCCAGCCCCTGCCCCAGCCCCAGTCCTGCCCCAGCCCCGGCTCCAGCCCTACCCCAGCTCTGCCCCAGCCTCAGGCCCAGCCCTGTCCCGGGCCCAGCCCAGACCCAAGCTCAGCCTCAGCCCCGGCCCCAGCCCAGCCCCAGCCCCAGCCCTAGCCCAGCCCTGCCCTCAGCCTCGGACCCAGCCTGGCCCCCAGCCCAGTCCGCAGCCCCAGCCCCAGCCCCAGCACCACCACTGGCCCCAGCCCTGCCCCAGACACAGCCCAGCCCAAGCCCTGGACCCCAGCCCCAGCCCCAACCCAGCCACAGCCCCAGCCCTGCCCCAGCCTAGCCGCAGCCACAGCCCAGCCCCAGCCCTGGACCCAGCCCCAGCCCCAGCCCAGCCCCAGCCCCAGCCCTGCCCTAGCCCAGCCCCACCACAGCACAGCCCTAGCCCTGGACTCAGCCCCAGGCCCAGCCCCAGCCCCACCCCCCGGCCCCAGCCCCAGCTCCAGCCCCCAGCGCCAGCCCCATACCTGTGCCCCAGACCTGCCCCAGTTCCCGCTCCAGCCCAGTCCTTGTCCCAGCCCAGCCCCAGCCCTGCCCCTGCCCCAGCCCTAGCCCAGCCCTGCCCCAGCCCAGCCCCAGCCATGCCCCAGCCCAAGCCGCAGCCCAGCCCCAGCCCCAGCCCTGCCCCAGTCCCCTGCCCCAGCCCAGTCCTGGGCCCAGCCCAGCCCTGCCTCGGGCCCAGCCCTGTCACAGGCCCAGCCCCGGCCCCAGCCCCACCCTCAGCTCCAGCCCAGCCCCAGCCCCTGCCCTAGCCCAGCCCAGCCCCAGCCACAGCCCAGCCCCAGCCCTGGACCCAGCCCAACCCTCAGCCCCGGCCCCAGCCCCAGCCCAGGCCCTGTCCCTGGCCCAGCCCCCAACCCAGCGTCAGCCCCATCCCTGCCCCCAGCCCCAGCCCCAGCCCAGCCCCAGCCCTGCCCCCAGCCCTAGCCCAGCCCTGCCCCAGGCCCAGCCCTAACCCAGTCCTGCCCCAGCCCCGGCCGCAGCCATGCCCAAGACTTGGATACAGCCCCAGCCCTGCCCCGGCCCCTGCCCCCAGCCCAGCCCCAGATCAGCCCCAGGTGAGCCCCAGCCCCAGCCCTACCCCAGCCCAGCCCCAACCTCGGGCCCAGCCCTGTCCCAGGCCCAGCCCAGACCCCAGCCCAGCCTCAGCCCCGCCCCCAGACCTGCCGCAGCCCCAGCCCAGCCCCAGCCCCAGCTCTACCCCAGCTCTGCCCCAGGCCCAGCCCAGACCCCACTCCAGCCCCAACCTCAGCCCTAGCCCAGCCCCAGCCCTGCCCCAGGCCCAGCCCAGACCCCACCCCAGCCCCAACCTCAGCCCCAGCCCAGCCCCAGCCCTGCCCCAGCCCAGCCCCAGCCACAGCCCAGCCCCAGCCCTGGACCCAGCCCAGCCGCAGCCCCAGCCCCAGCCCAGCCCTAGCCCAGCCCTGCCCTCAGCCCAGCCCCCAGCCAGGCCCCAGCCCTGTCCGCAGCCCCAGCCCCAGCCCCACCCTCGGCCCCCAGGCCCAGCCCTACCCAAGTCCCCGCCCCAGCCCAGTCTTGGTCCCAGCCCAGGCCCAGCCGTGCCCCAGCCCAAGCCCCAGCCCCAGCCCCAGCCCTACCCCAGCCCTGCCCCAGCAACCGGGCCCAGCCCTGCCCCAGCCCCACCCTCAGCTCCAGCCCAGCCCCAGCCCCAGCCCAGCCCCAGCCCCACCCTCAGCTCCAGCCCAGCCCTACCCCAGTTCCAACACCAGGTCAGTCCTAGTCCCAGCCCAGCCCTAGCTATGCACCAGCCCAAGCCGCAGCCCCAGCCCCATCCCAGCCCTAGCCCAGCCCTGCCCCAGCCCCAGCCCTGCCCAAGGCTTGGTTCCAGCCCCGGCCCCAGCCCTGCCCCCAGCCCGGCCCCAGCCCAAGGCCCAGCCTCCAGCCTAGTTCTGCCCCAGCCCCGGCCACAACCTGAGTCCCAGCCCTGCTCCCAGCCCTGGCCCCAGCCCCGGCCCCAGCCCTACCTCAGCCCTGCCCCAGCCCAGCCCCAGCCACTGCCAGCCCCAGCCCTGCCCCACCCCTCAGCCCAATCCCTGCACCCAGCCCCAGCCCCAGCCCAGCCCCAGCCCTGCCCCAGCCCCAGACTCGGCCCCAGCCCAGCGCTAGCCCAGCCCCTGCCCCAGCCCCAGCCCTAGCCCAGCCCTGCCCTCAGCCCAGCCCCAGCCAGGCCCCAGCCCTGTCCGCAGCCCCAGCCCCAGCCCCACCCTCGGCCCCAGCCCCAGCCCTACCCCAGTCCCCGCCCCAGCCCAGTCTCGGTCCCAGCCCAGGCCCAGCCATGCCCCAGCCCCACCCCCAGCCCCAGCCCTACCCCAGCCCTGCCCCAGCAACCGGGCCGAGCCCTGCCCCAGCCCCCACCCTCAGCTCCAGCCCAGCCCCATCCCCAGCCCAGCCCCAGCCCCACCCCTCAGCTCCAGCCCAGCCCCATCCCCAAACCAGCCCCAGCCCCACCCTCTGCTCCAGCCCAGTCCTACCCCAGTCCCAGCCCCAGGCCAGTCCTTGTCCCGGCCCAGCCCTAGCTATGCACCAGCCCAAGCCCCAGCCCAGCCCCAGCCCTGCCCCAGTCCCTGCCCCAGCCCAGTCCTGGTCCCAGCCCAGCCCCAGCCCTGCCCCAGCCCCAGTCCTGCCCCAGCCCCGGCTCCAGCCCTACCCCAGCTCTGCCCCAGCCTCGGGCCCAGCCCTGTCCCAGGCCCAGCCCAGACACAAGCCCAGCCTCAGCCCCGGCCCCAGCCCAGCCCCAGCCCCAGCCCTAGCCCAGCCCTGCTCTCAGCCTCGGACCCAGCCCGGCCCCAGCCCAGTCCGCAGCCCCAGCCCCAGCCCCAGCCCCACCGTCGGCCCCAGCCCTGCCCCAGACACAGCCCAGCCCTAGCCCTGGACCCAGCCCCAGCCCCAGCCCAGCCCCAGCCCCAGCCCTGCCCTAGCCCAGCCCCACCACAGCCCAGCCCCAGCCCTGGACTCAGCCCCAGGCCCAGCCCCAGCCCCACCCCCGGCGCCAGCCCCCAGCCCCAGCCCAGCCCCAGCCCCATCCCTGCCCCCAGCCCAGCACCAGCCCTGCCCCAGTTCCCGCTCCAGCCCAGTCCTGGTCCCAGCCCAGCCCCAGCCCTGCCCCTGCCCCCAGCCCTAGCCCCAGCCCTGCCCCAGCCCAGCCCCAGCCACAGCCCTGACCCCAGCCATGCCCCAGCCCAAGCCGCAGCCCAGCCCCAGCCCCAGCCCTGCCCCAGTCCCTGCCCCAGCCCAGTCCTGGTCCCAGCCCAGCCCTGCCTCGGGCCCAGCCCTGTCCCAGGCCCAGCCCCGGCTCCAGCCCCACCCTCGGCCGCAGCCCAGCCCCGGCCCCAGCCCTACCCCACCCCTGCCCCAGCAACCGGGCCCAGCCCTGCCCGAGGCCCAGGCCACACCTTAGCCCAGCCCCACCCTCAGCTCCAGCCCAGCCCCAGCCCCTGCCCTAGCCCAGCCCAGCCTCAGCCACAGCCCAGCCCCAGCCCTGGACCCAGCCCAACCCTCAGCCCCGGCCCCAGCCCCATGCCCAGACCAGCCCCGGCCCCAGCCCCAGCCCAGGCCCCTGTCCCTGGCTCAGACCCCAACCCAGCGTCAGCCCCATCCCAGCCCCCAGACCCAGCCCCAGCCCAACCCCAGCCCCGGCCCCAGCCCTAGCCCAGCACTGCCCCAGGCCCAGCCCTAACCCAGCCCTGCCCCAGCCCTGGCCGCAGCCCTGCCCGAGCCCCAGCCCCGGCCCCAGCCCTAGCCCAGCCCTGGCCCCAGCCCAGCCCTAGCCCAGCCCAACCCTCAGCCCCGGCCCCAGCCCCAGCCCTAGCCCTGCCCAAGACATGGTTCCAGCCCCGGCCCCAGCCCTGCCACCAGCCCAGCCACAGCCAGGCACCAGCCCAGTCCGTAGCCCCAGCCCCAGCCCCAGCACCACCGTCGGCCCCAGCCCTGCCCCAGACACTGCCCAGTCCTAGCCCTGGCCCCAGCCCCAGCCCCAGCCCCAGCCCAGCCATAGCCCCAGCCCTGCCCCAGCCTAGCCGCAGCCACAGCCCAGCCCCAGCCCTGGACCAGCCCCAGCCCCAGCCCCAGCCCAGCCCCAGCCCCAGCCCTGCCCTAGCCCAGCCCCACCACAGCCCAGCCCTAGACCTGGACTCAGCCCCAGGCCCAGCCCCAGCCCCAGCCCAGCCCCAGCCCCAGCCCTGCCCTAGCCCAGCCCCACCACAGCCCAGCCCCAGCCCTGGACCCAGCCCCAGCCCCAGCCCAGCTATAGGCCCCATCCCTGCCCCCAGCCCAGCACCAGCCCTGCCCCAGTTCCCGCTCCAGCCCAGTCCTGGTCCCAGCCCAGCCCCAGCCCTGCCCCTGCCCCAGCCCTAGCCCAGCCCTGCCCCAGCCCAGCCCCAGCCACAGCCCAGACCCAGCCCAGACCCAGCCATGCCCCAGCCCAAGCCGCAGCCCAGCCCCAGCCCCAGCCCTGCCCCAGTCCCTGCCCCAGCCCAGTCCTGGTCCCAGCCCAGCCCTGCCTCGGGCCCAGCCCTGTCCCAGGCCCAGCCCCGGCCCCAGCCGTGCCCCAGCCACAGCCCTGCCCCATCCCTACCCCTGCCCAGCCCCAGCCCAGCCCTGGACCCAGTCCCGCCCCAGCTCTGGCCCCAGTCCAGCCCCATCCCCAGCCCTGTCTCAAGCCCTGCCCCAGCCCCAGACTCGGCTCCAGCCCAGACCCCAGCCCATCCTGAGCCCCGGCCCCAGCCCAGCTCCAGCCCCAGCCCTAGCCCAGCCCTGGCCCCAGCCGAGCCCTAGCCCAGCCCAACCCTCAGCGCCGGCCCCAGCCCCAGCCCCAGCCATGCCCAAGACTTGGTTCCAGCCCCAGCCCTGCCCTGGCCCCTGCCCCCAGCCCAGCCCCAGATCAGCCCCAGGCGAGCCCCAGCCCCCAGCCCCGGCTCCAGCCCCCAGCCCAGCCCAGCCCCAGCCCTGCCCCAGCCCTGCCCCAGCCCAAGCCCCACCTCCAGCCCTTAGCCCAGCCCCAGCTCAGCCACACCCAGCCCCAGCCTCAGCCCCATCCCTGCCCCCAGCCCCAGCCTAGCCCAAGCCCTGCTCCAGCCCCAGCCCCAGCCCAGCCCCATCCCAAGCCTGGCCCCAGCCCAGCACCAGCCCAGCCATAGAATTGGTTCCAGCCCCAGCCCCAAGCCCCAGCCCTACCCCAGCCCCAGCCCCAGCCCTGCCCCAGCCCCGGCCCCAGCCCCAGCCCCAGCCCCAGCCCCAGCCCAGCCATAGAATTGGTTCCAGCCCCAGCCCCAGCCCTACCCCAGCCCTGCCCCAGCAACCGGGCCCAGCCCAGCCCCAGGCAAAGCCCACACCCCAGCCCCAGCCCCAGCCCTGCCCCAGCCCCACCCTCAGCTCCAGCCCAGCCCTACCCCAGTCCCCACCCCAGCCCAGTCCTGGTCCCAGCCCAGCCCCAGCGCCAGCCCTGCCCCAGTCCCTGCCCCAGCACAGTCCTGGTCCCAGCCCAGCCCCCAGCCCTTCCCCAGCCCCTGTCCTGCCCCCAGCCCCGGCACCAGCCCTGCCCGAGCACACCCCCAGCCCAAGCCCCAGCCCCGGCTCCAGCCCTACCCCAGCCCAGCCCCGGCCTCGGGCCCAGCCCTGTCCCAGGCCCAGCCCCGGCCCCAGCCCCCACCCTCGGCCGCAGCCCAGCCCCGGCCCCCAGCCCTACCCCACCCCCTGCCCCCAGCAACCGGGCCCAGCCCTGCCCGAGGCCCAGGCCACACCTTAGCCCAGCCCCACCCTCAGCTCCAGCCCAGCCCAGCCCCTGCCCTAGCCCAGCCCAGCCCCAGCCAGAGCCAGCCCCAGCCCTGGACCCAGCCCAACCCTCAGCCCCGGCCCCAGCCCCAGCCCCAGTCCAGGCCCTGTCCCTGGCCCAGCCCCCAACCCAGCGTCAGCCCCATCCCTGCCCCCAGCCCCCAGCCCCCAGCCCAGCCCCAGCCCTGCCCCCAGCCCTAGCCCAGCCCTGCCCCAGGCCCAGCCCTAACCCAGTCCTGCCCCAGCCCCGGCCGCAGCCATGCCCAAGACTTGGATACAGCCCCAGCCCTGCCCCGGCCCCTGCCCCCCAGCCCAGCCCAGATCAGCCCCAGGTGAGCCCAAGCCCCAGCCCTACCCCAGCCCAGCCCCAACCTCGGGCCCAGCCCTGTCCCAGGCCCAGCCCAGACCCCAGCCCAGCCTCAGCCCCGCCCCCAGACCTGCCGCAGCCCCAGCCCCAGCCCCCAGCCCCACCCTCGTCCCCAGCCCAGCCCCAGCCCCAGCTCTACCCCAGCTCTGCCCCAGGCCCAGCCCAGACCCCACCCCCAGCCCCAACCTCAGCCCTAGCCCAGCCCCAGCCCTGCCCCAGGCCCAGCCCAGACCCCAGCCCAGCCCCAACCTCAGCCCCAGCCCCAGCCCAGCCCCAGCCCTAGCCCAGCCCTGCCCT